>NC_091079.1:18917500-19542500 GCF_032405125.1 Capricornis sumatraensis | reverse complement strand
ACCAGGCTCCTCTGTTCATGGAATTTCCCAGGCAAGAATACTGGAGTGGGTTGCCATTTCTATCACTATTAGAGAAATGCAAATCAAAACTGCAAATGAGATATTACCTCACATCAGTCACAATGCCTATCATCAAAAAATCTACAAAGAATGCTGGAGAGGATGTAGAGAAAAGAGACCCCTGTTGCACTGTTGGTGGGAATGTAAATTGATATAGCCACTATGGAGGGCAGTATGCAGGTTCCTTAAAAAACTGAAAATAGAACTACCATACCACCCAGCCATCCCACTGGGTTTGCTGAGACTGCCATAATTCAAAAAGACATGCACACTCATGTTCATTGGAGCCCTATTTTCAATAATTAGGACATGGAATCTGGAGAAGGAAATTGCAACCCACTCCAGTACTCTTGCCTGGAAAATCCCATGGACGGAGGAGCCTGGTAGATTACAGTCCATGGGCTCAGGAAGAGTTGGACATGACTGAGTGCCTTCACTTTTACTTTTCAGTTTCATGCATTGGAGAAGGAAATGGGAACCCACTCCAGTATTCTTGCCTGGAGAATCCAGGGACAGAGGAGCCTGGTGGGCTGCCATCTATGGGGTTGCACAGGATCGGACATGACTGAAGCGACTTAGCAGCAGCAGCAGCAGGACATGGAATCAACCTAAATGTCCATCAACAGAGAAATGGGTAAGGAAAAGTGCTGCATATATATAGTGTAATATTATGTAGCTATTAAAGAAATGAAAGTGGGTCCTCTGAAGAGATGTGGATGGACAGTCAGTCATAAAGTGAAATGAGACAGAAAAACAAAAACAAATATTGTATATTTGTATATATATATATTCATATATACGAATCTATACATCTATCTATATAAATTGATATATATATATAGGCTTCCCTGGTAGCTCAGCTGGTGAAGAATCTGCCTGTAATGCAGGAGACCCCAGTTCAATTCCTGGGTTTGCAGTATCCCCTAAGAAAGGATAAGCTACCCATTCCACTGTTGTTGGGCTCCTCTGTGGCTCAGATGGTAAAGAATATGCCTGCAATGTGGGAAACCTGAGTTTGATCTCTGGTTTGGGAAGATAAAAGGGCATGGCAGCCCACTCTAGTATACTTGTGTGGAGAATCCCCTTTGGCAGAGGACCCTGAAGGATACAGTCCATTACCAGTGGAGCCTTGCAGGCTACAGAATGAACAGGATTGAGCAACTAAGCACAGCATATATGGAAAAGTGGTACTGATGACCTCATCTCCAGAGCTCAAATAGAGGCACAGATACAGAGAACGAATTTGAGGACACTGCAGGGGAAGGAGAAGAGGGGACAAACTGAGAGACCAGCACTGACATGCATGCACTGCTAGGATATACGTTTCCTGTTGCTTTTGTTTGTTGTTAAATTTCCTGTATTTATTTCTAATAACCCTCAGGTCTTTAAACCAGACAGCTAGTGGAAAGAGGCTGTGTAGCTTACGGAGCTCAGCTTGGTGCTCTCCATTGACCTAAAGAAGAAGAATGAGGGGGTGGGTGGGAAGCTCAAAGGGGAGTGGATATATGTGTACATATAAATGATTCACTTCATTGTACAGCAGGAGATAATGTAACATTGAAAAATGACTATAACACAGTTAGAGAGAGAGAACAAACAGGTGGTCCTGGTGCTACGACTCTGCACTCCCAAAGCAAGGAGCCCAGATCTGATTCGTAGTCAGGGAACTGTATCCCACGTACCACAGCTGAGACCTAGAGTAGCCCCCGCCCCCCAAAAAAAAAACAATTAAGAAATACAAATGCCACAGACAGCATAAAAAATAAAATAGTATCCATATATTTCTGATAAATGTTATAAAAAAATGGGGACATTTCCTTTTCAGGAAAAGACCTGAGGGTTATTAGAAATAAATTAAGGAAATTTAAAAACAAAAAGCAACCACAGAAAACCTACTCTGTCAAACAAAAGAAGTCAGGCACAAATGCAAACACATGATCCGGTTTTTATGAAATCCTAGACAATAGATCTAATCTCTCGAAACCAGCAAATCGTTGGCTGCCTGGTGTTGATCAAAGTGGTTGGGAAAAGGACAAGAGAAGATATGTGGCGATGGAAACATTCTGTATCTTGCCTGTGGTGGCTGTACATGGGTGTATTTATCTGTCAGAAATCATAAAACTATACCCTTAAATTAAGTTTTATTGCATGTAGATTTTACTAAGGTCATGAAACGATATTTAACATGATTTGCCACTAGGGAAATGTAAGTTAAAACCACAATGAGAAACTATCTCACATCTAAGATAGCGTCAATGTAAAGATCAGAAGCAACAGAATATAACAAGAGTGCGCAGGATTAACAAGTGGTGGGGAGACGTGGAGACACTGGAACCCTGTATCTTGCTGGGGAGAGTGGAAGATGATGTGGCCAATGTGGAAAACAGTTCAAACATTCCTCAAAAAGTTAAAATTGACATATGAGCTGGCAAAACTACTCCTAGGTCCATACCCAAAAGAATTGCCAGTAGGGACTCCAACAGATACTTGTACACGGATATTCATACCAGCACCGTTCACAACAGACAAAAGGGAGATGCAACCCAAACGTTCATCAATGGGCAGTGGATAAGCAAAATGCGTTACATACATAGTTACCCCTCAAACAACACAGATTTGAACTGCACAGGTCCACTTACACCTGTATGTTTTTCAATAAATACATATTATGACATGTCCCATAGTTTTTGAATCCACAGAAGTTAAACCGAGGTTTTAGAGGGCTGACTGTAAAGTATACACAGATTTTTGGCTACATGGAGGATCTTAATACTTTTTTGCTTTCAGAGAACTAATTTTATAAAGGGAATGGTGCTCAGAGATATAACTTGATACTTTCCATCTCCACCTGCCTACCTCCCATCTTCATTCTGAAGTCTAAGGTCTGCCTCGGTATCAGTAGGGCCCACAGCCATGACTTTCCGCCTCTACTCTGTTCCTCCAGGCACCCCCCACCCGCCCCATAATAGTCCCCGCTTATTGTTTCTCAGGCCATTCCATGCTTGGCTCCTTCCTTCCACCAGCTCCAGACATGAATTGAAGAAAATAAAGTTGATTCTGTCTTTGAGATATATATAGTTCTACCCATACATGAGCACTTGCTTTATTACACTACTAGTACCAGTGACTTCCCTGATAGCTCAGATGGTAAAGAATCTGCGTGCCATGTAGGAGACCCCTGTTCGATTCCTGGCTTGGGAAAATCCACTAGAGAAGGGATAGGCTACCCACTCCAGTATTCTGGCCTAGAGAATTCCATGGAGTGTACAGTCCAGGTGGCTGAAAAGAGTCGGACATGGCTAAGTGACTTTCATTCATTCACTCCCTGACTCAGTACCAGTGAGCAGGCAAGTAGATTTTAAATAAATGCTGCTTAATTAACTGCCCATCTAGATGGAATAAAATAAATCCAACAAAAGTCAGTTCCAAGTGAATAGTGAACCTAAATGGAAAGGAAAGAAAAACCGGTAGATGACATAGGGGAATATCTTCATGACCTCAGGTGGCCAAAAGTCCAAGGGCAGGAATTTGTGTCTGTTGTGTTCATGCCGCATCTCCAGTGTAGATGACCAGTGTTTCCAGAGGGAACATAAAGGAAACTTCAGCACCATTTGGAGGAAACTACACACATGCAAGCACTTGGGTCATTGTGAAGACACACAGTGTTCTTAATGATCAGATTGAATGTCATATAAATGTCACTTCTCATTAGTCTAACATCTAATGCAATCCTAATTAACAGCCATTCAGACTGATTTTCAGGATAAACTGATTCTAACATTTCATGCAAAGATGGGCTCGATAAAGGACAGAAATGGTATGGACCTAACAGAAGCAGAAGATATTAAGAAGAGGTGGCAAGAATACACAAAAGAACTGTACAAGAAAGATCTTCACGACCCAGATAATCATGGTGATGTGATCACTAGTCTAGAGCCAGACATCTTGGAATGTGAAGTCAAGTGGGCCTTAGAAAGCATCACTACGAACAAAGCTAGTGGAGATGATGGAATTCCAGTGGAGCTATTTCAAATCCTGGAAGATGATGCTGTGAAAGTGCTGCACTCAATATGCCAGCAAATTTGGAAAACTCAGCAGTGGCCACGGGACTGGAAAAGATCAGTTTTCATTCCAATCCCAAAGAAAGGCAATGCCAAAGAATGCTGAAACTACCACACAATTGCACTCATCTGACATGCTAGTAAAGTAATGCTCAAAATTCTCCAAGCCAGGCTTCAGCAATACATGAACTGTGAACTTCCTGATATTCAAGCTGGTTTTAGAAAAGGCAGAGGAACCAGAGATCAAATTGCCAACATCCGCTGGATCATGGAAAAAGCAAGAGAGTTCCAGAAAAACATCTATTTCTGCTTAATTGACTATGCCAAAGCCTTTGACTATGTGGATCACAACAAACTGTGGATAATTCTGAAAGAGATGAGAATATCAGACCACCTGACCTGCCTCTTGAGAAATCTGTATGCAGGTCAGGAAACAATAGTTAGAACTGGACATGAAACAACAGACTGGTTCCAAACAGGAAAAGGAGTATGTCAAGGGTGTATATTGTCACCCTGCTTATTTAACTTCTATGCAGAGTACATCATGAGAAACGCTGGACTGGAAGAAACACAAGCTGGAATCAAGATTGCCTCGAGATATATCAATAACCTCAGATATGCAGATGACACCACCCTTATGGCAAAAGTGAAGAGGAACTAAAAAGCCTCTTGATCAAAGTGAAAGAGGAGAGCGAAAAAGTTGGCTTAAAGCTCAACATTCAGAAAACGAACATCATGGCATCCAGTCCCATCACTTCATGGGGAATAGATGGGGAAACAGTAGAAACAGTGTCAGACTTTATTTTTGGGGGCTCCAAAATCAGTGCAGATAGTGACTGCAGCCATGAAATTAAAAGACACTTACTCCTTGGAAGAAAAGTTATGACCAACCTAGATAGCATATTCAAAAGCAGAGACATTACTTTGCCAACTAAGGTCGGTCTAGTCAAGGCTATGGTTTTTCCTGTGGTCATGAATGGATGTGAGAGTTGGACTGTGAAGAAGGCTGAGCGCCGAAGAATTGATGCTTTTGAACTGTGGTGTTGGAGAAGACTCTTGAGAGTCCCTTGGACTGCAAGGAGATCCAATCAGTCCATTTTGAAGGAGATCAGCCCTGGGATTTCTTTGGAAGGAATGATGCTAAAGCTGAAGCTCCAGTACTTTGGCCACCTCATGTGAAGAGTTGACTCACTGGAAAAGAGTCTGATGCTGGGAGGGATTGGGGGCAGGAGGAGAAGGGGACGACAGAGGATGAGATGGCTGGATGGCATCACGGACTTAATGGACGTGAGTCTTAGTGAACTCCAGGAGTTGGTGATGGACAGGGAGGCCTGGTGTGCTGCGATTCATGGGGTTGCAAAGAGTCGGACACGACTGAGCAACTGAACTGAACTGAACTGAACTGAACTGAGGTTTCACGTGAAAAATGAGCAAGAACACCTAGGAAGCCTGAGGGAAAAAAGCTAGGCCCAGTGATGAGGTGTGATAAGGCCTACCAGGCGATAAGGCAGATTTTAAAGCCAGGATTATTATCTTTTTTTTTTTTTTGAAGAATCCAGGCCACTATTGTTACAAGTTTCATTATTGGCTTAGATACCACTACATAAAACACTATTCCGAAGACTCTTGACTTGTTAGGTGCCTCCCGATTCAGAGATCCCTGCTCTTATTTTATTTCTGGTTTTTCACTCAGGTCATTTATTAAGAGTGAAAGTTGGGTAACCCCATTCACGCTTATGCAACACAAAAAGCCGTATACATACTCAGAATGTTAATACCCTCTGTAGGCAGGTGAGAGGTGCCCAAGTGGCAGGAGAAAATAAAACTTCGATTGGTGCACTTTTTTTTATTCCTTTTGTCTTTTATAATTCTGTGTTGTCATGACAATGCCTGGTTCTGCCTGAACTTAACTTGATCTCAAATCTTGCGCTTACCAATTTGTTTTTCTCATGGAAATGTGTTCCTTAAACTATGTTAATGTGTCAAAAGACTATGTATTTCCTTGGAAATCTGCCTTTCTTTAAGATTCTTGTCAATTGTTTTATGGCCAGGCATGACTCACCTTGTGCCATGCTATCTCAAAACGCACGTTGTGGGTGAGGTGCCTGGTGCAACTCTCTCAGCTTTGAGGTGTTTCTTTTCTCTGATTAGCAGCTTGCTAATACATATATTACTCCTTGCTAGAAACTAGCAAGGGGGCACTCTTTCTGTCTCCTTCTGATGTCTATATCAGAAGCTTTTTCTATCTCTTTTATACTTTAATAAATCTTTATTACATAAAAAGCTCTGAGCAATCAAGCCTCATCACTGGCCCTGGATTGAATTCCTTTTCTCCAGAGGCCAAGAATCCTGGCATCGGTCACAGCTGATTGCAGCAACATTTTAATACTGAAGAGATCCTCCAAGAATTAAGAGTCTTTTAATAGTACAGAGCCATAGATTACAAAATGAAAATACATATGACACCCCACCCCACCCCCGCCAATTTGTGCAGCTTCACAGGTGCCACTATGTGGGTCAGGAAGATCCCCTGGAGGAGGGCATGGCAATCCACTCCACTGTTCTTGCCTGAAGAATACCATGGACAGAAAAGCCTGGCAGGCTACAGCACATAGGGTCTCACAGAGTGGGACATGAATGAAGTGAGTTTGCACTCACGCACCTTAATTTGTCAAGAAATAGCTGGAGTAACAGGCAGATTTGGCCTTGGAGTACAGAATGAAGCAGGGCAAAGACTAATAGAGTTTTGCCAGGAGAACGCACTGATCATAGCAAACACCTTCTTCCAACAACACAAGAGAAGACTCTACACATGGACATGACCAGATGGTCAACACCGCAATCAGATAGATTGTACTCTTTCCAGCCAAAGAAGCTCTATACAGTCAGCAAAAACAAGACAGAGCTGACTGTGGCTCAGATCATGAACTCCTTATTGGCAAATTCAGACTTCAATTGAAGAAAGTTGGGAAAACCACTAGGCCATTCAGGTATGACCTACATCAAATCCCTTATGATTATACAGTGGAAGTGAGAAATAGATTCAAGGGAATAAATCTGATAGAGTGCCTGAAGAACTATGGACAGAAGTTGGTGATATTGTACGGGAAGCAGTAATCAAGACCGTACCCCCCAAAAAAGAAATGCAAAAAGGCAAAATGGTTTTCTGAGAAGGCCACAGATATAGCTATGAAAACAAGAGAAGCAAAAGGCAAAAGAAAAGGAAAGATACACCCATTTGAATGCAGAGTTCCAAAGAATAGCAAGGAGAGATAAGAAAGCCTTCCTCAGTGATCAATGCAAAGAAATAGAGGAAAGCAATAGAATGGAAAAGACTAGAGATCTCTCCAAGAAAATTAGAGACACCAAGGGAAATTTTCCTGCAAAGATAGGCACAGTAAAGGACAGAAATGGTATGGACCTAACAGAAGCAGAAGATATTAAGAAGAGGTGGCAAGAAAACACAGAAGAACTATGCAACAAAGATCTTCATAACCCAGATAATCACAATGGTGTGACCACTCACTCACACTCAGCTAGAGCCAAACATCCTGGAATGTGAAGTCAAGAGGGCCTTAGGAAGCATCACTACGAACAAAGCTAGTGGAGGTGATGGAATTCCAGTTGAGCTGTTTCAAATCCTAAAAGATGATGCTGTGAAAGTGCTGTTCTCCATATGCTAGCAAATTTGGAAAACTCAGCAGTGGCCACAGGACTGGAAAAGGTCAGTTTTCATTCCAATCCCAAAGAAAGGCAATGCCAAAGAATGCTCAAACTACCGCACAATTGCACTCATCTCACACAGTAGCAAAGCAATGCTCAAAATCCTCCAAGGCAGGTTTCAATAGTACGTGAACTGTAAACTTCCAGATGTTCAGCCTGGTTTTAGAAAAGGCAGAGGAATCAGAGATCAAATTGCCAGCATTCACTGGATCATTGAAAAAGCAAGAGAGTTCCAGAAAAGCATCTACTTCTGCTTAATTGACTACACCAGAGCCTTTGACTGTTTGTATCAGAAAAAACTGTGGAAAATTCATCGAGAGGTGGGAATACCAGACCACCTGCCCTGCCTCCTGAGAAATCTGTATGCAGGTCAAGAAGCAACAGTTAGAACTGGACATGGAACAGCAGACTGGTTCAAAATTGGGAAAGGAGTAAATCAAGACTGTATATTATCATCCTCCTTATTTAACTTATATCCATAGTACATCATGAGAAGTGCTGGACTGGATGAAGCAAAAGCTGGAATCAAGATTATCAGGAGAAATATCAATAACTTCAGATATGCAGATGACACCACCCTTAATGCAGAAAGTGACGAGGACCTTGATGAAGAGCCTCTTGATGAAGGTGAAAGAGAGTGAAAAAGATGGCTTGAACTGAACATTAAAAAAACCCTGAGATCATTATTTTGCCATCAAAGGTCCATCTACTTAAAGAAATGGATTTTCCAGTAGTCACATACGCATGTGAGAGTTGGATGATGAAGAAGGCCGAGCACCAAAGAACTGATGCTTTTGAACTGAGGTGTTGGAAAAGACTCTTGAGAGTCCCCTGGACTGCATGGAGATCAAACCAATCAATCCTAAAAGAAATCAGTCCTGAATATTCATTGGAAGGACTGATACTGAAGCTGAAGCTTCAATACTTTGGCCACCTGGGAGTGACCTTTGACAAGTGAAGTCCTTGCCTCCCTCTGCACCTGCCCATCTGCTCTGGTGATGCTCAAGAGCCCCCAGAGGTGGCCATGGGAGGGGACAGCCTCGGGAACCAGGGCACAGGCCACTCACGTTGCTGCTCCTCGGTGCTTTTAAAAGAAAGACCGTACTTGCTCTTGAAGTTCATGAGTTTTTGTTTTTCCTGTTTTAGGCAAAGCAGAGAGAAAAAACGAATGAAGAATACAATAAACGTTTATCAGTTACCGTGGATAAGCTTCTGTCCGAATCAGATGAGAGGCTTCAGCTTCATCTGAAGGAGAGACTGGCTGCTCTGGAGGATAAGGTGAGCTAGCCCCATGGCCTCTTTAGAAAGAGGTGCATCTGGCCTGGCCTGGCCTGGCCTGGCCTGGCCCGGCCCAGTCTGTGTGTGGGGGAAATCTCCAGGACAGGAGTTGGGAAAATGTTCCCATAGAGGGCCCCAGAGTGAATGTTTTTACTGGTTATGAATAATTGAATAGCAACATTTCATGCTAATCAATAAGTGTGACAGTATCCACAGGCAGTGTGTAAAGGAACAAACAGGTCTGTGCTTGCAACCCTTACAGAAAGCAGCAGTGAGCCGGATCCACTGATGGCCCCGGTGTTACCAGCCGTTGTGCTAGAACTTTCTTCTAGGTCCACCCTCACCCCTTCGTTTCTTTTTTAGAAGTTTATTTCTGGGGCTTTACTGGCAGTCCAGTGGCTGAGAGTCTGCCTTGCAAGGTCAGGGATGCAGGTTCGATCGCTGGTTGGGGAGCCAAGATCCCACATGCCACGTGGCAACCACGACAAAGGAATCCTGCATGATGCAGCTAAGGCCTGATGCAGTCAAATCAATAAGTTTAGTTCAGGATCTTTTACATAATGTGATAGAAAAGATTGAATCAACTAAAAGCAAGCATTCTCATATTCCAACTCCAGCCTTCTCTCTTTTCATTTCCTTTGGAAAATGTCTGAGAACCTCCATCAGACCAGCTCAGTGGGCAACAGTCCACAGCACCAGTGGACTAAAGATGAGGCCCAGAACCTTCCCCGAGGTCGGCGCTTGGGCAACGCTTGTCTGAGAGGGACTAGTGGTCACTACAAGTACTGTGGCACGTTTTCCCCCCAACAAAACCCAGGATGAAACACGCACCTCACTAGAGACCACACAGGGCAGTCCCCTCACTTCATCCTGACCTGTGGGCTGGCCCTGAGGCGGGGATAGTTTTGTCTCAGGTTTGAATTTGGCATGTGAAACCTGTGCCAGTTCCCTGAGTGACCACCGAACTGCAAAAGCTGAAAGCAAGTATAGAGCAGTTTCACTTACCCCAAGGACCTGGCCTCCTTGTATCTAGATCAGTCGAGGAAGGAGGAGATTGTGTACAAGTTAGTGTTAAAAGTTGTCAACCGGCCTCGTGCCAGCACTTCACTCTGGGTGTGAGGTCCGCCATTCATCCCAAGGTGCTTTATGCTTTCAGACAGAGGTGTAGCCATCCTGCAGTCCATGCAACGTCTATAGGAGCTGACGCTAAAGCACTGTTTGTATCTTTTTCAGAATTCTCTCCTATGGGAAGTTGAAAATGTGCAAAAGCAATTAGAAGAAATGCAAAACAACAAGGTTCTTAAATCTCTAAATCGTTTAGAAATTTGTTAAGAGCTGAATTGAGCTGGGTTCGTTGCTACAGTCACTACAGATGCTTAGCAGAAGTCGAGTTACATTTTCACCGCAAGACTTAAAATCTTCTGTGTAATTTCCACATTGAGCTTTTGCACCGGCCTGTCTCATGTACTCAGGGGCTGCATGAGGCGAGTGACCGCCCTGGCTGACAGCACAGAGCTGCCAGGTTGAGTTGAGTGACTCGGAAACTTGGCCCGTTTGACTTGTTTTACCCCTTGAGGCAGTGAAGTGGGGTGTAGAGGAACGAATGTGAGGAATACCAAGGAATGCAGGTGAGCTCCATGGAGACAGTTTAAAGCAATGAGAGGAGCAAGGGCAATAGAGTGAGTCCAGTCCACGCCCCCCCCAACCCGAACCCCCACCCCAAGTCCAGTCTCTGTCCACAGACTTCATCATTGTTAATTGCTTGCCGTGCTTCCTCCAGAAGCTTTTCTACACCCGAGATGGAACTTCCTATTCATGGTTTATAAGGGTTAATATTGTTCTGAGTGTTTATATTTGCTATGGGACTCTCAGAGAACATTTTCTCAGAATTAAAATGTTCGGAGTTAATAACTACTTATGTAACCTGTTATGCACATTTTGGTGCAAGTCATTTTACATCCGGAAAGCAAGAGGTGCAGGCTGTGTCATTTGCTGTTTCGTAGGACCAGATGATTCTAAACCTGGAAACCCTGAGAGCCGAACTGGACCAGACGAGACTGCGAGGGGCTCCCCTCCACCACGGGTAGACCGCTCCCCAGGCAGCTCCCCTCAGCACTGTCAAGTGTGACAAGGGCCTGTCTGGTGTGTGGACAGTATGACTGGGTGTCGCTCATGGTCGCACCTCAAGGAGCCTGTAGCTTCGTGGCCAGTGAGAAGGAAGAGACAAGCATCGTTCCTTAGAGTCGAACTTGGTACCAGGGAGAGTGGTGGTCACAGTATTGACAAAACTCAAAACCACAGGCAGAGGTTTGGAGTGGGGGTCCGACCAGTTGATATTTGGGTATATTCATTTGAGGGGCCTGACAGACTGTGACACTGATGTTTCTTAAGAGTTGCAGAAGGTTAATAACCTGTAGTCTTTTTTACATGAATGGAGACTGAGACATGATTTACCTTTGGCTGCGGTGGGAGGATTCACCTGGCTTGTAAATGAGACGAGCAGATTACTGAGCATCCTGGGAGCAGGACCTCCCAGAGGAGTTGGTCACCTTGTCTCTGAGACCTTCTTCCGAAGGAAAGATCCTCGGGTGAGAGAGATGGAGGCTGTACTCCGCGAGGGGACAGGGAGGTGATGGTTGAGGGGCGACCAACCCGGAGGCCTTTGTGGCCCTCAGAGACCCTCAAGGGTCTGCAGTCCACGTCAGGTCTGTGTCGTACCCCCCCCCCCCCAATTCCCAAGTGTGCTCTGGCCCCAGGCCCTTGAGTAGAAGTGGAGCAGAGAAAGGAGCCGTTCTGTCAGGAGGGAGGGGAGACGGGAGGGAAGACGGGTGTGGATTGGGGAGATTCCAGACTTCCAGCTCCTGTGCAGCACAGTTCCTCACAAAACCGTCGAGCAGAGCAGCATGTGCCCCCAAGCAGGCTGAGCTGGTGGTTGGCCCTGGCCGCTCTGCAGACGTATGGGGTGTCCTGTCCTCGGAGGCGGGCTCTGTCTCCCGGGTTTAGGGACTCCTGCACGTGAAGGCGCCACCCTCTTCCCAGAGACAAGACTGAGCAGAGCCCGGGCGGTCCTGCAGTGCAGGGGGCTCACAGTCAAGGCGGACATGACTGAGCGACTGAACTGACTGATTGAAACATCAGTAGGAACACAAATTAGCAAAAAAAAAAACAACTCATAAAAACTGATAAATTAAATATTTCCCAATTCTGTGGCTTCCTTCCAGCTCATAAGCACAATTTTATAAAACTGCTATCTCTGTGTATTAACCATTTCTATTTCTTCCTTTTTTACTTACTTTGAATGGACTATATGTTTCTACTTGATTCTCATAGTCATCTCTAAAGAAATTCTATGTCTGTCTCAGTGGTTCCTGAATAACAGTTTGTAGATAGAATGGAGATTTCATCAGACCACACTTAAATAAGCAAAGGCAAGTTACTGAGTTTTTAGTAAAGCTAAATTTATTGAATTTACTTTATTGAATTTATTCAGTTCAGTTCAGTTGCTCAGTCGTGTCTGACTCTGTGACCCCATGAATTGCAGCATGCCAGGCCTCCCTGTCCATCACCGACTTCCTGAGTTTACCCAAACTCCTGTCCATCGAGTCGGTGGTGCCATCCAGCCATCTCAGCCTCTGTCGTCCCCTACTCCTCCTTCCCCCAATCCCTCCTAGCATCAGGGTCTTTTCCAATGAGTCAACTCTTCACATGAGGTGGCCAAAGGATTGGAGTTTCAGCTTTAGCAGCAGTCCTTCCAGTGAACACCCAGGACTGATCTCCTGTAGGATGGACTGGTTGGATCTCCTTGCAGTCTAAGAGTCTTCTCCAACATCACAGTTCAAAAGCATCAATTCTTTGGCACTCAGCTTTCCTCAGAGTCCAACTCTCACACCCATGACCATTGGAAAAACCATAGCCTTGACTAGATGGACCTTTGTTGGCAAAATAATGTCTCTGGTTTTTATTTATTTTTATTATTTTTATATAAATTTATTTATTTTAATTGAAGGTTAATTACTTTACAATATTGTATTGGTTTTGCCATACATCAACATGAATCTGCCATGGATAACACGTGTTCCCAATCCTGAACACCCCTCCCACCTCCCTCCCCGTACCATCCCTCTGGGTCACCCCAGTGCACCAGCTCCAAGCATTCTGTATCCTGCATCGAACCTGAACTGGCGATTCATTTCTTATATGATATTATACATGTTTCAATGTCATTCTCCCAAATCATCCCACCCTTTCCCTCTCCCACAGAGTCCAAAAGACTCTTCTTTACATCTGTATCTCTTTTGCTGTCTCGCATACTGGGTTATCATTACCATCTTTCTAAATTCCATATATGTGCGTTAGTATACTGTATTGGTGTTTTTCTTTCTGGCTTACTTCACTCTGTATAATTGGCTCCAGTTTCATCCACCTCATTAGAACTGATTCAAATGTATTCTTTTCAATGGCTGAGTAATACTCCATTGTGTATATGTACCACAGCTTTCTTATCCATTCATCTGCTGATGGACATCTAGGTTGCTTCCATGTCCTAGCTATTATAAACAGTGCTGCAGTGAACATTGGGGTACATGTGTCTCTTTCAATTGTGGGTTTCCTCGATGTGTATGCCCAGCAGTGGGATTGCAGGGTCATATGGCAGTTCTAGTTCCAGTTTTTTAAGGAATCTCCACACTGTTCTCCATAGTGGCTGTACTAGTTTGCATTCCCACCAACAGTGTAAGGGGGTTCCCTTTTCTCCACACCCTCTCCAGCATTTATTGCTTGTAGACTTTTGGATCATAGCCATTCTGACTGGCGTGAAATGGTACCTCATTGTGGTCTTGATTTGCATTTCTCTGATAATGAGTGATGTTGAGCATCTTTTCATGTGTTTGTTAGCCATCTGTATGTCTTCTTTGGAGAAATGTCTATTTAGTTCTTTGGCCCATTTTTTGATTGGGTCGTTTCTTTTTCTGGAATTGAGCTGCAGGAGTTGTTTGTATATTTTTGAGATTAGTTGTCAGTTGCTTCATTTGCTATTATTTTCTCGTATTCCAAAGTCTGTCTTTTCACCTTGCTTATAGTTTCCTTTGTTGTGCAGAAGCTTTTAATTTTAATTAGGTCCCATTTATTTATTTTTGCTTTTATTTCCAGTATTCTGGGAGGTGGGTCATAGAGGATCCTGCTGTGATTTATGTCGGAGAGTGTTTTGCCTGTGTTCTCCTCTAGGAGTTTTATAGTTTCTGGTCTTATGTTCAGATCTTTAATCCATTTTGAGTTTATTTTTATGTATGGCGTTAGCAAGTGTTCTAGTTTCATTCTTTTACAAGTGGTTGACCAGTTTTCCCAGCACCACTTGTTAAAGAGATTGTCTTTTCTCCATTGTATATTCTTGCCTCCTTTGTCAAAGATAAGGTATCCATAGGTGTGTGGATTTATCTCTGGGCTTTCTATTTTGTTCCATTGATCTATATTTCTGTCTTTGTGCCAGTACTATACTGTCTTGATGACTGTGGCTTTGTAGTAGAGCCTGAAGTCAGGCAGGTTGATTCCTCCAGTTCCATTCTTCTTTCTCAAGATTGCTTTGGCTATTCGAGGTTTTTTGTATTTCCATACAAATTGTGAAATTATTTGTTGTAGCTCTGTGAAAAATACCGTTGGTAGCTTGATAGCGATTGCATTGAATCTATAGATTGCTTTGGGTAGTATACTCATTTTCACTATATTGATTCTTCCGATCCATGAACATGGTATATTTCTCCATCTATTAGTGTCCTCTTTGATTTCTTTCACCAGTGTTTTATAGTTTTCTATATATAGGTCTCTAGCTTCTTTAGGTAGATATATTCCTAAGTATTTTATTCTTTTTGTTGCAATGGTGAATGGAATTGTTTCCTTATTTTCTCATTATTGGTGTATAGGAATGCAAGGGGTTTCTGTGTGTTGATTTTATATCCTGCAACTTTGCTATATTCATTGATTAGCTCTAGTAATTTTCTGGTGGAGTCTTTAGGGTTTTCTACGTAGAGGATCATGTCATCTGCAAACAGTGAGAGTTTTACTTCTTCTTTTCCAATTTGGATTCCTTTTATTTCTTTTTCTGCTCTGATTGCTGTGGCCAAAACTTCCAAAACTATGTTGAATAGTAGTGGTGAGAGTGGGCACCCTTGTCTTGTTCCTGACTTTAGGGGAAATGCTTTCAATTTTTCACCATTGAGGATAATGTTTGCTGTGGTTTTGTCATATATAGCTTTTATTATGTTGAGGTATGATCCTTCTATGCCTGCTTTCTGGAGAGTTTTTATCATAAATGGATGTTGAATTTTGTCAAAGGCTTTCTCTGCATCTATTGAGATAATCATATGGTTTTTATTTTTAAATTTGTTAAAATTGAAAAAGTGGTGTATTACAGATTGATTTGCAGATATTGAAGAATCCTTGCATCCCTGGGATAAAGCCCACTTGATCATGGTGTATGATCTTTTTAATGTGTTGTTGGATTCTGATTGCTAGAATTTTGTTAAGAATTTTTGCATCTATGTTCATCAGTGATATTGGCCTGTAGTTTTCTTTTTTTGTGGCATCTGTGTCAGATTTTGGTATTAGGGTGATGGTGACCTCATAGAATGAGTTTGGAAGTTTACCTTTCTCTGCAATTTTCTGGAAGAGTTTGAGTAGGATAGGTGTTGGCTCTTCTCTAAATTTTTGGTAGAATTCAGCTGTGAAGCCGTCTGGACCTGGGCTTTTGTTTGCTGGAAGATTTCTGATTACAGTTTCAATTTTTGTGCTTGTGATGGGTCTGTTAAGATTTTCTATTTCTTCCTGGTTCAGTTTTGGAAAGTTGTACATTTCTAAGAATTTGTCCATTTCTTCCACATTTATTGGCATATAATTGCTGATAGTAGTCTCTTATGATCCTTTGTATTTCTGTGTTGTCTGTTGTGATCTCTCCATTTTTTTTTCTAATATTATTGATTTGCTTTTTCTCCCTTTGTTTCTTGATGAGTCTGGCTAATGGTTTGTCAATTTTATTTATCCTCTCAAAGAACCAGCTTTTGGCTTCGTTGATTTTTGCTATGGCCTCTTTTGTTTCTTTTGCATTTATTTCTGCCCTAATTATTAAGATTTCTTTCCTTCTACTAACCCTGGGGTTCTTCATTTCCTGCTTTTCTAGTTGCTTTAGGTATAGAATTAGGTTATTTATTGGACTTGTTTCTTGTTCCTTGAGGTATGCCTGTATTGCTATGAACCTTTCCCTTAGCACTGTTTTTACAGTGTCCCACAGGTTTTGGGTTGTTGTGTTTTCATTTTCATTTGTTTCTCTGCATATTTTGATTTCCTTTTTTGATTTCTTCTGGGATTTGTTGGTTATTCAGCACCGTGTTGTTCAGCCTCCATATGTTGGAATTTTTAATAGTTTTTCCCCTGTAATTTAGATCTAATTTTACTGCATTGTGGTCAGAAAAGATGCTTGGAATGATTTCAGTGTTTTTGAATTTACCAAGGCTAGATTTATGGCCCAGGATGTGATCTATCCTGGAGGAGGTTCCATGTGTGCTTGAGAAAAAGGTGAAATTCATTGTTTTGGGGTGAAATGTCCTATAGATATCAATTAGGTCTAACTGGTCTATTGTATCATTTAAAGTTTGTGTCCTTCTTAATTTTCTGTGTAGTTGATCTATCCATAGGTGTGAGTGGGGTATTAAAGTCTCCCACTATTACTGTGTTATTGTTAATTTCCCCTTTCATACTTGTTAGCATTTGTCTTACATATTGAGGTGCTCCTATGTTGGGTGCATATATGTTTATAATTGTTATATCTTCTTGGATTGATCCTTTGATCATTATGTAGTGGCCTTCTTTGTCTCCTCTCACAGCCTTTGTTTTAAAGTCTGTTTTATCTGAGTATTGCTACTCCTGCTTTCTTTTGATCTCTATTTGCATGGAATATCTTTTTCCAACCCTTCACTTTCAGTCTGTATGTGTCCCTTGTTTTGAGGTGCGTCTCTTGTAGACAACATATATAGGGGTCTTGTTTTTGTATCCATTCAGCCAGTCTTTGTCTTTTGGTTGGGACATTCAACCCATTTACATTTAAGGTAATTATTGATAAGTATGATCCCATTGCCATTTACTTTATTGTTTTGGGTTTGAGTTTATACACCCTTTTTTTGTTTCCGGTCTAGAGAAGATCCTTTAGCATTTGTTGGAGAGCTGGTTTGGTGGTGCTGAATTCTCTCAGCTTTTGCTTGTCTGTAAAGCTTTTGATTTCTCCTTCATATTTGAATGAGATCCTTGCTGGGTACAGTAATCTGGGCTGTAGGTTATTTTCTTTCACCACTTTAAGTATGTCTTGCCATTCCCTCCTGGCCTGAAGAGTTTCTATTGAAAGATCTGCAGTTATCCTTATGGGAATCCCCTTGTGTGTTATTTGTTGTTTTTCCCTTGCTGCTTTTAATATTTGTTCTTTGTGTTTGATCTTTGTTAATTTGGTTAATATGTGTCTTGGGGTGTTTCACCTTGGGTTTATCCTGTTTGGGACTCTCTGGGTTTCTTGGACTTGGGTGATTATTTCCTTCCTCATTTTAGGGAACTTTTCAACTATTATCTCCTCAAGTATTTTCTCATGGTCTTTCTTTTTGTCTTCTTCTTCTGGGACTCCTATGATTTGAATGTTGGGGCATTTAACACTGTCCTGGAGGTCTCTGAGATTGTCCTCATTTCTTTTAATTCATTTTTCTTTTTTCCTCTCTGATTCATTTATTTCTACCATTCTATCTTCTATTTCACTAATCCTATCTTTTGGCTCCATTATTCTACTATTTGTTGCCTCCAAGTGTTTTTGATCTCATTTATTGCATTATTCATTATATATTAACTCTTTTTTATTTCTTCTAGATCCTTGTTAAACCTTTCTTGCATCTTCTCAATCCTTGTCTCCAGGCTATTTATCTGTGATTCCATTTTTATTTCAAGATTTTGGATCATTTTCACTATCATTATTCAGAATTCTTTATCAGGTAGATTCCCTATCTCTTCCTCTTTTGTTTGGTTTGGTGGGCATTTATCCTGTTCCTTTACCTGCTGAGTATTCCTCTGTCTCTTCATCTTGTTTATATTGCTGAGTTTGGGGAGGCCTTTCTGTATTCTGGCAGTTTGTGGAGTTCTCTTTATTGTGGAGTTTCCTCACTGTGGGTGGGGTTGTACAGGTGGCTTGTCAAGGTTTCTTGGTTAGGAAAGCTTGTGTTCTGGTGGGTGGAGCTGGATTTCTTCTCTCTGGAGTGCAATGAAGTGTCCAGTAATAAGTTATCAGTTGTCATGGTTTTGGAGTATCTTTGGGCAGCCTGTATATTGAAGCTCAGGGCTGTGTTCCTGTGTTGCTGGAGAATTTGTGTGGTATGTCTTGCTCTGGAACTTGTTGGCCCTTGGGTGGTGCTTGGTTTCAGTGTAGGTATGGAGACATTTGATGAGCTCCTGTCAATTAATGTTCCCTGGAGTCAGGAGTTCTCTGGTGTTCTCGGAATTTGGACTTAAGCCTCCTGCTTCTGGTTTTCAGTCTCATTTTTACAGTAGTCTCAAGACTTCTCCTTCTATACAGCACCATTGATAAAACATCTAGGTTAAAGATGAAAAGTTTCTCCATAGTGAGGGACACCCAGAGAGGTTCACAGAGTTACATGGAGAACAGAAGAGGGAGGAGGGAGTTGGAGGTGACCCAAAAGAGATGAGGTGGAATCAAAAGAGGAGAGAGCAAGCTAGCCAGTAATCATTTCCTTATGTACACTCCACAACTGTACCACTCAGAGATGTTCATGGAGTTATATAGAGAAGAGAAGAGGGAGGAAGGAGACAGAAGTGGCCAGGAGGATAAAAGGGGGGAATCAAAAGAAGAGAGACAGATCCAGCCAGTAATCAGTTCCCTAAGTGTTCTCCGCCGTCTGGGACACACAGAGATTCACAGAATTGGGTAGACGAGAGAAGGGGGAGGGAGGAGATAGAGGCGACCTGGTGGAGAAAAAGGAGAGTCCAAAGGGGGAGACAGCAGTCAAGCCAGTAATCTCGCTCCCAAGTAAAAATGGGTACTGAAGATTGGGTTCTTAAAGGTACAAAATTGATAACAAATACCAAAAAGCAAAGATTAAAAATCTAGAGTAGAAGTTGGAATTTCAAAAATACAATATTAAAGAAAAGAAGAAACACAAAGTCACAAAAATTATAAAAATTATGTATATATATATGAAGTTTGCTCTAAAAAATAGGGTTTTTTTTTTTTTGCAAAGTAATAGTAGGTTATAAAAGTGAAAATTAAAGGAGTAATAGAGGACTTAAAAATTAAAAGAAAAAAGAATGATCATAAAAATAGTAAAAATATATCTAGGACTTTCTCTGGTGTTGTTGTGGGTATTGTGGGGTCAGTTCATTTTCTGATAGTTCCTTGGTCCGGCTTATATTTCTCAAGATCTATAGGCCCCTTGCTATGTAGTCAGTACTAACTACAGGGTTTTTAATCTATTGCACCTGTCACTTCCAAGGCGGTTCCCTCTGTTTTAGCTTCTTCTGTTTGCTGGTCTCTTCAGTGTCTGATTTCCACCCTGACACAAAGGGGACGGTGGTGGACAATTTTTTTTAGGCTCACTTGTTCAGTTGTGCTGTGGGGAGGGAGGGACGCTGCAAACAAATAACACTGACGTGTGTTCGCAGTGTCTTAGTCACACTGGGCCTGCCCCCGCTCACGGTGCATGTGCCCTCCCTGCCCACACTGCTCAGGCACTAGGTTGCTCTGCTGGGAACCGTCTGAGGCCAGCCCTGGGCTGCATGCACCTCCCAGGTCTAAGCCGCTTAGGTTCAGGCACTTGGGTAATCCTTAGAGGTGCACACTCGGATGGGCCTGCGTTTTGTGCCCTTCCCAGGTCTGAGCAGCTCAGGTGATGAGGTGTTTGCCGGACACGGTCACTGCGACTTATCGCCTCCCCCGTCCCTGCCACTCGGTTTTCTGGGTGTACAACCGCTGCAACTTCTCAGGCAGATGTTGACTGTCCAGAACCCCAAGAAGTCTTAGTTAGCAAAGAAGCCTGCTTGCAGTTTGGTAGATAATGCCTCTCTGGGTCTGCGATTGCCGCCTTCTGGCTCTGGCAGCCTGTCACTGGAGGGGGCAGTCTGCAGCCGGCTAGTTCTGTTCAGTCCTTTGTTCTGTGTGCGGGCCTGTCAGTGTCTTAGATTAGGGCTTTTCGTGTGGTAGCTATCCCACAGTCTGGTTTGCTAGCCCAAGTTAGTTCGCTCAGATTGCCCTCGGGGCATTCAGGCCCGGTCCTTACTCGAAACAATGCAGCCAGCACCTCCCTGCCCAGCCCCCACTTGCTAGTGGCGGGTGCAGGCGTCTGCGCTGCTTCTCTGCTGGGGGTACTGTTGGGCTTGTAATCTGTGGGTTTTAATTATTTATTTATTTTTCCTCCCTGTTATGTTGCCCTCTGTGCTTCCAAGGCTCACCACAGACTCGGCAGTGAGAGTGTTTCCTGGTATTTGGAAACTTCTCTCTTTTTAAGACTCCCTTCCCGGGACGGAGCTCCGTCCCTACCTCTTTTGTCTCTTTTTTTGTCTTTTATATTTTTTCCTACCTCCTTTCGAAGACAATGGGCTGCTTTTCTGGGTGCCTGATGTCCTCTGCCGGCATTCAGAAGTTGTTTTGTAGAATTTACTCAGTGTTTAAATGTTCTTTTGATGAATTTGTCAGGGAGAAAGTGGTCTCCCTGTCCTATTCCTCCACCGTCTTAGGACCAACCCCCATCTCTGCTTTTCAATATGCTATCTAGGTTGGTCATAACTTTTCTTCCAAGGAGTAAGCGTCTTTTAATTTCATGGCTGCAATCACCATCTGTAGTGATTTTTGAGCCCAAAAAAATAAAGTCTGACACCGTTTCCACTGTTTCCCCATCTATTTCCCATGAAGTGATGGGACCAGATGCCATGATCTTCGTTTTCTGAATGTTGAGCTTTAAGCCAACTTTTTCACTCTCTTCTTTCACTTTCCTCAAGAGGCTTTTTAGTTCTTCTTCACTTTCTGCCATAAGGGTGGTGTCATCTGCATATCTGAGGTTATTGATATTTCTCCTGGCAATCTTGATTCCAGCTTATGCTTTCTAGCCCAGCGTTTCTCATGATGTACTCTGCATAGAAGTTAAATAAGCAGGGTGACAATATACAGCCTTGACGTACTCCTTTTCCTATTTGGAACCAGTCTGTTGTTCCATGTCCAGTTCTAACTGTTGCTTCCTGACCTGCATATAGGTTCTCAAGAGACAGGTTAGGTGGTCTGATATTCCCATCTCTTTCAGAATTTTCCACAGTTTATTGTGATCCACATAGGCAAAGGCTTTGGCATAGTCAATAAAGCAGAAATAGATGTTTTTCTGGAACTTTCTTGCTTTTTTGACGATCCAGCGGATGTTGGCAATTTGATCTCTGGTTCCTCTGCCTTTTCTAAAACCAGCTTGAACATCTGGAAGTTCATGGTTGACGTTATTGCTGAAGCCTGGCTTGGAGAATTTTGAGCATTACTTTACTAGCGTGTGAATGAGTCCAATTGTGCGGCAGTTTGAACATTCTTTGTTGTTGCCTTTCTTTGGGACTGGAATGAAACCTGACCTAACAACCTAGATGTTTTCAATTGCATATGCTAAAAGAACTGGCTTTGCAGTTTCCAAGGGAAAAAAGGTTCATTTTAACCAATTTTCTCTGAAGTCCAAGGAGTATCATGGCCATCCTGCATCAGAAAGTCATCTTTCCTTTATGTAGTCACAGTTTCATGCCTAAATTATAGAGCAACTCATGCTTAAATTGACTCTGGTATCAGGGGCAGATCAGCTGATCAAAAGCTTGGATTGTCCGTCTGGAGGGAAGTGAGACCTTGGTCCCATGAGAAAAATCTGAAGGCTTAAGGGAATTTGCAGGAGTGGGGAAAGCTTGGTCCGTTCTACGTGTACCATGATCTTAAATAATGCTTATTTTCTTTACTAAAGTGAAAAAAACAGCTGATAGAAACAAATATAAATCACTGAAAGGTAAAGAAATTCATCATCTGTGATCAAAAGCTGCATTCTAAGGAAACTTTGTTCTCTTAACCTAGAGAGGAGACTAAATTCCAGTCTGGTACCAGCTTACCAGGTAACAAACAAACAAAATTGTTTACGGGTAAGCTTAGAAAAGTCTTTTCCACATATAATTTGAAGTAGCAGTATTTTTGCAAAGGCATTGGCGTGAAACCATAGAAGGCATGTTTAAAACCTGATTAGACAGAAATTGACAAAGTAGTCTGGTCACTGCTGTGACTTGAAACACTTGAATATGATAACTAGAATTATAACTGACAGCATTTTACCAGGACGTATCAGATTTTCATGGATGTCACATAATTTCTAGGATACCCATATTAGTAACTGAAGGAGTCCTTGGGGCTAGAAAAGAAAACAACAGTCTCAAAGGCCCTTGCTGAATCATCTAACTTCGGAGAAAACAAAACCAAACTTTAGGTCCCACCCTGAGGCTCCAGGCCGGTTGTATCTATCTGGGACTTATCACCCCTCCCTAACTACAAATGCCATCTCTCCTTCTTTTCTGCCTCAGCCCAAACTATACCTTACAGTAACTTCCAGCATATAATATAACTTGGGAAGATTCATTACTCTTTCTGACAGCACTTCCCATGTAGTTTAACATGCCAAATGAACTCTGGTTGTTTAATATCTCTCTTTGGGAGGTCTCAGGGGCCCTCTGAAACATCCCAAAGTTAGCTAGAAGTCAATTATTTAGGCAGGCTTGTTCATAGATATCAAAAGGGTTTATAACAGTCAGGTAGGATCACATAAGTCAATGTGAAAGAATACTTCTCCACTTAGCCAAAGTTAACAAAAGATTTCAAAGGTAAATCTAGAACAGATTACTTAAGAGGTAAAGAAACTTAAAATCCATTAGCAAAGGCAGTTCAACATCTCAGGAAAACTTGTACTAGGCACAAAACTCTTTTCTGTGGGTCCACTTTCCATAAAACCTCCTTATCTCGTTCTGTACCCAGTCCTTTGCTTCTCCCATCCTGAAACTAACTACTACCTAGAAGACAGAACTACTTCGTTTTCCTTCATATGTGATTTCATTCCTCATACCTTCTTTAATAACAAGTCATACATTTCCCTTAAGCAACCAAGAACTGACTTTTATATTGGCATTCTATAGATTGGTGAACATACGTATCAGTGATAATACCCACCCCCAAAAAAATTACTTTCTTACACTGAACATGTCAGGATGGCACCAGACACTATTCATGAATAGTCAAAAATCTCTTTTGTTTCTGTGTAAGAGGGAGGTCCTTTCAAGTAGTGAATGTTTCAGAACCTTAATTTATTTGGAAATGACCTAGCTATTCAATACACTGTCATCACTTAGTTTAGCAGAACGATAGAAACTCAGGTAACCAAAATCTGGAGAAACTATTGTTCAGTTCAGTTCAGTTGAGTTGCTCACTCGTGTCTGACTCTTTGTGACCCCATGGACTGCAGGACGCCAGGCTTCCCTGTCCATCACCAACTCCAGGGGCTTGCTCAAACTCATGTCCATCGAGTCAGTGATGCCATCCAACCATCTTCTCCTCTGTCGTCCCCTTCTCCTCTGCCGTCACTCAAGACTATTATAGACAGAGATTTTTTAGAGTGTAATTATTGTTAGTAGTTTATCTAAAAGCTCATATCACATTTACATTTTTTAGTTTTTGTTGTTGCTTAGAGGTACTTTCTTGTTGACAAGCTTGTGACAGATATAACAATATAGCAAATTTTAACTTATAATAAACCTAGGCACTATGAAAATTTTGTGCTTAATGTTAATGACTCTTAGACATGTCTATAGTAGAGTAGTGAAAAAAAATTCTAGATATTTAATATTGACTATTTCCCAGTTCAACTAGATATTTAATATTGACTATTTCCCAGTTCACGTGAATCTGAAATTCATTTAGGTCAATGTTTTCTTGTATTTCCAACTGTTTGATGTAAGGGCTTCCTTTTCTTGAGACCATTTAAATAACTCGGAACTTGAGCAAAATTATCAAAAAACAGAAGACTCACACTGAGACATAGACATAAATCCAGACAGACAGACAAGGGATCTTCTAGTTTTCTGCCAGAGATTTAAAATATTTCTTTGAGCCGCTTTTTTTGGGGGGGCGGGGTCAGGTGGCGGCAAGAATACTGGAGTGGGTTGCCATTCCCTTCTCCAGGAGATCTTCCCGACCCAGGGATTGGACCCAGGTCTCCCACATTGTAGGCAGACGCTTTACCGTCTGAGCCACCAGGGAAGTTGTTGAACTCTGTTCAGTTCAGTTCAGTTCAGTTCAGTCGCTCAGTCGTGTCCGACTTTTTGCGACCCCTTGAATCGCAGCATGCCAGGCCTCCCTGTCCATCACCATCTCCCAGAGTTCACTCAGACTCATGTCCATCGAGTCCGTGATGCCATCCAGCCATCTCATCCTCTGTCGTCCCCTTCTCCTCCTGCCCCCAATCCCTCCCAGCATCAGAGTCTTTTCCAATGAGTCACCTCTTTGCATGAGGTGGCCAAAGTGGAGCTTCAGCTTTAGCATCATTCCTTCCAAAGAAATCCCAGGGATGATCTCCTTCAGAATGGACTGGTTGGATCTCCTTGCAGTCAAAGGGACTCTCAAGAGTCTTCTTCAACACCACAGTTCAAAAGCATCAGTTCTTTGGCGCTCAGCCTTCTTCACAGTCCAACTCTCACATCCATTCATGACCACAGGAAAAACCATAGCCTTGACTAGACGGACCTTAGTTGGCAAAGTAATGTCTCTGCTTTTGAATATACTATCTAGATTGGTCATAACTTTTCCTCCAAGGAGTAAGCGTCTTTTAATTTCATGGCTGCAGTCACCATCTGCAATGATTTTGGAGCCCCCCAAAATAAAGTCTGACACTGTTTCTACTATTTCCCCATCTATTTCTCATGAAGTGATGGGACCGGATGCCATGATCTTCGTTTTCTGAATGTTGAGCTTTAAGCCAACTTTTTCGCTCTCCTCTTTCACTTTCATCAAGAGGCTTTTGAGTTCCTCTTCACTTTCTGCCATAAGGGTGGTGTCATCTGCATATCTGAGGTTATTGATATATCTCGAGGCAATCTTGATTCCAGCTTGTGTTTCTTCCAACCCAGCGTTTCTTATGATGTACTCTGCCTATAAGTTAAATAAGCAGGGTGACAATATACAGCCTTGACGTACTCCTTTTTCTATTTGGAACCAGTCTGTGGTTCCATGTCCAGTTCTAACTGTTGTTTCCTGACCTGCATACAGATTTCTCAAGAGGCAGGTTAGGTGGTCTGGTATTCCCATCTCTTTCAGAATTTTCCACAGTCTATTGTGATCCACACAGACAAAGGCTTTGGCATAGTCAGTAAAGCAGAAATAGATGTTTTTCTGGAACTCTCTTGCTTTTTCCATGATCCAGCGGATGTTGGCAATTTGATCTCTGGTTCCTCTGCCTTTTCTAAAACCGGCTTGAACATCAGGGAGTTTGCAGTTCACATATTGCTGAAGCCTGGCTTGAAGAATTTTGAGCATTACTTTAGTAGCATGAGAGATGAGAGCAATTGTGCGGTAGTTTGAGCATTCTTTGGCATTGCCTTTCTTTGGAATTGTAATGAAAACTGACCTTTTCCGGTCCTGTGGCCACTGCTGTTTTCCAAATTTGCTGGCATATTGAGTGCAGCGCTTTCACAGCATCATCTTTCAGGCAAGGGTTTATTTCAAGCCTTGCCCTAGGCAGGCCTTTGTAACAAGCTAATTGTTTTTAATTGCATATGCAAAAGAACCAGCTTTAGGGTTTCCAAGAAAAAAAGAAGTTTCCTTGTAACCAATTTTGTCTGGTTCTATAGAATATCATGGCCGTCCTAGGTCAGGTCGTCTTTCCTTTCTGTAGTCATAGATTTATCCCTGAATCATAGACAGATCAGCTGATAAAAAGCTTGGATTGTCTCTGTGGGGTGGATTTGCTTGTCCTTGTGTTTCACCTGGCGGCAGTAGCAGCGAGGCCTGCGGGCCTCTCCTGGAAGTGGGCGTAGGGGCGGGACACACGGAGCGCCTGGCTGGGGGGAGCGGGGGGCGCATCGGGAGTGCGTGGAAGTCCCAGTTGTGCTCTCAGGGGTCGCCATTTCGGCTGGGAACGCCCATTTCCTGGGTCCCCATCGATTGGCATCCAGTGAGCGGAGTGGAGGGGTGCGGGCCACAGGTAAGGGAACTGGGACTCGGTGGAGCAGGGAACCACGTTTTCCGCCCTCTCTGTTGGCGCAGTCTCGGAGCCCCCTAACCTGGCGGTCGCGGAAAGGCCTCGCCTTTGGGGTCAAGGCCTTTACCGCTTTACCCCTTCGCATAAAGCTCAGACCCGTGCGGGTTTTCCCAAGCGCCCTAGTGCCTGCTGGAAGTCCAAGGGATTTATCCTGCCTGGTGGTTTCACCTGCGGGGACTTCATAACCCTTACTCTGGCTGGCTGGCCCAGCCCTGCTTCTGGCACTTTGCAGCCCGGCGGGCCCTTGACCACCTGCTGGGATGGGAAAGGGAAGGGTCCACGAGTTGCACCCTAGAAACTTAGTAGGGTGCATGGATTTAAACACCTGGTGGCCACCCAGGCAGAAAAGAAGGGAAGAGGGCACCTTGCTGCCCTTTCATGGTGGAATCTGGCTGTCCTGCTGAGAGGGGGCCTTTCCATGGGGACCCTGTGCAGTAAGTTTGGTGTTTTGGAACTGAATAATTAGAAAGTGTAAAAATTTTAAATTATGTGGTGCTTTAATTAAAAAAAAAATACACAAGCTCCAAGTTTTTTGCAAATTGAGGTCTAAAAATTGAAGGCCTATTTTCCTTCCACTGTGGCATTCTATGAAGAAATGTGTTTTTTTTTTAAGAAAAGAGTCGGAAAAGTAAGGGAAACAGAAAACCCAGAGGTGCCCCTGTAGTTTGGCGAAGGCCTTACGAGGTCACTTGTAAATGCTGCTGGCTGTCAGGAGGCAGTCTCTTCCTGTGGCTGATGGGCACAGAGCTCTGCAGGCTTGTCCTTTGCATGGATGTTCTTGTTGGTGGAAATCCAGCTCGGAGCCATCTCCTGATGTGTAATAATTTCCCAGGCTAGACCCCTAGGCAAACCCTGCAGGGCCAGGGGCTCCTTCCTTCATTGTGTCTGTCTGTCTGACTGAAAACCAGCAATGACATATTTTTCTTTCAATCTGGTCTCTCATCCAGGCCTTGGAGTAATATGTCCCCTCCCCCTCAATAGGCTTGGGTTCCAGGGATGAATTATAGTCAGTTGTCCATGATTTTGCCGATGAGGAAACTGAGAGCCACAGAGGGTGGAGGACTGTCCAAGGGAGGATGGGATATCCTTCCAGGAACCCTGGCTCCTGGGTTTTTCATGAGCTTCCCAGCCAGCATGGTCATTAATTGGCAAGTGTGGACATTGAGAATAAACTGTTGGTGGAAATGTAAAAGGCTCTTTTAAAGAGTGTGCCTACCAGCTGTGCATCTTATGGAGTATTTTCATTGTGCTCCCCAACCCTGGGAAAGTGCTGGGCACAGGGCAGATGCTTCATCATTCTTATTGAATAACTTCAATTCCACATAATTATATCCATAGTGTTAGCAACACTGTGAGGTATATTAAAACAGTGATTGTCACAGTTGGTACTTCACAGATCAGTAAAGAAAGAAAACATTTTATTAGGAAGACTGTAAGAGAATTGCTAAGTTTTAAGTTTATCTCACAAGGAAATTTTTATTTTTATTTTTATTTTTTTTAAGGATATTTTAAAAAATGAAACAAATCTCTCCCTTCACCACCAAGGCTATCGGAGGCCTGCTGAGGGCCCCACGCAGGGGAGGGTCTGCCTCCTGGGACGCCCCTGCTTCAGCATCTCCCTAAGCCAGCAACGTGGGCCAGTCGAGTACACTTGACGTTCCTTCCTTGACCTCGGGAGTTGTTTCGGAAGACAAGCTTTTGACAGATGGGTGGGGGAAGGTTTGGGGATGTTTCCAGTGCAGTCCATTGATTGTGCCTCTATTTCTATTTCTGTTCCCTGGTGGCTCTGTTGGTAAAGAGTCTGCCTGCAGTGCGGAAGACCCGGGTTCAGTCCCTGGGTCGGGAAGATCTCCTGGAGAAGGAAATGACAGCCCACTCCAGTATTCTTGCCTGAAGAATTCAAAGGACTGAGGAGCCTGGTGGGCTACAGAGGGTTGGACACAGCTGAGTGACCGAACACTTATTTCTAGTATGATTTCATCAGCTCCACCTCAGATCACCAGGCATTAGATCCTCGAGGTTGGGGGCCCCTGCTTTAGCTCCCTCTTTCATCTTCTACACAGCTCCAGCCTGCTTCCTCCCCTCTTCCACCTGCAGAACTACCTGCCGGGCTTCTCTGAGTGTGACTGAGTCTCCTTCCCTCACTTCCTTTCCCCTGAGTCCCTTCTAACTGGGTTTCCCTCATCTCCGTTTAGGCCCTTTGGCCCCTGGTGGTGTTAGTGGTAAGGAACCTCCCTGCCGGTGCAGGAATCCGATCCCTGGGTTGGGAAGACCCCCTGGAGGAGGGCACGGCAACCCACTCCAGTGTTCTTGCCTGGAAAATTCCCATGGACAGAGGAGCCTGGCGGGCTCTGACAGACGTGACTGAAGCGACTTAACACAGCACACCAGAGGACCTTAGAACTGCAGACTCACGTGATTGTTCTGGCTCTTTGGAGTCCCTTGTCATTCCACGTGTATGTTAGGGTCATCTTGTGTATTGCTTCCTAAAGGCCCGGAGAGGGTAACCGGCAGGAAGGCCGGGGGTTCTCCAGACAGAGGGAATAGGCTGCAAGTGTCAGACATTTTTTCTCTCTCAAGTAGCAGGAGGAAACAAACTAGTGTTACATTTTTTCCCCTTCTTGATACAAATTTAAAAGGAGGTTTCTCTGAAAATTCTGTGTTGCCATGACGACTCCTGGCTCCGCCTAAACTTAACTTTTCTCAAACCTTAAGCTAAGCAATGCATTTTTTCGTAAGGAAAGGTTTGTCTTAAGCTATGTTGATATACTGTGTATTTTCACTAGGCTCTGTCTTCAGGTTGGTTCTCCCCTAAAGGCTCAGAACTGACTTGACAAACCAGTATGTCTTACTCATACCTTGTTCTCCTAATCTATGTTAGTGAAATGATATATTTGCCTGGAAATCTGCCTTTCTTCAAGATTCATGTTAGTCATTTTATGGCCCAGGATGACTCACCCGCTGCCAATGTTATCTCAATGCATGTTGTGGGTGAGGGGCCTGGTGCCATTCTCTGAGACATTGCCTTTCTTTCCTTAGCAGACTGCTGGTGGCTGTATAACATTTGGCTAAGGAGATCAGCCTTGGGATTTCTTTGGAAGGAATGATGCTAAAGCTGAATCTCCAGTACTTTGGCCACCTCATGCAAAGAGTTGATTCATTGGAAAAGACTCTGATGCTGGGAGGGATTGGGGGCAGGAGGAGAAGGGGACGACAGAGGATGAGATTGCTGGATGGCATCACTAACTTGATGGACATGAGTCTGAGTGAACTCTGGGAGTTGGTGATGGACAGGGAGGCCTGGCGTGCTGTGATTCATGGGGTCCCAAAGAGTCGGACATGACTGAGCGACTGAACTGAACTGAAAGACCAGCAGGGGGTACTCTTCCTGCCCCTGTCTGAAGTCTATGTCAGCAGCTTTCTGTATCTCTTTTATACTTTAATAAAACTTTATGACACAAAAGTTCTGAGCGATCAAGTCATATTGGATCTTCATTTCAGATTGAAATACTCTGTGTTTTATCCAAAATGGGCATCTCCTGCAGAACCAGCACATAACCTCCAAAATCAGGAAATCATATGGTTTTTACATTATAATGTAATCCACAGCCCCACTTCCCTTTCAGCAATTGTTCAATTGTATGAATATATCTTTTCTTCCCATGGTTTTCCTCATCCTTTTTTTTTTTTTTTTAAGAGTGTTACTGAGAGTCTCAGTTATTTGGACAAACTTGATGGATTTAAAGCAGACATGGTGAATATGGGATCTGTTAGCCTTTTCTATATGGATTTTTTCACTAAAGATGGTTTTCATGTTTATTCATGTTGTAATATGTATGAATCCTGCATTCTTTTTTTTCCCCATAGTAATTAAAAATAAATAACATGCCATTCACCATTTAAATATTTGTAAGCATACAGTGTTGTAGTATGAACTACCTTTACATGTTTTGCAAACCAGTTTAATAATGTGTACCTTGTGCGTGCTTTGGAGAAACTCAGGAAACCGAGTCAGTGACTGAAATGCCCCAAGATATCACCTTAGATACCATCTTCATCTAAAAACAAAACAGGGGCTTTCTGGTGGTCCAGTGGCTAAGACTGGACACTCCCAAAGAAGGAGGCCCAGGTTCCTGGCCTCCTTCTGAGATCCGAGAACTAGATCTCCCATGCCACAATGAGGAGTTTGCATGCTGTAGCTAAATATCTGGCTTGCCTCAACGAAGGTCGACCTGGCGCAGCCAAATAAAAAAACAAATAAATATTAAAAAAATAAAACCAAAGGAAAGGAAGGGTATGGTTGTTGTACAGAATTACGTCTTAGCTTTCCCTATTGATAAAAAAAAGAGTTTCACAAGACTGTCATCCTTCTATCTGATATATACCGAGGATTCCCTTAAAATGAGATTTTTCTTGTAAACGTGATTCACAGAAGAGCCGTCTTGAACTTGGGTGTCAGAGATGATCAAGTGTCCTCTTAAAAAAGTTAATTAAGTCCCACTAATTCTCATGCTGAAGAGGTATATTTGGGGGTAGCATTTGCTCCCCTTCACTTTGGATGTATCCCAATTTGCTTACACAGTCATCTACCGAAGACATTCTGATATTTGAAAGTTTTTAGCTGTTAAAAGTAGAGCTGCTGTGTATAATTGTGTGATCCTTTTTGTCTGGACACTTTTTCAAAGCTGTTTAGCAATGGCACCCCACTCCAGTACTCTTGCCTGGAAAATCCCATGGATGGAGGAGCCTGGTAGGCTGCAGTCCATGGGGTCGCTAAGTCGGACATGACTGAGCAACTTCACTTTCACTTTTTACTTTCATGCGTTGGAGAAGGAAATGGCAACCCACTCCAGTGTTCTTGCCTGGAGAATCCCAGGGATGGGGGAGCCTGGTAGGCTGCCGTCTATGGGGTCGCACAGAGTCGGACACGACTGAAGCGACTTAGCAGCAGCAGCAGCAGGCGTGTAGTGTTCAGGTCACAGGTGAGCCTTGTTTAGCTGTGGAAAAATCCAGCCAAGTTTCTCTGGCATGTGGGATCTTCCTGGGTAAGGGATTGAACTTGAGTGTCTTGCATAGTCAGGCAGATCCTTTACCACTGAGTCACCAGAGAAGCCCCACCCCCCCACTCCCCCCAACCCCCCCCACCCCTGCTTTTTTGAGTTTACTGTATCTAATAGGTGTGCAGTGCTGCTTCACTCTTGTTTTAATTTGTAATTTCCTAATGATATATGATTTTGAGTATTTTTGATATGCTGATTTACTTTCTGTATCTTTTCTTTGGCCAGGCGTTCAGATTTAAACATTTTAAATGAGGTGGTTTGTTCCAGATTTTTTGGTATAGTTGGAGTACAATCCTTTATTAAATATGTATTTTGTAAATATATTTTTCTGTGGCTTGTGTTTAAGATTTGTGAATAAGACTTTTCACAGTTTATAATTTTTTAAAGTTCATGTTATAAATTTTATGTCCTTTTTTGGATAGAATTTAGTGGGTTTTTTTGTTTGTTTGTTAAATTTCATACGCAAAACTAAGGTACTGTGAATACAGTTTTAAGCAAAGCTGAGGTACCATAGATACAGTTTTGCTTTTTGTCTGTTGAGAAGTTTGAGTGAGGTTGGTGTAAATTGTAAAATTATGTCTACATTCATTTGACTCGATATTACTTCCAATTATTTGTATAATTGGTTTTGGAGATGTCACGGGAAGTGAGTTTCCCCGAGGGAAACTGGGTGGGTTCCATGAAACATGAACTGTCTTCGATCCCTGGGAATCACTTTCTGCTTCTTCTGGCTTTTGATTTGACTTGTTTGGATATCTCATACGAGTGGAATTACAGAACATTTGTCCTTTTTTGGTCTGGTTTATTTCACTTAATATAATGACCATAAGGTTCGTCCACATTGTAGCATTGTCAGAATTACCGACTTTGAAGGGCCGAATCAGATTCCATTGTGTTCATACCACAGTGTGTTTATGGAGTTGGCTGTCCATGGACACTTAAGATTGCTTCTGTTTGTTGGCCAGTGTGAATCATGCTGTTGTGACTATGACTGCAGAAATATGCATTTTTTCAGCCCCTTTTCCAAACCTTTTGGGTACATAGCATGAATTAGAATTGAAATATCTGTTTATTCCGTGTGTTAGTTTTGGAGTAATTTCTGTAATGTCTTGCGCAGTGGCAGAACCATTTCAGTTTATCTTTTTGTATGGTAGAATACTGTTCAAGCTTTTGAATATACCCTGTGTTGCATATTCATTCACCCACCGATGGACACTTGAATGGGTTCTACCTTTGGGCTATTGTGAATAAGGTCACTATGAATATTTGTGTACCAGTTTTTGTTTGAACTATTAACGACTACATAGTACTATATATGAAAGAAACCACAAGGACCTACTGTATAGTTTAGGAAACTGTATTGAATATCTTATGATAACGTATAATGGAACAGAATCTCAAAAGGAATATATGAAAAAGATATAATACCATGATAATTATTGTGCCAACAATATGAGTTATCATAGCACTGGTCAACATGTATTTATACACACCACTAAAATATTCACATCCGTAAGTATATTTCACTGCTTGATTATATAAAAATAAAGAAGTTAAACAGAAAAGAAATAAACTTCCTGTCATTGCTCATCATTTATGCACTATTACTACCTGTAACACTCATTGTATAAGTGCTGGACTAGGAATTGACATTGGTGTAAACCAAGAGATTGTGAAGGTGTAAGGAAGTATAACTTACTGAATTTCTTAACGAAGAATTATAGAACTCTATGTACATGAAGTGAATGAAAGTCAAACGGTTTAACTGAGCCACATTCTTACTGGAGTGATGAGCTTCCACCCCACCCAGTGTTAGCTCACAATTAAATGCTGCAGTCATCTGGCCTCAGTGTCTGCTTCCTGCCATCCAGAAAGAAAAGGTGAGGAAGTCCTGACAAAATCGTTGCTGTTTTTCCTTTTTTGATTTGTATTTTATCGCAGGGCTTGGCAAAAAGAGGGCCTAACCTGTTTTTAGAGTTGCATCCCAAGGCTTGCTCTGGTATGTTAAATATGTTGACAAACTGCCGATCATTTTCAACAAAGGACAATGATCTGCACTTCAGTATCTGTTGCTTGAGCTGGAATAGTAGGCATCCCTTTAAGTGCAGTCCTTCATGCTGAAGCAGGCATACCTGAAGCAGTAGCATAAGATGAACACGTTTATCATGTAGACATCGCACCCCATGAATTTGTAAGAATTTTTTAGGCATACCTATCATCATTGGAGGAACTGACTTGTCCCAGTAATAACTGGAGTACCCAGCGTAACAGTTCCTTGACTAAATAATACGCTTACGAGTACTTCTTCCAATGTTCTTTCTCCTACTTCAGTCATGAACAGGAGAAGCTGATGGCAGTGGTTCTTGAAATGTATATCGATTCCTAGGTGGCGCAGTGGGTAAATAATCTGCCTACCAGTGCAGGAGATGGAAGTGATGTGGGTTTGATGCCTGGGTCGGGAAGATAACAATTCATACACTTGTTTTATGTGAACAAGTTTTATACTCGAGTGTTTTTCTTCTGTATACAGAATAGATAGGTGGACTATAAAGAAAGCTGAGCACAAAAGAATGGATGCTTTTGAACTGTGGTGTTGGAGAAGACTCTTGAGAGTCCCTTGGACTGCAAGGAAATCCAACCAGTCCATCCTAAAGGAAATCAGTTCTGGGTGTTCTTCGGATGGACTGATGATGTTGAAGCTGAAACTCCAACATTTTGGCCACCTGATGCGAAGAGCTGACTCATTTGAAAAGACCCTGGTGTTGGGAAAGATTGAAGGCAGAAGGAGAAGGGGACGACAAAACATGAGATGGTTAGATGGCATCACCGACTCAATGGATACGAGTCTGGGTAAACTCTGGGAGTTGGTGATGGACTGGGAGGCCCGGCATGCTGCGGTTCAATGGGGTCGCAGAGTCGGACATGACCGGGCGACTGAACTGAATTGAACTGAACAGCAAAACAAATGCTGTTCAAGGACACTGAAAGAACCCTGATGTTGAAAATCAGATCTGCATTGTGAGCAATGCTTAGAAATCCCTGAGTTGAAGCATAGTATTATGCCTATCATCCGTGTAGTTCCCTCAGTGAAGTATGTTGAGACAAGCTCTTCATTCATGGTATAGATTCATGAAGAAGCTAAATAGCATTAATCTTTTACGTTGACCACGGTGAACTTAAATCTCCTGTGAATCCTATGTGACAACCACACATACTAACATGATTTATTAGTATTATAGCAATATTTTTTGTCCTACTCTATTTCAACTAAAAATATCAATATACAATTGTACATGAAGTCAAGACATAAAATCAGGGCAAATACAAAATATACCATCCTTGGAGAAAGGGAGCGAGAAAATAATGTGCTTTGCCTATTGCATTTTTATGTGTTAGATCCTTAAGTATTTTATTCATCGCACCCAACTGAATGGTTCACAAACGTTTCAGAGAGGAAAGGATCATTTCTCTTTAACAATGAGTAGTTCAAGTCTTCTCAAAGCAAATACCGGACAGTAATAACTATGAAGGACGAAGGACAAAGTTGATTATTCATATTTATATTACTCATTCGTTAGCTTGACAGAAGTACTAGATCTGTTACCACATTAAAAAAAAAAAAAATCCACTTGTGAAAGTGAAAGTGGCCTAGTCGTGCCTGACTCTTTGTGACCCCATGGACTCCATGGCATTCTCTAGGCCAGAATACTGCAGTGGGTAACCTATCCCTTCTCCAGGGAATCTTCCTGACCCAGGAATCAAACCGGGGCCTCCTGCATTGCAGGTGGATTCTTTACCAACTGAGCTATTAGGGGTTCCCTGGTGGCTCAGTTGGTAAAGAATATCTGCATACCTGTCGATAAATTTGGAATTAGCAATCTGTCTGGGAGCAGGACCGGTCCTAAGCAGCTTCTGTGATAAAACAGAAGCATGTCTGTCTGACTTTCTTCTACAAGCATCTTTCACTGTTCTTGTGCTAGTAGACATGGAAAGTATTAGATTCGGTTTCTAAGTGAGAATTACAGTGAGAAACTAATGGCTAATATCCCAGCTGGCCATTGACATACTTCATGGGAGAGGCAATCCTAGCTCTACCAAGCAGTAGCCCTCATGAAGTTAGCTATTGTCATTGTAGCCACGTTCCTTGAATTTGTAGTGTTATTTGCTGTGTTATTCAAGAATATGCCTTCACCTTGTCAACAACACATACTTCGATAACACACAGTGATGCACTAAACCGGTGTGCATCCTACAGTAAATCCCAGCCCCGATGTCTTATAGGAGCCTCTCTGGCCATTGTCATAAGTGAGTCCAATTTTGTGTGAGACCATGGAAACTCAGTGCTTTTATTATGCTTGTGCTTATGACGGGAGGTCTGAGAAGGCACTTCTGAAGGTTTATTCCTACCAGTCGTTGTCATTTGTGTAGAGTCTTTAAAGGTTGAATCACTGAGGTGTTGCTTCTACACTTGTACTAGGCTGTGTAGCAACATGCCCTTTATCCCTAAGCACAGTAGAAGTCATTCCCACTTCCAACATGTCTGTCTTCTGTCCTCTGGAGTATGTATTGCTTGAGCTCACCACAGCCTGGTAGATGGAAATCATCAGGATATTCTAGAAACCCTTTTGATTGCCATCTCTTCAGGAGGTTACAACTACTGCAAACCTCAGGATTTTACAAAGCACTTTTTACAACCTCAGATGAAGGAGAAGTCAACACTCGTGACAGTCACAGGATTCCATGGCCTGTATGTGATCGTGGGCTTTGCTTTCATAATCATCCTGTTTCTTATACCAGCTAAGATATCACTGTATTTTTTTAATCATCATTTTATCTTTGATGTTTCTTAGATATATTATGGATTTTCCTATATATCTTCACTTATTGATGAGGGTCTTATGTTAGTAGTAGTTACTACAACTGACTTCGTCAGTTAGCTGTGGTAGAATAGGAAAAAGAATGACCAACTGTATATTATTAACATGATGTATTAATATATTATTAGTTTTATTGTTTGCAGACATCCAGTTCTAACATTCAGAAAAATCATGTCCTTTTAGAATGTCTGTTTGACTGTATAGGAGCACGGCAACGTTATTACATTAAATTGTTTCGTTTCCATTATGTTTCTCCTGTTTGATGTAGATATCAGCCTTTGTTCTATCACTAGCATTGCAAGTAAAAAAAAAATTAGAGCTCCAATAGTATTTTTACTGTTAGCAATAAATATAGCATAATGTGTGGCCTAGCAACAGCTAGTGAGCCTAGGTCTGTCTGGAACATTCTTGGATCCTGCGGGGAAAACACCTTGTGTGCACCCCTCGATACCAGGCCTAGGGACCAAAATTCGCATGAAAGGCAATAGTGGAGCTGACCCCAGTAAGGCGCCCAGACATGTCTGACATGCTGCCGCAGCATGCTCCTTCATGGGCAATGCCGCTGTAACCTAGGAATGTCTTTGCAAGGTTTGCAAATGGGATGCTAGATGCTTGGCCCTGCCTGTGAGCTCGGCCCTGGCCCTGAGTTTCGATCCTCTGAGCAGATCTGGAGGTCTCCCATTGTAGAAGCTAACTTGTTCCTTCAGGCTTGCAAACACACTCCGGTTTGCTGCCTCTTCTTCCCCGAAGGAGGCTGGTTTTCCCCGCATCCTGCAAACTCTGCTTTCCAGCCTGTGGGAAAAGCGCTTCTTGGAGGTCTTTTCTCAGGGGCTGTGGTAGGGGACTCTGATCTGGGGCCATGGTAGGGGACCCACAATCACAGGGGAAGGCATAACCATATGGTGATTTCCCCATGGCCTGGTTTCTTCACTGCTGTGTTTTGTCTACATTTTGGGTGATTACTTCTTGGCACTTTTTGTACAAGAATTGTACTTTGCTTGTTTCTGGCTGTGCTGGGTCTTTGTTGCTGTGTGGCCTTTTGCTCTAGCTGCAGTGTGCAGGCTTCTCATTGCGGTGACGTCTCCTGTGCATGGGCTCTAGGGCCTGCAGGCTTCAGTGGTTCCGGTTTGTGGGCAGGCTTAGTTGTTCTTCCGCACGTGGGGTCTTCCTGAATCAGGGATGGAACCCATGTTGCTAGTGGACTCTTTACTGCTGAGCCGCCAGGGAAGCCCACTTCTTGGCATCTCTGAGTCTGCTGCTGGGCCACTGAGTTGTTGGTGTTGACAGTGACCTTCACAGCAGGCTTATTCTTCAGAAGGAGAAACCAGGGTTTCTGAGTTTTGCTGAATTCTGCGGACTTTTAAATATGTGTAGAGAACAAAGAGGGCTTCCCTTGTAGCTCAGTCGGTAAAGAATCTGCCTGCAGTGCAGGAGACCTGGGTTCTATCCCTGGGTTGGGAAGATCCCCTGGAGAAGGAAATGGCAACCCACTCCAGTATCATTGCCTGGAAAATCTCATGGACAGAGGAACCTGTTGAGCTGCAGTCCATGGGGTCCCAAAGAGTTGGGCATGACTGAGCGACTAATACTTAGACAACAAAGAAAACAAAGACGACCCAGCAATTTTGTGTGATTTGCCTTTAGGCTCCTAACAACTTGGCTGGAATTTAAGATAAGAAAGTTGGATAACACTGAGCAGGGGCAAACTGTTCCTAGGGTTTTCTAAATAGATTTTGTAGTCTTTGTTATTTTATTCTCTTGTGTTCTTTATTGCCAACACAAAATGAGAAAGGTTCTGGCAAAGGGAAAGTTTCTTGACAGATGAATAGAAATGGACTGGGACACAGAGTGTTTGGTGAAAGTAATGCTTTTAATTTGGCGGACTATCCACGTTAATGTTCTTTCCGTATAATTAAGTTTCCTAATATAAAATTCTTGTGTATATTAGGACGTTCTTGGTTTGGTTTAGAGCTAGAGGGACGTTTTTTCCTATATTCTGGATTTCAGATTCCTGAACTTATTCATGGCAAAACTTTTTTTTTTGGTATTTAAAACTGCTTTGTGGGTTTATATGCTATCAGTAGGCATGAGGCAGGATGTAAAGGTCGGTAGTTCTGTGTAGTTAGACCTCAGTATGTGTTCACTTACCAACTCTGTGACTTTGAGCAAATTACCTAACCTCTCTATGCCTTTGTTTCCTTGCTTTTAATATAAAGATGATAATATATATACATACATATATATATGGATGATAACAGCACCTCCCTCACAAGGCTAAATTCCTCAGTTTTAGGAATGTGCCCATTAAAAGATGAGTGCTCAAGAAATACTAGTTTTGTATTATCAAAAGGTTATTTAGCAAGAGCGAGCATCCTGTGGAGGTGTCAAACGTCGAGACATCCCTCTTGTGGCTCTGACTGTGCGCAGAAAGTAGACCCCAGTGCCTGCACTGCTGGGAGCAGGGCTTTAAGAAAATCTCCTGGAGCCTGTTTTACTTTTTCTCTCTCAACCTTTAAGGTCACTGGACTGAAATAAAAATACATTGCAACAATTATCCTACAAAGAGAAACTACTCAGAATGGCAAACTATGCAAACGTTTCAAAAAATGATAAACACAGGTTAACTTTAAGGAAAGAATATATTCACCAGAGAAGGCAATGGCACCCCACTCCAGTACTGTTGCCTGGAAAATCCCATGGATGGAGGAGCCTGATGGGCTGCAGTCCATGGGGTCGCTGAGGGTTGGACACGACTGAGCGACTTCACTTTCACTTTTCACTTTCATGCATTGGAGAAGGAAGTGGCACCCCACTCCAGTGTTCTTGCCTGGAGAATCCCGGGGACCAGGGAGCCTGGTGGGCTGCCGTCTATGGGGTCGCACAGAGTCGGACACGACTGAAGTGACTTAGCAGTATATTCACCTGGATGCTCTCATTACTCTGCAGGCTCTGTCCTTGCCTCTGCTGTGGAGGAAAGCAGCATGTGGATGAGAGGGTAACAGGCAGGAAGGCCAGGGGTCTCCAAATGGAGGGAATAGCCTGCAAGTGTCAGACATTTTATCTCTCTTAAGCGGCAGGAGGAAACAAACTAGGGATATTTTTTCCTTCTCTATACAAATTTAAAAGGAGATTTCTCTTAAAATTCTGTGTTGTCATAATGATACCTGGTTTCACCTGAAGTTAACCAATGCCTTTTTCTTATGGAAATGTTTATTTTAAGCTATGCTAATGTACTATGCATTTACCCCAAACTCTGTCTTCAAGTCAGTTCTGGTTCCGCCTTTTGGGCTCAGAGCCTACTTGATAAACCAGTTTGTTATACTCAGATATTGTTCCTCTAATCTGTGTAAATGAAGCTATTTGTATGGTGCTTTGCCCTTCTTCAAGATTCAAGTTAATCCTTTTATGGCCCAAGATGAACCATTTGGAGCCAAGATTATCCCCAAATGCATCTTATGGGTGAGGGGCCTGGTGCCATTCTAAGTTTTGAGACATTCCTTTCTTTCATTAACAGACTGCTGGTGACTATATAACATCCAGCTAAAGACTAGCAGGGGGGTACTCTTTCTGCTCCCTTCTGATGCCTATGTCAGAAGCTTTTTCTATCTCCTTTATACTTTAATAAAACTTTATTACACAAAAGCTCTGAGCGATCAAGCGTGTCTCTGGCCCCATATTGAATTCTTCTCCTCCGGGGGCCAAGGATCCCTGCGTCGTAATTCAACAACAACCTTTCAGTGGAGTCGAAAAGTGTGCTAGATTTCTGCTTTGTTCTGCTATTTCTGCAGTTTTTTTTTTTTTAAATGAGATTTGTGTGATGATGCAGTTTACAGGTCTGTCCGTTTTCATTGCTGTTGAAAGCATACACCTGGTGACTTCCCTGGCGGTCCAGTGGTTAAGACGCTGCTTCCAATGCAGGGGGCATGGGTGCCGTCCCTGCCTGGTTGAGGAACTAAGATCCTTCCTGCCGGGCTGTACGGCCAAAAAAAAAAAAAAAAAAAAAACACCTGGTGTGCTGAGTTGTTCCCTCTGGTTAGGCTTCTAGTTTTTTCTAGGAACTTTCACATAGCATTCTATGAAAACTTTTCGGTTTCCTCTTGTCTTTCTCCCCTTGGTTTTTTCTTCCAGTCCCGCCACTGCTCCTTTATGTGGCTGGTGGGATGGGTGTGCAGTGGAGTCTCTGACCGGAACAACCTCAGTGGCCCCTCCCTGGGAGGTGGGTGGGAGTGTCAGCCTTCTCCTCCCCATCTCTGCCCCGGGCCAGGGAGGTGGAGCCAGCTCACCTCCCTCTTTCAGGATCCTCTGCCTCAGGCCCTTCTCTGGAACACCCCAGAAGTTGCATCTCTGGGTCGGACCCCTCAAAGTACTATGGAGGAAGCAAGTCCTTTTGGCTTCTAAGGCTGGCCCCGGAAGTCTGGACGGGTGACAGCCCTGCCTAGGAGTCTCAATATTCTCTTTTGAGGAGAAAGCCAGAGTCTCGTGGTTTCTGTGTTTGACTGTGATTGATGAAAAGAATGCTAATGAAGTCCCCAGTAAAAGCAGTTAAGTCAGAGAGCTAAGACTGCAGACAGGGCTGGAATTACTCAGCTGCTCTCTAATGGGGTGAGGTAGGGGGTGGAGGGAAGGCAATCAATTTAATGTGGTTTATTCCCTCAGAAGACACTGAGACCTGATCCTACAAGGGGTGGGTGAGCAAACCTCCCATCTGGCCCCCCTCTGGTTCCCACTTGACTCAGTTCCCCTGATATTCTGCTGATTCTCAGATGTGAGTTCCTGCATGTCGTTTAAGCCTGCCAGCCTGCTCTCTTCCCTGATAACAGGTGCCTGATAACGGGCACCCAGCCCTCCAGGTTCCCACATTTCCCAGCAGCCAGAAAGTTGGACCGGAGGCCTTCACGCTCCCAGCTGCATTTTAGATCTATCCAGGAGCGCCCCCTTCACCACCACCCCCGCCACTTTGGTGTCCTGATACCGGTTACATAACCACCACAGTCCCGAGCTCTGACATCACCCACTGAAGATTCTCACCAGCCTGGACAGCCAAGGGGACCTATGTGTGGCCGGGGATGATGGCGGGGGAATGAGCCTAACGGAAGAGCCAGGAACTGGTAAGGGCAGGAGGCACAGGTCGGAGTACAGCATGGTAACTGGTGGTGACCCAGAGAGGAAGGCGGAAGGATTTGGGTTTTTTAATTCCCCGAGTTCCCACAAGATTTCACTGTTGCCCCACGTTTCCCCTCCACCCTACATAGGGAATTTCTGATTAACTTCCTCAAAACTCGAAGTGCCAGAGGGTCTAACTTCCTCTTCACCCCACTTCCCCACCCTCAGAAGCAGCCTCCTGAGAGAGGCGCTCTCTTCTCCCTCACGTGTCCTATGTCATATGTGTCCTCCACTGCTAGTGTCCAGCTCCCAATTCCTGGCCTGTGGGGCGCTCAGGTCTCTTGGCGACGGCTCAGACTTTCCCCACCAGCCTCCTCCCTTCCCATTTTTATTTCCCCAGTCACCACCCCGCCTTGGATGGTCTACTCTCTCAGCTTTCTCCAGTACCTCATTCCTGCCTCTCCCTCTCCCAGAGCAGACAGAAGACGAGGGGATGAGAAGCAGTGTCAGGGAAGCAGGGGCGAGAGGAGGCGAGGAAGGGCAGTGCAGACAGGAGGCGCACGGCACCCGGGGTTCTCCCCTGCTTCTGGGGATTCTGAGTGGGAGGCGGAGGGTCGCCCACTGAGGGAGCTGCGGTGGGGCGTCCAACTGGGAATCTCGCAGGTGAGGAAGACGTGCAGACCCTGGGACCTCCACGCGCCGCACCCGGGCCAGCCGCCTTCGCGACCGCAGCACTTCCGCGAGCCGCCCCCAAGGGGCGGGGCGAAAATGTACGGTTGCCACGGCACCCGGGCCTGGGCGGGGGCTAGGGGGGAACTGCAACGGAACTAGCGGCGCTCGCGAGATTTGCAATCGGCCAATGAGAGGAGGGGGAGGGGAGGACGTGGCCCGGAGCGCGCGGGGCTCCTCCTTCCCTCTCCCAGTTCCCCGCGGCCCCCAGTGGCGGCGGCGCGCGCGCTCAAACGCGCGGCCGGGCCTCCTGAGGCGCGCACGGCTAGGCGCTCGTTCCACTGTGCAGAAGGGCACTCGGCCGGCCGTGCCGTGCGCCTGCGCAGTGCGGGCCGCTCCCCGCCCCGCTGCCCCGCCGCCCCCTTAGCCGGCTCGCCCGGCCCAGCTTCGGCTCCGCTTCCTCTCTCGGCTCTCAGCCGCCCCTTTACCCTGCAGCAGCCAGTCCGGTGTCCAGCAGCATGTTCAGCTGGGTCAGCAAGGATGCCCCCCGCAAGAAGGAGCCGGAGCTCTTCCAGACGGTGTCCGAGGGGCTGCGGCAGCTGTACGCGCAGAAGCTGCTGCCCCTGGAGGAGCACTGCCGCTTCCATGAGTTCCACTCGGCCGCGCTGGAGGACGCCGATTTCGACAACAAGCCCATGGTGCTCCTCGTGGGCCAGTACAGCACGGGCAAGACCACCTTCATCCGGCACCTGATGGAGCAGGACTTCCCGGGGATGCGCATCGGGCCCGAGCCCACCATCGCGGTCATGCACGGCCCCACCGAGGGCGTGTGCCCGGCAACGCGCTCGTCGTCGACCCGGCCCTTCCGCAAGCTCAACGCCTTCGGCAACGCCTTCCTCAACAGGTAGCCACCCCTCGACCCGGGGTGCGGGGGTGGGGCCGCCGGGGTCCCGACCTTCCAGTGACTACGGCCCCCGCTGTTCTTCGTTCGAAGCCTCCGCGAGACCCCTCAGCGACCACTCCCCGGAACTGGGTCCCCTGCCACTTTTCCAAAGCCAACCCTTACCAAGGGCGTCTGCGAGTAGGTGTCGCCGGCTCCCGCGGCTCTGTCTCCCCCGCCCCCCGAATTTCCCAGGTTATCGGTTTATCTCCCAACCCCCCACCCTGGCAGATCCCAGACTCCTCACATCCCTCAGATAGTCTTGGTTTCCACCTCCTTCCCTAAGGCTGGGCGCACCTAATTCATTCAGACCAACCCCCCTCGCCCCCTCCCTTCAAGGGTCTGTTTCTTAAGTATCCTGGAAAAATACAGTGAAACTTTTAGCCATTCACTTTGCTGGTGTGTTGTGCCTCCCTGGAGACCGGTGGTTTGTGGAGGAAGGACCGAGGAGATCTGAATGGAAACCTGTTGCTTGAGTTGTTTCAGTCCGGTTTTTTTAGTGATGAGTGAGAGATGAAGTATTTCCAGCCGTATCAGTAAACAAGGCTGTCAGAGCCATCAGCAGTTCCAGCCGTCCAAATGTGGATTTCTGAACTCCGAGGGCACCCGGGAAGAACAGCGCCTGCAATAAGGCAGCCATGAGGTTGCACCATTCCTTACCGTGAGCACTGAGGAAACTCAGGATGTGAAAAAACGTAGGATACTGACCCCCAGATTGCTGAGATGCGTGTGAGAGAAATGATTTTAGTGGGTCCAGACTCTTGCATCTTCCCATATGTAGAAAAGTGCTAAATTCCTTGAGATATCTGGTTTTTGTTAATTCACAAAAATAACTTTTGATGTTCAGACTACTTGCGCTTCGTTGCAAACCTATATAACCTGACACCCTACCCCCCTTCCCCAGGGTTACTTGAGATTACTTTAAGCTTGAAGTCCTAAAAATTCCCACCAAAAAACCGTAACTCTCAACTTTTAGGTTGTGACTATTTTTTAAGTTGACATTAGCAAGACTGTGTCTGTTAAGTGTTTACTTATTTGATGAAGAAAAGCAAGCTCATGCCTGTCGGAATCAGCCCGTCTTCCTGGGTATCCTGAGGACATTGCTCTGGCAGGTGTGGAAGCCTGCAGACAGCAGCAGGGGTACTTTGTGCCGACCTTCTGGTCTGTTCTTGGACTCACCTGTGAGCAAGGAGGCGTCACACTAATACCCACTCACTTAACACTGGGATCTCAGACATTTTGGAAATGAAACAAAAAGGTTTATGTGAAGTCTCTTCTGGAATTTCTAGCTTCGGTAGAGAATCAAACGCTGATCAAACCAGCCGGTTCTGTGACCAGTGATAACATTTCTGTAACGACAAGTGTCCTGGGACCTGCACCCTTGGGTCTGCCCTGCCTTCCTCGCTGCTGGCTGCAGCGTGCTCTCGCCTCTTCCTTCAGACAGAGAAATATAGGTTACTCATTTGTTTTTGGAAACGTGTCTGCACCCACATCTGTCCTCCACAGTGGCGTTCGGGGAGGAGGTGACCTACCCACCTACGTTTACTGGGGCTTGTCCCGTTCCAGTGCTTCAGAAACTGTTACAGGCTGCATGTGGGACAAAAGGGAATTGCAGCTTCACATTGCACGCTTTTGTTGCTCAGGTGGGAGGAAGGCTAAGACTCCTTGGGAAGTCAATGACAGACCCTCCAAAGTAAGTTGAAGTGATTTTGTTTGATCAAACTAGCTGTATATGCCTTAGCATTTATAAACCTGCCGCAGGATAATGTATTGAAATTCAATGTGTATTTCTTCTGTTTTTTCCGTTCTAAGATGGTACCAGATCTTGGTGTTCCCTTGCCTCCAGGATTTTTTTTTTAAATTGGAATCAAAGGATGGAGTTGTTTGTTTGTTTGTTTGTTTAATTTGGCTGCACTGAGTCTTAGTTGCAGCATGGGGGCTCTTTAGAAAGATCAAAAAGATGGTCTTTAGAAAGACAATCCTAACATCGTCCATCAGGTGAATGACTGGACCCACTGTGGCAACCCTCACCTGGAACACTGCCCTCTGTGAAACGACAACCATCCGTGCAGCCGCGCCGATGCTGAAAGAGAGTCAGTTCAGAAAGGCCATGTGCTGTAAGGATCCATTTGTATGCCATTCTGGAAAAGGCAGGACTGTGGGATCAGCAAACATGGCTAGTGTTAGGACTATTTGAGGTCAGCGTGTGTTTTGGTGATGGAACTCTTCTGTGTTCTCATTGTGGTGACAGTTACACACATCTGTACCTGTTAAAACTCTTGGAACCATATATATCCATGTACACATGGGTCAATTTTTGTGTAAGCATTTTTTTTCTTTTTTTTTAAAGGGAGAGAGAGGTCATTTTTTAAAAACTTCTGCCTTCGTCCCTATAATATAACCCCCTGGGGGACTTCTGGGTAGACCAGCATTTAACACTGCGTACTCCCAATGCAGGGGGCCAGCGTTTGATCCCTGGTCAGGGAACTAAATCCTGCATGCTGCAATTAATTTTTTTTAAATGAAAATGCGTTTCTTGTAGACTACATATAGTTGGGTCATGCTTTTTTAATCCACTCTAACAGACTCTTTTGATTGGTGTATTTAGACCATTCACATTGAAGTGGTTATTGATACAGTTGGATTAATATCTACTCTGTTCGTAAAGGAACCTTCCATTCATTGTACTTATTCTTTGTTACCTTTTTAAAATATACTCCACTCTTTTTTCTTGTCTTCTCTGCCTTTAATGAGCATTTTATATGATTTCATTTTCTCTCTTCTCTTAGCATATCAGTTCTTCCTTTGAAAAAAAATTATGAAAAGAAAAAATTATGGTTGGCCTGGAGTTTGCAATATACATTTGCAACTAATCTATGTCCACTTTCAAATAACTCTGTTTCCCTTTGCAGATAGTGCAAGTACCTCTTACCAGAGTGTTCTCAGTTCCTCCTTCCTGTTCCTTATAACGTTGCAGTTGTTCATTTCACTCATTCATAAGCTATGATCACCAGCACCTTGTTGCTGTTTTTATTTTGAACAGTTATATATTGAATCAGTTAATAATAGAAAACATGAGGGAATTTGCCAGTGGACTGGGGCTTAGGGCTCCATGCTCTCAATGCCGAGGGTGAGGATTCAATCCCTGGTCCGGGAGCGAGGATCCCACAAGCCACGAGGTGTCACCTGAAACAAAAAAGGAAAGAAAAAAAAATGAAATGCTTTCTTTTACCTTCATTTATTCTTTCTCTAATGCTTTCCCTTTTTAAATGTTGATCTGAATCTCTGACCTATTAGTATATATGATTTTCCTTTCCTCTGAAGAACAAAGTTTTTGCAAGGCAGGTCTCCTGGCAATGCATTCTTCAGTTTTTGTCTGAGGAAGTCTTTATTTCTTCTTCACTTACTAAGAATAATTTCTTTGGATATACAGCCATAGGTGGGTGGTTTATTCATTCAACTCTTCAGACGTGTTACTTCATTCTCTTGCTCTTGGTTTCTGACAAGACAGATGTGATTCTTTACTTTGTTCCTCTACAAGTGAGGTGGTTTCCCCCCTCGGGCTTCCTTAAGGATTTGTCTTTGGTTTTCTGCAGTTTGAATATGATGTGCCTAGGTGTACTCCTTTGGTCATATATCCTGATTGGTTGTTCTCTGAAATTCCTGGATGTGTCCTCTGGGATCTGCCATTCATTTTGGAAAATCCTCAGCCATTGTGACTTCAGACGTTTCTTCTGTTCATTTCTTTGTTTCATCGTCTCATGTTTCAATTATGCGTATATTACACCTTTTGTAATTGTCTCACAGTTCTTGGATATTCTATTCCTTTTTCTCCCCCTCCCTGTTAGTTTTTCTCTTTGTTTTTTAGTTGGAGACGTTTCTGTGATATAAATTAATGCTTACTGAATTCTTTCCTCAGCCATGTCCCGTCTAGTGATGAATGTATCAAAGGCATTCTTTATTTCTGTTACTGTACTTTTGATTTCTGGCTTTATTTTTGCTTCTTTATAAGAGTTCTCATATCTCTGCTTATATTGCATGCATGCTCAGTTGCTTCAGTCATGTCTGACTCTGCAACCCCATAGACTATATAGCCTGACAGGCTCCTCTGTCCATGGGATTTTCCCAGACCAAACCTGTATCTTCTGCATTGCAGGTGGATTCTTTACCACTGAGCTTCCGAGGAAGCCCCTGCTTATATTACCCGTCGGTTTTTTGGTAGGTTGTCCACTTTTTTCCCTTTACAGCCCCTAGCATGTTAATCATAGTTAAACTCTCAGTCTAATAATGGCAAAATCTTTGCCATACCTGAGCCAAGTTCTCATGCCTGCTTTTTCTCAGGCCTCCTCAAGCTCTGCTTTTTCTTGCCCTTAGTTTGACTTGTAACTTTGTGTGGAAAGCTGGACTTGTGGTAGATGTCAGAGGCTTCAGAGGCTTTAGGTGTCTTCTGTTGTCTCCCTGTTGTCTCTGGGTTTTCCCAGAAACTCTATCTGAAACGGAGTCTGTGTCTGGCAGCGTCCATGGAATAATGCATGGCTTTTCTACCAGAGCCCCGAGCATGTGGTGGAGAGGTGCTGGGTGAGGGAGGCATTCCTATGAGTTAGACTGTTTCTGTGGTCATGAGGTCCTGGGCTGTGCCCTTCAGAAGTTTCTTAGCTCCCACCCATCCTTTTTTTTTTTTTTTCCATCCCAGTTGTAAGACAGGAAGGCTAGAAGAGGTTCCAGTTGTCAAGGTGCTCTTTGCCCTTCCCCCATGTCTGATAAGGCTCTGTCTGATAAAATAATTTATTCTGAGGGAAGAAACACCCTTTGGTGTGGATGTTTTTGAAAATGGTTATTTTTCTCTGGGTACATTTCTGAACTGTTAGTTTTCTTCTCTTCCCTGTCTAAATAATGAAAGTCTAATTCTTTTTTTTTCCTTAAGTCTTTATCATGAAGACCCCATGGGGCTCCTGGAAATAAAACTCATGTAAGTATGTCATCCCCCTTCCCTCCCCCTAGCTCAGGAATTTTAAGTTTCATCTCGCCACCTCTAGCCTCCAGCATTTGTCAACTACTGTTTATGTGGTTCTACCAGTTACTGGCTTTTGGAGGATTCTGCCCCAGGAAAGCTGTGAAAGTGAAAAAGCAGTTGTTCTGTTCATTTTTGCTTCGTGTTTTTTGTTGGACTATTTTTAGGTATATCTCAGTTCAATTCAGTCACTCAGTCATATCCAACTCTTTGTGACTCCATGGACTGCAGCACGCCAGGCTTCCTTGTCTATCACCAACTCCTGGAGGCTGCTCAAACTCATGTCCATCAGGTCAGTGATGCCATCCAACCATCTCATCCACTGTTGTCTCCTTCTCTTCCTGCCTTCAATCATTCCCAGCATCAGGGTCTTTTCTGATGAGTCAGTTCTTTGCATCAGGTGGCCAAAGTATTGGAGCTTCAACTTCAGCATGAGTCCTTGCAATAAATATTTAGGACTGATTTCCTTTATGGATGGACTGGTTAGATCTTGCAGTCCAGGGGACTCTGAAGAGTCTTCTCCAGCACCACAGTATATCAGTTATCAACATCAACACCACAGGGTATCAGTTCTTTGGCACTCAGCCTTCTTTATGCTCCAACTCTCACATCCATACCTGTCCACTGGAAAAATCATAGCTTTGACTAGACAGACCTTTGTTAGTAAAGTAATGTCTCTGCTTTTTAATATGCTGTCTAGGTTGGTCATAGCTTTTTTTCCAAGGAGGAAGCGTCTTTTAATTTCATGGCTGCAGTCATTTTGGAGCCCAAATGGGATTTGGGATCTGCAGGGATTTTGGAGCCCAAGAAAATAAAGTCTCTCACTGTTTCCATGGTTACCCCATTTATTTGCCATGAAGTGATGGGACCGGATGCCATAATCTTAGTGTTTTGAATGTTGAGTTTTAATCCAACTTTTTCACTCTCCTCTTTCACTTTCATCAAGAGGCTCTTTAGTTCTTCTTTGTTTTCTGCCATAAGGGTGGTGTCATGTGCATATCTGAGGTTATTTATATTTCTCCTGGTAATCTTGATTCCAGCTTGTACTTCATCTAGCCTGGCATTTCTCATAGTGTACTTTGCATATAAGTTAAATAAGCAGAGTGACAATATACAGCCTTGACGTACTCCTTAGGTATATCTACATTTAGGCTTAATATATCTTCTTGGTGAGTGGACATTTTGAAATCATTTAATGCCCCTCTTTATCTCTGGTAATTTCCTTCCTCCAAAGTCTGCTTCTTCTGGTGTTAATATAGTCACTCTACAGAAAGAAATATTGTTTATGGCTTGTTTCACCCATCCTTCTACTAAAACACGAAGTAGATTTCCTGAAGAGAGCATGGATTTGGGTCTGATAGTCCCTCTCTTTTAGTCTGTGCATTTAGCCCATTTACATGTAATGAGACCATTTACATTTAATGTGACCATTAATATATTTGGGTGTAAGTCTGTCATTTTATTATTTGTTTTCTGTTTGTCCCCTGTGTGTGTTTATTGAGGTATAGTTGACATATAACTATCCTCTATATTTTTATTTCAATTTTTTTCCTCTCCTGGATTACTTGAATATTGCTCAGTGTTCCTTTTTTTTTCTTCTACTTCATTTTTTTCTTCCAGTTTTATTGAGATAGAATTGACATACAACACTGTATAAGTTTAAGGTCTACAGAATGATTTGACTTACATACATCTTGAAATGGTTACCACAGTAGGTTTAGTGAACACTTATCATTTCATATAGATGCAAAATGAAAAAAAAGGAAAATAGTATTTTTCCTTATTAGAACTGTTGAGATTTACTGTCTTCAGTTCAGTTCAGTTCAGTTGCTCAGTCGTGTCCGACTCTTTGCGACCCCATGAATCGCAGCACCCCAGGCCTCCCTGTCCATCACCAACTCCCGGAGTTCCCTCAGACATACGTCCATTGAGTCGGTGATGCCATCCAGCCATCTCATCCTCTGTTGTCCCCTTCTCCTTCTGCCCCCAATCCCTCCCAGCGTCAGAGTCTTCTCCAATGAGTCAGCTCTTTGCATGAGGTGCCCAAAGTACTGGAGTTTCAGCTTTAGCATCATTCCTTTCAAAGAAATCCCAGGGCTGATCTCCTTCAGAACAGACTGGTTGGATCTCCCTGCAGTCCAAGGGACTCTTTAAGAGTCTTCTCCAACACCACAGTTCAAAAGCAGCAATTCTTCGGCACTCAGCTTCCTTCACAGTCCAACTCTCACATCCATACATGACCACTGGAAAAACCATAGCCTTGACTAGACGGACCTTTGTTGGCAAAATAATGTCTCTGCTTTTCAATATGCTATCTAGGTTGGTCATCACTTTACTTCCAAGGAGTAAGCGTCTTTTAATTTCATGGCTGCAGTCACCATCTGCAGTGATTTTGGAGCCCCCAAAAATAAAGTCTGATGCTGTTGCCACTGGTTCCCCATCTGTTTCCCATGAAGTGATGGGACCAGATGCTATGATCTTCGTTTTCTGAATGCTGAGCTTTAAGTCAACCTTTTCAGTCTCCTCTTTAACAATTTTCATATATAACATAGAACAGTGTTTATTAATTGTTATTTATTGTGTTGTAGATTATATCCCTAATACTTATTTATCTTACAAGTGAAAGTTTGTACCGTTTTAAAAAAAATGTATTCATAGATAAGGTTTATTCCAGTGTTTACATAAAAATGATTTGATGTAGAACAGGAGAAGGTTTTTCCAAAGGGTTAAAATGTATCAAACAACAGAACTTGGTCCTTCCATTTAGTTTGAATTCAGTTGGCTGACTGCACCATTATTAATATCCACCTTCACTAATCATTTTCATCACACACAATATCAAAAGTCTTCTGGTGGCACTTCCTATTTCCCTGGCAGTCTCTTATCCTGGATCCTCCAGGCCAGCTGAGCATCCTTTGAGGAGAGCATGACGCGGCCGGCGTGTAAGGAGAGGAGATGGGCATCCTGGAAGAGAGGAACTGGAAACGCTTCTGCAGCCTCTTTCAGGGCCAACAGAGCCTGGATTTGCCAACTGAAGTCCACACCACGAGTGAATTTAACAGATATTTCTCTTGCCGGTGAAGGAGCGGAGATGGGGGGAGGAGTGGAGAGGAGAAGGAGACTTAGGAGAAGATAGACTCTGTCCGCGAGTCCTGGTCCTTACTCTTGGGACCTAACTAGTGGCTGATGTCAGCTCCAGGGGCCTAGAGACGGCGGGCACGGCTCTCCTGGTCTGGGCGGCTGGTCTGCGCGGTGGCGGTGGGAGAGGAGGAGACAGTCTCTCACGGCAGGGGAAGGGATGGGAGGCTGGTTGGATGAGAGAGTTGCAGGCGGCAGAAGGGGATCTGTCTTAGCAGCAGGCGCTTGCCCTTCTGGAGCGCTCCGATCGATCGCCTGCCGGAGCGCATGTCTCCGGCGAGCCCGTGGACGGGAGGACGCGCCTGGACACGGGCCGGCCGGCTGGCGGGTGGCGGGAGCCGGGCTGGCCGGGTGCCTCCCGGTGTTTCAGGCTCGCGGCTGTGGTAGGCCAGTGGCAGGCGCGCAGAGGGTGCTTCGGCTCCGGGGCTCCTTCTAGATCTGGGTCCGGCGGCAGAGGCCGGGAGGGCTGGGTCTCCCCGGTCGGCTGCCTGACCCGGCTTGGTGGTGCTCTGAAAGTTTGTACCCTTTGAACGGATTGTTCTAATTCCCCTCCCAACACCCCTCTGCATACTTCCAGTAAGGACAAATCCGATCTCTTTTTCTATGAACTTGTTTATTTTTGAAGTATAATTGACTACAGCACTCTGTTAGTTCCCCGGTGCACAGCATAGTGATCGGACATTTCTGTACATTTTAAAATGATCGCCGTAAATCTAGTTACCATCTGTCACCATGAAAGGCATTACTTTATTACTGACTATACTCCCCTACATTATTATCGACTGTACTGTTGATAATATTCTTAGTGTTCCATTTTAATCATTTTTATTGATGTTTTTCACCATGTATCTCTGTATTTTAGTGGTTGCTCTGGAGATTATAGTATTCATATTTAGCTTTTCTCTGTCTGCTTGGAAATAAGATTGTGCCATGTCAAGGGGAACATGGAAGCCACACCACCACTTAGTGCTACATCTTCGTGCATCAGAAACTGCTTCAGACAGTGTTGGAAATTCTGCCTTCTGCTGTCGTACGTATATACATACAGAATAGTCTCGGCACTTCCCTGGTGGTCCAGTGGCTAGGCCTCTGTGCTCCCAGTGCACGGGGCCTGGGTTTGCTCCCTGGTCAGGGACCTAGATCCCCCCTGCTGCAGTGAAGATGGAAGGTTCCAAGTGCCACAACTAAGACCTGCCACAGCTACATAAATACATACAAATAAATATTTCTTAAATAAGTGTAAAAAGCTGGCTGCTTTGGCCACTTCTTTACAATTAGGGACGCCCTGGCAGTCCAGCAATTAAGACTAGGAGCTCCCACTGCCGTGGGCAAGGGTTCCACCCCTGGTCGCGGAACCAAGATCCCACACGTTGGATGGCACAGACCGAAAAACCACAAGTCTCATATTTACATAGCTATTTCTAGTACTACATGCCATTTCTAGTGCTCTTCCTTTATTCTGGAAATGTGTTTCCCTCTGGTATTATTCTCTTTGAACCTGAAGAATTTCCTTCGGCCTTTCTTTCAGAGTGGGTCTGCTAGAGAGCTCCCTGCTCGCTTTAGTGCAGATGGTACAGGAGGTGAGGATCCAGCGTAGCGCTGCTGATCAGTGAGTGTCCAGGGTGCCTGGTCACGGCTAAATTGCCTTGTGTGAACGTCATGGTTAGCATACTGGAATTGCCTGGTTTCAGTCACAGGACGTGCTCGCCACACGGCAGACAGCTGCCCTGTCCTGCGCCAAATAGGCAGCTGAGCCGGGACGAGTGCCGTCTGACGGCTGCCTTCGCTCCTTCTGACTCAGTGACCCGCCTTCTTCTTGAGGTTTGTGCTCCCCTTCCCTTGTGATGGACAAAGTCCAGGCCTCAGCCATGCGCTTCCACGGTCACCTGGTGACAGGGGAGCGCTGTGCGCCAGCTTTCCCAAAACCATCAGATGTTTCTCTTTGGTAGTACAGGATTAAATAGGAATTTAATAGAATTAAATGGAATTAAGTAGGTTTCTTTCCCCCCTCATTAAAGAAACTTCAGGCTTTAGAAGAAGGCAGGGGAATACTGGGGGGTTTAGGGACCTCTTGAAATCATTTGAGGCCAGGCTGGCTTTTCAGAAACATTTAATATTTATTTATCTATTTGGTTACGTCAGGTCCTAGTTTCCACACGTGGGATCTTCGTTGTGGACTCTCTAGTTGTTGGCTTAGTTGCTCCATGGCATGTGGGATCTTAGTTCCCCAACCAGGAATCAAACCTTTGTTCTCTGCATTGCAAGACAGATCTTAACCACTGAACCACCAGGGAAGCACCAGGCATATGTATGCAGACCAAGATACACTACCTTCAGACGTGCAGAAAGGTCCCCTGCTCAGGAAGGCCTTCCCCATCTGCCCCATTTAAGGCTGTGAGTCGATGATACCCCACCTCTTCCTGCTCTGTTTCTCTCATGTTACTTATCACTGTTTAAGACAGGGTTTGCTTATTTGCCAGGTTTGTCTGTTTCATTAGGTGCAGTGTCCTAAGTGCCTAGTGTTGCTTTTGCCAACAAAGGTCCGTCTAGTCAAGGCTGTGGTTTTTCCAGTGGTCCTGTATGGATGTGAGAGTTGGACTGTGAAGGAAGCTGAGTGCTGAAGAATTGATGCTTTTGAACTGTGGTATTGGAGAAGACTCTTGAGAGTCCCTTGGACTGCAAGGAGATCCAACCAGTCCATTCTGAAGGAGATCAGCCCTGGGATTTTTTTGGAAGGAATGATGCTAAAGCTGAAACTCCAGTACTTTGGCCACCTCATGCGAAGAGTTGACTCATTGGAAAAGACTCTCATGCTGGGAGGGATTGGGGGCAGGAGGAGAAGGGGACGACAGAGGATGAGATGGCTGGATGGCATCACGGACTCTATGGACGTGAGTCTTAGTGAACTCTGGGAGTTGGTGATGGACAGGGAGGCCTGGCGTGCTGTGATTCATGGGGTGGCAAAGAGTTGGACACGACTAAGCGACTGAACTGAAGTGCCTAGAATGGTGCATGCTCAGTAAAAAAAAAAAAAAAAATATATATATATATATATATATATATATATTCTTTATACCTTGCTGCACGGCTTGTGGGATCTTAGTTCCCTGACCAGAGATTGAACCCAGGCCCTCAGCAGTGAAAGCATGGAGTCCTAACCACTGGACTGCCAGGGAATTCCCTCAGTAAATATTTCTTGGATGAAAGAACACAGTTTTGCAACTTGATTTTCTTTCTTTTTAAGAAGAAGTTGTCCCTGACATCCTCCCATGGTGTACATAACCACACCGGGCACCCTCCTCTCTTTTCATGTTCCCCCTGCTACCCTTGGGCTTCCCAGGTGGCGCTGGTGGTTAAGAAACTGCTTGCCAAGGCAGGAAACATATGAGCGATCCCTGGTCAGGAAGATCCCCTGGAGGAGGGCATGGTGACCCACTCCAGTATTCTTGCCTGGAGAATCCCCACGGACAGAGGAGCCTGGCGGGCTACAGTCCATGGGGTCGCAAAGAGTCGGACACAACTGAGTGACTAAGCACAGTCTGTTGAAAGAGGTTGTACAGGTCTCATGAGTCAGAAGCTGGCAGGCAAGTGCTGAAAAGCAACCGTGCTATGGAGCCTAAGACCCTGGAGAGCATCACAAGGCGTTGGCAGTGAAACCACCTCCTGGGAAAAGCAGGAGGCTCCAGCTCGCGCCTCGCCTTTGCTGCTTGCTGATAGGAAATGAACACGTGCCTGCCAGGTGCCACTGCTGTGTGATGAAACGGGGGTGCAGCCCAGGTCCGTTTCCTCTGCTGTGCCGTTTGCAGCACTCCAGACCCACCTGCCTGGCTGCTGCCTGTCTCTGGCTGATGGCTTGTGATTGGCCCCCAGCACACTTCTGCAGGGGAGCAGCGCTTCTTGTCAAAACCACCTGGGTTCCAGGCAATAGAGAAAACATCTAAGAGGAAAGAAGACAGGGATTGTGTCTTGGGGAAAATGGGATGGTTTTGAATAAGTCTTCGTGTTTGGAAAGGGTGTTAAGAAGGAAAAAGGCATCTGTGCAAATTACTTTGGTCACCTCCTTTCAGAAGACCTCCTTGATGGTTCATCTACAATGACACAGGTTCCATCCCTGGTCCAGGAATGTTCCATATGCTGCAGGGCAATGAAGCCTGTGTACCACACCCCTGAGCCTGTGCTCCGGAGCCTGCAGCCCGCAGCGCCTGAAGCCCGCGCATCCTAGAGCCAGTGCTGCGCTGCCAGAGAGGCCCCCGGCAGGGAGAAGCCCGCATCCCGCAACCAGAGAGCGGCGCCCCCTTGCTGCAGCCAGAGAAGCCCCCGCAGCGAGAAGCCCGCATCCCGCAACCAGAGAGCGGCGCCCCCTTGCCGCAGCCAGAGAAGCCCCCGCAGCGAGAAGCCCGCATCCCGCAACCAGAGAGCGGCGCCCCCTTGCCACAGCCAGAGAAGCTCCCGCAGCGAGAAGCCCACACCCCGCAACCAGAGAGCTGCGCCCCCTTGCCGCAGCCAGAGAAGACCCCGCAGCGAGAAGCCCACACCCCGCAACCAGAGAGTGGCGCCCCCTTACCGCAGCCAGGGGCGGCTCCTGTGTGGCCACGGAGACCTGGCCCAGCCCAGAGTAAATACATAAATGGTAAGAGGAAGGAAGATCATAGGAAATCTTAAAGAAAGATTTCAGACCACTGAAAGATCCTTAGAGGTTCCCAGGAGACAAAAAAATTATTATGAAGTGAATGCTTAACCACTGCTTGTCATACTCAACATATTTTAAAATTAATTTTTATTGGAGTAGAGTTGCTTCGCAATCTTACTTTAGTTTCTGCTGTACAGCAAAGTGGGTCAGTTATATGTATACACATATCCCCTCTTTTTTAGATTTCTTTTCCTACTTAAGTTACCACAGAGCATTGGATAGAGTTCCCTGAGCTATACAGTACGTTCCTGTTAGTTCTCTCTCTTATACGTCAGTAGTGTACATGTGTCAACCCTCAACATATTTATTTTAGACGAGGTGGTTGATGGTATTGTGTACAGTATTAATACCCCCCCGCCCACACACACACACACACACACACACACACACACACACACACACACACACACTTTGGATCTACTTCTGTTACCTGTTAAGAAACTAAAATTTCCATCTGTTTCTGGCTTTGGTTCCTTCAGTTCTTGCTTGGTTTGTTTTGAGGCTCTGTTGTTAGGCATGTGGATATTTATGACATGCCTTCCTGCTGAATTATCACTATGAGAAGCCTATCTTCTATCTCTGGAAGTCTAGAGACTTCTTCAGTATTCTTCAGCATTCTAATGTTTAAAGTATGCATGCTATGGGTTCTAACCAGTTACTTTAAAAAATTTGCAGCTTTACTTCAGGAAATGACAGTTTTATTGAGATACAATTCACACAGCATCAGTTCACCCACTTAATATGTATAGTTCAGTGGTTAGTACATTCACAGGGTTGTGCAACCGTGGCCACAACAACTTTCAGAACATTTTCCTCATCTCAAAAGAATCCCACGTTAGCACTCATTCCCCGTTTCATTCAGACACCCCACCCCCATGAGCCCAGGGCAGCCACTGATTTATTTTCTGTCTCTATACATTTGCCTCTTCTAGACATTTCATATGCATGAAATCATACTATGTGTGGTTTTTATGACTGGCTTCTTTCACTTGGTATAATGTTCTCAAGGGTCCTAAGTGTTATAGCATGTTTCAGTATTTTATCCAACCATTGTTTGTGTTTTCTTAAAAAAAAAAACATAAGACTTTATTTTTTAGATCACTTTTAGGTTTGCAGCAAAATTGAATAGACAGTGCAGAGAGCTCCCATATATTGGGTTAGCCAACAAGTGCGTTCATGTCTTTCTGTAATATCTTATGGAAAAACCCAAACACACTTTTTAGCCAACCCAATAGTTCTCCCACCCCATAGCTTCCACCACCAACATCCCTCACCACTGTGGTTATAGTTGACAAATCTACACTGATACCATGATCACCCAGAGTCCAGAGTTTACACTAGGGCTCACTCCCTGTTTTACGCCTTATGGGTTTTGGAAATGTAGAATAACATGTTTGTACCTTTACAGTATCATACAGAGAAGTTTCATTTCCTTAAATCCCCTGTGCTCTGTTCATCCATGCCCTCTCCCCACCCCTGACAACCACTGATCCTTTTTACTGTCTCAACAGTGTTACTTTTTCCAGAATGTCATATATTTGGAATTCTATACTATGTGGCCTCTTTAGATTGTCTTATTTCACTTAGTAATGTGCATTTAAAGTTCTTCCAAGCCTTTTCACGTTTGCTAGCTCATTTTTAAAAAGTGGTGGATAATATTCCGTTGTATGGATGTACTCCAATTTATCTTTTGTTTTTGGCCATGCTGTGTGGCATACTGGATCTTGGTTCCCCAGCCAGGGATTGAACCCATGTCCCTTGCATCAGGAGCATGGAATCTGAACCACCGTACTGCCAGAGAAGTCCCTCTATTCACTTATCAGAGGATATTCTGGTTACTGACAAGTTTTGGCAATTATGAATTGAGCTGCTCTAAACATTTGTGTGCAGGTGTTTTTGTGGACTTCACTTTTCCTAATTTATTTGGAATTAATATTCTGCCACTTCACATGTAGTATAGACATCCTGCAAATGTGCACCCCCATCTCACCCACTTTGAGAGTCTAGATGTCATATGTATTACATCTACATATCTTACAAATTTGACAAGACAATGGTATTTTTTTTTAACTTTAATTGTATTTTTTCCAAGTTTACAACTTTTTTCTCTCGTTTTAATCAGATATTTGTTTTTTGGATTCTGTTTATTCCCTTCTAAAAATATGTTTCCATCTGGCATAATTTCTCTTCAACTAAAGCATTTCTTTTAGCACAGGGCTATTGGCATTTCTCTCAGTTTGTGTTTTTAATTGAAAATGCATTTGGGGACCTCCCTGGTGTTCCAGAGTCTGAAGCTCTGTGCTCCCAATGCAGGGGGCCTGGGTTCCATCCCTGGTCAGGGAACTGCATCGCACATATCACAGCTAAGAGTTCGCATGCCGCAAAGAAGATAAGATCCCTTGAAGGATATTTTTGGTGTACAGAATTATAGCTGGACAGAGTTTTCTTGTTGTTGTTTTTAAGCATTTGACAGATGGAGTTGCACAGTCCTCTGGAGCCCATTATTTCTGAGAAGTCAGCAATTATTTTGAATTATTGTGTCCTTATATGTGACGTGTTGTTTTTCTCTGGATGTTTTCAAGATTTTCTCCTTACGTTGCTTTTCATCAGTTTGGCTCTGATGTGCCTGGGTGTAGTTTTATTAACTTTTACACTAAATGGGGTTTACTGAGTTTCTTGAATCTGTACATTTTTGTTTTTCACCAAATTTGGGATAATCTTTGCAGTTTGTCCTTCAGTCTGTTTTTCTGCCTAATTCCCTCTCTTCTTCTCCTAGGAGGTATGCTAGACTTGTGAAAATTATCTTTTTAATCCCTGAGGCTAATCTTTAAATAATTTCCTTTTCTCTATTTTTAAGATTGGATGATTTCTATTCATCTGTCTTCAAGTTCTCTGACTTTTCCCCTCTATCATATCCATTCTGCTATTAAGCCCTTTATTTGAATTTTAAAATTTCAGATATTACGGGTTATTTTAGTTCTCAAATTTCCACTTGGCTGTTTTATTGTTTCTATTTCTCTGCTGAGGTTTTCAATATGTGCATTCATTAGGAGAATCTTTTCTTTCACATCCTTGAATATAATTAATCTGGCAAAGGATTTTAAGGCAGCTAATTGCAACATCTCACTCTTTCCTGGTTCTTCATTTTTGTGAGTAATTTTGGACTATGTCCTGGACATTTTGAAGGTGTATCATGGAGAAGGAAGTTTCTGTTATATTTCTCTGAAGAGTGTTCATTTGTGTGTGTTTTAGTAGGCAGTGCTGTTGGCTTCATACTGAAAACTCTGCCTCTGGGCAGCAGCTCAAATCTCATTTCAGTTCTTGTATTCTTTTTGTTAAAAAGTATTTATTTATTTGGCTGTGTTGGTCTTAGTTGTGGCATGCAGGATCTTTCACTGTGGCATGCACGCTGAGTTGCCCATGGCATGTGGGATCCGGTTCCCTGACCAGGGATCAAACCCAAGTCCCCTGCGTCAGAAGGAGGACTCTTAACTCTTGGACCACCAAGGAAGTCCGTCAGTTCTTTTATTCTTGGCTTAGCTGCTTGGAGGCTGCTCCACACACACATAGTTGGGTTGTCTGGTGAATTAGGGAGCATTTGCAGAATTGGGGGCTTTCTGTCTTTCCTTCTCTTTTTTTTATTTTTCAGGATTACTCACTCATTTTTCAGTTGCTGTGGTTGCCCCAAACTTGGCAAGCTATCAAAACTGTTTTTTTCTATCAAAGTTTTAGCTGCTCCACCTGGTGTGTGAGTGAACTGGAACAAATTGGCCTTCTTGGGAACCAAACAACATTTGTATTCATCTCAACGTGTGGTTTTGACTTAGGATGTTGTCAGCAAGCTGAACTATTAATAGTTACAAGGTTGTAATAGCTTATAAAAGAATTAATTATAGAAATAAAAGCTGTAATAACTAACGGAAACTTAGTGTGTTTAGAGTGAGTAGAATAGGCACCAATGAAAAGAACGTTAGGTTCTGGCCTAAAACATCCAGCTCTTCTCCACCCAGGCACACACAATCTGGGGTGCACAGCCTGTGTTTTTCTTTAAAAGACTGAGGTCTTATCCTGGCTTTCCTCATGACCCATGTTTTCGTGCGAACCCAGCTGGATTTACTTCAGGCCAGTTTGCACCGCCACTGAATCAGAGGGAAGTATCTTTGCCATGGGATGATTCTTTTTTTGAAAGCTGTCTCTCACTGGACTTCCCTGGTGGTACAGTGGGTGAGAATCTGCCTGCCATTGCAGGGGACAAGAGTTTGATTCCTGGTCCGAGAGGATCCCGCATGCCGAGGGGCAGCTGAGCCCGCGAGCTGTAACTGCTGAGACCCGCGCACCCGGAGCCTGTACTCTGCAACAGGACCAGCCCCACCCTGCAGTGAAGAGTAGCCCTTGGTTGCCACAAAGAGAAAGCCTGTGTGCGGCATCGGAGACCCAGCCCAGCTACTGATCAGTTATACACAAAGTGTCTCTCATCGTAAAGGCGATGAGAAAATACCTTCCCTGCTGTTGCTCACAGGCCACCGGTTAGGGACACAGATGCTCAGAGAAGTCAGGACACCCGTGGCCGTCAGTGCACGGCTCCCTTTAAAATGCCATTCCTCCAGCCTGTGCCTTAGACCACGCACTTCTTTTCCCAAAGTACTTCTGAGGCCAGTTTCTCGCGTAGGGACTTCCCAGGTGGTCTAGTGGCTAAGACTCTGAGCTTCCAATACAGGGACCCAGGTTCGATCCCTGGTCAGGGAACTAGATCCCACATGCCGCAACTAAAGATCCTGAGTGCCACAATGAAGACCGAAGATCCCATGTGCCTCAACTAAGACCCAGCACAGCCAAATGCATAATTAAAAAATAATAATAATTAATTACTTTGCTGACTAAGGTCCGTCTAATCAAGGGTATGGTTTTTCCTGTGGTCATGTATGGATGTGAGAGTTGGACTGTGAAGAAGGCTGAGCGCTGAAGAATTGATGCTTTTGAACTGTGGTGTTGGAGAAGACTCTTGAGCGTCCCTTGGACTGCAAGGAGATCCAACCAGTCCATTCTGAAGGAGATCAGTCCTGGGATTTCTTTGGAAGGAATGATGCTAAAGCTGAAACTCCAGTACTTTGGCTACCTCATGCGAAGAGTTGACTCATTGGAAAAGACTCTGATGTTGGGAGGGATTGGGGGCAGGAAGAGAAGGGGACGACCGAGGATGAGATGGCTGGATGGCATCACCGACTCGATAGACGTGAGTCTGAGTGAACTCCGGGAGTTGGTGATGGACAGGGAGGCCTGGCGTGCTGCGAATCATGGGGTCGCAAAGAGTCGGACATGACTGAGCGACTGAACTGAACTGAACTGACCTCGGACGTGGGGTAGCTCCTCTTGGCTGCCGCCCTTCGGGCATGGGGTCCTCCCGGGTTCTGCCCTGACCTCGGACGTGGGGTAGCTCCTCTCGGCCGCGCTCGGCGCGCCGGTCGCGGTCGCAGCCGCCTGCGCTCGGATCGCTGTTGCTTAGCAACGATCATTCTGGGATCAAAGATTCTAAACCGTTGAGCTTCCCAGCTGGGAGGTTGTGGCGGGACAGATTCCAAACCAAACCGTTGAGCTTCCCAACTGGGAGGTTGTGGCTGGACGCCTCTGGCTTACCTGTAGTGTTTGTGTTGGGTTTAGGGGACTGTGAAGAGCCTAGGGGGAGGTGAGGTGTGTTTGGAGCCCATAGGCTCTGCTATGAAGAAGATTTGTAAGAAGGGCGAGTCGCCCTTAGGCTCCTCCATCAGCCAGGGGAGAGACAGAGGTCATCATAGGACCAACTTCCAGCCCTGGTACCACATCCGAGACAGAGGGCTTAGAAAAATCCACAAAGCTGCCAGCGTAGGTAATGTAGCCAAAGTGCACCAGGTTCTGTTGCTGGGAGAGAATGGCCTGAACGACAGGGACAAGAGGAACAGGTAAGTGGGGAGGAAGGGCCTGCCAGGGGTCCCCCCTGTGAGTTTCCCCTCCAAGGCTCACTGACACCTTTGTGGGATCCAGCGCCCCACAGACTTGATAGGCAGCAAAAGCCTTAGCTGGTTTTGGACAAGCTTATAATTCCCCTTATAGAGCACTTTACTGGTCGTTTTAAAGTTATGTAACTGAATGTCTGTAATCACAGAACTGAAATAAGCTGGCTGTGTCCTTGACTAAGAAGACGTTTTCTTAGGATCTGTTGTCTTTCCATATTTAAACCAAATAAACATGTCATGGTTTTAAAGATTTTGGGTTACACATGCTGTCTTTAATTGTGATGAAATTGAAAGTTTTGTATAGTAGACAAAGGTTTGACCTTTTAGATACAAAAATTTGCTTGATGACATTTTCTATTAGAAAAGATAAATTATGTGTAGATGGTGGAGAAATAACCTGGTAACTATTTAGAGAAAAGTAACTAGATTTTTATCTCACCAAAAGTTTCAAATGGAGTATGGATCAAAAATTGTAAATACACAGGGTGAGAAAAGTACCAGAAGAAAACTGAAATTCCTGTCTATACATTTTTTGTGTGTGCTGACAAAGACCTTATTTTTCTAGTTCTGCTGTTTATTAACCTTAATATTTTTTTAATTGGATGGTAATTGCTGTACATGTTGTGTTGATTTCTGCTGTACAACATCAGAAGTCAGTTGTAAGTATACATATGTCCCACCCGAGAGACCTTTCTAAGAATGATTTCAAAGGCAACAATTCTGGAGTTTCCTGGGTTTCGGCACCAAAAAAAGAAAAGAAAAAAAATCTGAAAGTTCACTTCAGTCAGTTCAGTTCAGTTCCGGAGCTCAGTCGTGTCCGACTCTTTGTGACCCCATGGACTGCAGCACGCCAGGCCTCCCTGTCCGTCACCAACTCCTGGAGTTCACTCAAACTCACGTCCGTCGAGTCGGTGATGCCATCCAGCCATCTCATCCTCGGTCGTCCCCTTCTCCTCTTGCCCTCAATCCCTCCCAGCAGCAGAGTCTTTTCCAATGAGTGAACTCTTCGAATGAGGTGGCCAAAGTACTGGAGTTTCAGCTTTAGCATCATTCCTTCCAAAGAAATCCCAGGACTGATCTCCCTTAGGATGGACTGGTTGGATCTCCTTGCAGTCCAAGGGACTCTCAAGAGTCTTCTCCAACACCACAGTTCAAAAGCAGCAAAGACGGCACTCAGCTTTCTTCATAGTCCAACTCTCACATCTATACATGACTACTGGAGAAACCATAGCCTTGACTAGATGGACCTTTGTTGGCAAAATAATGTCTCTGCTTTTCAATATGCTGTCTAGGTTGGTCATAACTTTCCTTCTAAGAGTAAGTGTCTTTTAATTTCATGGCTGCAGTCACCATCAGCAGTGATTGTGGAGCCCTCAAAAATAAAGTCTGACACTGTTCCACATCTATTTCCCATGAAGTGATGGGACCAGATGCCATGATCTTCATTTTCTGAATGTTGAGCTTTAAGCCAACTTTTTCACTCTCCTCTTTCATTTTCATCAAGAGGCTTCTTAGTTCCTCTTCACTTTCTGCCATAAGGGTGGTGTCATCTGCGTATGTGAAGTTATTGATATTTCTCCCAGCAATCTTGATTCCAGCTTGTGTTTCTTCCAGCCCAGTGTTTCTCATGATGTATTTTGCATAGAAGTTAAATAAACAGGGTGACAATATACAGCCTTGACGTACTTCTTTCCCTATTTGGAACCAGTCTGTTGTTCCATGTCCAGTTCTAACTGTTGCTTCCTGACCTGCATACAGATTTCTCAAGAGGCAGGTCAGGTGGTCTGGTATTCCCATCTCTCTCAGAACTTTTCACAGTTTATTGTGATCCACACAGTCAAAGGCTTTGGCATAGTCAACAAAGCAGAAGTAGATGTTTTTCTGGAACTCTCTTGCTTTTTTGATGATCCAGCAGATGTTGGCAATTTGATCTCTGGTTCCTCTGCCTTTTCTAAAACCAGCTTGAACGTGTGGAAGTACACGGTTCACGTATTGCTGAAGCCTGGCTTGGAGAATTTTGAGCATTACTTTACTAGCATGTGAGATGAGTGCAATGGTGTGGTAGTTTCAGCATTCTTTGGCATTGCCTTTCTTTGGGATTGGAATGAAAACTGACCTTTTCCAGGCCTGTGGCCACTGCTGAGTTTTCCAAATTTGCTGGCATACTGAGTGCAGCACTTTCACAGCATCATCTTTCAGGATTTGAAACAGCTCAACTGGAATTCCATCACCTCCACTAGCTTTGTTTGTAGTAATGCTTTCGAAGGCCCACTTGACTTCACATCCAGGATGTCTGGCTCTAGGTGAGTGATCACTCCATGGTGATTATCTTGTCGTGAAGATCTTTTTTGTGCAGTTCTTCAGTGTATTCTTGCCACCTCTTCTTAATATCTTCTGCTTCTGTTAGGTCCGTACCATTTCTGTCCTTTATCGAGCCCATCTTTGCATGAAATGTTCCCTTGATATTTCTAATTTTCTTAAGGAGATCTCTAGTCTTTCCCATTCTGTTGTTTTCCTCTATTTCTTTGCATTGGTCGCTGAGAAAGGCTTTCTCATCTCTTCTTGCTATTCTTTGGAACTCTGCATTCAGATGCTTACATCTTGCCTTTTCTCCTTTGCTTTTTGCTTCTCTTCTTTTCACAGCTATTTATAAGGCCTCTCCAGACAGCCATTTTGCTTTTTTACATTTCTTTTCCATGAGGATGGTCTTGATCCCTTTCTCCTGTACAATGTCAAGAACCTCTGTCCATAGTTCATCAGGTGCTCTATCTATCAGATCTAGGCCCTTAAATCTATTTCTCACATCCACTGTATAATCATAAGGGATTTGATTTAGGTCAGACCTAAATGGTCTAGTGGTTTTCCTGACTTTCTTCAATTTAAGTCTGAGTTGGCAATAAGGAGTTCATGATCTGAGCCACAGTCAGCTCCCAGTCTTGTTTTTGCTGACTGTATAGAGCTTTTCCATCTTTGGCTGTGAAGAATAGAATCAATCTGATTTCTGTGTTGACCATCTGGTTACATCCATGTGTAGAGTCTTCTCTTGTGTTGTTGGAAGAGGGTGTTTGCTATGACCAGTGCATTCTCTTGGAAAAACTCTATTAGCCTTTGCCCCGTTTCATTCCGTATTCCATAGGAATGTGGCACAGACAAAAATAATTTGTCACTTTCCATTTATTTTTGAATTTTTTGTGAGGATTGCTATCCTGTGACAACTTTCAGCCTTTTCAGAAGTCAAGGGAATCTTGGGAATTTCCTGGCAGTCCAGTGGTTAAGACTCACTGCTCTGGGCCCAGAGTTCGATCTCTGGTGAGGGAACTAAAATCCTGCAAGCTATAAAGATAGATTGTACAACGTGGGAAATATAGCTAATATTTTATAGTCACTTTAAATGCAGTATAACCTTTAACAATTGTGGATCACTATGTTGTACATCTATATTATATAATAATATATAACATACATCATCTCTAAAACAAACTTAGATGAAAACACCTCATGGGAATTAGCCCAATAGGAAAAAAGAGAAATGAACAAGCAAAAATGCTACAATTTGTAAAGACTGTGAATTATAAATTATAGTGCAATGTCAGAGATGTTAAAATGTGAGAAAATGAGCATATTAGAATCATTGAAGTACAATGTTCTCCCTAATCCTCAAAATTTATCTGCAAAGGAGGTGTCATATCCTTTGACTTTATTGAGATGTTGTCCTTGTAAACTAGTAGTACTAGTAATAAGTATGGTAATATGACCTAACAGTTACTGAGCTGTTATCTGTGTCAGGAGTGGTTCCGAACCCTTGGCATGGCTCTCGTGTAAACATCGCAGTGCTGTCCTGTGAGATAACTGCTACACCCTCTCCATTTTGTTGATGAGGAAATTGAGGCACAGAGAGGCTGAGCAACGGCTAATGAGTGACAGAGTGAAAGTCAAATACAAACCCAAGTTGAGCTGAATCTCAAGGTCATGCTCGTTCTATCCAAGTAGATCGTTCTTTCATTACTGTGGTAAGAAGAGCTAAAGCGAATATAGACTGTTCTTTCCGCAGACGAAAACAAAATATTTGCTTTAGAGCGATAGGAATAGCATGCTATTGAATGTTTTCAATCACATGAACGATTGTTTGTTTTGAAACAGCAACATTACAGTTTCCTCAAAACTGCTCTTGCTTTTGTAGGGCTGCGCTCCACTTGGCCTGTGCCGATGGCCATTCAGCGGTGGTCACTCTACTCCTGGAGAGAAAATGCCAGCTTAACCTCTGTGACAATGAAAACAGGACAGCGCTGATGGAGGTATGGGGCAGCGAACCGTGGCCACATGAATGGGTGTGATTTCCTGAGACTAAAAGTGAATTTATCTCATTGAAATATAGCAAACTGGTGAAGCTTGTGGACCATTTACTTTGAATTCCTAGAATTTACACTCTGTTTCTTGGCGGAACACTGACAGGCCGTAGAATGCCAAGAGGAGGAGTGTGTGACTCTCCTCCTGAAGCATGGCGCCGACCCGAACGTCACAGACGCCAATGGGAACACCGCTCTCCACCACTCTTGTCTTTTCCCAGAATTTATCACTCGCAGCAAAGCTGCTTTCCTATAACTCCTGTATAGAAGCCAGGAACAAGGTATCAGTCAGCTAGCTTTATTTATCAAATGTTTGTGAAGCATTTTTTTTTAATCTACAAGTGTTTTATTTACAACAGTGTGTAAATAGGTAAACTGAATTGTTGAGGTCCTTTAATGGACCGGGACCTGGCGGTCCGGAGGCGATGATAAGAAAGTGAAAGAAAGAAAGAGGCTGATACTCCCTGGTTTATGCAGAAAACCAACCAATAAAGTCCTTGAGACAGGACTTGCGTCTCTCACGAAGGCACCGGGCACCCTCTCGAGGATGGGTGAAGGCATAGGGTGCCTTCTCGAGAGAGTCTTAGAAGCCTGGGCAGGAGAGTGAGCAAGTCGGGTCTCTGCGCTCCAAGGAATCAGCCGGGGAGAGAGAAAGAAAGAAAGACACAGGGACCCAAGCTCTGATGGAGCAAATGTGCTTTAATGATTCTTCTGTGAGTATATATATATAGGCTGTAGTACAAGAAGTTTCTTTGGTCAATGATAAGGATCAGAAAACCAAAGGTACAGAAACCGTTACCAAGGGAACAAGGGATGATGATGGTCACAAGGTCAGGAGACAATCCATATCTCAAGAAAGGGGATCGAGACTAACAGTTTTGTCATAAAGAGAATGTTTACTAAAGGAGATTCAAGCCTGTCTCACACGATGATCCCAGTTCCTGGGAGCAGCATGCTGTTCCCCTTAAAAAGAAACAAAGGACTTGTGAGAACCAGTACCTAGGAATCCTCCTGTTAAACATTCCATGATATGAATAGTGTCCATGAGGCCCTGTAACCATGGAAAAACAATTCCAAACCCAAGTCAGGGGGCGGGGGTGAAAAAAGTTGGTGCCCCCAGAAAGGGCAGATCTCTGTCTGCTAGCCACCCTTCTGCCCCAGAAGGAAGGTTTTCCCATTAGAACGTGCGTGGGAGTGGATGGTAGGCTCCGAGCCCACAGGAAATGAAGGCCTGTGGGGAATGAAGTGATAGGAGGACTGGCTGTTTATAGGGGCTCAGGGAATGTGTGCCGCTGGGGGTGGGCAGAGGAGGAAGGAGACCCAGTGCCCAGCAGGGGGAGCTGGGTGAGTGCAAGTGGGCCTGGGAGGAAGCAGGCCTGGAGCCCTAAGCCCTCCAGGACCCCGGGTTCTGAGATCTGGCTAGGCGGGTCAGGTCATGTTTGACACCCAGCAAGGGTGTTCACTTGTGCTGGTGACTGCTTGGTTCAACAGGTGCACCTCGGGATCTCCCGCGCTCAGCCCCGGGGAGCTGCTCGGCAGGGTTGCAGCTATGCCTGGGGAGCTGCCCTTCCTGCTCTTTCTTCAGGAAGCATGTGAAGTCCGGCCTCTGCAGCCTGGCCAGGAACTCCCTCCATTCTCACAGGTGGGCTCAGTTCTCTGTCTTTGGAAGCTCCAGCCTTCCCTGAGTGAAAGTATTCTGAAGGAATGAAATTGTCTAAGATTTCACTTTAAATCATGATATTTCTCAAGTATTAGAGAGTAAAGCATTCCTTTATGTGTTTATGGCTGGAATTTGTGATAACACTGCAACTTGTTAAAACATTTTCCAAATATTTTCCCCCACTTAAAGTTTTTTTTTTTTTTGGTAATCAGTTTAAAGTAACACAGTAAAGCAAAATTTGCCTCAGTAGACTTTGTCTTAAAATTCAAACATAATGAAAGCATTTTACAACATAATAGAAATCTTGCTGCTGTTAACAAATTCCCATTTTATGAAAAATGGTTTATATAAACACAGTTTCTCTCTCACTGACCAAGTCTTAAGAGGGTCAAAGGAAAGGAAAAGGAGCAAGCAAGTGAAAAGTGCAAGTCAAGCTGGAATTTTGGCAGTGGGGAAATGCCAAGAAGAGGATTTATTTATTTTAATATATATCTATTTGGCTGAGCTGGGCTTAGTTTCAGCATGTAGGATCTAGTTTCCTGACCAGGGGTTGAACCCAGACCCTTTTTCCTGGGAGCACTGAGACCCAGCCACGGGACCACCACGGAAGTCCTGAGATTTTGGTTTGTGCTCTTTACTCCCTTCAGTTTATATATTTTTTATATGCTTTCCAGTTTTCAGAGATAATAGTTGCTGTTTTGAAAAAGAGTGTGAGTGAATTGTAAACTTGCCTAGGTGCCACTTTTAAGAAGACTCTGATCCAAACAGGCTGACAGTGAACAGGTGGTGATTAAGTGGAAATTAAGAGAGAAGAGCAAGTAGCTACCTGATATTATCCTATTCTGGCAGAACCATCCACTTAGATAAGAGTCTAGACTCTGCTCTCCTATCTAGAATGTCTTGATGGGAAGGAAGTAAGGGGTTTATAAATAGTGAGATCAGGTTGCCTTTGGGTTTACTAGTCCCTGTTCTACCACTGTTTACCCAGGAAAATTAAAAAAATTGCAGGTTGATGACTCTTGCCTCTTACACTTTTCTTTTTTATTCAAACCTTCACGTAAGAGAAGGAATTGGCTGTGTGAGTGAGAGATGAGACTGGAGTGGTTGCTGCACTAATTCTCAGCTATATTCTGCTGGTGAACCACAGTTATTTGGGAAAACTTATTTTTAAAATGTATTAGCCTAGGCCATTCGCTGTAGATTTTGACTGAGTAAATCGAGGAACGCTTGGGCGTATGTATTCAGAACTATTCCCTTGAGATTCTGATCCAATCCTTGATGAATAACTATGGAGTGAATACATGTAATTTCTAAATGCACCCTTCACACAAGAAAGTAGTCTCCTGAAGCGTTGGAGTTTGATCAGTGCTAGCTACTTCCATCAGCTCCCTCCTTTCCAACAATATTAGCCTGACTTTTTCTCTGCCCCTGTGTTTGAGACATTAAAAGGAGTATCTTTGGCAGTATCTATGGGCTTGAACTATAACTGCTTTTCCTTCCAAACACTCATCATTCAGTGACACTCCAAGAGTCTTAAGCGATTTGCTCATGGCGAAGTCACTTCGTCTGTAGAGTCTGACCCTTTAAGGATTTTGCACCTTCGCTTATCATCCAGGTCATTAGGTCAACAGATGTTTGTTACCAACAGGGTTTTCCTGACTGCAGTAATAGTAACTCATGAGCCTTTTTTGGTGTCAGCTGCAGGACAGATTCTTGCAGTATGTCTGTTAGAGTTGCTGATCCCTGGCATAAGCAGATGAGAGCTTTAAAACCCATGAAGTTAGTAACAGTACAGAGGGGAATTGTTTTAAGCATTTATTTTCAGCAGGCTTGGAAACTCATGATCCATTTTATTAACAGTCTAGAAGAATTCTAGAGATAGACTGTAGTTTCAACAGGCAGTGGAAACATTCTTGACTGTGAATTATGCGTCTTTTTAAAAGAATTTATGTTTAATTGAAATATGAGTCTTAATAGCCGTATTTATTACATATTGGGACCCACACTTTTTGTGAAACACATGATACTAAAGAAAGGTTTCACATACAAATATTTACTTTATACCCACCTGTTTGGAAACAGCGAACATAAAACCAAAAGTGGGCCATAAACCAAACATGGCCCTTGGATATGTTTAGTTTACCTCCACACATTGAGTCAACATTTCACATTTAGGAGGCTCGTGCAGAAGTTCAGCCTTCTCCAGGGACCAAATCTGGACCCTCTTGAGCCCAGGCTACTGTTTGGTCTGTGTGCAGAGGCCACCCCTTCTGTGTGGGACATGTGTTTTGGGGGTTACCGATCTCACCTGGCTTTTTCACTTACTCAGGTCATCAACTTTCCGTCCATAAGCATTTGAGTTTCCAATTTTTGATTGATAGTTTATTTTGATAAATATTTGAAGGTTTTCAAAGACAGTCTAATTAATCTATAATTGACTTTATATTTTAAAAAAATCCCTTAAGAATGGGATTGAATTTTTCAAATTAGAATTGTTAAGTTGGTTGTGGTGGTTTCGCACTGAATAACTCTCACAAACACACAAGATTATAAGAGACAGCGCAGGGAAAGCTGGTGGAAGAGCAACTCCCCGAGAAAATGTTGAGCATGTATTTATTGGTAATTTTATGCTGCAATCTTTAACAAAGAGCAGTAAGGCAAGACAGACACCAGAACTCTAGGATTTTGGAAGCTTCCTCCTGGTGGTCTGGAGGTAATCACATGAGAGTCATCAAGAAGGGTCTTTGAAGATAAGGTGGGCAGGGCGCTCATTCTGCATGCAGTTAGCATCTAGCTAATGCTGACCTCTCAGCCAGAATGTCTGACTTAAGGAAGGGGGGTGGAAGGAGCAAGCAGGGAAGTGAGAATGAGTAAGATTAAACTCCAGGAGACATTTCTGAGAATGCAGTAAAACAGGGTTCCCACAGTTGACTTTTTGAAAAAGAAAAAAATAGTTTCTCTCTTTGCATGTTCATGTAGAGAATAATATTCCCACTGGAATGTCTGTAAACCTTTTGAGTTTACTCATGGTCATCCTTGGATAGGTTATGCATGCTACAGATAGTATTATATATTTCTGCCTCAGCATTGTCCCTAAAATATGCAGTTGATACAGTAGCTAAATGATACCTGCACCCCCTGCATTGGGAGCTTGACACTGAGCCACTGGACCACCAGGGAAGGCCCAGAGGAGGAGCATATTAAAGAGAAAGAAGGTGCACAGGGTAATGAGGAGGGGGCTCTCTCATTTACTTTCTGACTTTTGTTTTTAAGTTCAGAGAATCTATTGCACGATTTTAATTTCAGTTTAGAAATAGGTGAACTGTGTACATTAGAAATGGTTTTCCCTGTTTTACAGGATGACCTGACACCACTCTTACTTGGGATACGTGAAAGGAGAGGGCAAATGGTGGAGTTTTTAGTGAAGAAAGGCGCGAATATACATGCGGTTGATAAGAAGAAAAGGTACTGTTGTTCTTTTTCTTTTTAAAACCCTTAGTGCTGTTCTAGGATGGTAATATCAAGATTAAATGAATAAGAGGATTCATTTGTGATCAACACATCATCACTTAGGTAGAAAATCAATTATTCTGACTGGGAATCGTGAACAATATATAGCAGGAATGTATAGCAGGATTCATATTCCTTTATAATAGCTGAGGGATTTCAAATTAGTATTATTAGCTTTGTGAAATATGGATTCTGCTTTTTAGTTTACCTCATGACAGTATCAAGTTTCTTAATTCTTTTTAAAGAATTGTTTAACCTCTACTTCGTATGTATATATTTTTATAAGATGCATAATAAACCTAAAAGACTTGATTTTGTCTTTTGGATAGCTCTTTGTTTTAAAGTACTTTGTTCGAAGAATGCTGATGTTACTAGGTTGCAGAAGAGTCAGATACAACATAGCGACTAAATAACAACAGCCACAAAAAGGTGATTGTTACTCACTGTCACCAGATCCTGTGGGCTCCCCAGTTTTTATCCTTTCTCATTTTAGTACATTTTGATATTTTCATTTTTAATGCAGGTAGAAGGAAGAAAGATAGCTTTGATCAGATAAACAGTTGCTTTAACAAAGACAAGTCAGAGGTGGACGATACAGACAGAAATGATGGGCTTTAGATTCAGGCTAGGTTCCATTCCTAGGTTTCCTACCGATCAGGGTTATCATCAGCACATAAGTTTCCTGAAACAAAAGGCAAATAGTAGTGCATCTTTCAAAGGTGCCTGTGTGTAAGAAAGATTTTATATATAGTATTTCATTTTTAGTGCCTAGCACATGCTTGTCCACATCGTTACCTGCCGCCATGACTATGTTTATTCCCATTATTATCAATATTTTTGATTTGAACCTGCAAATAGCCTTTCTTTAACCCAACCTCTAGCTGACTTTGAAGCCAAATATATCAGACTAAGGAGGAAATGGGGAATTTATCCCTTAAATTGTCACCTGCCTCAGATAAGTGACCTCAGTATCGTTTCTTGTCCATCAAGGACTTTATTATTATTTTTAAAAAGCATTTATTTATTTGGCTGCGTGGGGTCCTAGTTGTGGGAACTCTTAGTTGCGGCATATGGGATCAAGTTCCCTGACCAGGGATGGAACCTAGGCCCCCTGCACTGGGAGCCTGGAGTCTTATCCACTGGCCCACCAGGGAAGTCCCCATCAGGGACTTTTGAAATAGTAAGTGCTGCTACCTGGCATCGCAGTGGGACAGGAGGCTTCTTTTCTGTCCCTTCATTTTAGCCTTGGAGGTAATTTACAAAGATGAACACTTGAGCCTGTAAATGGTCAGTTCTTCATGAAAGGGCAAGGCATGCAGTTGGTAAAGCATATCAAATTAACTGTTTAAGGAAGTCAACTCAACTTCCTGAGGCTGAAGTCATCTCTCTGTTGTTTTAGAACAGCCCTCATGCTTGCTGTCAAGTATGAATCAGCAAATGTCGTCAGACTTCTCCTTCAGCAAGGTGCTGACATCTTTCCTAAAGATGTTTTTGGATAGACTGCAGAAGAATATGCTGTTATTAGTGGGTTTAAGATGTAAGTGTGCACATTAAAATGCTAGTTCTCACTAAACTGCAGCCAAAAATAATTTTAACTGTTACTTGCTACGTGACCAGTGAGAGTTCCAGTTGGGTGCAGTTTGGAGAATGGTGGTGAGATGTTCCCCCTCAGGAGCTGAAAGCCAAGCAAAGGCCAATTAGTTACTCTTGGCTGTGGGCTTGGGGTGCTTAATCTCAGGACATGTAGACCTTGATCCTTTGAAAGCTTGACATTAGCCATTTCATTCCAAGTGTGACCTCTCAGTAGGGCGTATGAACAGTGTCACAGTTGTGATATTTCTAACTAGTTCTTTGGGTCTTGAAATATTTAGTTTAGCAGCAAATCCTGTTTTCCCTTGAGGGCTTGCCTCTCTATACGCTTCTGCTTGAATTTTCCAAGAACCCGGAGGATTCCCTAAGATCAAAGAGATAGTCCTCTTCCACAAATCATTTGGAGGGGAGAAATTAGTTCCTTCTCATCATTCTGTTGCTTCCACTGATTCTACTGCTGCAGCACTGCTGCTACAGCTGGTCTTGACAGGTTCTGCTTGGCAGCTGGATCTGGAGTCTGGATGTGGCTCTATAAAGACCTTTAATAAAATCATTTTAAAAGAAAAAAAAAAAGAAACTCATCCTGCAGTGGGCTCACGATTGACCTTTGCTTCCAGGCCGCCCCTCTGGGTCCAGGTTCCCCAGCCTTTAAGGTGATGCACATGTTGACTTCAGAGTGAGAGCTCCTTTGTTCTCATATGTGTGCTTGCCGCTCAGTCACTGTTACAGACAAAGGTCCAGCACCCAGTTCGGGCAGCTGGGCTGCCTAGCTTCCCCCCTCACTCAGAGACCTTATGTGGAGCCCACATGGAAGCCTAGATCTTCCTGATGAGGTGCCCTTGAGGCTCTTATTTCTCTTTTCCGCTAGCAGATATCAGTGGGGACCACTTTAGGTTGTCAGAGAGGGTCAAGTGCTCCTGCAGGGATTGAGCAGACTTCCCTTTCTCCTTTGTATCTAGACTTGAACCTCAAGGCGGCTTTCTGTCCTGTGGGGGCACCTTTTCTTAGGTCACAGGTGCCCTGTCATCCTTCCCAGAGTAGTGGGTGCCAGCTTGCCTGAGAGTCCCTAATTATGCGTGGCCCCTCATGGGATCTGTTTCCTGTCATAATGAAAATCTTCCAACGGATTTCTGTCCGCCTCCACCTTAAATGTTTTCAGAATCTGCCCCATAAGGAACCCATTTCAGCAGAAATCCCTAAATCTCAAGTAAGATAGTTGGAATTCAGAGAGGTAAGCCCTGTCTAGAGCTTGCCAGTACCCACTGTAAGAGTAGGGAGATGTCTTCCAAGTGAACTGGAGAGGAACACAGACATTAAAAATCATTGTCGGAAAGATCTGCTGGTTCAGAGTTTGAGTAGGTAGAGAAGGAAGAGTAGTGGTCCAGGCCAGGTCTTGATTGTGATTAGTTTTCTGCTCTTGGTGTAATTAGCTGCAATAATGGGGGGTCATTATGTAATGTAGTGAATTCATATGTTATAAAGAAATTTAGGTACACATTATCTAAAAGCTGAGATTCCCTACATTACAAGCCACAAAGAACAGCTAATCACCAGAATTAATAACAGTTTCATGCAACATTGAATGTTAAACATATGAAAAAGCACACATTGGGATTTACTTGGAATTCCAAAGTAGTTACAGCAATAAAGTTGAAGATGAAATTATTCCACTCTTTGACTGTTTCTGCAAGCATTTTGGGGGTATATTATCACATTACATCCTATTAACTCTCTTGTGAAATAAGGTAGTAATATCCCCGTTGTGTAGAGGAAGACTTTGAACTGAAGAGAAACAACTCTTCCAGGAACAAAGAGCAGTTGGTTATAGAGCCAGGATTTGCAAGCTCGAGAGATTTTCATATGCCAAGCTAAATCTAGTTAATTATTGGAGCTCTGCGGCCCTGAGTTCATGATTACTTCATCTTCCTTTTCTTTCTCCTTTCAGTTCTGTTCAGTTGCTCAGTCTTGTTCGACTCTTTGGGACCCCATGAACCGCAGCATGCCAGGCCTCCCTGTCTGTCACCAGCTCCCAGAGTTTACCCAAAATCATGTCCACTGAGTCGGTGATGCCATCCAACCATCTCATCCTCTGTTGTCCCCTTCTCCTCCTGCCTTCAGTCTTTCCCAGCATCGGGTCTTTTCAAATGAGTCTGCTCTTCGCGTCAGGTGGCCAAAATATTGGAGTTTCAGCTTCAACATCAGTTCTTCCAATGAATACCCAGGACTGATTTCCTTTAGGATGGACTGGGTGGATCTCCTTGCAGTCCAAGGGACTCTCAAGAGTCTTTTCCAAGACCACAGTTCAGAAGCATCAATTCTGCGCTCAGCTTTGTTTATAGTTCAACTCTCACATCCATACATGACTACTGGAAAAACTATAACCTTGACTAGATGGACTTTTGTGGAGAAAGTAATGTCTCTGCTTTTTAATATGCTAAGTTGGTCTAACTTTCTTTCCAAGGAGTAAGCGTCTTTTAATTTCTTGGCTGCAGTCACCATCTGCAGTGATTTTGGACCCCCCCAAAACAAAGTCAGTCACTGTTTCCCCATCTGTTTGCCATGAAGTGATGGGACCGGATGCCATGATCTTCGTTTTCTGAATGTTGAGCTTTAAGCCAACTTTTTCACTCTCTTCTTTCACTTTCATCAAGAGGCTTTTTAGTTCCCCTCACTTTCTGCCATAAGGGTGGTGTCATCTGCATATCTGAGGTTATTGATATTTCTCCCGGTGATCTTGATTCCAGCTTGTGCTTCATCCAGCCCAGTGTTTCTCATGATGTACTCTGCATATAAGTTAAATAAGCAGGGTGAAAATATACCTTTACTTTCTCCTTTACTACATGCTAAATAAAAGTTTATAGAACTTGAAATGTATGCGACAATTGAAGTTTTGATATTATCTCTGACATTGTCTGAAATGATCTAAGAATTTGGTAGTTGTTTTTCATATCAGTGTTAATATATTATTTATCACATTTTTAATACATAGCTTTCGCTAACTGATTTCTGAATATAAACAAAAGAGATCTAAAGCTTCTCCTGAAAATGGCAACCCAGGTACGTCATCTGATACCGAATTACTCTCAGTGATTCTACCATAGATAAAGTAGGACTGAGGAAGTTTCAATAATGAAAGAACTGTGAAAAAATTAGTGTAAATTGCATGTGTATTTTATTTTTAAAATTAGTTTCTTTATACTCTAGTATTCAGAACTCTCTAAGAAGTTAATTGTAAAAAAAAAAAAAAGTTAATTGTAGGTGATTTAACATCAAAGACAGTATTGTCTGAAAAGAAATCCATCTCTTTAATATGGCCCCTGAAGCCCTATATTGGATCTTTGTGTAAATCAGAAAAAAAAATTTTAAGTGAGTACGATGTGCGTTTCATCTATAGTCATAGTATCGCAGATTGTATGTCTTATGAAAGTGAACTTTCATTTTTAGAAATGGTTTGCATTTAGTGAATGAATAGTAGTTACTGTGTAGTGATTTGTCTCACTAAAATAATTACCATCATTAAAACTGGGAACTTGAATAATCCCTTCCTAGTAAGATAAAAAATGATAAACAATAACTGCAAAGCTGAGCCAGTGTGCAGCATAGTAGTGAGAGATTATTTCTGAAAGATACGTAGGGGCTTCCCTGGTGGCTCAGATGGTAAAGCGTCTGCCTGCAATGCGGGAGACCCGGGTTCGTTTCCTGGGTCGGGAAGATCCCCTGGAGAAGGAAATGGCAACCCACTCTAGCACTCTTGCCTGGAAAATCCCATGGACGGAGGAGCCTGATAGGCTACAGTCCATGGGGTCGTAAAGAGTCGGACACGACTGAGCAACTTCACTTTCACTTTCACCTACCAATTGTACAGAAGGCAGAAAAGCAATGCCTGGTTGAGAACCAGTTGTTTTGCCTATTGTACCAAGCAGGTCTAGATTACCAACTCCATTCCTTACAGATCCCGAGAGAGTGAGATAGGTTGACTTCATTAGGATCAGATATTTTCTTTTGTGTGTTGGACAATTGTCATGAGAGTATAGTTTTGTAAGAACAAGTTGTTCTCCTGCCATCAGTTAAAAGATTATCATAATAGATATTCAAATAGAACAACTTGGGACTCTGCAGGTTCTAATAAAAGCACAAAAATACTTTGCATTAACAAAAACAGCATTAGGTCCACTGGATGTGGCATCTAGCGCATTGTACAGGGTACCCAAGGATTCCTTTAACTGAGTGAAGTGAAAGTGAAGTCACTCAGTCATGTCTGACTCTTCGAGATCTAATCAAAGGAGGCTTCCTGGGTGGCTCAGTAGTAAAGAATCCACCCACCAATGCAGGAGATACGGTTTGATCCCTGTGTTGGGAAGATCCCCTGGAGAAGAAAATGGCAACCCACTCTGGTACTCTTGCCTGGGAAATCCCATGGACAGAAGGGCCTGGTGAGCTGTCGTCCATGGGGTCACAAGAGTCAGACACGATTTGGTGACTGAACAACAAAAACTGTAGGTTTGTTTATTACATTAGTCAGAGGAGACACAGATGACAGTGTCTTGGTCTTCAGTACGCTCAGAATAGAGATCTCTCTGGTTAATTTCTGTATTTTTCTAAAGAAAATTTTCAAAGAAATCATGCTTATTTATTTGTTCATTTGTTCACCGAACAGATAACTTCCAAGTGTCTTTTCTGTACTAAGCATTGTTCTGATGTCACAGGGTGCAAACATTGAAAAATAACTGCGCCTGCTCTCCTTGCTCAAGCTTACAGTGCTCTTCTCCCCGTGGAGTCACTGCGTGTGAGTCATCCCTCCAGCATCAGATCATGATGGCCCTGGGAAATGTTGTCCAACAGCACCAGAGTCTGTGGCTCCCTCCATCCTTCCCTCCCTCCTCTTGTTCATTAGCTTAGGATTAATGATGTATGCCTTCCAAGCTGAAAAAGCATGTTTTCTATAAACATTTGACGTATAATGGGAAGGACTGATATAATGATATCCCTCACTAGTACACAGCACTCTTTGGACCATCCTGCTCTGTGTGGTCCAGATACTCTTGAGCAATGGAAGGAGATAGTCTCAAGAGATTCTTTTTAAACATGTTAGTGTATATATATATGCACAGAAGCTGAACTTTTTAAAAGAAGTTGTACATATATATATATTTCTCTCTCTATATAGGGAACTATATATATTGAGAGAGAGAGAACTTTTTAAAAAGTTCAGCTTCTGTGTACCCTACTTCCTGCTCACCACTACAAGTCTAGTCCCCATTCTCACCACTGAGTTGAGCCCCTTTACCCGTTTGCCCTCCCCCACCTGCCTTTCAAGAGATTATCCTTTCTATACCTGGAATCACTACATCTTTCATACTTCTCTTGCCTTCGGAAAGAAGGCCAGGAAGAGAAGACTTTTGTTTCTGATGTTTTCCCTTGCTCTGAGGCTCAGTGCCTTTGACCAAGCTTCCCTGTGACAGGGTGTCTTCACTGTGAACTGAAGAGCCAGAGAAGTCGTCGTGTCCCTATCGTCTCTGCTCAGTGCTCCAGGCGATAGAGATCAGAAACACTGCGCCGTTTAGGCGTGCTCTTGTCAGCTTATAGTACTGAGTGTGTTAATGGTATGGTATCATTTTCTGTCAGTCTCCTGGAGTTTGGTTAGGATTATGGCCGTTGTGAAGAGCAGTTCTTTTCTTTGTTTCGTTTTGCATTTGATGACTGTAAAGGGGAGGAGTGGTTCTTGGGCATTAGTGGCCGTTCCCTTCCTCTAGTGTGGCCTCCAGGTGTGGTTTAGAAGGAATACTTTTAAACAGAGCCTCAGTCTTGAGGTTTTAATAGTCTGTATTTTTCTTCCGTTGATTTAAAATGTATCTTTGTTTTTTTCTTTAATAGCGGTTGAGAGTTCTGAAGAGGACTCTTCAAGGAGGTAGGATTTTATGGATGTTTAAAATTATATGTTTAACTAAGGGAACATGGAGAAGAGAAACTAATGTTTGTTGAGTGTTCTACTCTGGGTTAGACACTGCATTACGTGCTTAACATTTGTGACCTTATAGAGTCATCACAGCAGCTTTGTAAAGTAGCTGTGTCCTACTTTTACTTAATTAGGCAACTGTGGTTTCAGGAGGTTAGTGAATTGATGCTGGTTAAAATGAGCTGACCTGTGATTTGACAGTTGGCCTTCCTGGCTCCTACGTCCACTCCCATGGCCTCAGCAGAGACTGAGAAGTACCTGTGTAGCATATAAGTTAAAGATATAAATTAGTTCTTTGACTTGAGTACATTTTAAGTTTCGACATTGTGGGGAAACTCCCTGTACTCCCTTAGAGTAAAGGAGAGAAGTGGTGCCATCTCAGTAAATGGTATCCCTGCTGACGGACCAAGAGTCCCATTTTGGATGGACTCAGATTCGTCTCTGAATCATGAACAGACAATGGAGAAGGAAAGCCTATTCTTCCGCTTTGTTCTAAGTCATCAGGTTTACTCCAGTTTGGGCAAACAAGAATTACTTCAGTCCATCAATGGGATTTTCAGTTCAGCTGTTAGAACTTTTAGTGAAAACAAATTATTTTTAGGCTCTGCTGATACATTGGCTGTCACTCTCTGTTATGGAAACTAAGAATGAGTGTTAACTAGATATTTCATAGGTTGGGAGAGATGGATGCAGAAATAGGTAATGAAAAACTTTTTTGGAGACTTTCCTGGGGGTGCAGTGGTTAAGATGGTTAGTAAGACATCTTCCAATGTAGGCAGTGTGGGTTCAATACTCGGTCAGAGAAGCTAAGCTCTCACATGACCCGGGGTCAGACAGCCAAAACATAAAATAGAAGCACCATTGGAACTAATTCAGTAAAGACTTTAAAAGTGGTCCACATCAAGAAATCTTTAAAAAATTTAAAAAAGAGCTGTTTTAAAACAGGCCAAATTTTATTCATGTCAAGAAAGTTCGTTTAATATATAGACAAACTTTCACTTGTTTTTTTTTTTTTTTCTTTTGTTCAAGGACATGAGGTCACTCATTTTTATTGTATGTTTTTGCTTTAAAGGTTTCCCAACAAACCTGGCGTTGATTTAGGGCCTACATCAAACGACGAAGTCTTAGATTTTAAAACCAAGGTAAAGTGTTCTGTTGTGAAATTAGTTTTCCTGCTCTGAAATTAGTTTCATGTAATATTTACTCTTATGATTAGACAGTGGAAGTGACAAATAGATTCAAGGGATTAGATCTGATAAACAGAGTGCCTGAAGAACTATGGATGGAGATTCGTGACATTGTACAAGAGGCAGTTCTTAAGACCATCCCCAAGAAAGAGAAAAGCAAAGAGACAAAATGGTTGTCTGAGGAGGCCTTCCAGATAGCTGAGAAAAGAAGAGAAGCAAAAGGCAAAGGAGAACCTCCAGCAACCACCACAAACCCAACAAGGAAAGAAACATCCTGGCATGTCCATCTGCACTGTAGGGGGGATTCTTGAGTAGGGTCTTGCCTTTCTCTAAATCTTTCCAGCCCTGTGTCCTGAATATGTCCAGAACTCACCCTGAAAGCAAGGCTTCTTAACCCTGGGTAGAAGTCAGGGGTATTTGTGAACTTGATGGAGGGAAATCAGTTTTACTAACTGAAATTTTAGCTTTACTCCAGAATCTGAATGCTGGCAGCAAATCAGTATTGTAAAATTACTTTTACAATAGTAAAAGCAGTGCCTGCAGCTTTCCCACCAATACATATCCAAGTTACTTGTTTATGTTGTTATAGTTATTACAAGTTGTAACAACTTGTTATAGTTGTAACAACTTGTTATAGTTGTAACAACTTGTTACAGTTGTTGCAACTTGTTACAGTTGTTACAACTTGTTACAGTTGTCATGGGCATCTTAAAATATTGGTCACTACTTTGGATAAGATCTTTTTTAATTTATTTTTTTAATTGAAGGATACTTTCTTTACAGAATTTGGTGGTTTTCTGTCACAAATCAACAAGAATCAGCCATAGGAACACACCCACGTCCCCTCCCTCCCAACTCGCTTCTCATCCCACCCTTCTAGATTGTCACAGAGCCCCTGTTTCAATCATGCAGCAATTTCCCATTGGCTATCTATTTTACATATGATATTGTAAGTTTCCATACATCTCACCTGCTCCCTCCCTTCCTCCCCAGCCATGTCCTTAGGTCTGTTCTCTATGTATGTTTCTCCATTGCTGCCCTGAAAATTAATTCATCAGTACCATCATTCTAGATTCCATATATATGCATCAGTACACAATATTTATATTTTTTCTTTCTGACTTACTTCACTGTGTATAATCGACTCTAGGTTCGTCCATTCATTAGAAGTGACTCAGATGTGTTCCTTTTAATGGCTGAGTAGTATTCCATTGTATATTTGTACCACAACTTCTTTATCCATTTGTCGGTCAGTGGACATCTAGGTTGCTTCCATGTTCTAGAATCCCATGGGCGGAGGAGCCTGGTGGGCTGCAGTCCGTGGGTTCGCTAAGAGTCAGACATGACCAAGTGACTTTACATTCACTTTTCACTTTCATGCATTGGAGAAGGAAATGGCAGCCCACTCCAGTGTTCTTGCCTGGAGAATCCCAGGGACGGGGGAGCCTGGTGGGCTGCTGTCAATGTGGTCGCACAGAGTCGGACACGACTGAAGCGACTTAGCAGCAGCAGCAGCCTGGAGAAGGAAATGGCTACCCACTCCAGTATTCTTGCTTGGGAAATTCCATGGACAGAGGAGCCTGGCAGGCTATGGTCTATGGGCTCGCACAGAGTTGGACATGACCGAGTGACTAATACACACACACACTCACTCACACCCACACTCACATGTACACACACATTCCGTTTCAGACTCTTCTTGCAGAATAGTAAGCGTAGTTCCTTATGTTGTACAGTAGCTCTCTGTTGGTTATTTTATATCTGCTGGTGGGTGTATGTTAACCCAGCGTCCTAATTTATCCCTTCCCCTACCCCGCTTTCCCCTGTGGTCACCATAAGTTTGTTTTCTGTGTCCATGAGTCTCTTTCTGTTGTGTGAATAAGTTCGCTTTAGATTCTACATATAAGCAGTATGATATAATACTTGTCTTGGTCTGACTTACTTCACTTAGGGTGAGAATGTCTAGGTCCATCCCTGTTGCTGGAAATAGCATTATTTCCTTCTTTTTTATGGCTTACTAGTTTTCCATGATGTAAATATTCCACATCAGATGCAATTTTTAAGTGTAGTCAGATCTATGAATCTTTTATTTTAAGCCTTCTGGGTTTGTTGTCGTTCAGAGAGAAGCCTTTCCAGTTCTGAGCTTCTTGAAAGTCTCTTGGGATTTCTTTTTGACTTTCGTGGATTCATTGTCTTCCATTAAATGTTTGAACCTTTGGGAATGTCTGCTTGTATAAAGTCTGAGATTTGTATTGAACCTTATTTTTCCCTGTTGGAGACACTTGGTACAGTCTTTTCATTGTGTAAACGTAGAGGTTAGTCTTTCATTTTAGAGGAAATCATGGCATGTCACTTTATTGAGTACTAGCTAAAAGTCTCCTTTGTTTCACTTAGGTTTCTGATGGTTGGGAAGAAGCACAAGACCTGTTGCGCAAAAACCACACGCTGAGACTGGAGACAGATGCACTGAAACGTCAGCACCGGGAAAAGGAAGAGAACTATTCTGAGGACATGGAAATTCTCAAAGGAAAGAATGATGATCTTCAAAAGGCAATAAAACTGAGTGAGGAAACGTTAACAAAGACTGTATCCTGCTATACACGCCAGCTTAATGCTCTGACAGCTGAGAATAGAATGCTAACCTTTAAGCTGGAGAATGAAAAAGAAAGCAAACAAAGACTGGAAACGGAAGTGAAATCCTACCGTTCTAGACTGGCTTCTGCCTCATGCGATCATGATCAAGGTCAGACATCACAAAGAGATCTGGAACTTGCCTTCCAGAGAGCAAGAGACGAGTGGTTATGCTTGCAGGACAAAATGAAGTCCGATATGGCTAATCTAAACGATGTGGCCGAGACATTTTCCCAGCAACCATCTGTAGTGGAAAGTAAACTCAATAAGCTGAAAATCAAGCTGCAGCACATGAGAGATGATCTTAGAGAAAAGATTTCGATGTTAGAACGTGTCCAGAGAGACCTAAGCCAAACAGAGTGTCAAAAGCAGGAAATTGAACACATGTATCAGAACGAACACACCAAAGTGAATACATACCTTGAAAAGCAGAAATCCTTAGAGGAGAGTTATCTCAGCTCCAGAGTGAAAACGTGTTGCTCCAACAGCAGCTGGACGATGCACGAAATGGAGCCGGCAGTAGAGAGAAGATGGTCATGAGCGTCCAAGACCAGCTGTAGCAGATCGCGAGAGAACTGCAGGCCGAACATGAGCAGCGAGGTCTGATGGAGGAAAGAAACAAGCAGTTAATCAAGGAGTGTATTCGTTTAAAAGAGAGAATGTGTCAGTACAAAAAAGAGAAAGCAGAAAGAGAAGTGAGTATCCAGAAGGAGAAATAATTCTCAGACTTCCTGAAAGAAAATTCAAAGTGATTCTTGATTCTGGCTAAATGTTGAATCTAGTTGAGTATAAAAAATACACAGGCTATGAATCTATGGTCTCTAAACCAGCCTAAAAGCATACCTTGTATCCAGCAAATAAAAATTAGACTGAAGAAATGCTTTGAGTAGGGACATCGTGTTGTTTATGAAATGCTGAGAGATTTTAGTTCTAAATTGTTAACCTAGACAGGTACTAGTAATTTACTCTTTTACTATTAAGGTATTAATTTTAATCTTTAAGTTACCACATTTCAGTATCATGATGAAGCAGATAAATGAAATGCTCAAACCTGAAATGAATATTTCAAAATGAAGCTTCAGTTACATGGATCATCTTGATAGTCAATTCCAGGTTTCCCAGAGGCTATATTTTATATCTCGTACTTTAGCTTCAGTAGCTTGTCATAGCTTTTTGTTACATTTGTTGGTACAATTTTATTTTTATTCATGTCAGTTTGAGTTAATATGGGAAACATTTTAGCCTTGAATCATTTATTCTTAAAGCCTCTCAACTCTTCAAATGCATCTCAGTTCAGTTCAGTTGCTCAGTCGTGTCTGACTCTTTGCGACCCCGTGAATCGCAGCACCCCAGGCCTCCCTGTCCATCGCCAACTCCCAGAGTTCCCTCAGACTCACATCCATTGAGTCAGTGATGCCATCCAGCCATCTCATCCTCGGTCGTCCCCTTTTCCTCCTGCCCCCAATCCCTCCCAGCATCAGAGTCTTTTCCAATGAGTCAACTCTTCACATGAGGTGGCCAAAGTACTGGAGTTTCAGCTTTAACATCATTCCTTCCAAGGAAATCCCAGGGCTGATCTCCTTCAGAATGGACTAGTTGGATCTCCTTGCAGTCCAAGGGACTCTCCAAGAGTCTTCTCCAACACCACAGTTCAAAAGCATCAACTCTTCGGCGCTCAGCCTTCTTCACAGTCCAACTCTCACATCCATACATGACCACAGGAAAAACCATAGCCTTAACTAGACGGACCTTAGTCGGCAATGTAATGTCTCTGCTTTTGAATATGCTGTCTAGGTTGGTCATAACTTTCCTTCCAAGGAGTAAGCGTCTTTTAATTTCCTGGCTGCAGTTAACCATCTGCAGTGATTTTGGAGCCCAGAAAAATAAAGTCTGACACTGTTTCCACTGGTTCCCCTCTATTTCCCATGAAGTGATGAGACCAGATGCCATGATCTTCGTTTTATGAATTTGGCTTTAAGCCAACTTTTTTAACTCTCCTCTTTCACTTTCATCAAGAGGCTTTTTAGTTCCTCTTCACTTTCTGCCATAAGGGTGGTGTCATCTGCATATCTGAGGTTATTGATATTTCTCGCGGCAATCTTGATTCCAGCTTGTGTTTCTTCCAGTCCAGCGTTTCTCATGATGTACTCTGCCTATAAGTTAAATAAACGAGGTGACAATATACAGCCTTGACGTACTCCTTTTCCTATTTGGAACCAGTCTGTTGTTCCATGTCCAGTTCTAACTGTTGCTTCCTGACCTGCATACAGGTTTCTCAAGAGGCAGGTCAGGTGGTCTGGTATTCCCATCTCTCTCAGAATTTTCCACAGTTTATTGTGATCCAGATAGTCAAAGGCTTTGGCATAGTCAATAAAGCAGAAGTAGATGTTTTTCTGGAAGTCTCTTGCTTTTTCGATGATCCAGCGGATGTTGGCAATTTGATCAATGCATCTACTTATCATCAAATCCTAATTTGGGAGTCAGGTGGTGAGCTTTAGCAAAACTATTCTTGATTTAATATTCCCACTGCTATTTATGATTTACTTAACATTCTTACAAACAATTTGCTCATAATGCTCATTTTAGGTTATCAATTGCTATCATTTGAATACAGGCTTGTCCTCTAAAAATGAAGGATGTCAGGATTCGTGAGCAGCAGGAATAGAGTGAGTCATGGAGAGGGTTGTAGGGGCTGCGGTCTGGAGGCAGGTGGAGCCCAGGTTATCGAGGCTCCTTGAAGGCCATGGGAGCAACCTCATTTTTTAAATTTCATTTTTCTTTTATATTGGAATATCGTTGGTTTACAACTTTGTCCTAGTTTCAAATGTACAGCAGATTGATTCAGTTATAGGTGTACATATATCCATTCTTTTTCAGTTCCTTTTCCCAGGTAGGTGTCTAGAGAATATTGAGTAGAGTGGTTAGCCAAGGGCAAAGGTGGGGAGGAGGAATAAATTAGGAGTTTGGGATTAACATAGAGGTACTACTAGATATAAAACAGATAAGCCACAAGGGAATGGCCTCATTTTTCTGCTGAGGTAGGAATCTGTTGGAAAGATCTGAGCACTGGTTGGAATATGTGAAGATCTCTTGAGTTAATCAAGGCTTCTAAGAAAAAAGGAAAGGAAAATGTTTCCACAGTGTGGAATTTTCCATCACTTTACCCACCTACACACTCATTTCTTTCTGGACGTGAGGTAGTGAAGTTCTGCAGATTTATTGGGAGGGGCAGGGCATGGACAGTGGGGCCACATCCTTTGTCTGAGTAACTTAATATCAGGAAGACTGGAGGGTGGCCCCTTCTGTGTCTGTAACCAGATTCAGTGAGGAGGAAAAAGAAGGTGAGTTGCTGTCTGTGGTGATAGTTTTCAAAGTCCATATGTTGGAGTTACCTATTATTAACATAATAGTAAAGTGATTTGATAAACTCAGTGACAGAGCATCTTATTAGGCAGTTGTGAGACAACTTCAACAAGAACTGGATGATGCTGTGAAAAAGCAGTCTATGTTGGAGGCTTCACTGAAAGTCATGTCATGTGCTAAGTTAGAAGTTGAGGCACAGGATTTGAAGAACAATTGTGAACTACAGCTACATCAACTCGCAAGTGAGGTATGTAGGAAATTGAACGTGTTAACAGTTAATATGTAGGATAAAGTGTTTTAGGACACTCGTTTTCATGGTCAGCTTTCTTCTGTATTTTTGTTGCAAGTAACTTACTACAATTTTCTTATCTTTATAATGCACTCGTTCCTTAAACTCTTTCATCCCACCATTTGCATCCCACTTTTTTCTTATATTATTTACCCTTAGGAAAGTTGAGAATTGTGCCTCATTATTCACACAAGTTGAGAGCCTTTTTTTTTCTTTGAAACAATACTTTTTAAAGTGATAGCTGTATTACCATGATGAGGCAAGCCAGGTTAAAATCAGAGGGTAATATTAGTTTAATGGAACATTTGGGAAATTTTATCATTTCTCATCGTGCCTTTTGTGAATGGCTGTAGAGTTCTGTATATGTTTATTTCATGGATTTCAGAATAACTTGTCCAGAAAGGGTATTATACAAACCAGTTGAAGTTTAGGCATTGCCTTCTTTCCTTTTCTTTTTAAGGATATTGTAAAAGCATGGAGGTACTCAGATGGTGTAGAATACATGCATCCAGACTAGAGAATTAAGAAGATTATCTGGATCCTACCATTGGGTTTTTTCAAAAAGCTTTTGAGATATAATTGACGTATCATAGAATTCACCCACTCAACATGTGTAGTTCAGTATCTCTCAGTCTAGAGAGGTGTAACCAGTGACTGCGGTCAATTTTAGAGCATTTCCATCACCCTCTAAAAGAAACCCTGCATCCCTTAGCCACCACCCGTGGCCTCCCATCTCCCTCAGCCCCAGGAAACCCCCAGTCTAATACCTGTCTCTAGACAAGCCTGTCCTCAGTACTTTATATAAATGGAATCATGCAGTATGCTCCTTTGGGGTTAGCTTTGCTCATTTGATGTCATGTTTTCACAGTTCATCCGTGTGATAACAAGTATCAGGTCTTCCATTTCTGTGGGTTGTCAACAGTAAACTAAGCCATGTATCCATCATCGCTTGATGGAGCTCTGGGTTGTTTCTGCTTTGGGACTATTAATAATGCTGTTGTGAACATTGATTTCCAGGATTCTGTGTGCACATGTTTTTGTTTCCCTGTGGTGGGATCTTATCCTCAGAGTTAGCTGGCTGATTTCACCTTTTCTTGGCCCTTGCTCAGACTGTCATTTCTGTCTTTACAGTTTCTTTTCCTCTTGGGTAGTCCTTCATTATTTCAGACCTGGCGCCCAGTCTCTCCTCCTTCATGGAGCTTTCGTGACTGTCCAGCTCTTGGAGGCTTTTCACATCAGTGCTTGTTAACTAGTCTCTGAAGAACAGTTTAGCCCCTAATTTTACACTGTTGACATTTCTTCCATGAGGGGGAATCTTGGCTAAGTATACATTGGTGTAACAGGGAATGTTTATTGATATGCACAGCACTTGTCTTACGTAAATGGACAGTAACAGGATTACAAGAATGAGGCAGTTTTTGTTGTTGCTGTTCAGAAAAACATGTGGGTCATCTCTGAACTGTTAGGAAACGGGATTTCTTTAACTTTGCAAATAATTCCCTTTGGAAGGCAATTCAAATTAGCAAAAAGTCTTTGTACTTCAGAAAAAGGCTTATGGGATTAGAATCCATATTTACAAGATTTATTAATTAGAGTCTTATTCTCACAGTCTTCTTTTGGGAGGGACTTATTAACTTAGCCCTAGATAACTCAATACAGTATCCCTCAAACTTTAAAATCCTGGGACATTAAGGTGGGGGGAGAAGTAAGAGACATTCTACTAAGAGGTGACTTGTAGTCATTTTATGAGGAAAGATAGAAAAATATTATTGTAGAACAATAAAAGTGTAAAATCAAGTGCAATTGTTGTCTGACAAAGATGACAGTGAAGAATATATTTTGTGACTCTTGGTTTGAACTTCTTCCTTGATTCTCTGAGTAATCCCTGGTCCTACAGTCTACAATACAGATAGCATCATATTTATTTGATCCTGGGTTTGAGTTAGGCTGTGCTCAGTCCACTTTCTTCATTAGCAACAGTATCATTTTATTCTTGAAGACTGATGATTTTCCAGCAGAGCTGGAAACTGCATCTTCAAAATGTCTGCACCTGGATGCAAAAAAGTCAAGTTTTTCAACAAGAGTTGTTATCTATGAAACTAATGCCAAAGAAATGTAAAAAACTAGAAAGAAAAAGAAGTTGGAGCAAGAAGCAGTGACCCTCAGAAGCCACGTAGAAATGGATATGGTGGAGCACAGGCAAGCAGAGCAGCGTCAGCAGGAGCCTGCAGACAGCGCGAGCCGGGAGCTCGCAGAGAAGTGGAAGGAAGGCAGCCTGTGTCTGCAGGTTCATTTGCTGATCTCTCATCTGCTTGAACTCACTTTCACTGCACATTACATTTTGGATCTGTACAGCTTATGTGTGTCCTCTACCTCCCTTAGAGCAGGTAGTTTTGTAGATTTCTGGAAGGAAGGGAGCACTTGTTTTCCCTTTAAATATTTCAGTTTCCATCACAGTTATCACTAAATTGACCTTTCTGAATGATTCTCACTAGAGAATCCTTTTACTTATAAGACCAATTGGTAAAAAACAAGACCATTAGGCAGAAAAGAAAACATTGTGGTTTAAAACTGGTACCATCTTGAATTATTATGTCTTATGTTCAATTTTCCCCTTCTATGGGACATAGTTCGGAAACTAACACTTAAGAGAGAATCCTTCTCGCTAAACATCTTCAGAATTAAATCTTGCTGGCACATTGTTTTCTTGTGTATAATTTTCTCACCTTTCTGTGTTTTCATTAAATGGAAAAGTTTAAAGAAAATCACAGATGTGTTCTCCTTATTAACATTCGACTCAAACTACTTCCTCCATTTGAACAGGATCCTCACCTAGAAATCAAAATAAAGTCTCAGAAGTACATATTTAGGCCAGGAGCTTTTAGGGGAAAAGATAGTCATCTTGTGGGTCATTCTGAGGATTATGGGTCATTCCCTAATTCTCTGAAATGATGTGTACTTGATAGACTGATATTTATTGTACTTTTTATCAGATTAATCCAAATAGCATTCCATATATATGTTCTCTGTTATCTATAAGCAGAATAAGTAGGAATTCATTTTCTTTTTTTTTATGTGATTTTCTTTTTCTACTGAGGTAATCTTCAGGTTAGGTCTAGTCTCTAAAAGTATTATTTAAAAGTCACATTTAATAAGTTATAAACATATAACTTGTTTATCTTAAAGATAAATATTTGACTTATTTCAGATGCAGTGGAAGTTAGACCAGGAGCATAGCTAGAGAACTAAGAGAAGGTATGTTGCCAAAATGTATGAATTAAATTTAGACATTGATTTCTGAAATACACTGTAAACAATAAATGGCATCTCTTTCCATTGTTTGGATAACAGATGCTATGTTAAATATTTTTTTTTATACATAGCTAATGAAAAATGTGAAAACGTGAGCAGTCATAGTGAAAAATATCCTTCTTCATTTACTCATCATGTACCATAGCTTGAAAAACAGTCTCTGAAGGTCTGTGTATTTCTTTTTATTTCTAGCTGTATCCTTCTTCTACTCCCTCCATCCCTGTGGAGCTGTCTTCCTACACCCTGACACTATTCTCAGAAAAGGTGGCGTTCATCAACTTCTCAACTGTGTGGTAGTGGTTAAGGCTAGGAAACCCAGACTCAAGCAGTCATGTTTGTGTAGCTGTCACTTGGTGGGTGACTTCAAAATTTCTCTGTCACTAGATACGTCACCAGTTTATCTTTTACCCTCAGGAAATTCTCCAAACACCCACATCAATTTGGGTCCTGCCAAAGTAGTTGGCCTTATCTCTTTACCAGCTTACTCTGCCACCTAGCTCTGCGTCTAACTAGCCAGGCTGTGTAGGATCCCACAGATTCGCTTGCTCACCTCCAGTCTTTGTATGTGCTTCTCCCCTCTGTCTCGTACTTTTTCCAGTCCTTCAAGTAGCTACATACATGTCACCTCCACCAAAAAGCTGTCAGTATTGACACAAAGCTGGCTTCCCCTCCTCAATGTTCCTTGTGCCGTCTTTTATATCTTAGTATTTGTGACTCTGTAACGGAAATTGCCTGTTTGTCTGTTTTTCCAGTTTAGGGCATATCATTTTTCAGGATGGACTGGGTCACCTTCGTCTTGTAATTCCAGTGCTTGTCACAGAACCTTTGCATGAATACAGGAGTATTCATCAATTCACTCAATTGCATGAGTACATGAATGAAGAATGAGAAAACCAGGAGCTCTGATACTCAGTCCCACTGCAACCATAAGCAGATGATAAAATTGTGATCTTGATTAGTATTTTGTGTTGTGTCATCTATAGATATATTTCATTTTTCAGAATACTGGGAAAGGTCTCAGGTTTTTTGTTTGTTTGTTTGTTTTACTAATCTCAGTTAACCCAAGTATTTTAGGTAAAGAATATAATTCTTTGTTTTCTTTCAGTTGATGCCCAGTTTGCATCTGATGTCTTTAGAGTGTCTTCTTGAGGATCTACAGATGGGTCAAATGTGTGTGATGACCTACTTTTGTAAACAGAAGAACAAGATATACAGAGTTGAAAGGAAAAATACATGATTTAGAAAGATAAATAGGAAAATTTTCTCTGCTGGACTGTTTCCATGACATTTCATTGTTTCTCATTAAACATGATGAAAAAATCTTTATCAAAGGAAAATATTTTTATATTATATTTGTATGATGAAAATTTATATAGCATGTTAAGTGATGTTTCTCTGCATCTAACTTTTTAGCAGATTTAAACATCAGCACTGTTGAGTTTTCCATATTCTAAATGATAGTATTAGTCACTCAATTGTGTCTGACTCTGTGTGAGCCCATGGACTGTAGCCCACCAGGTTCCTCTGTCCATGGAATTCTCCAGGCAAGAATACTGGAGTGGGGAACCATTCCCTTCTCCAAGGGATCTTCCAGATCCTGGGATCAAACTGAGGTCACCTGCATGGCAGGTGGATTCTTTACCATTTGTGCCACCAGGGACGCCCTTTACAAACTCAGACTGAGCTCTAATACCAGCTATTTACACAGCACCCAAACAAGCAGACTTGTCATTCATATTTAGTGGTGTTGATTGGTAGCATTTTTGTACTTTCCAGTTTTTATCACTAGATATTTAGATACTGCTGTTATGGCTTCCATCAATGTTTTGATGTGTTACAATTGTTAATAGTGGCATAAACTTACTATATGTAACTTTAAACACAGATTCATAGGCCTTTCCTCATGGAGAAATAAGATTTGCCTGAGTTTTTGCCTTTTAAATGAACTTTTTATAATTTTTACTCTTAATTAGAGGATAATTACTTTATGATATTGTGATGGTTTCTGCCAAACATTGACTTGAATTGGCCATAGGTATGCTTATGGCCCCTCCCTCTTGAACCTACTTCCCCATTCGACCCCTCTAGGTTGTCACAAAGCACCAACTTTGGGTTCCCTGCATCATACAGCAAATTCCAAAAAGACACATGTACCCCAGTGTTCATTGCAGCACTACTTATAGTAGCTAGGACATGGACGTAACCTAGATGTCCATCAACAGATGAATGGATAAAGAAGCTGTGTATTATTCAAATATAGAAAGGAATGCATTTGAGTCCGTTTTAGTTGACTTTTGATTTACTTTTGGAGACAGTGTTAAAATTAGAGAAAGTTCCTCTGGATAAATAAAACTTGCCTAAGACTTTTCACCATAGCTTTACCTATCTACCAATCTATCTATTTTTGCTTTGCTTTTTGGAAAATGCCTTGGAAGACTCTTTTTGGAGAAAGCACCAGACAAACAGACATTATCACAAAACTCCTCTGACTCCCATATATCCTCCTAAGGTACCATTTATCCTTCCTAAATGTTATTTGTTCTCCCATAAATGCCTCGCCCAAGTCACCTGTTATTAAGAAGATGCCTTTTTCTCCTACTCCCTATCATTTATTAAGTAGTGTATCAACTCCCAGGAATTCCATTAATGCTGAAGAAGCTGACGTCAAACATTCTATGAAGAACTACAAGACCTTCTGGAACTAACACCCCCAAAAGATGTCCTTTTCATTGTACGGGACTGGAATGAAAAAGTAGGAAGTCATGAGATACCTGGAGTAACAGGCAAATTTGGCCTTGGAGTCCAAAACGGAGCAGGGCAAAGGCTAACAGAGTTTTGCCAAGGGAACACACTGGTCATAGCAAACGCCCTCTTCCACCTATGCAAGATAAGACTCTGCACATGGACATCACCAGATGGTCAATACTGAAATCAGATTGTTTACATTCTTTGCAGCCATTCAGGTATGACCTAAATCAAATCCCTTATGATTATACAGTAGAAGTGACAAGTAGATTTAAGTGATTAGATCTGATAGAGTGCCTGAAGAACTATGGACGGAGGTTAATGATACTGTACAGGAGGCAGTGATCAAGAACATCCCCAAGACAAAGAAATGCAAAAAGGCAAAATGGTTGTCTGAGGAGGGCTTACAAATAGCTGAGAAAAGAAGAGAAGCGAAAGGCAAAGGAAAAAAGGAAAGATATACCCGCCTCAATACCGAGTTCCAAAGAATAGCAAGGAGACATAAGAAAGTGTTTCTCAGTGATCAATACAAAGAAATAGAGGAAAACAGTAGAATGGGAAAGACTAAAAATCTCTTCAAGAGAATTAGAGATACTAAGGGAACATTTCATGCAAAGATGGGCGTAATAAAGGACAGAAATGGTATGGACCTAACAGAAGCAGAAGATATGAAGAAATGGTGGCAAGAATACATAGAAGAACTGTACAAAAAAGATCATGACCCAGACAACCACAAAGGTGTGATCACTCCTCTAGAGCCAGACATCCTGGAATGTGGAAGTCACGGCCTTAGGAAGCATCACTATGAACAAAGCTAGTGGAGGTGATGAAGTTCCGGTTGAGCTATTTCAAATCCTAAAAGATGATGCTATTACAGTGATGCACTCACCGTGTCAGCAAATTTGGAAAACAGCAGTGGCCACAGGACTGGAAAAGGTCCGTTTTCATTCCAATCCCAAAGAAAGGCAATGCCAAAACATGTTCGAACTACTGCAAAATTGAACTCACACGCTAGCAAATTAACGCTCAAAATTCTCTACGCCAGGTTTCAATAGTATGTGAACCTTGAACTTCCAGATGTTCAAGCTGGATTTAGAAAAAGCAGAGGAACTAGAGGTCAAATTGCCAACATTCAGTGGATCATCGAAAAAACAAGAGAGTTCCAGAAAAACATCTACTTCTGCTTTATTGACTACACCAAAGCATTTGACTGTGTGGATCATAAAAAAACTGGAAAATTCTGAAAGAGATGGGAATACTAGATCACCTGACCTGCATCTAAGAAATCTGTGTGCAGATCAAGAAGCAATAACTGGACATGGAACAACAGACTGGTTCCAAATCGGGAAAGGAGTACATCAAGGCTTTATATTGTCACCCTGCTTATTTAACTTATATGCAGAGTACATCATGCAAAATGCTGGGCTGGATGAAGCACAAGCTGGAATCAAGATTGCTGGGAAGATATCAATAATCTCAGATATGCATATGACACCACCTTTATGGCAGAAAGTGAAGAAAAACTAAAGAGCCTCTTGATGAAAGTGAAAGAGGAGAGCGAAAAAGTTGGCTTAAAACTCAACATTCAGAAACCTAAGATCATGGCATCTGGTCCCATCACTTCACTGCAAATAGATGGAGAAACAATGGAAACAGTAAGAGACTTTATTTTTCTGGGCTCCAAAATCTCTGCAGATGGTGACTGCAGCCTTGAAATTAAAAGATGCTTGCTCCTTGGAAGAAAAATATATGACCAACCTCGATAGCATATTAGAAAGCAGGGACATTACTTAGCTGACAAAGGTCTGTCTGATCAAAGCTATGGTTTTTCCAGTGGTCATGTATGTATGTGAGAGTTGGAGTAAAAAGAAAGCTGAGCACCGAAGTATTGATGCTTTTGAACCGTGGTGTTGGAGAAGACTCTTGAGAGTTCCTTGGACTGCAAAGAGATCCAACAAATCAATCCTAAAGGAAATCAGTCCTGAATATTCATTGGAAGGACTGATGCTGAAGCCGAAACTCCAATACTTTGGCCATCTGATTTGAAGAACTGACTAACTGGAAAAGACCCTGATGGTGGGAAAGATTGAAGGCGGGAGGAAAAGGGGATGACAGAGATGAGATGGTTAGATGGCATCACTGACTCGATGGACATGAGTTTGAGTAAGTTCCGGGAGTTGGTGATGGACAGGGAAGCCTGGCTTGTCGCAGTCCATACGGTCGCAAAGATTCAGACACGACTGAGCTACTGAACTGAACTGACCAATATCAACCCCCAGTTGTAGTCACCCCTTACAGTCACATTTCTTTGTGAACCTCTGCATGTTATTGTTTCGTTGCTCAGTCGTGTCCAACTCTTTGTGACCCCATGGACTGCAACACGCCTTGCTTCCCTGTCCTTCACCATCTCCCAGAGTTTGCTTAAACTCACATCCATCGAATCAAACATGCCTTCTAATCATCTCATCCTCTGTCACCCGCTTCATTCTGGCCCTCAGTCTTTCGCAGCATCAGGGTCTTTTACAATAAGTTGATTCTTCACATCAAGTGGCTGAAGTATTGGAGCTTCACCATCAGTCTTTCCGACGAATATTCAGGGTTGATTGCTTTTAAGATTGATTGGTTTGTTCTCCTTGCTGTCCAAGGGACTCTCAAGAGTCTTCTCCAGCACCACAGTTTGAAAGCATCAGTTCTTCAGTGCTCAGCCTTCTTTATGGTCCAACTGTCACATGTGTACATGACTCCTGGAAAGCTTGAATAGTTTGCAGATTAATCTCCTGTCCGTTGCATCATTTGCAAATATTGTCCCCCATTCTGTGGGTTGTCTTCTCTCTTGTTTATGATATCCTGTGCTGTACAAAAGCTTGTAAGTTTAATGAGGTCCCATGTGATTATTTTTGTTTTTATTTTCATTACACTTGAGAGGTGGGTCAAAAAAGATATCGCTATAATTTGTGGCAGAGAGTGTTCTGCCTATGTTCTCCTTTAAGAGTTTTATAATGTCTATCCTTACATTTTGGTCTTTCATCCATTTTGAGTTTATTTTTGTGGATGGTGTTAGGGAGTGTTCTGATTTCACTCTTATACATGTAGCTGTCCAGTTTTCTCAGCACTGCTTATTGAGGAGGCTATCTTTTCTCCATTGTATAGTCTTGCTTCCTTTGTCCTGGATTAATTGACCACAGGTGCATGAGTTTCTCTCTGGACTTCCTATCCTATCCCATTGATCTATGCAATATATTTTGATTTTTGTGCCAGTACCACTGTTTTGATTACTATAGCTTATGGTATACTCTGAAATCAGGGAGCCTGATCCTCTCAGCTTCTGCTCTTCTTTCTCACGATTGTTTTGGCTCTTCAGGGTGTTTTGTATTTCCATACACACTATAAAATTTTTTGTTCTAGTTTTACAAGAAACACCATTTGTAATTTGATACAAATTGCATCGAATCTGTAGATTGCTTTGGTTAGTATAGTTATTTTTGACAGCAGGAAACGGTTTATTCAGAGTGGTCTAGGTATGTGGTGGCCACCTTGAATTCAATCAGATTCAATCAGATCTGGTTTTCCCAGCCTGTGGCTCTTTGTGTCCTGCAGAGGGCGCCAAATGACTGGCCAGGGCTCTGATGCTTTGGAAAACGTGAGATGTAATTCTGAAAGGCCAGCATCTTAAAGCATTCAGTGGTCTGTCTGCAACCCTTCCTTTTGCTTCGTTTGAGTGTAATGTGGGTCAAAAGGAGAAGCAGACAGGAAAATGGTTGCCTCTCCTGGCATGTGGTTATATTGTGGAATATGAAAATGTGAGTCAAACACAGAGACAGCCCGGTCAAACAGCACCTAAACACAGAGCTTGTATGGGAACGTGTGTGTGTGTGTGTGTATGTGTGTGTGTGTGTATGTGTGTGTGTGTGTGTGTGTATGTGTGTGTGTGTGTGCGCGCGTGTGCGTACTTGTGCTTCTGAGAAAGATTAAACAGTAAAGAATGGAAGTGAAACATACTTTTAAAAAAAAAGGTAAAGAGAAAACATTGTAGAAAAACCTATAAAAAGAATAAAAAAGTGGGTCATGAAAGAGAGAGAGAGAAAGGAGAGCTCAAGGGGACATGAGACCGGGGAAGGTGGATAAAAGTACTGCCACGTGAGCTCCAGGAGGCAAGATCCTGGTCCTCTCTTTCTTGCAGTTCTAATAATAGTTGAATTTCAGATGACTGTCATACAAGTAGAGGACAAGAAGAAACACACCAGGTCATCTGGAACCAATTCAGTGGAATTCTTTATTTCAAGGACTCTGATAATTTCTCTATATTATTTTACATATATCTTACCTATATTTTACATATTATATGTTTATATTATATATATAATATAATATATATATGTGAATGACAATGTCAGGTGGTAAGTTTTGAATTTTCAGTGATATCAAAGAGAGTGTGGCAGGAATTTAGGAGGAGGTTGCATGGAAGTGAGCTAGTGTGGTCGGGAGAGAAGACTAGGTCGGGAGGGCTGGGACATGGCCTGGGCCCTGATTGATGGGAATGAACAGGATATTTGAGATGAATGAACGGAATTCGCTTCCTAGAATAGGCTGTTATGAACATCCATAAACCTACAGTAACGATGGCAGAGTGGCAAAGGGATCAAAAGAATAATCTGTTAACAACCTTCAGAGGAGTTATAAAGGATGAGAAGCCAGAAGTTCCCAATTTAGCAACATCATCTTGTTTTTTCAGTGTTCTTGCATCAATTGTACCATATTTTTAAAAAAAATAAGTTGGTAAATGGTAGGAAAGCTTGACATGACATATTTATTGTGTGCTTCTCACAGATCCGTATTTATATCATCCAGCTGCTTTAAAGAGTTAAAATTATGAGCATAAGACACATGAAGGGCATAGATAATGAGCATCTTAAGAAGAGGGTCAGGACGATTTGAAACCAAAGGAGGAAGATGAGTGCTGCTGCTGCTGCTAAGTCACTTCGGTCATGTCTGACTCTGTGTGACCCCATACTTCTTGTTTAATAAAGAAAGCTGTATTCCTTAAGATTTACACTTAGAAATATTATTATTTGAGGTTGTATTTTGCCTATCTCATTACAATGGAAGAAATTTGAATCTTGTTACTTTGTTTTCCTCACCCAGCTCTTCTTACCAGCCCTCCTACAAAGCATTAAAAAGAAAATTAAGCCAAATTTGTCCAGGAGGTTTCATTGAGCATATAGAGTATCCTGCTCACAGACTCGCTGTGTGGCGTTTATTCCCTGGCACTTCCCTGCAGGTTTCTCTGAACCTTAACATCTAGAACCCATGACCTGAAGTGCGGAGAGCTCTCCCCCTTCACCTGTAGGCAAACCTTTTGATTTCTGCTCCCCTTGTCTTCCCATAAAAGGGAGTTTCGGAGGATAATTTCCCAGGAAATCTCCAGTGGTTTTCAGATCAAAGACTGGTTTTGATGCCTTATCTCAGTCCTTCCAGCTGCTTTGAGTTCTGTTCTCCTTGGTTAGCAGAAGCTTTTAAAAAAGCATTGGTTATTTTGCAGCTTCACAGGTGAGAGCAGAGGCTTCCCAAGGGCCAATCCAGTTCCATTTGAGGCTGGACCAGTCATCCATGTGGTTGGCCTCTGGTTCTCATCAGCTGTCTTGTTCTGTGTAGAGTGAAAACGGTGTGCAGAGTGAAGTTACAGGCAGAAATGTTTCACGGTTCCTGTGTTCCAAGAACAGAGATGCTCCACCAAGTCACTCTTGCACCTTGTTCACAGCAGGTACGACGGATTTGTTTGAGTTCTGAGCTGCTGTCATAGTGGAGAGTCTGATTGGATCTCCGTGCTAACCAGAATGTTCAGCACTGGTGCATCGCATATTGACTGATTTCTAACTTGATGTCCTGGGGTCTTCCTGGAGGAAAAGATAGCAGAGACTTGTTCTTGTGTATTGTCAGTGGTGGTGTCTTAGATCAAATGTCTGCGAAGCTCCAAACTGGGACTCAAGTCAGCTGACCCAGCCCTCTTTCCCATGTATTGAACAGCGTCAGGGACGTCTCTCCCCAGTGGGTACTTGAACTGTGTATTCTCATCTTCATCATGGTAATGTAGCAAACTCTTCGTGCTTGGCAATGAAAAGATGGACAATTCAAACCAGATGATTGTAATGCACGTGGCTCTGGATGTAATAAAGACAGTCATATGACGAGACACAGTCTCTCTCACACGCACATTCCACTCATATATGTTTGATTTTAGTTGTACTCTGCATCTACTTTTACTCCTCCCTTGACTTGGCCCGCACCATCGTGGACCATGGGGCACAGAAAGACAGCTAGGGAGGCACCACACTGACCCTCCACTGCTGGTTATTTGAGAGCTGGTCATCAGGCTTCAAGTTCATGGCTGCAGTGGGTGCTGCCCCTACACCAGCAGCACAGAAGCCTTCCTGCTGTACCGGAACGCCCATCTAAACATGGGTGACATCAGTCGGAAGACTGGGGCAGAGGGTAACACTGCCCTGGCAGGTTAACAGCCCTGGAAAACCAACCAATCTCGGGTCCCCTGGAAACTAGGGAGGCCTGTAGCTGTCACGAACAGGTCAGACCGCACAGATCTCATAGGAGACTCAGTCTGGTGCTCTGGGGATCAGAGCAGATGATATAAAGTCTCTTTCTATATAACTGTGTGTTCTTTGGGAGAAAAGATTGGGGTGGGGCAGCAAACTGGTTTCAGAATTCTGCACTAAAGAAAGTTAAACAGCTTTCTTTAGCCTTTAATGTTCTGGTTTGATTGCAAATCTCTAAGAGGGGGAAATAAAAGGGAGCTTTTCCCAAATGTTTTTCAACTTAGATTCCATTTTCACTGAGAATCACTCACATTTCAATGCACACAAATGCCCCACCCCCCACCCCTGCCCCAACCCAGTTTGGAGAATGGCAGCTGGAGAGGTCAGGGAATCTCCCCTGCTGTCCAGGGTTGCCAGCTCTGCAGAGACTCAGCTCCCAGGTCAGTGGGAATCAGCTGCCAGACAGTCTGCAGGTGGAGGGCCTTCGCAATTGGACCCCCACATGCTTGGTGGTATGTGAATGCTTGCTAAGGTTACATCAATACGTGGATTTAAAAGAAAAAAAAAAAATTGAAGATCCACAGCCTGCCTGTGCACCCTTTCCAAAGGTTGCTCTGCTGAGAGCTGAGGGGCAGTGAATGGTCCCAGGTGGGCAGAGGGTCTTGCTTTCTACAAAGACCTCTCCATAAAGGTGAGACCTGCCTCTCTCTCTCTCTGCTTACTACGATGAGTTTCTCCAGGGCCACACATCTCCCAGGTGCCAGATAAAATGTGTTTTTTTGAGAAAGTGAAAGAGTGTGTTGATTTAGTATTAAATCTTTTTGCAACTCAGATGATTTCTAATACTTTGCTTTCATGAAAATTGAGGGAAGACCTAATTGAGCCATCAGAAATTAGATCATTAAAAATCATCTTGATGATAGACCACCCTATCAGAGGGAGCTCGGTAACAGACATTGCTATGATAAAGTTCCTTTCATTTTCTTGTTCATTTTCATGAAAAATGTTTCATAGTGTGTACAACACACATAGCAACAATAATTGTAAAATGAGATTAATGTTGGTGAGGATTGCCATCTATTTTAGGAAATAGATGCATCTTAATTTAGTAAGTCTGATGAAAACTTTTTTCCAATAAAAATTTACTTTTTATATTTAATATTAATAAAATCCTGTGTGATAAATCACATATTAATAGTATCTACAGTGATAAATTCAGTTTAGAATTATTTCTTTAACATCTAGAGCTACTTGGCTACAGGATTTAAACATTACCTTCAAATTAAAATGTACAAAATTGAATTCAAGTTATATACATATTTTTGCTGCAGATAATTATGGATGATCAATGAAAGGATTTTAGGCATAAAATGTTTCACATTAACATACAATTATGTGAAGAAAGTAGAGTGGAAATACCAGTTTAAGGAGTAAATAATTTTTGCCTACTAAAGATAAGCTTGTACGTGTATATTAAAATGAATTATGGTAGATATCAAATTATGGTAGATATCAAATTGCTGTACATGTATATTAAAATGAATTATGGTAGATATCAAATTATGGTAGATATCAATTGCTGGAAACAGTGAAGAAGTCATATTAGGATTTTATTTTTAAAATTTCCTATTTCTGATTCACCAGAGATTGTATGCTTTGCAATGATTTAAGTTGATGAAGAAATGGTTTAGATGTTAACTTCAGCACATGTGAAGAGACATATAGTGGTTTTTGTTTTTTTGTCAAGTGATAGTGTCACTATGCATTTTGAAAGATGCACAAATGAATAATTTGAAGAGACACACAGTTTAAAGAGTTACTTTGAGGGGTGACCAAGCAGGAAGTGGAAGGTCTCTATATCCAGCAGCACATAAGGAAAATGGAGAAACAGGGTCCAGAAAGGGCTCCATGTGGTCGGATTTAGGCTCTTTCCACACTTCCTCCCACTGCCCTCCTTCTAGCGCAGGATCCAGGTCTAACAGGTCCTCAGCTCCCAGCTTAATATTCCACGTTACCACTGTTCTCCTCCTCCCATGTGTGGCACTCATTTCTTTCACACTTAATGACAATCATGTTGACCTGGCCCTGGGACCACCTCATGGAACTATCTGGGGAGTCATTGTCCCCTGGCTCACGCTCCCTGCCTCACTCTTGCCTCAAATCCCAGAAACCCTCAGACAATAGAAAGCCCAAGTTTAGGCCTAGGCCCTCAGCCCTTGTCCATCTATCATCATCTGAACGATTGCTATTAATTTGTGCATTTGCAGTTTTCAAAGTGCCTCCCTCTTTATGCTTCCTCTTCTCCTCTTTGCCACAACCTGCTCTGATCGATGAAGGTAGAAGATAGATTGATGGATGGATGGATGGATGGATGGACAGGTAGGTAGAAAGAAGAAACTGGGGCTCGAGAGGATTTAAATGGCTTGCCTGTGATGATGCAGCAAGAAATGGTGGAGTTAGTATCTGGAAGCAGGTCATCTGCCTTCAGACTCTTCACCTTATGCATGACGCCACGGGCAAGTCCAAGGTCAAAGAAAACCAACTGGAATCTTTTGAGTCTGGGGTGGCCCACTCAGAAACTTTACTGATCATATAACCGTGGAGAGTGCAGTAGGTGTTCGCACGCGGTCCTTGTCTGATGGCTACTGTCTGGGGCCTTCACACTTCATCCAGGATCTCTGTCAGACATTTGGAAAGGACTTACAGCAAGGCAAAATGAGCATGTTAAGTGTACTTCCACGTACGTGGGACAAGACTACTTAACTCAGAACAGGACATGATGGTGTGGGGCTTAGAGAGCTGAGTGTAAACAAACATTCACATAAAAATGGGCAAGTTTTGCTGCGAGTGGTGTTTAAGTCTGGATAGTTGTACCGGAAATAAAACTTGGTTGGATGTCAAAACACCAGTCATCTAACTTTAGTTTTATTTTTAATTAAAGACACTGACTTTTAGAAACCAAGAGAAATACTAAACCTGTTTCTACTTCCCTCAAAGTGCCCAAATTTATAGTTATTTCTGGCTATGTTGATTTCACCTATGCTTTTGTGTCATTTTTGGAAAACTTTTGAAGATACCTTTTTTTTTTAAAGTGCATTCAGACATACAGTTTAAAAAAAATTACTCCGACTTTGTAGCTTTATATTTTATTCTTCAATTTGAGATATTTCATTTGAGACAGCCCTTAAGAACATTGTAAAGTTAGTTGGCATTTAGGGTCACAAAATTCAGACACAACTTAGGGACTAAACAGCAATTGAACAACAGAGTGATTGATTCCTTAGGACTTAAAGGAGTCGATCTGTAAGTCAGAAACACTTGAATAATTTTAGTTCACTTAGCACACGCAGGACATCATTTACTAAAGAAAGGACTATGGCTTTATAAACAGCTGAAGGTTGCTCTCCAAGACTACCTGGAATTTCAGGTGTGCACATGGCCAGGAGTTCAGCAACCTGGACTTATTCTACCTGTCCTCGTGGATTGGCTCCAGCTGTTTCCTTCTGCTGCTGCTGCTGCTAAGTCGCTTCAGTTGTGTCCAAATCTGTGCGACCCCATAGACAGCAGCCCACCAGGCTCCCCCATCCCTGTGATTCTCCAGGCAAGAATACTGGAGTGGGTTGCCATTTCCCTCTCCAATGCATGAAAGTGAAGTCTGTCAGTCAGGTCCAACTCCTAGCGACCCCACGGACTGCAGCCTACCAGGCTCCTCCATCCATGGGATTTGCCAGGCAAGAGCACTGGAGTGGGGTGCCATTGCCTTCTCTGGTTTCCTTCTGAGCATAGCTCCACTTGCTGAGTAGTCAGGCTCACTGTCAGTGACCGACGTGCGTAGATTGTCCAGCAGGGAAGGGTGAAAGAGACCGGTGTAAATGACCTCCTCTGGCATTTGGGGCAGGAAAATCTATTTCTGTGAAACTTTGCTGTACAGGAGAAACAGCATCCAGACCCCTGGTGTCTACATATCAATAATGCTTCTGCTACTATTATTAGGATGAATAAAAGTCACCTCTCCCAGAGTTTCAAATACCAAGGATCATTTTATTTTTAGCTGCCAGTGCTGCATACAGAGAGGACACAGGGCTCCAGGGAGGTGGAGGGCCTTGCTGAGATCATAACGCAAGTTATTAATGGTAAGTCAGAATTTTTTCTGATATCTCTCAACTCTACACACCCACCTACTACTATCCATCTGTGAATTTGGAATCAATTTACAGATTAATTTACTACTCATGGCCAGTGTTTGTGAAGTGTTGTAATGTCCTATGCAAAAGATACTTGTGTGTGTACTCAGTTGCTAAGGTTTGTCCAACTCTCTGCGACCCTATAGACTGTAGACAACCAGGTTCCTCTGCCCATGCAAATTTCCAGGCAAGAATACTGGAATAGTGGGTTGCCATTCCCTCCTCTAGGGCATCATCCCAAGCTCTCCTGTATCTCCTGCATTGGCAGGCAGATTCTTTACCACTCTGCCGCCTGAAAAGGCTTCAAAGATGCTAATGGTATTTTATTAGTATGATTTGATATCTGTTTATAGTGTAAAGCAGTAGCAAGAGGAGTATAAGCTATAGAAGAAAAATTTAAGTTGGAATCCATTCTGAAAATACTTGGGAAAAAAAAAGATCAGGGAAGGAAAGAACACAACTGTGCCCAGACTGACAGCTTTGGGAGGAGTGGGATATTACAGTCTGGAGTAGTCTGGAATATTCTCCAAATGCCCCAGTGCCAAGCACCAAGCCTGGCTCAAAGCTGACAGCCAGCCAGCACGTGTTCATCCAGACTGAAGCACATGCATATTTGCATATAAGCTGCTCTCTTAGCTCATCTGAAGGAGTATCTTAGAGTTTTTCATTTCTGATTCCTCCAGGGGTTCCTATCAGGCTCCCCTGGGTTATTGGGAGGAAATTGGACCCTGAAAGTAGCCCAGGTGAGTGGGAACTCAGAAGCCATGAGTTCTTGCCTTGAAGTTCAGAACCTTGAAGCAGCCATGCAAGACGTGGCCAGGACGAGCTGCCAGTGCTGCTGGGCTGGTGTGTAGAAGAGGCCCCCTGGCCAGCTCACCAGTCCCCCAGCCCAGGAGCCTTAGCATCCAGAGCAAGGTGCTGGCTCCCAGGTGCTCCGAGCTGGAGCCGCGGGCGCTTCATCCATATTACTGTTTCTAACCTGCTGATGCAGGCTGCGTGTAAGTATAAGGAAAGGAGCGACTTGGTTCACATGCAAATCCACCTGAGCCCCCCAGCCTGCTGCTCGCTGCCTGCCTTCCAAGAAGAGATGCGGCAGCTCTGCTGCTGAGCCTCGGCAAGTCCTCTACATGTGTTTGTGATAGGAGCTTCCTCTTCCAGAACACAGATCCTGTCGGCTGTTTGTTTTCCTGAGACAATCAACTTGTGTTCTTTCCCAGCAGAGCGCCTACACAGCCCTAAGCTTCTGTTTCTCTGGATTGTGGAAACACTACTCTCCTTTTCAGCTCTCCTTGGAAAACTGTTAGGGACCTCCTAGAGAGGAAAGCTATTGCTTGGGGTTCTAAGTGGATCCAGGGGAGGAGTAGGGTGGTGTGGGCACAGATGATACACGCACCAGTTTCATTAAGTGAGACAATGCAGATTGTCCACAATATCAAACGATACACCTCTGGAAATCCTAGCTGGCCAGGGGGTGGTTCACAGCTTAAGAAATGGCTTCATAACTTATTCAGAGTGTGGCAAGTCCTTCAGGATTCTCAGCCCAGTTTTTCAAGCTACTCAATGACATGGGAAAGGAAGGGGAATGTTCTAATGTGAAAGAAATGTAAAAGAGACCTAAGTCACATAATAATAACCTTACATAGTGTCTCAAAGAAGCCTACAGTAAGAAAGAGTGTTTTAGGTATTTGAGGAATTTTGGATATATGAGAACAAATAGGAATTTTTCTGTATCCGCTAGGTTATCTGATTTTTGGGGTATGTAATTGTTCATTGAAGTCTCTAACAATCCTTTGCTCTTGTATCTTATCATTTGTAATGTCTTCTCCTTCATTTAGAATTTTATTTCAGTCCTTTCTTTTTCTTGATGAGTCTAGCTAAAGATTTGTTTATATTTTTAAAAAACAGAGGTTATTAGTTTCATTGATTTTATGTTATTTTTTTAGTTTCTATTTCATTTATTTGCATTTTGTTCTTTGCCTTCCTTATATTAATTTTGGGCTTGGTATGTTCTTATTTTTCTGGTTCCTTATTAGGTTGCTTATCTGAGAGCATTCTTTTTTCTTAACATACACATTTATTGTTATAAACTTTCCTCTGAGAACTTCTTTTGCTCCACCCCTTAAGTTTTGGTGGTATTCGTTTTCTCCCTCTGTCTCTCTCTCTTTTTTTTGTGTGCCTAATATCTATTGTTTAGCCACTGTGCTATAAAACCCATCATAGTGTCATGCTCAAAGGTGCAAGTTTCTTTTATCTGACTTTCTGGAAGCTAGTAGAAAATTAATGTAAGACATGCTGGAGCAAAACAGGAGCAAAAAGCACTGAAGCTTGCTGAGGCCACTTCCTCCTGGTAAAGTCCCCACGTGTAAGATTGCCACCCAGAAATAGAGAGCCATGGTGCACTCTACTTGGGCATCTTGAAATAATCCCAGAACTGCATGTTACAGAGAGTTCCTTCAGTCTGTTCTGTTTGTAACTCAAATGGACAGAATGAAACTAGTTCCTCAGGCAGTATCAAAGCAACTTTCCTCATGTCACAAAAATTTCCAGAAGTGTGAGACTTAGAAGTGGATCCCCAGTGGGGGCAGTGGTGTCAGAGCCCACAGCAGGAGCCCGGGGGAGAGGCTTACCAGCCTCCACTCTCATCCTTGCTCACACACCACACGCCTTGTTTAGAACAGGTTACTCTAAATCAGCAGGAAATTCCATGCATCGTAGATCACACAATGACCCATTCACTGTTGAGCGCTGACAGTGTGGCCACCACTTTTCAGGGTGCAGCGATGTAGCCGGGACTGGGACATGATGCTTCCTGTCGTTGTGGCATTTATAGTCGAGCAACGTCTGAAGTAATACCTCATTTATAAAGAGGCAGAAGCCTGGTTTTGGTAGATTTGATCGTCAGGAAAAGAGATAGTACCCTTTACACTTTACTGTCCTTGTATTTTCTGTATTTGTGTTTTTGCGTCAATTTGTCCTCCTAGGACTCCAACTCAGACCAGTTATGTATTAGTCTAAGAAACCAGCAGTAGTTCACAAGTTGGCTCCAATACCCTTTTTGTGTGTGTGTGTGGTGGGTGAAGTAGCATAATCCACTAAATCCCTCAAGTTTGGGTACTGCTTTGTCGTCTGGGAGTGCTCTAGGAACTGTGAATTAGAAAAAAGTTGACACATAAATTAGAAATCCCAGTGATGTTGTTCGGATGTCTGGGTCACATGTGTTCCCAATTCTGTTCTGAGATATTCCATTGACTATCGACGCTGAGACACCATGTCTTGTGTCGACCTGGCCTTTGTAAAGCAGGGGAAGGTGAAAGTGAAGTCGCTCAGCCGTGTCCGACTCTTTGTGACCCCATGGACTGTAGCCTACCAGGCTCCTCTGTCCATGGGATTTTCCAGGCAATAGTACTGGAGTGGACTGCCATTTCCTTCTCCAGGGGATCTTCCCAACCCAGGGACTGAACCCGGGTCTCCCACATTGTAGACTGACGCTTTACCGTCTGAGCCACCAGGAAAGTCCCCTTGTAAAGCAGGAGGGGTCCTGGTCAAAAATGTGGTCAGCATTCCACTGCAGAACTATGGTATCTCCCTAAGAGGAATATTAACCTTGGTTTCCATCACTAATTGAGAAGATAGAATAGAAGGTTTAAATGCTGGCTCCAGCCTTTACTAGCAGTATGACCCTGAGAACTTGAGCAAGTTAATGAAACCTCTCTAAACTATTGTTTTAGTTCATTATCAATAAATAAGGCTAAAAATATTTACCTTGTAGTGCTGCAATGGTTAAATGATAAAGTGCATGGTAGAGGCTTCATATACACTGTGGGCTTCCCTGGTGGCTTAGCTGGTAAATAATCGGCCTGCAATGTGGGAGACCTGGGTTCAATCCCTGGGTTGGGAAGATGCCCTGGAGAAGTGAAAGGCTACCCACTTCAGTATTCTGGCTTGCTTTTAACGTGTACCCCGGGCGTCCCCTCACACGCTGATTCTGGACTTCGCCATGTGACGAGCCTTGACCAGTGGCGCGTTAGCAAGAGCGATGCAAGTGAAAGCCTGGTAAGTCCTTGCACACTGGCCTCTGTTTTCTTGGAGTCCACCTGCCATGCTGTGAAGACGCATAAGCAGCCGTGTGGAGAAACCCACTCGGAGGAGGATGGAGGCCTTAAGCCAACTCCCAACTGGGCTCCCAGCCTGCAGCCAGTACTGATTTCCATCTATCTGTACGAGTCCATTTTAGATCTAGACATCCAGCTCAAAGCCAGCAACATTCTTGAAGCCTGGTAACCTTGTGGTCAACCCCAGAGCTGTAGGAAGGAATAAGAAATTGTGAGAAGCCATTAAATTTGGGGTGATGTGTTATGAAGCAGTCAATAGCTAAAACAGAGCCATGTGGAGTCCTGCCACCACAGGCGGCATTGATTTTTGTGTCTGGTGGAAGAGTGGAGAAGTTTGGAGGAATGACGAAGACTGGTGCAGGCTGAAACGCAGTGGAGGCTATCCTACTGGAAGCTGCAGGAAAGAGAACTTGAGTCATGTAGCCGCAGAACAGTTACCAGAACTATGCCGGTGGAAATATGGGAACTAAAAGAGGCACCTCATGAACGTGGGGTCTGGCTAAGGAGATTCCTGGACAGGATGCTGAAAGTGTCATCTGCCTCCTTTTAGACACCTGTGGTAAAGTCCAGGAGGAGCTTCTTGAGCTAAAGAAGAAAATGTTTAGATTTCAAGCAAATTTAGAAGAACTAAAAAGGCACTAGACCTTGTGGGTCTGATAATAAAATTGCTTTCATCTCTCCAAGGAAAATTTCTCAAAGTGAAAAATGGCCTTGGTTTGAAGATGAAATCCAGAGTACTGTTAGTAAAATATGACCTCAGGGTCAACGTCTCTGTTAAAACATGAGCAAGATTTAAAGAGTATCTCGTGGTCCTTTCAGCTAAAGAAGAAAACTTATAAGAATCTTAAAGGTACCATGTAAAGCAGAACTACCAGATCATCCAGAGGAATTGGGAGAAATGTTACCTTGTTATTAAGTCTGTAAGTATACGGGTAGTTTCTTATGCAGCAATAGACCAGCCAAACAGGTCACTAATCGTTTTTAGATGCACTTGTATAATGGTAGGATAAAACATTTTTGACTTCACGTTTGACTTTTGCCATATAGTCAGAAAAGGGCTACTTTTGCAAAAATATTCAAAATTTTAATTTTTACCCACTTGCTCTGTATTTTTGTCAACATCTTTATTTTCTCTTCTTAAATTTGTTAACTGGTCAAGTGGTATATAAGGGCTTCCCTTGTAAGCTCAGTTGGTAAAGAATCTGCCTACAATGGCAGGAGACCCGGGTTTGATCCCTGGGTCAGGAAGATATCCCAGAGAAGGAAATGGCAACCCACTCTGGTATTCTTGCTTGGAGAATCTCATGGAAAGAGGAGCCTGGCAGACTACAGCCCATGGGGTTGCAAGAGTCGGACACGACTTAGGGATTAAACCACCACCTTCACAAGCTGTGTATATTCTCATTTATTATTGGCTTGACATATTTCAAGCAGTTCTATGATATTGCTTTCATCAACTTCACGAAATCCTGCACCTTTTGCAATATTTACAATATCTTTTCACTTTTACTGTCCTTGAATTTATTATCTGCTATAATGTTGGTAGGATGGATACTAATGTCTTGAAAGAATGGGTCTTCTGTTAGACATTAATTTTATACGTAGTCAGTTTATTAATGAATAATTTTTCTTTAAGAAGTTTTGCTTCTTTTAAACAACCACAGATATTGGATTCTCATATAATGAGAGGCATTCCAGCACCACTCAATTTATAACTGAACAGGGCTTAGGACCAGACAGGGCTTGATGTTCTGGTAGAAGCTGAGTTGAATTATGTGATTCAGGCTCACTGTCTAAGAGGACCTTCTGTTTTTCACCCTGAATCTAAATCTTGGTGCAACCCACTCAGATGTAACTTTGGGGTGGGAGAGAACTAAAGAGAAGTCTGGCCCACTTAGCATGCCATTGTAAAGTGTGGAAGAGGTGGAGAAGAGAAATGAATGCTCTATGAAGACAGCTTCTGCACAGTGTGCAGGAGGAGGCTGACAAGAAAGCTCCCCCCATCCGTGTAATCCTCCAAGGCACCATGAGCCTGCTCCTGGCAAGTGTGACCTGAGGCATGCCCTGGGTGCTGGGCAATATTTTCAGTACATCTTCATCTCTTGTGGGTAGATAGAGGAAGGAGTGGATAAAGTAGTAATAAAGCAGGAAAAGAGGAGAACAGAATCCCCTGTCTCTACAGTGTCCATCATACTGGAGAGAATCCATCCATTAGGTGATGGGAGGCTGGTTGGTCAGAAAGTAGCGAAAGGAGGTAGGTGTGCGGGGGGCACTCCGCAGAAAGAGAGAGGCAGTGGAACTTCCCTCAGCAAAGCCGACGGGTGCCGAGGGGTCCCGAGGAGAGGTGAGCCTGCTGTCCACCAACCCAGCCCCTCATCGAGGGAGAAACAATCAGACTCGACGGGGGTTCCGTCTAAGCAGTTCCACTTTATTGCCACAAACTCTTGGTTTATATAGGCAAGCAGGGCTTTCCATAGTTGCACCAATCACGTTAAAGGTCAAATCGTCATGTGCCCTCATTATAACAGGAGTCTATGGTGGTCATGTGCTATCCACGTGCTATCCACGTGCACAGAAATCAAGAGAGCCAATCAAAAACTTTAACATAGACCACGCTCCTCTCTCTTCCGCCAGGCGTCATCTTAGTTTCCGACCTCAAAGCTAACCCATCTTTTTTAAGGTTTCCCATTTAGGGCCCCACATAGGTGTTGTACTCAGAGGGCAGATCCCTCTACATTTCCCTCTCACGTTTCCCCTTTGGAGAGGAGATAAGAGAACTGAGCAAAGGAAGCCACACTTCTGGGCAGCATTGCTTTAGCAACTGTGATAGAAGCTGGTTACAGGAATGAGCTCTCCTCCAAGTTGAAGTTCAGAAGTTATTGCTAAAAAAAAGCTTGTAAGAGTTTTTAAAAGCCCATTTTCCCCAAAGTTTGTTACTAGAAATAGGAGGGAATTGACTCCAGGAAAGGATTGAAGTGGAGTGAGAAGCTCTGGAGTGAAGATCTAGAGATTCGTGTCAGATTAAGCTGAGATTAAGAAGAGGAGAGAGATCCAAGGGAACATATTGTACTTCAAGTGGATTTCTTTAAAAGAGTTACTCCAGAAGAGTCACCTGCTTCTATTGCTGAGTGTTAAGCTTAGGTATTTCCACAAAGCACTCCTTTTTGTAAATAAAGAGTAGAACATGTATAGCTATATTATATTATAGTTATAATTTACTCCCAAAGCCCACATTTTTTTTTGGTTGAACATACAAATTTAATACATGAAAAGACAACATTTAAACAGAATAAATTGTTTCAGTGCTGGATAAGCTTTCAGCTGAGGTTGTACATTTATAGATACAGAACATATGTATTTGTCCATCCATTTAACAATTATTCAGTGCCTGCTCACTGCTTGTCATTTACATGTAGTGTTCATACTATTAATGCAAACTTAGAAAGTTATTTTTTACATATATTTATTTATTTATAAATACTTTTTTTTTTTTAAACTTTACAATATTGTATTGGTTTTGTCATACATCAACATGAATCCGCCACAGGTGTACACATGTTCCCAATCCTGAACCCCTCTCCCACCTCCTGCCCCATACCATCCATCTGGGTCATCCCAGTGCAACAGCCCCAAGCATCCTGTATCCTGCATCAAACCTAGACTGGCAATTCGTTTCTTATATGATATTATTATTTTTAAAGGCTGTAATGTGTAAAGAAGTGTCACTGGCAGTAAGTCATAAAATTTTTAAATGGAAAGAAGTCAGTAATGGAAAAATTGGAAAAAAAAAAAGATATTCTTCTGCAATGTACCTTATCTTAGAGGTAGCAAAGTGCTAAATTCACTGATTAGGTCTAGTAATTTTCTGATACTATCTTTAGGGTTTTCTATGTACAGTATCATGTCGTCAGCAAACAGTGAAAGTTTACTTCCTCTCTCCTGACCTGGATTCCTTTTATTTGTTTTTCCTCTCTGATTCCTGTAGCTAGGACTTGCAGAACTATGTTGAATAATAGTGGTGAAAGTGGACACCCTTGTCGTCTTCTTTATCTTAGGGGGAATGCTTTCAGTTTTTCACCATTGAGAATAATGTTTCCTGTAGGCTTATCAAAGCCTTTGACTGTGTGGGTCACAATAAAGTGTGGAAAATTCTGAAAGAGATGGGCATACCAGACCACCTGACCTGCCTCTTGAGAAATCTGTATGCAGGTCAGGAAGCAACAGTTAGAACTGGACATGGGACAACAGACTGGTTCCAAATAGGAAAAGGAGTACGTCAAGGCTGTATATTGTCACCTTGTTTGTTTAACTTTTGTGCAGAGTACATCATGAGAAACGCTGGACTGGAAGAAGCACAAGCTGGAATCAAGATTGGTGGGAGAAATATCAATAACCTCAGATATGCAGATGACACCATCCTTATGGCAGAAAGTGAAGAGGAACTAAAAAGCCTCTTGATGAAAGTGAAAGGGGAGAGTGAAAAAGTTGGCTTAAAGCCCAACATTCAGAAAACGAAGATCATGGCATCCGGTTCCATCACTTCACGGGAAATAGATGGGGAAACAGTGGAAACAGTGTCAGACTTTATTTTTGGGGACTCCAAAATCACTGCAGATGGTGACTGCAGCCATGAAATTAAAGACGCTTACTCCTTGGAAGAAAAGTTATGACCAACCTAGATAGCATATTCAAAAGCAGAGACATTACTTTCCAACAAAGGTCCATCTAGTCAAGGCTATGGTTTTTCCTGTGGTCACGTATGGATGTGAGAGTTGGACTGTGGAGAAGGCTGAGTGCCGAAGAATTGATGGTTTTGAACTATGGTGTTGGAGAAGACTCTTGAGAGTCCCTTGGACTGCAAAGAGATCCAACCAGTTCATTCTGAAGGAGATCAGCCCTGGGTGTTCTTTGGAAGAACTGATGCTAAAGATGAAACTCCAATACTTTGGCCACCTCATGTGAAGAGTTGAGTCATTGGAAAAGACTCTGATGCTGGGAGGGATTGGGGGCAGGAGGAGAAGGGGACGACAGAGAATAAGATGGCTGGATGGCATTACTGACTCAATGGACGTGAGTCTGAGGGAACTCTGGGAGTTGGTGATGGACAGGGAGGCCTGGTGTGCTGTGATTCACAGGGTCGCAAAGAGTCGGACACAACTGAGTGACTGAACTGAACTGAACTGAACAATGAAAAATCAGAAAGAGAAATTAAGAAATCAATCCCTGGCAACAAAAAGAATTAAATATCTAGAAATAAACTTAGCTAAGGAGACAAAAGAATTGTACACAGAAAATTATAAGACACTAATGAAAGAAGTCAAAGGCGACATAAACAGATGGAGAGATATTCCATGTTCCTGGGTAGGAAGAATCAATATTGTGAATACTATCAAATGGAATGTGATTCCTATCAAATTACCAATTGCATTTTTCAAATGCAAAAAAATTCACAATTCATATGGAAACACAAGAGACCCTGAATAGCCAAAGCAGTCTTGAGAAAGAAGAATGGAGCTGGAGGAATCAACCTTCCTGACTTCAGATTATACTGCAAAGCTACAGTCATCAAGACAGTATGTACTGGCACAATAACAGAAATATAGACCAATGGAACAAGAGAGAAAACCCAGAAATCAACCCATGCACCTATGAGTACCTTATTTTCAACAAAGGAGGCAAGAATATACGATGGTAAAAACAGCCTCTTCAATAAATGGTGCTGGGAAAACTGGATGGCTACAGGTAAAAGAATGAAATTAGAACACTTCCTAACGCCATACACAAAGAAAAACTCAAAATGGATTCAGTTCAGTTCAGTTCAGTCGCTCAGTCATGTCCGACTCTTTGCGACCCCATGAATTGCAGCACGCCAGGCCTCCCTGTCTATCACCATCTCCCGGAGTTCCCTCAGACTCACGTCCATCGAGTCCGTGATGCCATCCAGCCATCTCATCCTCGGTCGTCCCCTTTTCCTCCTGACCCCAATCCCTCCCAGCATCAGAGTCTTTTCCAATGACTCAACTCTTCACATGAGGTGGCCAAAGTACTGGAGCTTTAGTATCTCTTCCAAAGAAATCCCAGGGCTTATCTCCTTCAGAATGGACTGGTTGGATCTCCTTGCAGTCCAAGGGACTCTCAAGAGTCTTCTCCAACATCACAGTTCAAAAGCATCAATTCTTCGTGCTCAGCCTTCTTCACAGTCCAACTCTCACATCCATACATGACCACAGGAAAAACCATAGCCTTGACTAGACCGACCTTAGTTGGCAAAGTAATGTCTCTGCTTTTGAATATACTATCTAGATTGGTCATAACTTTTCTTCCAAGGAGTAAGCGTCTTTTAATTTCATGGCTGCAGTCACCATCTGCAGTGGTTTTGGAGCCCCCCAAAATAAAGTCTGACACTGTTTCTACTGTTTCCCCATCTATTTCCCATGAAGTGATGGGACCGGATGCCATGATCTTCATTTTCTGAATGTTGAGCTTTAAGCCAACTTTTTCATTCTCCTCTTTTACTTTCATCAAGAGGCTTTTTAGTTCCTCTTCACTTTCTGCCGTAAGGGTGGTGTCATCTGGATATCTGAGGTTATTTATATTTCTCCCGGCAATCTTGATTCCAGCTTGTGTTTCTTCCAGGCCAGCGTTTCTCATGATGTACTCTGCCTATAAGTTAAATAAGCGATGTGACAATATACAGCCTTGACGTACTCCTTTTCCTATTTGGAACCAGTCTGTTGTCCCATGTCCAGTTCTAACTGTTGCTTCCTGACCTGCATACAGATTTCTCAAGAGGCAGGTCAGGTGGTCTGGTATGCCCATCTCTTTCAGAATTTCCCACCATTTATTGTGATCCACACAGTCAAAGGCTTTGGCCTAGTCAATAAAGCAGAAATAGATATTTTTATGGAACTCTCTTGCTTTTTGCATGATCCAGTGGATGCTGGCAATTTGATCTCTAGTTCCTCTGCCTTTTCTAAAACCAGCTTGAACATCAGGAAGTTCATGGTTCACGTATTGCTGAAGCCTGGCTTGAAGAATTTTGAGCATTACTTTACTAGCATGTGAGATGAGTGCAATTGTGTGGTAGTTTCAGCATTCTTTGGCATTGCCTTTCTTTGGAATTGTAATGAAAACTGACCTTTTCCAGTCCTGTGCCCACTGCACTGCTGAGTTTTCCAAATTTGCTGGCAGATTGAGTGCAGCACTTTCACAGCATCATCTTTCCCTGCAACCGAGGCCAGTGGTGGCCGAGAGGAGACACCCCGCGTTCGAAGTCAGGGGCGGCCGGGAGAAGCCACCTCGCACCGGAGGCCAGGAGTGGTGACCCTGAGGAACCACCCCGAGCCTGAGGCCAGGGGCGGCAGCTGGGAGGAGCTACCCACGCCCGAGGCCAGGGGTGGCGGCTGGGAGGAGCAACCAGAGCAGCAGTGGCAGCGCAGGCACAGGAGGGCCTAGAGGAGCTATCCCACGTTGAAGGTCAGGAACAGCGGCGGTAAGGAGATACCCCTCGTCCAAGGTAAGGAACAGAGGCTGTGCTTTGCTGGAGCAGCCGTGAAGAGACACCCCACACCCAAGGTAAGAGAAACCCAAGTAAGATGGTAGGTGTTGCAAGAGGGCATCAGAGGGCAGACACACAGAGACTATACTCACAGAAAACTAGTCAATCTAATCACACTAGGACCATAGCCTTGTCTAACTCAATGAAACCAAGCCATGCCCGTGAGGCAACCCAAGATGGGCGGGTCATGGTGGAGAGGTCCACTGAAGAAGGGAATGGCAAGCCACTTCAGTATTCTTGCCTTGAGAACCCCATGAACAGTATGAAAAGGCAAAATGATAGGATACCAAAAGAGGAACTCCCCAGGTCATTAGGTGCCCAATATGCTACTGGAGATCAGTGGAGAAATAACTCCAGAAAGAATGAAGGGATGGAGCCAAAGCAAAAACAATACCCAGTTGTGGATGTGACTGGTGATAGAAGCAAGATCCGATGCTGTAAAGAGCAATATTGCATAGGAACCTGGAATGTCAGGTCCACGAATCAAGGCAAAATGGAAGTGGTCAAACAAGAGATAGCAAGGGTGAACCTCGACATTCTAGGAATCAGCGAACTAAAATGGACTGGAATGGGTGAATTTAACTCAGATGATCATTATATCTACTACTGCGGGCAGGAATCCCTCAGAAGAAATGGAGTAGCCATCATGGTCAACAAAAGAGTCTGAAATGCAGTACTTGGATGCAATCTCAAAAACTGCAGAATGATCTCTGTTCATCTCCAAGGCAGACCATTCAATATCACAGTAATCCAAGTCTATGCCCCAACCAAAAACGTTAAAGAAGCTAAAGTTGAACGGTTTTATGATGACCTACAAGACCTTTTAGGACTAACACCCAAAAAGATGTCCGTTTCATTATAGGGGACTGGAAGGCAAAAGTAGGAAGTCAAGAAACACCTGGAGTAACAGGCAAATTTGGCCTTGGAATGCAGAATGATGCAGGGCAAAGACTAATAGAGTTTTGCTAAGATAATGCACTGGTCATAGCAAACACCCTCTTCCAACAACACAAGAAAAGACTCTACACATGGACATTACCAGGTGGTCAACACCAAAATCAGATTGATTATATTCTTTGCAGTCAAAGATGGAGAAGCTCTATACAGTCAACAAAAACAAGACCAGGAGTTGGCTGTGGCTCAGATCATGAACTTCTTATTACCAAATTCAGACTCAAATTGAAGAAAGTAGGGAAAACCGCTAGACCATTCAGGTATGACCTAAATCAAATCCCTTATGATTATACAGTGGAAGTGAGAAATAGATTTAAGGGCCTAGATCTGATAGATAGAATGCCTGATGAACTATGGACTGAGGTTCGTGACATTGTACAGGAGACAGGGATCAAGACCATCCCCATGGAAAAGAAATGCAAAAAAGCAAAATGGCTGTCTGGGGAGACCTTACAAATAGCTGTGAAAAGAAGAGTGGCAAAAGCAAAGGAGAAAAGGAAAGATATAAGCATCTGAATGTAGAATTCCAAAAAATAGCAAGAAGAGATAAGAAAGCCTTCCTTAGTGATCAATGCAAAGAAATAGAGGAAAACAACAGAATGGGAAAGACTAGAGGTCTCCTGAAGAAAATTAGATATACCAAGGGAACATTTCATGCAAAGATGGGCTCAAAAAAGGACAGAAATGGTATGGACCTAACAGAAGCAGAAGATATTAAGAAGAGGTGGCAAGAATACACGGAAGAACTGCACAAAAAAGATCTTCATGACCCAGATAATCATGATGGTGTGATCACTAATCTAGAGCCAGACATCTTGGAATGTGAAGTTAAGTGGGCCTTAGAAAGCATCACTACGAACAAAGCTAGTGGAGGTGATGGAATTCCAGTTGAGCTGTTTCAAAACGGATTAAAGACCTAAATTTAAGACCAGAAACTAGAAAACTCTTAGAGGAAAACATAGAACATGAAAAAGACATAAATCAAAACAAGATCCATTATGACCCACCTCCTAGATTAATAGAAATAAAAACAAATGTAAACAAGTGGGACCTGTTTAAAAGCTTATGCACAGCAAAGGAAACTATAAACAAGGTGAAAAGACAAACCTTGTAATTGGAAAAAAATAATGAAACAACTGACAAAGGATTAATTTCCAAAATAGACAAGCAGCTCATACAACTGAATACCAGAAAAACAAGCAACCCAATCAAAAAGTGGGGAAAAGACCCAAACAGACATTTCTCCAAAGAAGACATACAGATGGCTAACAAACACATGAAAAGATGCTCAACATCATGCATTATTAGAGACAGGCAAATCAAAACTACAATGAAATATCACCTCACACCAGTCAGAATGGCCATCATAAGAAGTCTACAAACAAATGCTGGAGAGGTTGTGGAGAAAAGGGAACTCTCTTGCATTGTTGGTGGGAATGTAAATTGATACAGCCACTATGGAAGATGGTATGGAGATTCCTTTAAAAACTAGGAATAAAAGCAACATATGACCCATCAATCCCATTCCTAGACTTATACCCTGAGGAAACCAAAATTGAAAGAGACACATGTATCCCATTGTTCACTGCAGCACTATTTACAATAGCTAGAACGTGGACGCAACCTAGATGTCCATCGACAGATGAATGGATAAAGAAGTTGTGGTACATATACACAATGGAATATTACTCAGCCATAAAAAGGAATGCATTTGAGTCAGTTCTGATAAGTTGGATGAACCTAGAATGTATTATACAGGGTGAAGTGAGTCAGAAAGAGAAAGATAAATACCATATTGTAATGCATGTATATGGAATCTAGAAAAATGGTACTGAAGAATTTATTTACAGGACAGCAGTGGAGAAACAGACATAGAGATTAGACTTATGGACATGGAGAGAGGGGAGAAGAGGGTGAGATGTATGGGAAGAGTAGTATGGAAACCTACATTACCACATGTAGACTAGATAGCCAATGGGAATTTGCTGTATGGCTCAGGAAATTCAAACGGGTTCTGTATCAATCTAGAGTGGTGGGATAGGGCGCGAAATGGGAGGTTCAAAGGGAGGGTATATACGGATACCTATGGCTGATTCATGTTGAGGTTTGACAGAAAACAACAAAATTCTGTAAATCAATTTCCCTTCAATTAAAAAGTAAATTAAAAAAATATCACACAGAAAAAAAAAACCTATGATGCAGATAAGTGCATGGTATATAAACCAATACTTTAGATTTGATAGATCTAAAGTAAAAAATAAAAATAAAAAAAAAGAACAGAGCTTTCCTGGGATAACCAAACCTGCACCAAGAGAATAGACTAGAGGGAAGGTGAGTAGACCATACCAATCTGTGTGAAAGCATCCTCACATCTTAGAAACTATCAATAATCATTCTCTCCAAGATTTGGGGTGCAGATGTGGATGGGGAGTTTGCTTATGAATATATGTACAGCATTTGACTATTAGAATTATGTGCATAATTTTTCTGTTAAAAAATGCTTCATTTTGTTAAGAAGTAATTTGAATCCTTCATCACCAAATTACATGTGATCATATATTTATAGCCCAAATATCAATAGAACAAATATTTGACATTGGACATATTCCATATAATTGGGGGAACTATGGTCACAAAATTTATGTTTTGATTATCAAAGCATTGTCAAAGTTTGAAATCAGGTCCAATAAGAGCTTTGCAATGCCTGCTCTGTCACTCAGTTTTGGCCGACGACTATAGCCTGCTAGGATTCTCTTTCCTTGGGATTTTCCAGGCGAGAATACTGGAGTGGATTTCTGTTTCCTCCTCCAGGGGATCTTCCTGACCCAGGGCTCAAACCTGAGTTTCTTGGGCCTCTTGCATTGACAGACGGATTATTTACCAACTATGCCACCTGAGTTGTAATGTCTGGTCACTGGCAAGTTTAAACATCAGTAGTTCTCATAATTAAAAAAAAATCAATATGATAATTAAAAGGTGAACCGTAATTTTTCTTAATAATCTGAAATTACCTTTGCTCTGGGAATATAATTATATTAATACAATACTTGATTATGATTACCTGGGTCTGTGTGTGTTTTTTTTTTTGGGCCATACTGCTTGACTTAGGGAATCTCGGTTCCTCGACCAGGGATTGAACCCCAGCTCACTGGGCCACTAGGGAACTCCCAACCTTTTTTTTTTTAACATGTGGATAGAGTTTTTCTGAAAGCAATACAAGGCACTGTGGATAATCTTAAAGATAAAAGTATACAATACAGAATGTCCAAAATTTATACTACTTCAGAAATAGCCATTATATGCAGTTTAATGTATTCCTTTAGACTTTTTCTTTGAATGTACTACAAATATTGTTTCAAAATTAGGATTATGTCATATAAATTTATGATATACCTTTAACATGGCTTCATGACCATATCTCTTCTCAGTATCTTGGGAAATGATATATCATATATATAAATATTTTGTTCTTGTTGTTTAGTCACTAAGTTGTATCCGACTGTTTGTGACCCATGGACTGTAGCCTGCCAGGTTCCTCTGTTCATGGGATTTACCAGGCAGGAATACTAGAGTGGGTTGCCATTTCCTTCTAGAGTGGGTTCCATCCCAGGGTATCTTCCCGACCCAGGGATGGAACGTAAGTCTTCTGCATTGGCAAGCAGATTCTTTACTGCTGAGCTACCTCAGAAGCCCATGATATATGATAGCTGCACAGGATTCTTCATACAAACTTACCAGACTATATTTAACTGGTCCCCAAAGCTCAAAGGTAACGTTTGATTAAATTCAAACCATCTTTTTTCTTAAGAGATACTATTCAGCCTGAAACTACAGTTGACCCTTGAGCAATGCAGAGGTTAGGGATACTGACCCTCTTCACAGCTGAAAATCCACCCATAACTTATAGTCAGCATTACGTACAGAGGATGAGATGGTTGGATGGACATGAGTTTGAGTAGGCTCCGGGAGTTGGTGATGGACAGGAAAGCCTGGCATGCTGCAGTCTATGGGGTCACAAAGAGTCAGACACAACTGAGCAACTGAACTGATGTACCTGTGGTTTTCCTCCATATTTGCAGTTCCAAATCCAGTTTCAACCAACCTGAGACCGAGTCTACTATTAGTATTTACTATTTTTAAAAATCCACATATAAGTGGACCCACACAGTTCAAATCTGTGTTGTTCAAGGGTTTTTGCTAAATCAAGTAAGTCTCCAGTAATCATATTATAAGACATAAGAATGGAGCCTTTTGAAGGTATCAATGCCACTCTTGGTTACTCAAGTTTGAACAGAATCTGCTGTGGTAACTGAATGCTGATGTGCTCAGTCATGGCCAACTCTTTGTGACTCCATGGACTGTAGCCTGTTAGGTTCCTCTGTCCATGGAATTTTCCAGGCAAGAATACTGAAGTAGGTTGCCATCTCCTTTTCCAAGGTTATTGAATGGTGGTGGTAAAAATGCAGTGTGTTGGCCTCCATGCTCCAAAGTGAAAGCCAAAGGTATACTTCCTCTTTATGAATAACCAATTACATGAGTAGCCTAAAGAGAGAATTCTTATTGGCTAAGAGTCAGACACGACTGAGCGACTGAACTGAACTGAACTGAACTGAAGACAAGTTAATGAGACTTGACTTGGAATCCTGTCATGTAGTATAGCTACTTAAGTGCTACAGTGTAGCTAGATCTTCTCTGGCCATTACACATATTTTGATCTTAATGCCCCCAACAAAAGCCATCTCACCTAAGGAATGTGTCTTTATTGGTGACTGATTGCATTATCTCTGATCACATCACAGAATAGGAATTCAGTGTCTTTGTGTATAAGAGCAAGAAGTGTGATTTAAAATTCATACAGCTGTTGTAGGGAAGGAAATGATGGTGTGAACAGCTAAACAAAAGTTTGGCCTCATTAGAGAATATCATTTCAATGGGGAAATTAACTTAATTGATATTGATTTGGATTATTTAAAAGATAATTGTTACAATTGTTTAAAGCAGAAGATAAGAAAGAATAATAGTAGGGCATTAAAGTTAGTGATATCATATCAGTAGACATTATTTTAAGAAACTTACAAGCCCATTTGGAAGTTCCCAGTTATCAATCTAGAAATGTTCATAGACATAAACTATACTCTTTTTTTCTTTTTCTTTTCTTTTTTTTTTGGTAATTCATTGATTAAATTTTTTTTAAAAAAGCAAAATACTGGAAGCACAAATATTCAGATTAACAGATGATAGACTCCTCTCAGCAAAGACAATAAAAAAAGACTTTACAATTCTTCTCACCAGAAGTGTACTTAGTTACAATTCAGTCTTGCAGTTTCATTACACATTTCATTACAATAGAATTTTTCTCTATTCTTGTCAAGTTTTTCATCCCTCTACAAAAATTCAACCAATATGAAAAGTGTTCATGTTCTTTTCATCCAATTATCATAGTAGGAGTATTTGATTCAAAATCTGGGACCAGAAATTCTTATACTGTCTTCCAGACTCTAGTGCCTTCTTAAAAAGACTCTTTGCTTTCACTCCCACATTCTAACCCCGGCAGAATTAGGCATCACTTCTTCTTAGATATATATATACAATATACATAAGTATTTATTTGGTTGTGCCAGGTCTTAGAATCTTTAGTTGCAGCATGTGGGATCTAGTTTCCTGAGGGATCGAACCCAGGTCCCCTGTTTTGAGAGTACAGCGTCCCACTGGGGAAGTCCCACTTCCCCATCAGGGAAGTCCTAGGCATCACTTCTCAGGGTTCCCATGATGCCCAGCAGAAAACATGTTATACATTTTATCTTGCCGTACAGTAATTGTTTACACAGGGGTCGCTCCTGAGGACAGCATTTTTCCACAGTTGTATTACTCTCTCCACCCCCCAGCCCCGATCTCCATCCCTTAGATCAGTGCATAGTAAATGCTCACAGAAACTTTTGTCAGATCCTCCAAGAAGACTGTTCTTAGAGGCAGTATAGGCAGTTCTGAAACATATGGTATGGTTTCTGCTAAAGATGTTAACATGTGGCTGATATCAGAACAGAGTCAAGCAAAGCAGTAATCGTTCCAAGTATTTATAGAAAACTCAGACCTCCATTTCTTTTCATCTTGTCCATTCCCGGAACAATTGCTGTTCATTTCTAGTAATAGAAAGTTAGTGCTAACTGACCCTTCCTTCTTCAGTGGAGAACACGGTTGTCTCAGCAAAGCAAATGGGCTGCATAGAACTCAGAATGTCTTAAGAAGAAACTGCCCTGAGACAGGTGAAGACATAGGTGTGACTCATCATAGCAACCATCTCCACCATTAGAGGATTGAGTCAGATTTTCACAGTAAAAATAAGGACATTGGAGAATTCACTGGAAATCAGAGCATTTAAGAATTCAATCTTCATACCATTAAAGCACATTTAGACCTATAGGAGGTAAAATCCTTGAAATTGTGTCCCCCTCTATCCTGTCTCTTCAGATTTTGTATAAGTGGCATAGGCCTCAGAAATTTCAGTTACCAGAAATATTATTATGCCTGCTGAGCTGCTACTGCAATCATGATTCTTGGAACCACAGGGAGTTTTGTGTGCCCCATTGCACTAGAAATAGATGATTTTGTCTTCCTGTGTGACATACTACCAAAGACACGCTTTCACTCTGCCTAATGATAAGCTACCCTAGAGCAGCAGTGCGTGGGAGCTTTTAGCATTCACAGATCCCACCTTGTGAATTAGAATCCCAGGTGCCTCTAAAGAGTTTGATATCCATAGCCTCAGAGGAGATTTGAGCATTTGTTTAACCTGTGGGTCCTGGTTTTCTGAGAAAAATGAGGCTAGCAGCAGGTTTCAGTTTTTACTAGCTGTTTCAACCTCTTTTTATGGAAGATGGGGTAGCCAACTCTCTTTCCAATACCTTATTACAATCAGTAATGGATGCAATCAGATAATATAAAGGAAATCATTTGTGAGTTAAATTGCATGGAGTACAAGTTATGTTCCTGTTAGGACTTCCCCTTGGCTCTGATATGACTTTACTACGTTCTGTGAGCATTTGGTGAGTCACTTATTCTCTCTAGGGCTTTGTTCCCTGAGGTATAATTGGATAATTTTCTTTTTTTTTTTTTAAATTTTTTTTTATTTAATTTAAAAATCTTTAATTCTTACATGTGTTCCCAAACATGAACCCCCCTCCCACCTCCCTCCCCATAACATCTCTGTGGGTCATCCCCATGCACCAGCCCCAAGCATGCTGTATAATTGGATAATTTTCTATGCCTTTCAAGTTCCATCTTGATATGGCTCTAAAATTCTCTCATCTTCTTATGTTTGGAAAAGCATCCTTCGTCCCCTGAGTGTATTTGCTGCCTCTCATCATTCTAACAGCTTCTGAATCTCAGCTGCTTCAAAAAGGCACGCAGATAAAAACACTATAACCTTATGCAATAACCATGGGAGACAGACAGGCTGGGCCACATAAGAGTGATTTGAAAAGATAAAGTGAAGTGAATTCGCTCAGTCGTGTCCGACTCTTTGCGACCCCATGGACTGTAGCCTATCAGGCTCCTCCGTCCATGGGATTTTCCAGGCACGAGTGCTGGAGTGGGTTGCCATTTCCTTCTCCAGGGGCTCTTCCCGACCCAGGAATCGAACCCGGGTCTCCCGCTTTACCATCTGAGCCACCAGGGAAGCCCTGGTGAAAAGATAAAAAGCCCCTATAAAAATGAAACATTTTGTTATGCAGAATAGAGGGATCCAAGAATTAAAAAAAAAAAAAAACCTTGAAGGGCCATGTTTAATGATTTCATAATCATAAATTGTGGGCATGGTTACAGGATAAAATCCTAAATAGGATACAACTACCACAAGATGTTTGCCATCCTGAATGAAATCTTACATGTCCAGTAGCCAGGATTTTCCCTCTCAAAAAGGATTTAAGGAAAACTATTATAAATATTATAAAATCTGTTCTTAAATAACTATCATTACCAATGATTCGTCAGCAACTTCAGTGTATGTAGCGATTCCCCACCAGTCAACAGAACACATACCACACTCTTCTCAAACTTTATTTTTTAATATAAATTTATTTATTTTAATCAGAGGCTAAATACTTTACAATATTGTATTGGTTTTGCCATACATCAACATGAATCCTAGTTAACATTCCTTTGGTACAATAGGCAAGACAAAAGAAAAGTTTCCTTAAATTTTTAAAAAGTTAACTCCATCTTCAAGTACACATTTTGGCAAATCTAAAATCTTAATCACACTAATAGAACAACTAAAAAATATAATAAGTTTGCTTTAGGTTTTCCATGTTAAGTATTTTTTTCAGACCATGACTCCTCTCTGCCTTACAGTGCACCAAAGGGAGGATGGCACCAATGGGGAAGTCAAGTCTAGAATTCTCTGTGAAAATTCAGTCAGTTCAGCCACATAGTCGTGTCTGACTCTTTGTGACACCATGGACTGCAGCACGCAGGCTTTCCTATCCATCACCAACTCCTGGAGCTTACTCAAACTCATATCCATCGAGTTAGTGATGCCATCCAACCATCTTATCCTCTGTCATCCCCTTCTCCTCCTGCCTTCAATCTTTCCCAGCATCAGAGTTTTTTCCGATGAGTCAGTTGGTTGAATCAGGTGGCCATAGTATTGGAGTTTCAGCATCAGTCCTTCCAATGAATATTCAGGACTGATTTCCTTTAGGATTGACTGATTGGACCTCCTTGCAGTCCAAGGGACTCTCAAGAGTCTTCTCCAACATCACAGTTCAAAAGCATCAATTCTTCGGCGCTCAGCTTTCTTTACCATCCAACTTTCACATCCATACATGACAACTGGAAAAATCATAGCTTTGACTAGACAGACCTTTGTTGGCAAAGCCCTCTTTGTGAAAAGGCTCTGCCAAAGAGATTAGTGTGTCACTATCACTTTAGGTGAATCTGTACTCAATCAATAGTTTATTTTTGAGTCACTGATACTACTTGTGAGTACTTTTGTCTTGTTATTCTTTACAAGGAATAAAAAGTAAGATTATTCTAAATAGTAACATAAAACTGAGTTACTAATAATCTTTTAGGAAAAATACTCATATATAGCAATAACAAGCAAAAAAGACAGTAAACAATCTGTCTTTGATACTATCCAAGATAAGCCAGCCTGCTGTCATGACTTTCTTGATTTCACATTCTAACCTAATTGTTTGCTGCTAGATCCTATTTTGGGGGTTCCGTGTCCTACCAACCACCAGCACTGTCTTCTAAACATCTTTAAATCAAGCATAAAGCAATGCCACAAAACATGGAATTGTTCATTAAATACTATGTGCCAAGTAATGTGTTAGGCACAGGGAAATTAATAGGACCTAGCTTCTGCCTTGTAAAATTTCATGGGGTGTGAGACAGACAGTTTGCAAAAATGGCTATCATAATGCAATGAATGCTTCAATAGAGGTATGCACAAGACACTGTGGAAGCACAGGGAAGGGGGTACCTACATTGATATGCAACCAGGAAACCTTCATAAGCTAATTAATTGTAGTGTTTTGGGGGACGTGGAAAGAGAACTTTTTGGGTAAAAGAAATTGCAGACCATGCCATGAGAAAGCATGGCAAACATTTCAGAAACCACAGCTGATTGCAAAGACTAGAGAGTAACAGTAGAGAAGGAAGTTGCACTGGGAACTCAAAGGCATAATTTGGGGAGTCTTGAGGGATTGGGGGCAGGAGGAGAAGGGGACAACAGAGGATGAGATGGCTGGATGGCATCACGGACTCGATGGACGTGAGTGAGTGAACTCTGGGAGTTGGTGATGGACAAGGAGGCCTGGTGTGCTGCGATTCACGGGGTCACAAAGAGTCGGACATGACTGAGCGACTGAAGTGAAGTGAAGTGTCAGCTAATTTGGACTTTCTCTATAAGTTAATAGAGGGCCATTGAAGAATTCTAAGTAGGAGAATGACAAGATCAGATTAGCTTTTCTTTAAAAGGCATTGAATTTCTAAAAAATATAGGATGGATCAGATGGAGACAAGACCAGAAGTCATAGAATCAAGCTATTTCAATACATCTTTGCATAAATTGTTACAGGGATGAATGAAGGAAGGTTGACAGTAAAAAGTGGAGGGAGAGGGCCACTTTCTGAGATTTTTAGTAGACAGACTCAGTAGAAATCGGCAGCCAATTATAACTGAAGTAATCCTTCAGTAATCCAAATCTCTGCTCCAACCAGTAATGCTGAAGAAGCTAAAGTTGATTGGCTCTATGAAGACCTGCAAGACCTTCTAGAACCAACACTGAAAAACGATGTCCTTTTCATCATAAGGGACTAGAATGCAACAGTAGGAAGTCAAGAGATACCTAGAGTAACAGACAAATTTGGCCTTGGAGTACAGAATTAAGCAGGGCAAAAGCTAAGAGAATTTTGCCAAGAGAATGCACTGGTCATAGCAAACACCCTCTTCCAACAACACAAGAGAAGACTCTACACATGGACATCACCATGATCAATACCAAAATCAGACTGATTATATTCTTTGTATCCAAAGATAGAGAAGCTCTATACAGTCAGCAAAAAACAAGACTGGGAGCTGACTGTGGCTCAGATAATGAACTCCTTATTGCCAAATTCAGACTTAAATTGAAGAAAGTAGGGAAAACCACTACACCATTCAGGTATGACCTAAATCAAATCCCTTATGATTATACAGTGCAAGTGACAAACAGATTTGAGGGATTAGATCTGATAGACAGAACGTCTTACGAACTATGGACAGTGGTTTGTGACATCATACAGTAGGATATGATCAAAACCATCCCCAAGAAAAGAAATGCAAAAATGAAAAATGGTTGTCTGAGGAGGCCCTAAAAATAGCTGAGAAAAGAGACGTTAAAGGCAAAGGAGAAAAGGAAAGCTATACCCATTTGAATGCAGAGTTCCAAAGAACTGCAAGAAGGGATAAGAAAGCCTTCCTCAGTGATCAATGCAAAGAAATAGAGGAAAACAATAGAATGGGAAAGACTAGAGATCTTCAAGAAAACTAGAGCTAGCAAGGGAACATTTCATGCAAAGATGGGCACGATAAAGGACAGAAATGGTATGGACCTAACAGGGCAGAAGATACTAAAAAGAGGTGGCAAGAATACACAGAAAAACTAAACAAAAAAGATCTTCATGACCCAGATAATTATGATGGTGTGATCTCTCACCTTGAGCCAGACATCCTGGAATGGGGAGTCAAGTGGATCTTAGGAAGCATCACTACCAACAAAGCTGGTGCAGGTGATAAAATTCCAGTTGAGCTATTTCAAATTCTAAAAAATGACTCTGTAAAAGTACTGCACTCAATATGCCAGCAAATTAGGAAAACTCAGCAGTGGCCAGAGGACTGGAAAAGTTCAGTTATTATTCCAATTTCAAAGAAGGGCAATGTCAAAGAATGTTCAAACTACCACACAATTGGACTCATCTCACATGCTAGAAAAGCAATGCTCAAAATTCTCCAAGCCAGGCATCAACAGTACATGAACCATGAACTTCTAGATGGTCAAGCTGGATTTAGAAAAGGCAGAGGAACCAGAGATCAAATTGCCAATATCCACTGCATCATAGAACAAGCAAGAGAATTCCAGAAAAACATCTACTTTTGCTTTACTGATTATGCCAAAGCCTTTTACTGTGTGGATCACAACAAACTGTGGAAAATTCAATAGATGGGAATACAGACCACCTTACCTGCCTCCTGAGAAATCTGTATGCATGTCAAGAAGCAACAGTTAGAACCAGACATGGAGCAATAGACTGGTTCAGAATTGGGAAAGGAGTATATCAAAGGTGTATATTGTCACCCTGCTCATTTAACTTACATGCAGAGTATATCATGCGAAATGCTGGGCTGGATGAAGCAGAAGTTGGAATCAAGATTGCTGGGAGAAATATCCATAACCTCAGATATGCAGATCCCACCACCCTTATTGCAGAAAGCAAAGAAGAGCTAAAGAACCTCTTGATGAAAACGAAAGAGAGTGAAAAAGTTGGCTTAAATCTCAACATTCAGAAAACGAAGATCCTGGCACCCGGTCCCATCACTCCATGGCAAATAGATGGGGAAACAATGGAAACAGTGAGAGACTTTATTTGGGGAGGGGGGCTCCAAAATCACTGCAGATGGTGACTGCAGCCATGAAATTAAAAGACACTTACTCCTTTGAAGGAAAGTTATGACCAACCTAGACAGCATATTAAAAACCAGAGACAATACTTTGCTGACAAAGGTCCGTCTAGTCAAACCTATGGCTTTTCCAGTAGCCATAAATGGATGTGAGAGTTGGATTATAAAGAAGCCTGAGCACCAAAGAATTGATGCTTTTGAACTGTGACGTTGAAGAAGGCGCTTGAGAATCCCTTAGACTGCAAGGTCAAACCAGTCAATCCTAAAAGAAATCAGTCCTGAATATTCATTGGAAGGTCTGATGCTGAAGCTGAAACTCCAACACTTTGGCCATCTTTGTCAGATGTGAAGAACTGACTCCTTGGAAAAGACCATGATGCTGGGAAAGATTGAAGGCAGGAGGAGAAGGGGACAACAGAGGATGAGATCGTTGGATAGACTGATTTGATGGACATGAGTTCCAGGAGTTAGTGATGGGACAGGGAAGCCTGGCGTGCTGCAGTCCATGGTGTCGCAAGAGTCAGACACGACCGAGCAACTGAACTGTAAGTCAATAGAAGGAAGGAGGCTAGTATGACTGCCAGGTTTCTGGCTGGGGCATCTGATGGCCTGAGACAAAAGTCACTGGTATCAAGACAACAAAAAATAACTGGTCTCATAGGGAAGGGAGATTATTAGCTCAGCTTTGGCCATGAAGTATGAGGTACTTGGAGCTCATACCATGAAAATATGCATCTGGTTCTCAAGACAAAATCTACTGGAAGCACAGGTAATGTTTCGAAGTTGAAACCAAAGAAATCTTCTAAATGACTCTGAGACTGTAAAGTTTGAGTATACCAGAGAAAAAATAATAAATATCCTTAAGAATATCAACACTTGGAGATTAGGAAGACAGGGGGAGATAAACCAGGATCCCCCAGAGTGACAGACAAAACAAGAGCATTTCAAAAAGAAAATAAAGAATGTGTTTTCTCATCTGCCAAGTAGGTTGTCAGATAATTTTCATAATGTGTTTATCACAAAGCCTGTCCATAGAACAGGATGATGGGTTTTGGACAACACATATCCAAGACAGTAAGACTCTATGGCAGTGTGAAGTTAGAGGGTTTTGCTCACCTCTGTTCCCTTTCTCATTGGAAAGAACACTGGAGAGAAGAGACATTGATCATTGATATTCACAATGTCCATCAGTGAGGAATTAACCAGTTGAATTTCATCAAAATCAATTCAGGTCTACAAATAACATGCTAATGAAGAAAAATATATATTTTTAATTTATTTATTTTAACTGGAGGCTAATTACTTCTTATAACTATAAATACTCCTCTGTAACAACTTTTCAAAGCCATTTAAGATTAATTGAAAGGATCATATGAAATGTAAATATCAGGAACTTGTATAGAGTTATTTGGGGAAGGAACAGTGCATAAAACTATTCAACAGAGTTCCATTTCCATTATTACTTGAAAAATAGTGAACTTACTTTAAACAATGAATACTAAATATAAGCAGAAGGGCTTAAATAGCAGTAAAAAGCAATCTGGGTTAAAGAACAAAATTGCCCAAAGACTATAAAAAGTCTGTAAGTTTGTTGTTGACACACTTTTCCTCACCATCATCTGATGTTGTAATATTAATAACATTTGCAGTTTCCTTTTTAACTCTATGGAAGTGTGCTGCAATAACTCTAAGTTGTCCTGACTGGCACAAGCCCATATATCCATAAACATATTTATATATTTGTAAAACCACAATCATAGTTCTTAAAGCTTATTAAAGGAAGCTGAGAAATAGTATGAATGGTTTCTTTCCTCTTGATGACAGTAACCCAGGATGGACAGAGGAGGAATAAATAATATTGTAAGGTATCTGTCCCCAATCATTTTGGTACCAGGGATTGATTCCATGGAAGGCAATTTTCTGCCAGACAGTGGAGGGCTGAGGGTGGTGTGGGGATGATTCAAGTGCATACATTTATTGATTTTGTTGAGCAGGATGCAGAGTTCAGGCAGTAACGTGAATGATGCGGAGTGGCTATAAATAGAGATGAGGCTTCACTTGCTTGCCTGCCAATCGCCTCCTGCTGTGCAGCCTGGTTACTGGCCCTGCTGTGCAAAACTGGTACTGGTCTGTGGCCTTGGGGTTACTGGCCCTGCTGTGCAGAACTGGTACTGGTCTGTGGCCTTGGGCTTACTGGCCCTGCGGGGTAGGACTGGTACTGGTCTGTGGCCTTGGGGTTACTGGCCCTGCTGTGCAGAACTGGTACTGGTCTGTGGCCTTGGGGTTACTGGCCCTGCTGTGCAGAACTGGTACTGGTCTGTGGCCTTGGGGTTACTGGCCCTGCGGGGTAGAACTGGTATTGGTCAGTGGCCTTGGGGTTACTGGCCCTGCTGTGCAAAACTGGTACTGGTCTGTGGCCTTGGGGTTACTGGCCTTGCAGGGTAGAAGGGGTACTGGTCTGTGGTCTTGGGGTTACTGGCCCTGTGGGGTAGATCTGGTACTGGTCTGTGGCCTTGGGGTTACTGGCCCTGCGGGGTAGAACTGGTACTGGTCTGTGGCCTTGGGTTTATTGGCCCTGTGGGGTAGACCTGGTAATGGTCTGTGGCCTTGGGGTAACTGGCCCTGCGGGGTAGACCTGGTACTGGTCTCTGGCCTTGGGGTTACTGGCCCTGAGGGGTAGAACTGGTACTGGTCTGTGGCCTTGGGGTTACTGGCCTTGTGGGGTAGAACTGGTACTGGTCTGTGGCCTTGGGGTTACTGGCCCTGCTGTGCAAAACTGGTACTGGTCTGTGGCCTTGTGGTTACTGGCCCTGTGGGTAGACCTGGTACTGGTCTGTGGCCTAGGGGTTACTGGCCTTGTGGGGTAGAACTGGTACTTGTCTGTGGCCTTGGGGTTACTGGCCCTGCTGTGCAAAACTGGTACTGGTCTGTGGCCTTGTGGTTACTGGCCCTGTGGGTAGACCTGGTACTGGTCTGTGGCCTTGGGGTTACTGGCCCTGTGGGTAGACCTGGTACTGGTCTGTGGCCTTGGGGTTACTGGCCCTGCGGGGTAGACCTGGTACTGGTCTGTGGCCTTGGGGTTACTGGCCCTGCGGGGTAGACCTGGTACTGGTCTGTGGCCTGTTGCAAGAGATCATGGAGCAGCCTCCTGCCATCAAAGACTAAAGGAAGGTACCCATAGCAGTTCTTTTCATGAAATAACTACTCAATTTCCAAAGTTTTCAGCAGTATTTCTTAATAAAAGTGAATTAATTAAAAATGAAAATTTCAAATACTTAAAAATACAAGCTTAACTTATAAAATTAAATTCAATAGACATAGTTACCCTGTGAAATTGCTATAAAAGTTTTAAATATTTTTATACTTATCTTTTCTCAGACCAGCAACGAAGAGTGTGTAGGTTGGTTGGTTCTAGATCACAGACCAAACCTTTAGTAGGATTGGTCTAGAGAACAATTTCTCTTGAAATATTCATGAAAATGAGAAGGGAGGATGGAACTTCAGTAACTTATTACATATTTTGTGATTCCCTTTCACCAAACTCATAGAAGATAACATATAGACCAGAACACAAAATAGCCAACATGTTCACTGTATACAGATTTAGCACCTCTTCCCTAGACAGTGTTCGATAAATACTGACAACCCTCAAATCTTTAGGCTCCACTGTTCTATGTACCTGGTTATCATCTTGCTTCAGTTCTCATAATCTTCCTCCAGACAGATTTAATAAAACTGATTTAATTTCTTCTTAGTCCCATTCCAGTTTGACTTCTCTAACATGATACAAAAATTACCTTTGACTCAAATTTTAGATGTTTCCAAATGTCAATCATATATTTACAAGGAATCTTTTGGTTTATAACCACAGATATGGTTTGTACAACTACAAAACTACAACACTGTAAAAATACAAGTTAAAAATAGAAAGAAACCAAAAGTCAGCAGTTTTATAACTGCTGAGGGTGGGGCATATCAAATGAACACTTAGCGGATTTAAGTGTTACCCAATATTCTTAATATTTTCTGAATCTCAGGGACTAGTTTCTGAAAATGAATGTCTGAAATGTTATTTATGTGGAAGAAATCTGAAACGTTTCATTGTATGACTACTGAAGGGGGAACAAAAGTCAAAATATTTTTAAAAGATCTTAAAAAATAATGCCCTCATTGTGGCAGAGTTTCTGGTGCAATTTTCTAAAGAATTTTTTAAGCAAAAAAAAAAAAAAAAAAAGAAAAGGAAATGGAAGGTTTATTTTTATTTAAATTCTCAGGGATTTTCTCACTGGTTGGACATTTATATTCCTACAAGTGATGGCAAATAAGTTCACCTTAAAAGTAAATTATAGTGGGATTAATTTCCTGGGAATGTGGATTCAGAAAAAGACGGTTGTTATATTTTGACAACTGGAGTCAGATTAGGGTAACCTGGTGCCTCCATCTCTGCTGCAGAGATTATAACAAGGCTACAGACCTAACAGAACAACCTCTTCTGGGACAAATTCTAGCTCCCTGTTTCAAATTGCCACACAAATGTCCCTTCTTTCTTTTTCTGTAATGACTATTTATTAATACACGTATCACAAATGCTCACAATATCAATGCATCTTGTTGGCATGTGAGACAGAGGCATTATTTTTTAAGATCTTTTTAAAATATTTTGACTTTTGTTCCCCCTTCAGTAGTCATCATACAACGACATGTTTCAGATTTCTTCCACATAAATAACATTTCAGACATTCATTTTCTGAAAGTAGTCACTGAGATTCAGAAAATATTAAGAATATTGGATAATGCTTAAATCCACCGTGTTCATTTCATATTCCCCACCCCCAACAATAGCGGTTATAAAACTGCTGATATTTGGTTTATTTCTATTTTTAACTTGTATTTTTACAATGTTGTAGTTTTGTAGTTGTACAAATGGTAACTTGTACCCATTTTTCATTTAATATTACCAAGTATTTTCTTCATTAAATTCAACTGGTTAATTCCTCACTAACGGACATAGTGAAAAATATGACAAGTGTAGATATCTCAAGTGATATCACCTACTGTATGTTAATTTTTTAACCAATTCCTATCACAGAGCCTGATTTTTTTCTAAGTTCAAGAAAAAAGGCAAATTTGTTTAGCACAGATTGGAAAATAATGAGCACAATACATTTTAGCTTTTCTTACTAATATAGTTATCAGGACTTCGTTCTATGAATACTTAAATATACAACTTTTAGGCATTTCCACACATCTATATCCCTGAAATATTCAGAAATCGTGCCTTTCTCCAAGCATAATTTGAGGATCTTTATTTTATGCTTTTGATTTACTCTTTACAAACATTTGACAGTGAGAATGGACATGTGAATTATGAAACATGTCAGTGTGCCTACAAAGTTCAGCACCACAGGATAAAATAAAATACAATGGTCTTATATTGGAGAAAGTGAAAGTGTCAGTTGCTCAGTCGTACCCGACTCTTCAGGACACCATGGACTGCTGCCCATCAGGCTCCTCTGTCCATGGGATTTTCCAGGCAAGGATACTGGAGTGGGTAGCCATTTCCTTCTCCAGGGGATCTTCCCGACCCAGGGATCAAACTCAGGTCTCCTACACTGCAGGCAGATTGTTTACCGATTGAGCTACCCGGAACCCCAAGGAAATGGCAACCCACTCCAGTATTCTGGCCAGGAAAACCCATGGACAGAGGAGCCTGGAGGGCTGCAGTCCATGTGGTGGAAAAGAGTGGGACACAACTGAAGAGACTGAACAGGCGCGTCCTTACTACCATGGACTACAAGGCTGCTGCGTGACGCAGCCCCTGCAACATCGCAAAACTGCCTCCCGCCTTTCTTCTCTTTGAATTTGCTGCAGCCCCTCAAGCCTATCAGCTTCTTGAGGACAACCAAACTTTTCCCACCTTGGGTATTTCTACTGTCATTTCCTCCACCAAGAATCTCTTTCCTCCTCCTCCTCCACCAAATGATTAATTCTTACCGTTTAGGTCTGGGTCTCCTGGGAGACAGTGCCCCTTGACTTCTCTGTCTGAAGTAACTGCCCCAGCTATTGTTAAACTCCTTCATAGCACCTATTACTATATATTATTCACTTAGTAACTTTTTTTCTCTTTCCTCATTTGTATATAAATTCCATTGGAGGTAGAAATAATGTTTATATTATCCATCATAAGATAGCAGAGTGCCTTGCATGGGCTAGGCATTTTAACAAGAGAAGAGGAGAAGTGTAGGCCAAAGCTATGAGGGTAAGTGAAAACGCCAGGGTACATGCAGTGAAAACCCCGCGTAGCCAGGGACAAAAACCCAGTGAACACCATCATTAAAGGGACTGAGAAAAAAAGTAGGAAAAGCCTGCATAGAAAATTTAGGAAGACAGGGAATGGGATACCCAAAAGGATTTCTGGAGGGAAAATAACTTAATCATATCCAGACAAATTGGATACCTACTGTATTAATGTGTCAGAGGACTCCAGAAATACATTACATGATAACTATCTTAAGTAGAAGAAACTTCCATTCTTACATAAGGTTGACCCTAGTAATGCTGCTTGAGTCAGTGTCTGCCTGGATTATCTGCACTCTAATGCCAACTCTGTAAATTAAGCCTGTCAAGCGACAGTTTTGCCATATCATGCATAAGAAACCTTTAAATTTTATTTATACTCCATTCCTTTTCTTTGGCCAAATTAAATTCTCCTTCCCTAAGGAATGATGCTAAAGCTGAAACTCCAGTACTTTGGCCACCTCATGAGTTTCCAAAGAGCTGACTCATTGGAAAAGACTCTGATGCTGGGAAGGACTGGGGGCAAGAGGAGAAGGGGACGACCAAGGATGAGACGGCTGGATGGCATCACCGACTCGATGGACATGAGTTTGAGTGAACTCCAGGAGTTGGTGATGGACAGGGAGGCCTGGCGTGCTGCAATTCATGGGGTCGCAAAGAGTCAGACACAACTGAGCAACTGAACTGAAGCTATTTTTGCCTCACTTCAGACTGTGGCATAATTCAACATGTCCTAAACAATTACATGGAGACTGTGGCCCTCCTGATTTCCAAAAATTCCCAAATGATCTAAACATAAGAAGAATTTTCTTAGATTAGTCCAGATACCAGTATGTGAATCAGTCTTAATAATGACATGGTATGAAAATGCTATGAAGAGCTATAGGTTGACAGTAAGTCCTTTATTCAGTATCCCAAGGAAACACTTCCTTCCAGGAGGCAAATAGAAATATTCTTTTTATTAATCTGTCACATCAGAATATGCATGCTGAACCTCCACAGAAGTAAATACTTATTATATTAAGAGGCAGGGTTTTGAATGTGAAAACAGTTTCATCTGATTGAAGACTTATCTAAGTAACTTGAGGGTCTGTATTCAAGTTGATTAAAGTTAGACATAAGTAAAAGGACAGAATACAGACATAATCGAGATTTACTAAAGAGAACTATTTCTTAAAACAGTTTTAAAAGGTTTTTTGAAAACTGACTTAAGTCAATTTTACAGAGAAAAAATACCTCTAATGACTGGGCTTGATGACTTAATAAAACGTTCATTTCTGATCCAGCAGGATTATTTTATCTAAACATATTTACATTTTAGCAATCACCTGACAGTTTCCATGTCTGACTGGGTCAAAACATAATAGCCCAAGTATAGGAACTAGCCTATACAGACTTTGAACTTGAAAGGCTTGTAAACAAGCTTAATTGCTTGCTGGAAATTTCTGTGACTAAAAATTGCATAGAAATGATGATGCATCACTGTTGTTTGGTTATTATTTATCTAGCATATTTAAAAGACTTGAAATCCTCATCCCAAGAAAAATCATACTTTACATATGAGACTTATTTTGTGAAATACAAATATTGACTCATTTCGTATACTTGAAGCTAATATAATATGTCAATCATACCTCAATTAAAAATAAATACACAAAATATATAGCTATTAAAAAGCCAATAAAACTTTAAGTCAATAACTTAGGGGAAGAAGACTGTCATTTTTTAACACAGAGCATGCTTTAAACAACATTCACCCACTGAAAATTATATGTTCACAGAAATTTAAGTATACTATCAATTTTTAACATTTTTTAAAACAAATCACACAAGATTTACTTTCGATATAACATAGGCTGTTCCATAATAGAAAAAGGAAAATAAACTGTTACAGTGTTAATAGGAGCCATGGTTATATCCCTGAACTTTCAGAACACTTTTTAAGTTTGAGGATACACTTAAGAGTGCCCTCTTCACTGGTATCCAGACATCCACAGGGATACTTGCCTCTATTAAATACATTTGGTACATCATCATACCTTTCAATATAGTAATTTTTCCTAGGTGGTTGTCATCACATTTGATCTATCATTGCAATGGCAATACTCTTGCTTTAACTTCTTTTTTTATCAGACTTCATTACAGCCTCAATCTACCATTCATGGCCCTAATAAATCCAAGAAATATAAAAAAGAGTTGAAATCCTCCAATTTTTATATGTCTGGTATAGGTGGAATCAGTAATTCCTTTACCAGATCTGCCATCCTGTAAAGAACTCTCTGCTCTTCTTCAGTTTTTGTTCATTTGTAGTCTTTTGCAGTGTTTCATCTTCCATAAGGATTTTCCTCAGTGCTCTTATAGTCTCCTTTACCTCCCAAATGTAGGTGTTTGGATTTTAAATATGCTGATGAAGTCCTGCCTACCATGATGAATTCAAGGACACATGTTTTGCTGAGAAAAGTATTAATAACTGCCACATGGGTATTCTGTTCAGCTGGAGAAGTCTTCCATCTTTAGGACTTCTTTCTGGAGCACTGCCTTTTCAGAGGTATGACCTTACTTCTGGATGGCTGGACCACTATTTGCAAGCCTGTTAGCTTCGTCTGAATACTGCTTTAACAAGTTCAGGTGCTGATGCTCCAAGTGCAAATCTATAGAGGTAGGTGAGTACTACTCTGACCACAGGAGCCTCCTAACCAATGACAGGATGGACCACTGGTCTTTAAGTAGTTTTAATCAGCAGCTTAAAACTACTGGGCTCAGTATAGCACACATGCTTAGCAGGGAACCATAACACCACAGGACACATGTAACCATGGCAGCTGCCAAAGTGGCAGGCCCATGACTACCCTGAGAAACTTTAGTGAGCTGGTGAGCAAGACCACGTTTATTAATACATCTTGTTTCGTTTTTTTTTTTTCTTAAGGGCAAAAACTTCACCTAGTTTTTCATCCATGTCTTTTCTTTTTTTAAAAATATATTCATTTTAATTGCGGGCTAATTACAATATTGTATTGGTTTTGCCATACATCAACATGAATCCACCACAGGTATACACATGTTCCCCATCCTGAAGCCTCCTCCCACCTCCCTCCCCATTCCATCCCTCTGGGTCATCCCAGTGCACCAGCCCCAAGCATTCTGTATCATGCATCGAACCTGGACTGGCGATTCGTTTCACATATGATATTATACATGTTTCAATGCCATTCTCCCAAATCATCCCACCCTCGCCCTCTCCCACAGAGTTCAAAAGACTGTTCTCTACATGTGTCTCTTTTGCTGTCTTGCATACAGGGTTATCATTACCATCTTTCTAAATTCCATATATATGCATTAGTATACTGTATTGGTGTCTTTCTGGTTTACTTCACTCTGTGTAATAGGCTCCAGTTTCATCCACCTCATTAGAACTGATTCAAATGTATTCTTTTTTATGGCTGAGTAATATTCCACTGTATATAGGTACCACAGATTTCTTATCCATTCGTCTGCTGATGGACATCTGGGTTGCTTCCATGCCCTGGAAGTGCTGTGATGAACATTGGGGTACACGTGTCTCTTTCAATTCTGGTTTCCTCAGTGTGTATGCAGAGCAGTGGGATTGCTAGGTGGTATGGCAGGCGTGTTTTCAAAGTAGGACAAGGTGGTACCGCACAGGAGCGGCAAAGACCACACCCTCACCGATCCCCCGAAAAGCTGATTAGTCCACTTGTGAGTCTGAGTCTAGCTTTCAGAGCTTGATGAGCAACAGCTAACTGGATATTTTGTGTCAGCACTGCTTGTGATAATTAATTACAGGATCTGGCTCACAAGGTTGAACTTGTATCACAAGTTCTACAAGAAAACTGGTTAATACTGATTTGGCTCTGCTTGGCTAAATTTACGTCTCATCCCACCAAATTCAGTTGTTTAAAAGCTCTCACTCTTCCAAGTAGCATCACTGTGCGGACAAACTTTTGGATGGAGAGTCGCCGACTGAACATGTTTTTTAACCACACTCTTGTAAATGTCGCTTAAGTATTTTATTCACTGTGGTGTTAATTCTGCCCATGATACATCACCAATACTTTCAGTGGGTCATTAAATAATTTACGTTTGTCAAAAGCCTTTTGCCATATAAAAGTTTTAAATTTTTATGTAATGAAAGGGCATTATTTCTCAAGCTCTTTGATTTTTCCTTACTTAGATGGAGTCAAAAGTTTCCAAGGCAAGCAATTTCTTTAAAATGAAGACAATTTGATTTTGGTTCCTCTAAAACCTTGCGGTCGACCCAAACCTCTTTACTGAAAGCACTTACTTTATTTATAGAGTATATGTTTATTAAAAAGTTGAATAACTATGCAAGCACAATTTCTAAGTAGAAACTCTAAATAAATCCTAAAATGCGTCTGTACACTAAAAAAGATTTGATCCCTAAAGCCTCTCCAATCTATGCTCAATGAAAACAGCAAACAAAAGGCCTCAATGTTAGTAGAAAACCGAGTTCTTCAAAGCAAGTAAAATTCGGGTTTATTCCTTCTAGAAAGCAGAGGAGAAAGTTTTCAGATTACAAATGACAGAGCTGCCCTTGTGTAACAGAACAATGGTGATGGGCCTCAATTATGAAGAGAGTGAAAGAGTTCTGAAAACGAACAAAAAGGAAAGCTTTAGCTTTGACGCAATTATATCAATCCTTGACCAAACCGAAGATTAATTTTTAGAGTGCTGCCTAACCTTTCATGATCCGTGACAACACATCAGATGTGCAGAGGTACAAAGGACGCGTGCGATTTCCAAATGCCACGCTCGAGCCAACTGCGGTCGCCCGCATGCGTCGTGTGAAGGCGCGACCAACGCCGCCTGTGGGGAGCAGGAGAGTTTATGCGCATCCAAGGCACTCTCCCGTCTCCTGTGGGCTGCTCGCTGAATCACGCCCGTCCTGCTCGAGAGCGCCCGCTTCGGCTCGCCCGCAGTCAGGGCTGCGGAGCCCGCAGAACCATTGTCTGGCGATGGGGATCGCGGGGCGCGGTGCCCGGGAAAACCGCGGGTAGAGCGGACTGTGATCTATCTGACTCTCAGCTAAAGGAGCCCGGGCTGGGACTGCGGCTCGGTGCCGGCCAAGCCGGCACTGCGTGCTGAGCCGAGGCCGGCTTCAGGCCTGCTCCGGTGACGAGGATGTCCTCAGCCCTCTGGGGTTTTAATCAGGCAGTTGAGCGTCTCCTCCCGCTCCCGGCCTCCCTCCCGCGCCCTTCCCGGACCTCCCCGCCCCTCCCCCGCTGGCCAGCGCTCCGACGGCGACCCGCCGCCATTCATCAACCGGTTCACGCCGGTAGCCACCGCCGCGCCGTGACGTCCGCGGGGCCGGGCTTCCGCCCCCTGTCGCCGGCGTTCGGCCAGGAGCCTGGCTGCGATTGGTCACCGGGGCCCTCACGTCACTCCAGGTATAAATGGGAGAGCCTATGACGCAAGGGCGCTGCGACGCGCGCATTGGCTGCCTGGGCTGCGGGCGGCGAGGCTGCGTGCTCTTCCCCGGGCCGTTCACTGCAGGATCGACTCCGGTGCCCCCGCCGCCCGCGAAGCCGTCGCCGCCGCCGCCGCACGACGCCCGCCGCCGCCCCTGCCCCGCCGCCGCCGCCTCGGGACCGGCTGTATGGTTAGGCCACAATCTTCAATGAGTAGACATATTCCTGTGAGTACGCACGCCCCGCGCCGCCGCCTTTGTTAGCAGCTCGGCGCCCGCCCGCGTCCCGGCCCGAGGCCCGGCGGCGGGCGGGGCGCCCGGCGGCACAGAAGCCGCTTTGTGACCGTCGCCGGCCCTGACGTCCGGCGGGCCGGCCGGCGCCCCAGGCCCCTTTGTTTGCCGCGGGGCTCGGCAGCGGGGACGTGGCCCGGGTGGGGCGCGGGCTGCGCGTCAGTGCTGCGGGCGCGCCCCCGGACCCGGCGGGCGGGCGGGCAACGAAGCGCTCGCGGACCGGGCCCGGGACTCCGGCGCGGGCCGGCGGGACTCGGCCTGTGCGGCCATCCTGCGCTCCGCGGCCGCGACCGGCGCTCGGACAAAATGGCCTCGGCGCCGGCGCCGGACTGAAGGCGCGGCGCGGACCCGTGACCCAGGCTGCGCGGCCCCGCCAGGTGAGCCGCCCGCCCCTCCCGGCCGGCGGGAGCAAGTCTGGGCTTGTCGCCGCCCCGGGGCGGGGCGGGCCGGCAGGCGAGGAGCGGCCAGCCTTAGACCCGTGGGAGCTGCTGGCACGCTTCGCTCAGGCCTCGAGCGACTCATGGAGCTCTGTAATCTGGGCCCTTCAGGCTGTTCTTGAAACTCGTCTTGTTGCCTCTGGCCGGCTTGTGGTACCGTGGCCAACCAGACCACAATGAGGTTGAGCTCCCGCCCGTGGAACTCTAGTATTCCACGAATACTAAGTTGTTTGCACAGTAGTCTGGAACCGTTGATTTCATGAGATCTAGATTATGAGCCTTTTTTTTTTTTTGGCCGCAAGGAAAGCCCTGTGGGATCTTAGTTTACCAATCAGGGGTTGAACCCTTGACAGTGAGAGCGCAGAGCTTGCCTGGTAGCTCAGCTAGTAAAGAATCCGCCTGCAACGCGGGTCCTCGGTTCGATTCGTGGGTCGGGAAGATCCCCTGAAGGATAGGTTACTCATTCCGGTATTTTCGGGCTTCCCTGGTGACCAAGACTGTAAAGAATCCGCCTGCAATGCGGGAGACCTGGTTTGGGAAGATGCCCTGGAGGAGGAGGGCATGGCAACCCACTTCGGTGTTTTTGCTTGGAGAATCCCCATGGACAGAGGAACCTGGCGGGCAAACGGTCCGTGGTGTCGCAAAGAGTCGGACACTACAGAGCGACTAAACTCAGCACAGTGAGAGCGCGTAGTCCTAACCACTGAACCTCCAGGAAATTCCCATTCTGTTACTCTTTTTATATGAATTTTTGTGTGATGGCAGTGAAAAAATTGAAGACAGGAATGCTAGATCATTCTCAGGAGTAAGCAGCATTTTATACATGCATTGTTCCAGGTGCATTATATAAAGTATAAGTTGTGGAAAAAACTCCAGTTAACCATTTGTCAAACAGTTACAGAGATAGATTGCTTTGACTCTACAATATGACAAATTTCTGCACAGATATTGCCGCCGCCCCGGTCGTCTGTGATTATATGCAGTTGATTAGTGGGATGGGGAAATTACTTGGGATTTCCAAACGTCCTTTCATAGATAGTTTTTGCCGGAGCGAAGAAATTGGAAATAGGGGAACGTCTTGGGCAAAGCAGAAAGAGGTTAGATATTTATGCTTTTGTGGAAATCCGTAATTTGTCTGTTCCCCACCCACCCACCCCCCACAATCACAGCGTTGCTCCACTCAGAAGGAAAAAAAAACAAAACTGAAATAACCACCGTTTTGTTAAATAAATTATTTCTTTCTGTGATTTCTCCTTAAACAGCCTACTTGGAAAAGATATGGCCAGACTAGGCAGTATCAGGAATTTTAGCTGTTAAATAAGGAAATCAGTGGTGTGCAATACTGTCTCTCTAAAATAGCTTTCAATTGAAAGAGGGTATCACTTGGAAATCAGAATACTGAGATAAGAGCCCTTGACCTTAACAGCTTTGCAGATTATATTTTAATTCACTGTCATTGGAAAGGTGCCAGAATAAACTGTTCATTCCAAGGAAGTAGTATAAGGATTTTATTAGATAATTTATCCACTAGAATACCTGTAAAGTGTTTGAGGCAGTGGCTGGCTCTTAGTGCTCTTGTTAACCTGCTGTTAATATTTTTTCAGTCCTGTTTACTTCCCACCACACAAGTTCCTTATAAACTACTTGGAATAAGACTAATGTCAACATCAGTGCTTTTCCTGTATATATTCTGAAAATATCCTGTGAACATTCATATTATGTTTGATGTTAGCATAAAACTCATTTAGGTCTTTAAGCGGAACTTGGGAAAAGTATAATTGGTAACAGTTAACTTGCTTTTTGAGACTTGCGGACAAAGTGTAAGGTAATTCACACCACCCCACCACCAGTTCCCTAGATTACCACCCCAGGAAGTGGCAACACACACTGGTATTCTTGCCTGTAAAACACATGGAGAGAGAGGAGCCTGATGGACTAGTCAGTGGGGCTGCAGAGTCAGACACAATTTAGTGACTAAACAACACTACCACTTCCCTCTGTCGTTTTCTTTGGATTAGATTTCAGTTTAAGACGGGATTAGTGAAATTTTTATTTTAAAATACAAAAGAGTATTACAATTATGAACATCTTTTTTATAATTATAAATGGAAGTTCTATGTATGTGTATGTAGTGTGCTTGTATTTCACGTAACTAGTTGATCAACTTCCGGACTCAGATGAGGGATAACTGTTAAAGGGAAATAGTAAGTTAATAGGTTGTGAAGGAATGAATGGGACAGCATATATGGTAGCATTTTGAAAACCAATTTCTTTTCTAAATGTATTGACTAATATAGTGAATTTTTGTGATACATAAAAATATTTTGGCAGTTGGAAAAAAATCAGTGTAGAAAGTTGTGCATAATAGTGTATAACAGTGTAAAGCAAATAGCTAAGGATTAAAAGGAGTAATTAATAGAAGAATGTATATACGGGATATTCACCAAAAGTAACAGTGATATTCTTTAAGCAGTACTTGTATTAGATCAGTAATTTCAATTTAAAGTAATCTTTGCTTATTGACTTAACCTGTAGTCACCCTTGTATTTTTGTGGTTCAAGTGAAAGTTAAAAAGTTAGCTTGGGCCAGAATTTGAAAAGATAGCTATGTACTTAAATACTGTAAAAACATAACATGTTCCTTTTGAATTGAAAGCAACATTTTTCTCTCTTTTAAACAGCAGTTCTGTGGTGTTCTCGGTCACACATTTATGGAGTTTCTGAAGGGCAGTGGAGATTACTGCCAGGCACAGCACGACCTCTATGCAGACAAGTGAACTGCAGAAATTCATTACTGCTCAACCAAGAAGCCCCCATAAGACTGGTTAACCTGGACACAGGTGTTGAATTGAAATCCACAGAGCATTTTTATACAAGAATTCTGATCTGGATGGGGTAAACCTCAGTGCACTTCCTTTCTATTGCCTCAGTATTACTGGATTGAAGAATTGCTGCTGCTTGTTAAGAGGTTCATTCATTCATCACTCCCAACTTCATACTTAAAAGCACTGAGAATTTCAAGTGGAGTATATTAAAGTTGACTGTGTTTCTTTGCATCATTTCTGTATTCAATTTTTTAAATTCTTTCATATCCCTATTGAGTGTTTTTTAAGTAAATTAACATGGCTCGAATGAACCGCCCAGCTCCTGTGGAAGTTACATACAGGAACATGCGATTTCTTATTACACACAACCCAACTAATGCAACATTAAGCAAATTTATAGAGGTAAGTTTTGATGCTTTTTAATAGCTTAAACTGATTGTAGTGTAATGGTAGAGCTTTTATATAGCAGTATTTTGAAAATTGTGCGGTGGTTGATGACAGTAGCTCCAACTCCCAGATATATCACTGTCTTCTCTAGGTTAGGTGAATTATTTTATACATTTTTGAGAAGGCCATGTACTTGAAATAGATTAGGTTTATAAGTTAATAATATCTAATTCTTCATGCCTCACAGTTTTCTTCATTTAAATTTATATGTGGACTGTTACCTGTGGCTGTTGCTTGTAAAGTTGGAAGGAGGCTCACTTTGTGGGTTTTTTACATTTTCTAAGCATAATGGCTGACAACTATAAACCAAAGTTAGTTTATGTCTTGGCCCTCTTTTGACGCTTAGGATACAGTTTCCAGCCACTGATATAATTCTGTTTCTGGTGGTTGCTAGATAGTCAAAACTGTCCCACTGCTTAACCTCTTTTGACTGTCAGAAAGGATTGTAATGTTGAATAATTCATTTGTATGCCTTTTATTTTATAAATATTTATAGATAATCAAATAAAAAATAGGCCTCCCAGATCATAGAAGTGCTTTTAAATTTTATCGTCAATATATTTTTTAAATGCCAAGTGTAATAATTAGTAATAATACATTGCATTTTAAAGCCTATAATCTTAAATGGTGGGAAGTTTAACACTGCATTTTTGAGATTTTAGATTCTTTAAGGATATTTTTAAGACTCTAACTATATACTGTATGCTGCAAATGAGAAGTTTAAAGAATTAATATATGTCAAGTCAGATGACTTTGTCATGAGTGATTCCTTTGGTTCCTGAATGGCTTCTGATCCTCTTGTCGGTGCCTCAGCCAGCCAGCGTTGCCATGACTGTAAACAACTTTTTAAACTTAAAATTTATTAAAAATATGTGGTTTAACATTTCTGTTCAGTGCTATTTTAGTATAGTCATCGAAAGCAAAAGACTGCTTCTCTTTTCAACATAGATGATCTTCTGTTAACCAACAATATCTGTTAGAGAGATGATCAAAATGGCAAACTGTGAGCAAGAATAATGTGATTATTTTTCCATCCCATCCTCTAGAGCCCATTAAAAATAAGAACAAAACAAAAGAATAACGTTTGTATAAATCCTTCGCTGTTTCCATGTTTTTATCCAGGAGCTTAAGAAGTATGGAGTTACCACAATTGTAAGAGTATGTGAAGCAACTTACGACACTACTCTTGTGGAGAAAGAAGGCATCCATGTTCTTGTGAGTGTTTAATGGTTCCTCTGTGTTTATAGTACTGTGCTGCAAGTTTAAGTTGTTATAAAATTACAGTCTTAGTTTCCAAATAAAGGTGAAAGCTGACCAGAGATTTGAAGTAATAAAAGATCTTCGTAAAGATTCAGCATTTATTTGCATTTCATTGACTGTGGGGTTTCATAAAGAAGCACTTATTAAAGATAAAATTTGAAAACATTTGGGTGTTAGAATTTTAGAACTATTAGTGTGGTATTTATATTAAAAATCTAAGATGTATATTCTTTTGACTTAGGATTGGCCTTTTGATGATGGTGCACCACCATCTAACCAGATTGTTGATGATTGGTTAAGTCTTGTGAAAATTAAGTTTCGTGAAGACCCTGGTTGTTGTATTGCTGTTCACTGTGTTGCAGGCCTTGGCAGGTAAGAGAGTTTCTTAAACCCATTTAATGGTGTGGATCTTAATTCTTAGTGAAAGCTTCACTTTTGACTCCTATAAAGACAGTCACCAGTTTGTGAATCAGGTTGCTTTGTTGGCTTAATGAAAGTAGGTGAGTGTAACAGTAATGTATTCCAGTATATTTGGAACTGACGAGTGCTATTGCTAAAATTTAAACTTGCTTCCATGGGCACAATTGCTTAATTATGTGTTCTAAGTTGTACCTATGGTAGTGTCCAAGCTTACTGGGAAAATCACTAAGATGGTTTTGCATTGAATATGGTATATTTTTGCATCCTGATTCAGTAGGAACTCATTACCCAGTAGTGCCAAAATACATATGTCCATATAATTACCGATGCCCTCGGCCCCTGCTGCCCCCAAAAAAGTCCAAGTGGAGAAGAGTGAAATGAAACAGCATGGCCCTGCAGAGGTGGGCATGCAGCTGTGTCTCAGTCTAATTGATCATGAAACAAAGCAAATTTTTCTGAAAGATGCTTAAGTGGAAAGTGTTTTTCACTGCTAGGAACTTAAGGAAGTATTGTCAACATTTATCAAGATACTGCTGTCCAGTAATATAAGTCTTAATTTCTAGACTTGTGTTAGTTTATGTAGTTACTAGTTTTCGTTTTAGTTCTAGATGAAAACCTGGATTTGATGCCAAAGTGATATTTTATTAATGTCCAACGTTTTCTATAAATGCTAACACAGGAAGTGTGGCATAAATAATAGTGGTTTTGGATTGGGGAATGTTTGGAGTATTGAATTTTCCAGAATTTGACTTTGAAAAATAATATATCAAAAATTCTTCCCAGAGCTCCAGTGCTTGTTGCCCTAGCATTAATTGAAGGTGGAATGAAATACGAAGATGCAGTACAGTTCATAAGACAGTATGTATTTAATAAATTCTTTCATTTGTACTTTTTATTTCCTCATTAATGTTGGTGAGTTTAAATATATTAATACTGTGAAAGCAATTTGTTTCTAAGAGCCTATCTGACCATTTTGTTCATTCTTGAGATAGTATTGACACCAGGAAATATCCTTCCCGTTCATGTAGATGTTCATATTATAAAAATTCTAATCCAGTAATAATTCTGTGAATTATTGATTTACTTTAAATTCTTGATGAAGTTGTTTATTTGCCTTTTTATTGAGGTGTAATTTATATAGAGTAAAATGCATAGATCTCAAAGATAGATGAATTGACCATAACAGCTAAATAAAATAGCTACTCAATGCAGTGTATAGAATATTTTGGTGATTGCAGAAAATGCCCTCATGCTGTTTGTAGTCACCTTCCCAGCCACCAGAGGCACTCTCTTTTGGCCACATATTACAGTAAACTAGTTTTGCCTTTTCTTGGACTTTATATGAATGGATTCATATTTTAATTACCACCACCCCAAAGATTTAGAAAATTAACTTTTTACAGCTCTCTTCCCCTTTATACATGTTGCCAGTCCATATTTCTCCATTAAGTCACAGTTTAATAATCAGAAGATAAATTGCTACAAGAAAGGTGATCAGTGCCTTCTATGGAACAGTAAACGTTACTATGCTAGAAGGACTTTGCTTTAATTACTTCCTTTGTTTTCTTCCTTCTAGAAAGCGGCGAGGAGCTTTTAACAGCAAGCAACTTTTGTATTTGGAGAAGTATCGTCCTAAAATGCGGCTACGCTTCAAAGACTCCAATGGGCATAGAAACAACTGTTGCATTCAGTAAAACCAGGGTGCATGATGCCATTGACTGGAAGTGGAACCTGAGATGGAATGGAATTTGTCGTACATAGCAGATAGCCTGGTTGACTTGGTGAATAAGTCTGATGAAGCTTCCATAGGAGTGTTGAAGAGCAGTTTCACCAGGCCGTAGGCCTGGCAGAATTGTAGTGTCTGTTCAGGTTATGATCAGCCTATTTGGATACTAGTAAAGAATTCTTGCTGTTCAGCATTTAATATGTGCTTATAATTTATACCAATTGACCTTTCCTGAAATCATGCAGTATTGAATCATGTCATTAAATCTGTTTCCATGCCAGAATCTTACCAATATATAAGAAATTTAGAAAGACTAGGTGCCAAAATACCCAGCACAATACTTGTATATTTTTAGTATCATATAGAACAAATCCCAGGAACTATGAACACTCTGGACCTTATGTGGTTTATTCCTTGCATCATTTCAAACATAGAAAATAGGGCCTATGAGGTTGGTTTGCTCACAATATGTTTACATCTCCCACGTTCATACCAGTATACATCAGATTTGCTCCCTTTTTATTAACCAAGTCTTACAGTGATTATTTAATATCTTTCTATAAATCGCATTTTATGTTGTAGAAGGCCTCCATTTTGAAAATCTACATTGTACAGAAGCACATGTCTTTAATGTCTCCAGACAAAAGCCTTACAGTTCATTTTAATGTTTGCACTTTGGGGTGCAACTTACAGGGAGGGCCTGAAAAAAGAATGGGAGGGGGCTATTAAGTATTTTTAGTAAAATGTTGCCTTTGTCTTGTGCAGAACATGTAGAATATGCGCTTTAATTTAGTAAATATTTTTTTAAAAGGTAGAAATACTTTGTTACTGTAACTAAAACAATTCTTAAATCAAAATTTCTGAAATTCTTGTAATTTTTTTTCATACTTACCTGAAGTTGTTTACCGACTTAGTTTTGTTTGAAGTGTGATTCCCAGCCTCTCTTGCAAAAAAAAAAGTGGGTTTCTGCTAATGAATTGAGCAGACATTTAATATTTTATATACCTTTTGAGCTGTGTAACTTAATATTTGGATACTTGACAATTTGTTTTATTATGTAATTGATAAAATGGTGATGTGTATTAACGTTAGCTCAACCATATATTTATACTGTCTGGGAACAAGTGGTTATAGTTCTGTGGGAGAAATAATTTGTCAGTGTTCACCAGCTTGTAAAAATCTAGTGCAAGAGCTTAAACATTAAATAAATGATGATATGCATTTATCGTCACTGAAGTTGTTTTGCTTCTGGTTAACTCACTTTGTAGGACACCACGTGAAATAATTGCTCTTAGTGCCATTTGAAGTGTGGATTTTGTTTAACAAATGAAGGATTAAATGAAGTTGACATGATAAGTTCCTTGCAGACACAGTTAGGGAACTTTAATGAAAGTGCTTTCCATTATAAACTTTTTAAGGTTTAGATAACTTTGGACCAATGACCCGATGCTGTACTGAGGAGAAACTAGTAGAGGAAGGCCATGAATTGAAGCGCAGTTCCACCAACCAGGTGGTTTTGTGCAGCTTACCTTCCAGGCATGTGTTCTCATTTGCTTATCAATAATTGCATACCTTTTTAAGTTTTGAAGTTAATCCAAATCTAAGCTTTTGGCATGTGAAGTTAACTTTCAGCCATCTGAAAAGCTTTTGTGTATTTCAGTGTTAATCTGAAAGAGACACGTCTGATTTTTTTTTTTAAATAAAACTGAGTAAAAGCCTCAAAATTTGAGTGAGCAACAATGCTTCACCTTTTGTTTTAAAGAATTTGATTCCATCTCTTCATATACCAATTTAGCATTTAATATACTCCATTCTTGAAACTTAAAGCTAAAACAAAAGGGGGTCCTGGGGGCCATTGCTTCTTTAAATCTTATTTTGTGACAGCCTAGTTAACTTGACCTGGGTTGTTTTGTTTTGCAGCCTGCTCTTGGGAAGTGTAGTTGATTACTACATGATAATTAGTATTATCACAGAACATGTAAAATAGCATTTGTGTTTATTGAGAAGTCCTTCATGATTAGTGAAAAACATTTTGAGTTTGAAACATTTAGTTTGCAGTGTTGGATTTTCAGTTTACTTTATAAACCTCATCTCTGCAGTGTTCAGCATATTTAATTTTTTATCTATTTTGTATCTTGTAAATCTACAGAAATCCTCATAATATATCCTGGGAGATTCCATATATCTAATAGCTGAAATATGAATTGTCTTGAATACATGAAGTTATCAGATGGTGTTCTAAAATTCAGTATGTTATTAATCATAAGAGAAAATACAGTCTAGTTGGAGGAAAAACCTAGAGATAAATGTAAGTGGTCATTTTGCATCACACAGAAACTTCTGTTATTCCTTCTAATGCCCCCTTTTCCTGAGACAGTGCTCTTATTCCCACAGCTCCATGCCTAGACGCTTCCAACCCAGGCATGCAACCACATCTGGTTGTCTTCAACCAGAGCACTTAAAAATTATATTGTTGTCCCCCAACTTAGCTTCAGAGTCTTAATCTCTGGAATCTTTTAAACTGCTGTTCTGTTCTTAAATACTATATGATAAGCATCTAAGAGTATCATGGAGAACATGAAAGACAGTGGTGTCAGGTTTTAGGCACTAAAATGAGCACCCCTTTTTTTTCACTTGTAGACATTCTTTTAAAGTACAATTTTGAAGAAACAGTAGTGTTTGCAGTATATGTTTACATATTCCCTGATTCCTTGAGTAAGTCGTGTGTGTGTGTGTATTAAGGGTCTTACCAAGTTTTCATAATTTGATTACCTTATAATCCTATGTTGGTTTTCACAAACTTTACACATTAAGGGATATGAGCCTCTAGTTCGGTGACTAGCTGATAACGTGGTTTAAAACTCAAGGAATGAAACCTATGTGACTATCCACTATACCACAAAAGTATGACTGTACATGTATGCTTGGCCATTTTTTCTGTTACCAGTTGTTAAAGAATTTTATATGACTTTTAATTGAAGGATAATTGCTTTACAGAATTTTGTTTTCTGTCAAACAACATGAATCTGCCATAGTATATGACTTCTTAAACTCTTGCCTGTGGAACTCATTTTGTTTAAGAACAAAGTGTTCTTTGTAAACGCTGTGATTTTGTAAATTTTTTTATTTAGATTGAAACCTGTTTTATTTTTGCAGGAAAAAAAGCTTTTTTAATTAAGTCAGGATAGTAGAGGAGCCTGGCAGGCTCTAGTCCATGGGGTCCCAAAAAATCAGACACCACTGAGTGACTTTCACTTTCAGTTTTCACTTTAGGCTAAGATATGCTGCAGAAGCAACCACCCTGAGAATAACTTGGATTTATTTCTCACTTAAGCTTCATACCTACCAGAGGACCCAAGCTTTTGGAGCATCTACTCTGGGACAGTGCTAGTTGTGAAAGAAGGCAAGGCTTTGGAGTGTCAAATTTCTTGACTAAGAAATCATACTTCAATTCATTGGACAAAACTGGCCACTCAGAACGTAAAATGTACTGAAAAAGACAAAAATAGCATTAATCACTACCACATCAGCTTATAAAATGGGTATCTTAAGCAACATCCTACATAACTGGAATAAACAGGGGACAATGTTTCCCAACAACCAAAATAGAGGTCATGAAGTTTATTAAAGTATGCATATTAGGGAATTATAGGTGCTTATTTAAACCTATAATTTAAAATAAAACTTTAGCTGTGGTAATTTGGCTTACTAGTTAATTTCATATATATATATATACACACATACATATGCATATATTTTTGTGTGTGTGTGTATGACTTGTTACATTTGCTAGGATTTACTCAAGTATTAAATGCCCAATTATCAGATGCTTTTTTGTAACTCCAATACTTATATATCCATCTTAGGAAAAAAGTTTTTCATTCTGAAAGTACTAATAATAGCCTCTGTGGTTTGTTGGCAAGGCTGGGGCAAATAGAGAAGCAAAATTCTAACCCTGAAAGAGCTATTGAGTTTTTCAATTGACTAGAATCAGGAAATTGTGCAATAGTTTCATAGATGTTCACTGAGTGAACATTATGTACCATGTGTTTGGCACTGAAGACAAAGTGATTAGCACAAACTTGGTCCCTGCCTTCATGAAATTTAAACTAGCAGTTTGTCTTCATGAAATTTAAACTGCTGAGTATAGCATAACAAAACCAGTGTATCTAAACCAACACAACCTTTTCCTAAAGGTTCTGGCTTGCAAAAGAAATATGTTAAAATGCCCCTGCTGCAAAAGTATATTCAAATAATTTTCATGGGTAGCTATCAGACAAAAGCCATTAGCACAGAGACTCAAAGAAAGCAAATATTTGGTGGCTCAGATGGTAAAGAATCTGCCTGCAATGCAGGAGACCTGGGTTTGATGCCTGGGTTGGGAAGATCCCCTGGAGGAGGGCATGGCAACCCATTCCAATATTGACTGGAGAATCCCCATGGACAGAGGAGCCTGGTGGGCTACAGTCCATGGGGTCACAAAAGAGTTGGACAGGACTGAGCAACTAAGCACAGCATAGACATTAATTAAATGATCATTGTAGTTATGCCTGTTATATATGCTGTGCATGAAAATACTGCCAGATTTTGGTAGGGCTCATGGGTACATCAGACTAAACCCATCATAGAAATGTAGCTCAAACAGCAAAAATTAACATGATGAACCTGGCAATGAGTTGTTTGACTAGTCGCACATACAAATGGGCTTCCCTGGTGGCTCAGACGGAAAACCATCTGCCTGTAGTGCAGGAGACCTGGGTTCGATCCCTGGGTTGGGAAGATACCCTGGAGAAGGAAATGGCAACCCACTCCAGTACTCTTGCCTGGAAAATTCTGTGGACAGAGGAGGCTTGAGGCTACAGTCCATGGGGTTGCAGAGAGTCAGACACGACTAAGCGACTTCATGTACAAATCAGGTTGTTCTTGTGGAAGATCTAGTGACCAAAAATTTTTACTTGGAAAATTATTCTGCCCACTAATTCTATCTCCTGATGGATGGAAAAAAAGTTCTCATGATTTTGTTCTAGCAACCCTGACAGGGAAACAATGAAGGCTGCTTCTCTCATCTATCATTTTTCTTTCTTTTTTTAAAAAAATTATTTTAATTGGAGGCTAATTACAATATTGTAGTGGTTTTTGCCATACATTGACATGAATCAGCCACAGGTGTATGTGTTCCCGATCCTGAACCCCCCTCCCACCTCCCTCCCCATCCCATCCCTCAGGGTCTTCCCAGTGCACCAGCTCCGAGCACCCTGTCTCATGCATTGAACCTGGACTGGCGATCTCTTGCACATATAATATACATGTTTCAATGCTATTCTCTCAAATCATCCCACCCTTGCCTTCTCCTACAGAGTCCAAAAGACTCTTCTTTACGTCTGTATCTCTTTTGCTGTCTTGCATACAGGGTTATCGTTACCATTTTTCTAGATTCCATATATATGCGTTAGTATACTGTATTGGTATTTTTCTTTCTGGCTTGCTTCACTCTGTATAATCGGTTCCAGTTTCATCCACCTCATTAGAACTGATTCAAATGTATTCTTTTTAATGTCTAAGTAATATTCCATTGTGTATATGTGCCACAGCTTGCTTATCCATTCATCTGCTGATGGACATCTAGGTTGATTCTATGTCCCGGCTATTATATACAGTGCTGCGATGAACATTGAGGTACATGTGTCTCTTTCAATTCTGGTTTCCTCGGTGTGTATGCCCGGCAGTGGGATTGCTGGGTCATAGGCAGTTCTAGTTCCAGTTTTTTAAGGAATCTCCACACTGTTCTCCATAGTGGCTATACTAGTTTGCATTCCCACCAACAGTGTAAGAGGGTTCCCTTTTCTCCACACCCTCTCCAGCATTTATTGCTTGTAGACTTTTAGATAGCAGCCATTCTGACTGGCGTGAGCTGGTACCTCATTGTGGTTTTGATTTGCATTTCTCAAATAATGAGTGATGTTGAGCGTCTTTTCATGTGTTTGTTAGCCATCTGTATGTCTTCTTTGGAGAAATGTCTGTTTAGTTCTTTGGCCCATTTCTTGATTGGGTCATTTATTTTTCTAGAATTGAGCTTCAGAAGTTGCTTGTATATTTTTGAGATTAATTCTTCATCAGTTGCTTCATTTGCTACTATTTTCTCCCATTCTGAAGGCTGTCTTTTCACCTTGCTTTTAGTTTCCTTCATTGTGCAAAAGCTTTTAAGTTTAATTAGGTCCCATGTGTTTATTTTTGCTTTTATTTTCGTTACTCTGGGAGGTGGGTCATAGAGGATCCAGCTGTGATTTATGTTGGAGGGTGTTTTGCCTATGTTTTCCTCTAGGAGTTTTATAATTTCTGGTCTTACATTGAGATCTTTAATCCATTTTGAGTTTATTTTTGTGTATGGTGTTAGAAAGTGTTCTAGTTTCATTCTTTTACAAGTGGTTGACCAGTTTTCCAGCATCACTTGTTAAAGAGATTGTCTTTTCTCCATTGTATATTCTTGCCTCCTTTGTCAAAGATAAGGTGTCCATAGTTGTGTGGATTGATCTCTGGGCTTTCTATTTTGTTCATTGATCTATATTTCTGTCTTTGTGCCAGTATCATTTTTCTTTCCTTGAAAGTTTTATTTCTTGTGACTGTACAATACAGGCACAAGCCATTTGATGACAACGTTTGGTCTCCTTAATTGCAAGCAGCTTGCAAGAGACTTACTGGTTACAAATATTGCTTACAAAATCATCACGAGAGAAAATCTTTTACTTGATGTAGAGAAAGAGCAAATTAGCCAAGATGGCGGCAGTCAGGCTCTCTTGCCCCATGACCTCTCACTCTCACCCCATGTTTTGTAAATACATGGTAATGTAACAGCTGAGATCACTTATAGCACTGCACATGCACATCTGCTTGGCCATGGGCCACTTTGCTCTGTAAACATATGTAAACTCCACCTGAAAAGCTCTTGTGACTACATTATGGCTATGTTAAGGCTGTGTTATAACTGTCCACTGGGTCAGCTATGAGAGAATACAGTGTGTCTGCTGTTACGGCTGCTGCACCAGCCTGTGACAACCACTCTGAACCTCTACCGAAACCAGAGACCAGAAATAGCTCCATGGGCCAACAGTAAGTGTTTGTGTTTATGGAAGTTAATAGGACAGATGGATGCCTGACCTAAGCCCATAAAGCACTGGGTCAATGTGGTGATCAGTTTTTAAGTGGCCCCTAACAACCTCCTGTGTTTATACCTATCATTGGTCCTTTCTATGTTGTGCCAAGGTTGGCCTGCATGACCAATGGGATGTGGCAGAAGTGATGGTATGTCACTCCTGAGATTAGGTTATAACAGACCACAACTCTCATCTTGGGCTGTACTCTAGGGGAAGTCACTGGCCACATCTTGAGAATACCCAAGCAAACAAGAAAGGAAAGAGTGACCTCCAGCTACAGTCAGTGAGGAACTGAGATCAGCTTGCAATTACTGGATAAACACGGGAGTCGATCCTCCAGCCTTCAGATAACTGAGATGCTGAACCAGAACCATGCAACTAAGCTACTTTCAGATGCCTGATCTACAAAAACTGCAAGATAAATGTTTGTTGCTTTAAATCACTAAATTTGGAAGGGTAATCTTTTTATATGGCAGTAGGTACCTGGGCTTCCCTGGTGGCTCAGACAGTAAAGATTCCACCCACATTGTGGGATGCCTGGGTTTGATTCCTGAGGCAGGGAGATCCACTGGAAGAGATCATGTTAACTCACTCCAGTATTCTTGCCTGGAGAATCCCCATGGACAGAGGAACTGGTGGGCTACAGTGCACGGAGTTGCAGAGTCGGACATGACTGAACAAATAAGCACCCTGCATGCATGTGTGCTAAGTCGCTTTAGTTATGTCTAGTTCTTTGGTTCTAGCCCAGCAGACTCCTCTGTCCATGGGATTCTGCAGGCAAGAATAGTGGAGTGGGTTGTCGTGCCTTTCTCCAGGAGATCTTCTGACCCAGGAATCAAATCCATATCTCTCATGTCTCTTGCGTTGGCAGGAAGGTTCTTTACCACTGTGATCATCTGGGAAGTCCATTTAATACCCTACACTGGGTTCAGTTCAGTTTAGTTGCTCAGTCATGTCCAACACTTTGAGACCCCATTAACTGTAGCATGAAGGCCACCATTGCATTGGTGATGCCATCCAGCCATCTCATCCTCTGATGCCCGCTTCTCCTTCTGCCCTCAATCTTTCCTAGCATAATGGACTTTTCCAGTGAGTTAGCTATTCACATCAGGTGGCCAAAATAGTGGAGCTTCAGCTTCAGCCTCAGTCCTTCCAATGAGTATTCAGGATTGATTTTCCTTAAGGTTGACTGGTTTGATCTTGCTGTCCAAGGAACTTTCAGAAGTCTTCTCCAGCACCACAGTTCAAAGACATCAATTCTTTGGTGTTCTGTCTTCTTTATAGTCCAGGTCTCACAACCATACATGACCACTGGGAAGACCATAGCCATGACTTTTGTCAGCAGAGCAATGTCTCTGCTTTTCAACACAATGTCTAGGTTCGTCATAGCTTTCCTGCCAAGAAGCAATGATCTTCCGATTGCATTGTGCTGTCACATCCACAGTGATTTTAGAGACCAAGAAGAGGAAATCTGCCACTACTTCCACATTTTCCCTTCTATTTGCCATGAATAAATGGGGACGGATGCCATGATCTTTGTTTTGTCAGCATTTAGTTTTAAGCTGGCTCTTTCACTCTCCTCCTTCATCCTCATCAAGAGGCTCTTTAGTTCCTCTTCACTTTCTGCCATTAGAGTGGTATCATCCACATATCTGAAGCTTGCTGATATTTCTCCCACCTGTCTTGATTCCAGCTTGTAACTCAAATAGCCCAGCATTTCTCATGACGTGCTCAGCATATAGGTTAAACAAACAAGGTGGCAAGAGAGAGCTCTGTAGTACTCCTTTCTTAATCTTGAACTGGTCAGTGGTTCCATACAGGGTTCTAACTGTTGCTTCTTCATGCGCATACAGGTTTCTCAGGAGACAGATAAGATGGTCTGGTATTCCTGTATCTTTAAGAGCTTTCCACAGTTTGTTATGATCCACACAGTCAAAGGCTTTAGCATAAGCAATGAAACAGAGGTGGATGTTTTTCTGGAATTCCCTTGCTTTCTCTATGATTGAGAGAATGTTGACAACTTGATCTCTTGTTCCTCAGCTTTTTCTACGCCCAGCTTGGATATCTGGAAGTTCCTGATTTGCATAATGCTGAAGCATAACATGCAAGATTTTTGAGCATGACCTTACTAGCATGGGAGATGAGTGCAATTGTCCAACAGTTTGCACATTTTTAGTACTACCCTTCTTGGGAATTGGGATGAGGATTGACCTTTTCCAGCCCTATGGCCACTGCTGGGTCTTCCAGATTTGCTGACATATTGAGTGCAATACTTTGATGGCATCATCTTTTAGGGTTTTGAATAGCTTTACTGGAATTCCATTGCATCCACTAGCTTTATTGAGAGCAGGGCTGCCTAAGGTCCACTTGACTTCACACTCCAGAATGTCTGGCTCTGGGTGACTGACCACACCATTGTGGTTATCTGGTTCATGAAAATCTTTTTTGTACACTTCTTCCATCTCTTCTTGATCTCTTCAGTGTCTACTAGGTCTCTATCATTTCTGGCCTTTATTGTGCTCATCTTTGGGCAAAATATTCCCTTGATATAACCAATTTTCCTGAGGAGATCTCTAAGCTTTCCCCTTGTGTTGTTTTCCTCTATTTTTATGCACTGTTCATTGAAGGTCTTCTTGTCTCTCCTTGCTCTTCTTTGGAACTCTGCATTTAGTTGGATGTATCTTTCCCTTTCTTGCTTGCTTTTCACATCTCTTCTTTCCTCAGCCATTTGTAAGTCCCCCTTAGATGACCACTTTGTCTTCTTGCTTTTCTACTTCTTTGGGTTGGTTTTGTTTGCTGCCTCCTGTACAATATTACAGACCTCCGTCCATAGTTCCTCAGGCACACTGTCTGCCAGATCTAACCCTTTCATCTATTCATCACCTCCACTGCATATCCATTGAGGATTTGATTTAAGTTGTACCTAGCTAGCCAATATTTAAATTGGTTAGAATGGGGCAAATTTAATTTTTCCTCAGTGTTAGTTAACTCTGTGACCTGAATGAATTAATTACAATTTATTCTAATAATGACTTAATCCTGCTCAAATTACCCTCACAGTTCTAATTGATAGCATTGTCTAAATTTTATGCTTGTTTTTCTTTCTTTTTATATCCTTTTACTTTACCATCCAGCTTCAAAAGTAGAAGCTTGCTATTATTTCCCACCTCATTCTATTTTTCCTGTTTATCGAGTAGCTTTAATTCCTATTAATCTTTATTTTCACATTAATCTGATTCTCTACATTTTAATTAATTACACTAAAGGGTTTCTTCTTGGGACTTTCCTGGTGGTCCAGTGGCCAGGACTCTGGGTTCCTAGTACAGGTGGCCCAAGTTCCATCTCTGGTCAGGGAACTAGATCTTGCTAAGGCTTGGCACAGCCAAATAAATAAATAAATAAAGTCTTTAAAATTTCTTTTTAGGCATTGAATTTTTGTCCCCATCTATTTATTACTTATAGTCTGTGTTTATTACAGATTTATCTGTATAAGAAAGAAGTACTAGAACTTAGTCAAAAAGAGGCATGGACAAGTTTGCAGAAATTGACTTTCACTTTTAATAATGGGGGAAAAGTAGGGTTGTGATTGATAGTCAATTGCTATAATCTCTAAATATGTCTTGATTGCTGATTTTAACCACCAAATCTAGACTTTACAGAAGGGTTACAGCTTGTTTGCCTCATTCCTTGGCTAAGGTTGGGAACTACATTTCCCAGAATCCCTTTTGCTCTGTGGTTCCAGACTAGAGTTGGACACAAGAATTTGTATGAAATTTGGAAAATGAGAGAAATTGAAGCCTTAATGGTCATTGCTATCAGACCAGGTGACAGTAGAGACAGAGGTGCCTGGTGAGCCCCACGTTTTCCTACCTCTTCTCTTGCCTCTTGCCACCTGCTGGGCCACTGGCAGCCCCTGACCCGCCATAGGTCACTTAGATGCAGACCCAGGGGTGACAGCCACGCGAAGGCAACTATTTCCCCAGTGGTAACACTTGAAGAAATCTTTCCACAAGTACTCTTCCTGCAGTCCCACTCTGGCAAGCAGTTGTGTTTGTTTCGTTGAGTTTCCCCACCATCTTCAATTTGTCCCCTCACACCAGTGCTTCAGATGGAATGTTTGGTACCTGTTTCTCTGATCTTGTCTTCCTTTCCAGACTTTCACTTTTCCAAGCCTACTTATGTTTGTTTGAGGTATAATTGTTATAATTCCTTCTTCTCTTTATATTTGCAGTGGCTCTGTTTTCCTACTGATGCACTTGGGATCTTTTGGCTCTGCCATCTTCAACAACATCATGGCTGCAAAATGGGCAACAACCACCAAGCATTATGCCCTCACAGGACATTGCCAAAGCGTGAAGCAGGAGTATTGGTGCTAAAAAATATATATCCTTACATTCTTCTCCTCTTTCATGGAGGAAAAATTTTATCTCTGCAGAACTCCCCATCAGTCTCAACAGTCAGAACAGAGTTGTGTATCTTCTGATCACTGACGTAGAGGCTGCAGGCCATGACTGGCTTGGACCTATCCTTGGCCGAATAGCAGGATAACTTAGAAAGCTTTCAAAACATGCTTTCACCTGTGCCCAACTTGCAGAGATTCTGATTTAATTGCTCTAGGGTGGTGCCCTGGCATTAATATTTGTAAAATTCCCTTATAGGGATTTAAATATGCAGCCATGGTGGAGAACCACTGCTTGGATCAAACATGATTCATTTGTTGGATCTATGGCACAACAAACAAAATCAGAGTTCTGTATAAAGTAGAAGGATTAAATGGCTGTGGGAAAGGAAATCAAGAGTGTTTTAGGATTTTTTTTTTAATCCATATAGATTATCTCATCTGAGGACAATCTATAAGACAGCTAGAGATATGACTAAAATTCCATCTGGCTTGCATCATATGACATCACTAAGCACTACCAGGTTCTACATTTAATGTACATGTTCCATTTTGACTAACTTTAGGAGTGGCATAGGGCTTCCCTCATAGCTCAGTTGGTAAAGAATCCTCCTGTAATGCAGGAGACTGTGGTTCAATTCCTAGGTCAGGAAGATTCACTGGGGAAGGGATAGGCTGTTGTTCAGTCGCTAAGTCATCTCTGACTCTTCTGCGACCCCAAGGACTACAGCCCACCAGACTCCTCTTCCATGGGATTCTCCAGGCGACAATACTGGAGTGGGTTGCTGTTTCCTTCTCCAAGGGATAGGCTACCCACTCCAGTATTCTTGGGCTTCTCTTGTGGCTCAGCCGGTAAAGAATCTGCCTTCAATGCAGGAGGCCTGGGTTGGAAAGATCCCCTGGAGAAGGGAAAGGCTACTCACTCCAGTAGTCTGGCCTGAAGAATTCCATAGACTGTATAGTCCATGGAGTCCCAAAGAGTCAGGCAAGACTGAGCAACTTTCACTTTCTAGGGATGGCACAGAACAGCTATTCTCCCATCTGTTAGCTGCTTGAGGTAAAGCAGTCTGAACCCGCTCCCAAACCAAGTTACACAAGGCTCAAGCTACACACAGACTCCTCGGTGGGGCACATACAATTTTGAAATAAATGTACAAATCACTGATCAAGAGAAATCTTAGGTGATTTCCAGAAATTTCCTAGTCATGTCAAGGATTTGACTAATGGTATTTCAGTCAGATAATCTATAAAATGCTAAGGAAGTCCCAAGATTGGACATTGATCAGAATATTCCAGTCTAGCTGCTGCTGCTGCTGCTGCTGCTAAGTCGCTTCAGTCGTGTCCGACTCTGTGTGATGCAATAGACAGCAGCCCGCCAGGCTCCTCCGTCCCTGGAATTCTCCAGGCAAGAATACTGGAGTGGGTTGCCATTTTCTTCTCCAATGCATGCAGGCGTGCTAAATTGCTTCAGTCATGACCGACTCTGTGTGACCCTATGGACAGCAGCCCACCAGGCTCCTCTGTCCACAGGATTCTCCAGGCAAGAACACTGGAGAGACTTGCCATTTCTTACTCCCCAGTCCAGCTATATCTTTGTTAAAAATGCTTTTGCTAAGAGCTACATGGGGGGGAAAATAGCTTTGAATGTAAGAAAATGTATGTTCTGTGAAGAAAAAGAAATACACCAGGTCCTTAGTTTTGCAATCTAATCAGTATTAAAATTATTATTCACTATCACGTGCACTCCAGTTCAGTTCAGTTCAGTTCAGTTCAGTCGCTCAGTTGTGTCTGACTCTTTGTGACCCCATGAATCGCAGAACACCAGGCCTCCCTGTCCATCACTAACTCCCGGAGTTCACTCAGACTCGCGTCCATCGAGTGAGTGATGCCACCCAGCCATCTCATCCTTTGTCGTTCCCTTCTCCTCCTGCCTTCAATCCCTCCCAGCATCACAGTCTTTTCCAATGAGTCAGCTCTTTGCATGAGGTGGCCAAAGTACTGGAGTTTCAGCTTTAGCATCAGTCCTTCCAAAGAACCCCCAGGGCTGATCTCCTTTAGAATGGACTGGTTGGATCTCCTTGCAGTCCAAGGGACTCTCAAGAGTCTTCTCCAACACCACAGTTCAGAAGCATCAATTTTTTGGCGCTCAGCCTTCTTCACAGTCCAACTCTCACATCCATATATGACCATGGGAAAAATCATAGCCTTGAGTAGATGGATCTTAGTCAGCAAAGTAATGTCTCTGCTTTTGAATATACTATCTAGGTTGGTCATAACTTTTCTTCCAAGGAGTAAGCATATTTTAATTTCATGGCTGCAATCACCATCTGCAGTGATTTTGGAGCCCCCCCAAATAAAGTCTGACACTGTTTCCACTGTTTCCCCATCTATTTCCCACGAAGTGATGAGACTGGATGCCATGATCTTCGTTTTCTGAATGTTGGGGTTTAAGCCAACTTTTTCACTCTCCTCTTTCACTTTCATCAAGAGGCTTTTTAGTTCCTCTTCACTTTCTGTCGTAAGGGTGGTGTCATCTGCATATCTGAGGTTATTGATATTTCTCCCAGCACTCTTGATTCCAGCTTGTTCAGGGAGCTATCAAATCTAAAGTATTTGTTTATATGCCATGCAGTCATGTACATCATAACATTTTTTTGAAACATTTTTTTATAATTTGTTCATTTTTTAATTGAAGGATAATTGCTTTACAGAATTTTCTTGTTTCCTGTCAAACCTCAACATGAATCAGCCATAGGTATACATATATACCCTCCCTTTTGAATCTCCCTCCCATCTCCCACCCCATTCCACCATTCTAGATTGATACAGAGCCCCTGTTTGAGTTTCCTGAGCCATACAGCAAATTCCCATTGGCTATCTAGTTTACATGTGGTAATGTAGGTTTCCATGCTACTCTTCCCATACATCTCACCCTCTTCTCCCCTCTCTCCATGTCCAGAAGTTTAATCTCTATGTCTGTTTCTCCATTGCAGTCCTGTAAATTCTTCAGTACCATTTTTCTAGATTTCATATATATGCGTTACAATATGGTATTTATCTTTCTCTTTCTGACTCACTTCACTCTGTATAATATGTTCCTGGTTCATCCACCTCATCAGAACTGACTCAAATGCATTCCTTTTTATGGCAGGGTAATATTCCATTGCATATATGTACCATTCATCTGTCGATGGACAGCTAGGTTGGGGTACATGTATTATTTTGAATTTGTGTTTTCATTTTTTCTGAATATATATCAATTTTATGGAATTGCTGGCTTAAAACCCAACATTCAAAAAACAAATTTCATGGCATTCAGTCCTATCACTTCATGGCAAATAGAGGCAGAAACAATGGAAAGAGTGACAGACTTTATTTTCTGGGGCTACAAAATCATTCTGGACAGGGACTGCAGCCACAAAACTAAAAGACACTTAACTCTTTGAAAGAAAAGCTGTGGAAAACCTAGACAGCGTATTAAAAAGCAGATTCATCACTCCATTGACAAAGGTTTGTATAGTCAATGCTATGGTTTTTCCAATAGTCATATATGGATGTGGGTGTTGGACCATAAAGAAGGCTGAGTGTCAAAGGTGCTTTCAAGCTGTAGTGTTGGAGAAGACTCCTGAGAGTACCTTGGACTGCAAGGCGATCAAACCAGTCAATCCTAAAGGAAATCAGTCCTGAATATTCACTGGAAGAACTGATGCTGAAGCTGAGGCTCCAATACTTTGGCCCCCTGATGCAAAGAGCTGACCATTAGAAAAGACCCTGATGCTGGGAAAGAAGGAGGGCAAGAGGAGAAGGAGGCAACAGAGATTGAGATGGTTGGATGGCATCAGTGACTCAATGGGCAAGAGTTTGAGCAAACTCCATGAGATAGTAAAGCACAGGGAAGCCTGGCATACTGCAGTTCATGGGGTTGCAAAGAGTTGGACATGACTTAGTGACTGATCAACAACATGGTAATTCTATTTTTAGGTTTTTTTAAGGAACTTCCATACTTTTCTCCATAGTGGCTATACCAATTTACATTCCCACCATCAGTGCATGAAAGTTCCATTTTTTCCACATGCTCACCAATACTTACTTTTTCTTGATGTTTTGATAATAGGACAATCAGAGAAATTTGTATAGTGATTGAATTCTTGATCTCATTGGATGTTGGATGATATTAGGCAATTATTGTTAATTTTTAGGTGCAATAAAAATGTTGTGGAATGTTTAGAAAAGATAAATCGTCTTTTAGCAATGCAACCAAAATATATTTAGATGAAATGATATTATATAAAGAAATTGCTTCAAATAACCCAGTGTTTATTTGACTTTATGCATAGACATCTTCAAATGGTCAATACCAAAGTCAAATTGTTTGTACTCTTTGTAGCCTAAGATGGAGAAGCTGTATACAGTCAGCAAAAACAAGATGGGGAGCTGACTGTGGCTCAGATCATCAGCTTCTGACAGCAAAATTCAGGCTTAAACCACTAGGGCAGCCAGGTACAACTTAAATTAAATTCCCTGTGAATATGCAGTGGAGGTAGCAAATAGATTCAAGGGATTACATCTAGTTAACAGTGTGCCTAAGAGTTATGGATGGAGGTCCACAATATTGTACAGAAGGCAGCAAACAAAACCATTCCAAAGAAATAGAAAAGCAAGAAGGCAACGTGGTTCTCTAAGGAGGCTTTACAAACAGCTGAAGGAAGGAGAGAAGTGAAAAGCAAGGGATAAAGGGCAAGGTACATCCAACTAAATGCAGAGTTCCAAAGAAGAGCAAGGAGAGACAAGAAGACCTTCAATGAACATAAAAGAAGTGCATAAAACTAGAAGCAAACAACAGAAGGGGCAAGGCTAAAGATCTTTTCAGGAATATGGGAAATATCAAGGGAATATTTTGCCCAAAGATGAGCACAATAAAGGACAGAAATGGTAGAGATCTGCTAGACACTGAAGAGATCAAGAAGAGATGGAAAGAGTACATGAAAGAACTGTACAAAAAAGATCTTCATGAGCTAGATTACTACGATAGTGTGTGGTCAGTCACCCAGAGCCAGACATTCTGGAGTGGCAAGTCAGGTGGGCCTTAGGAAGCACTGCTAATTTAATAAAGCTGGTGGATGTGATGGATTCCAGTAGAGCTATTCAAAACCCTAAAGGATGAAGCTATCAAGTTGCATTCAGCAAATCTGGAAGACCCAGCAGTGGCCATAGGGCTGGAAAAGGTCAATCCTCATCCCAATTCCCAAGAAGGGTAGTACTAAAAATGTGCAAACCATCGGACAATTGCACTCATCTCCCATGCTAGTAAGGTCATGCTTAAAAATCTTGCATGTTATGCTTCAGCATTATGCAAATCAGGAACTTCCAGATATCCAAGCTGGGCGTAGAAAAAGCTGAGGAACAAGAGATCAAGTTGTCAACATTCTCTCAATCATAGAGAAAGCAAGGGAATTCCAGAAAAACATCCACCTCTGTTTCATCGCTTAGGCTAAAGCCTTTGACTGTGTGGATCATAACAAACTGTGGAAAGCTCTTAAAGATACAGGAATACCAGACCATCTTATCTGTCTCCTGAGAAACCTGTATGCGCATGAAGAAGCAACAGTTAGAACCCTGTATGGAACCACTGACCAGTTCAAGATTAAGAAAGGAGTACTACAGAGCTCTCTCTTGCCACCTTGTTTGTTTAACCTATATGCTGAGCGCGTCATGAGAAATGCTGGGCTACTTGAGTTACAAGCTGGAATCAAGACAGGTGGGAGAAATATCAGCAAGCTTCAGATATGCGGATGATACCACTCTAATGGCAGAAAGTGAAGAGGAACTAAAGAGCCTCTTGATGAGGATGAAGGAGGAGAAAGAGCCAGCTTAAAACTAAATGCTGACAAAACAAAGATCATGGCATCCGTCCCCATTTATTCATGGCAAATAGAAGGGAAAATGTGGAAGTAGTGGCAGATTTCCTCTTCTTGGTCTCTAAAATCACTGTGGATGTGACAGCACAATGAAATCGGAAGATCATTGCTTCTTGGCAGGAAAGCTATGACGAACCTAGACATTGTGTTGAAAAGCAGAGACATTGCTCTGCTGACAAAAGTCATGGCTATGGTCTTCCCAGTGGTCATGTATGGTTGTGAGACCTGGACTATAAAGAAGACAGAACACCAAGGAATTGATGTCTTTGAACTGTGGTGCTGGAGAAGACTTCTGAAAGTTCCTTGGACAGCAAGGAGATCAAACCAGTCAATCTTAAGTAAAAACAACCCTGAATACTTGTTGGATGGACTGAGGCTGAAACTGAAGCTACAGTATTTTGGCCATCTGATGTGAACAGCCGATTCACTGGAAAAATCCTTTATGCTAGGAAAGATTGAGGGCAGAAGGAGAAGAGGGCATCAGAGGATGAGATGGCTGGATGGCATCACCAATGCAATATACATGAACTTAGGCAAACTTTGGGAGATGGTGAGGGACAGGGAGGCCTATTGCACTGCAGTCCGTGGAGTTGCAATCAGTCTGACACAGCTGGGTGCCTGAACCACAACAGCGTAACCAGTGCACACAACAATTCTAGTAGAAGTTTCAAGAAGTCCTCCTTCTACCAACATATTTTCATTGAGTACTTTTTTTTACAAGACTCCCTATAAATTTGTCTCATTTGGAAAACTCACAACAAAACTGGAGGGTGTGAAAACTGTAAAACTTTTAGAAAATATTTTTTAATTTTTTTAACACTAACTAGCTAATGGAAGTAAGTGGATTGTTGTCGAACTCCAATTTTTATTTAAAAATTAGTTTCCTTCAATATATTTTAAGCACCTATTTAAGAATATTGGTTAAAAGGGATGAAATAAATAAAACAGTTGCTTTATTTGAGTAATAAACTGGATTCCAGCAGGCTCTGCTGGGTCTGCCATGCTAATCCCTGGAAATATGTGGAGCATATCTCACTGTGCAGTGTGAGAAGAGTCTCATTTTAAGATACCCACGGATGCACAAGAAAGTGGTAATACTGATAACCTCCTGGAAAGGGAAATAGTATTTTAGAGAAAAGGATGGAAGAAACTTCCATTGTTTTCCTTGCTGTATATATTATAAATTCGCGTCATATGAATATATTACCTATTTGTTCTAGCTCTATGAAAAATATCATTGAAAGTTTGCTAGGAATTGCACTGAACATATAGATTTCTTTGGATAATATTGCAATGTGGGAGACCCAGATTCGATCTCTGGGTCGGGAAGATCCCCTGGAGAAGGAAATGGCAACCCAGTTCAATATTCTCACCTGAAGAATCCCACGGAGGAAGGAGCCTGGTAGGCTGCAGTCCATGGGGTTGCAAAGAGTCAGACACGACTGAGTGACTTTACTTTGGATAATATGTTCAATTTCACTACATTGATTCTTCCAATCCATGGTATAAGACATATTTCTCCATCTATTTGTGTCATCTTTTATTTCGTTCATCAGTATTTTATACTTTTCTATATAAAGGTCTTTTGTTCTTTAGGTAAATTTATTCCTAAGTATTTTATTCTTTTCATTGCAACGGTGAAAGGGATTGTTTCCTCAATTTCTCTTTCTGATTTTTCATTGTTAGTGTATAGGAATGCAAGGGATTTCTGCATATTAATTTTATATCCTACAACTTTACCATATCCATTGATTACCTCTAGTGGTGGCATCATGACACCACTGTAATTTTCTGGTGACATAGTTAGGGTTGTCTTTGTAGAGGATCATGTCTTTTGCAAACAGTGAGAGTTTACTTCTTCTTTTCCAATCTGGATACTTTTATTTCTTTTTGTTCTCTGATTTCTGTAGCTAGGACTTCCAAAACTATGCTGAATGGTAGTGGTGAGAGTGGGCACCCTTATCTTGTTCTTGATTTTATAAAAAAAGTTTTCAGTTTTTCACCGTTGAGGATAATGTTTGCCGTGGGTTTGTCATATATGACTTTTATTATGTTGAAAGAAGAGAGGCGAAAAACAAAGGAGAAAAGGAAAGATACAAGCATCTGAATGCAGAGTTCCAAAGAATATCAAGGAAAGATAAGAAAGCCTTCCTCAGCAATCAATGCAAAGAAATAGAGGAAAACAACAGAATGGGAAAGACTAGAGGTCTCTTCATGAAAATTAGAGATACCAAGGGAACCTTTCATGCAAAGATGGGCTCAATAAAAGACATAAATGGTATGCTAACAGAAGCAGAAGATATTAAGAAGAGATGGCAAGAGTACACAGAAGAACGATACAAAAAAGATCTTCACGACCCAGATAATCACGATGGTGTGATCACTCACCTAGAGCCAGACATCTTGGAATGTGAAGTCAAGTGGGCCTTAGGAAGCATCAGTATGAACAAAGCTAGTGGAGGTGATGGAATTCCAGTTGAGCTATTTCAAATCCTGAAAGATGATGCTGTGAAAGTGCTGCACTCAATATGCCAGCAAATTTGGAAAACTCAGCAGTGGTCACAGGACTGGAAAAGGGCAGTTTTCATTCTAATCCCAAAGAAAGGCAATGCCAAAGAATGCTCAAACTACCTCACAATTGCACTCATCTCACACACTAGTAAAATGATGCTCAGAATTCTCCAAGCCAGGCTTCAGCAATATGTGAACTGTGAACTTCCAGATGTTCAAGCTGGTTTTAGAAAAGGCAGAGGAACCAGAGATCAAATTGCTAACATCCACTGGATCATGGAAAATGTAAGAGAGTTCCAGAAGAACATCTATTTCTGCTTTATTGACTATGCCAAAGCCTTTGACTGTGTGGATCACAATAAACTGTGGAAAATTCTGAGAGAGATGGGAATACCAGACCACCTGACCTGCTTCTTGAGAAACCTGTATGCAGGTCAGGAAGCAACAGTTAGAACTGGACATGGAACAACAGACTGGGTCCAAATAGGAAAAGGAATATGTCAAGGCTGTATATTGTCACACTGCCTATTTAACTTATATGCAGAGTACATCATGAGAAACTCTGGGCTGGAAGAAGCACAAGCTGGAATCAAGAGTGCTGGGAGAAATATCAATAACTTCAGATATGCAGCTGACACTACCCTTATGGCAGAAAGTGAAGAGGAACTAAAAAGCCTCTTGATGAAAGTGAAAGAGGAGAGTGAAAAAGTTGGCTTGAAGCTCAACATTCAGAAAGCTAAGATCATGGCATCTGGTCCCATCACTTCATTGGAAATTATGGGGAAACAGTGGAAACAGTGTCAGACTTTATTTTGGGGGACTCCAAAATCACTGCAGATGGTGATTGCAGCCATGAAATTAGAAGACGCTTACTCCGTGGAAAGAAAGTTATGACCAACCTAGATAGCATATTAAAAAGCAGAGACATTACTTTGTCAACAAAGGTCCATCTAGTGAAGGCTATGGTTTTTCCAGTGGTCATGTATGGATATGAGAATTGAACTGTGAAGAAAGCTGAGCACTGAAGAATTGACGCTTTTGAACTGTGGTGTTGGAGAAGACTCTTGAGAGTCCCTTGGACTGCAAGGAGATCCAACCACTCCATTCTAAAGGAGATCAGTCCTGGGTGTTCATTGGAAGGACTGATGCTAAAGCTGAAACTCCAATACTTTGGCCACCTCATGTGAAGAGTTGACTCATTGGAAAAGACTCTGATGCTGGGAAGGATTGGGGGCAGGAGGAGAAGGGGACGCTAGAGGATGAGATGGCTGACTGGCATCACCGACTCGATGGACATGAGTTTACATAAACTCTGGGAGTTGGTCATGGACAAGGCCTGGCGTGCTGTGATTCATAGGGTTGCAAAGAGTTGGACATGACTGAGCAACTGAACTGAACTGAACTGAACTGATGTTCCTTCTATGCCTACTTTTTGGAGAGTTTTTAATAGAAATAGGTGTTGAATTTTGTCAAAGGCTTTCTCTGCATCTATTGAAATAATCATATTCTTTTATCTTTCAGTTTGTTGATATGGTGTATCACATTGATTGATTTACAAATATTGAAGAATCCTTGCATCCCTGGAATAAAGCCTACTTGATCATGATGTATGATTATGATGTATGATATGTTGTTGGATTTTGTTTGCTACAACTTTGTTAAGGATTTTTATATCTGTGTTCATCAGCGATGTTGGCCTGTAGTTTTCTTTTTCTGTGGCATATTTGTCTGGTTTTGGTATCAGAGTGATGGTTACCTTGTAAAATGAGTTTGGGAGTTTTCCTTTCTCTGCAATTTTCTGGAAAAGTTTGAGTAGGATACGTTTCAGCTTTTCTCTAAATTTATGATAGAATTCACCCGTGAAGCCATCTGGTCCTGGACTTTTGTTTGTTGAAAGATTTTTTATTACAGTTTCGATTTCAATGTTTGTGATTGGTCTGTTCAAATTTTCTGTTCCTTCCAGGTTCAGTTTGGAAGGTTATACTTTTCTAAGAATTTGTCCCTTTCTTCCAAGTTGTCCATTTTTATTGGCTTATAGTTGCTTACAGTAGTCTCGTAGGATCATTTGTTTTTCTGTGTTGTGTGTTGTAATTTCTTGATTTTCATTTCTGATTTTATCCATTTGATTCTTCTCCCTTTTTTTCTTGCTGTGTCTGGCTAATGGTTTGTCAGTTTTATTTATCTTCTTAAGAACTGGCTTTAAGTTTTGTTGATCTTTGCTATAGTCTCCTTCTTTTCTTTTTCATTTATTTTTGCCCTGAATTTTATGATTTCTTTCCTTCCACTAACTTTAGGATTTTTCGTTCTTTTCCTAGTTGCTTTAGGTGTAAAATTAGGTTGCTTTCTTGATGTTTCTCTTGTTTCTTGAGGTAGGCTTGTATTGCTATGAACTTCCCTCTTAGCACTGTTTTACTGAATCCTATAGGTTTTGAGTAGTCATATTTTCACTATCATTTGTTTCTATGCATATTTTGATTTCCTTTTTGATTTCTTCAGTGTTCTGTTGGTTATTCAGAAGCATACTGCCTAGCCTACATATGTTTGTGTTTTTTATAATTTTTTCCTGTAGTTGATATTTAACCTTACAGCACTGTGACCAGAAAAGATGCCTGAAATTATTTCATTTAAATAAATTTCCTAAGCCTAGGTTTGTGGCCCAGGATGTGACCTATCATGGCCCTTTCCATGTGCCCTTGAGAAAAAGGTGAAATCCATTGTTTTTCAGTGACATGCCCTGTGGATATCAATTAGGTCTAACTGGTTCGATGCATCATTGAAAGTTTGTGTTTCTTTGTTAATTTTCTGTCTGGATGGTCTGTCCACTGGTGTGGGTGGAGTATTAAAGTCCCTCACTACTATTGTGTTACTGTCAATTGCCTCTTTAATAGTTGTTAGTATTTGTCTTATGTATTGAGGTGCTCCTGTGTTGGGTGTATATATATTTGTAACTGTCTTATCTTCTTCTTGGATTGATCCCTTGATCATTATGTAGTGTCCTTCTTTGTCTCTTGTAGACAGCATATATAGGGACCTTGTTTTTGTATCCACTCAGCCAGTCTTTGTCTTTTGGTTGGAGCATTTAACCCATTTACATTTAAGGTAATTATTGATCAGTATAATCCCATTACCATTTACTTTATTGTTTTGGGTTTGTTTTTATAAACCTTTTCTGTGTTTCCTATCTAGAGAAGATCCGTTATCATTTGTTGAAGAGCTGGTTTGGTGGTGCTGAATTCTCTCAGCTTTTGCTTGTCTGTTAAGCTTTTGATTTCTCCTTCAAATCTGAATGAGATCCTTGATGTGTAGAGTAATCTTGGTTGTAGGTCTTTTCCCTTCATTACTTTAAGTATATCCTGCCATTTCCTTCTGGGCGGCAGAATTTCTGTTGAAAGATCAGTTGTTATACTTATGAGGATACCCTTGTATGTTTTTTGTTGATTTTCCCTTTCTGTTTTTGATATTTGTTCTTTGTGTTTAATTTTATTAGTTGGATTAATATGTTTCTCAGTGTGTGGAGCCTTGAGTTTACCCTATATGGGACTCTGAATTTGTGGATTTGGGTGTCTATTTCCTTTCCCTTTTTAAGGAAGCTTCCAACTATGGTCTCCTCAAATATTTTTTCATACCCTTTCTTTTTGTCCTCTTCTTCTGGGACACCTATGATTAGAATGTTGGGGTGTTCAACATTGTCACAGAGGTCTCTCTCTGAGGTTGTCCTCATTTTTTAAAATTCTTTTTTGTTCTTCCTGCTCCGTTTCATTTATTTCCACCATTCTATCTTCCAGCTCACTTATCCTTTATTCTGCCTCAGTTACTCTAGTGTTTATTCCCTCCAGAGTGTTTTTAATCTCAGTTATTGCATGATTCATTACTGATTGACTCTTCTTTATTTCTTCTTCCCTGGTGGTATAGAGGTTAAAGTGTCTGCCTGCAATGTGGGAGACCTGGGTTCGATCCCTGGGTCAGGAAGATCCCCTGGAGAAGGAAATGGCAACCCACTCCAGTATTCTTGCCTGGAGAATCCCATGGATGGAGGAGCTTTGTGGGCTACAGTCCACGAGTCCCAAAGAGTCGGACATGACTGAGCGACTTCACTTCACTTATTTCTTCTAGTTCTCTTTAAACATTTCTTGCATCTTCTTAATCTGTGTCTCTAGTCTCCATTTTCCTCCCAAGATTTTGGATCAACTTTACCATCATCATTCTGAATTCTGAATTTTTCAGATAGACTCCCTATCTCCTTCTCTTTTGTTTGATTTTGTGGGGTTTTATCATGTTCCTTTACTTGCTGGCTATTTCTCTACCTTTTCATTTTGTTCAGTTTGCTGTGTTTGGGGTCCTCTTTCTGCAGGCTAGAGGGTCGCAGTTCCTCTTAATTTTGGAGTCTGCTCCCTGTGCGTGGGGTTGAACCAATGGCTTGTGAAGGTTTCCCAGCTGGGAAAATTCTGTCTGTGTTCTGGTGGATGGATCTGGGTCTCCTCTCTCTGGAAGGCAATGCAGTGTCCAGTAATGAGTTTGGGGTTTCTATGAATTTGGTATGACTTTGGGCAGCCTGTCTTTCAGTGTTCAGTGTTGTGCTCCTGTTTTGCTGGAGGATTAGTATGGGGTGTCTTGCACTGGAACTTGCTGGCTCTTGGGTGGGGGTTGGTCTCAGTGTAGGATGAAGGCTTTTGGGTGGACTCTCATCTATTAATGTTCCCTGGGATCATGAGTTTTATGATGGTCCAAAGTTCTGCTGTTAAGCCTCGTGCCTCTGGGTTTCGGTCCCCCTCTTACAATAGCATCGAAACTTCTCCATCCACACAGCGTAGAAGACAAAACCCCTAATGCTGAAATAATTCTCCACAAGCAGGAACACTCAAACAGATTCACAGAGTTATATAGGGAAGAGAAGAGGGAGAGGGGAGATAGAGCTGACCAGGAGGAGATAAGGGAGAGTCAAAAGGGAAGAGAGTAATCAAGCCAGTAATCAAATCTATAAGTGAAAATGGATACTACAAATTAGACTCTTAAAGGTACAAATTTAATAACAAATATCAGAAAGCAAAAATTAAAAACCTAGAATAAAGATTAAACTCTCAAAAGTACAATAAAAAATGGCACACAAAAATTTTTTTTAATATAATGTGGGCTCAGTTCAGTGTCAGATAATCCCTTGTTCTGGCTTGTGCTTATACTACAATGCATGGGGTCACAAAGAGTCAGACATGACTTCACTTCCACTTTATTCTCATAGTCTACAGTGTCCCTCAGCTGCACTGTCTCAGCTTCACTGCAGAATTTTAATCGGCTGCGTCTGCCACTTCTGAGATGGTCCCCCTTCTTTGTTTAGGTTTGGCTCCTCTGCTTGCGAGTCTCTTCAGTGTCTAATCTCCACCCTGACAGGACAGGGTAAAAGTGGCCGTTTATTCAGGCTCATTTGCTCAGTTGTGCTGTGGAGAGAGAGGGACACTGAAAACAAGTACCACTGGCATGTGTGGGCACGCTCAGAGTGGATGGACACATGGGGGTTTCCACAGCTCAAGGCGGCATGCACTTCCCAGGTCCAAGCTGCTCAGCTTCCCAAGTGCTCCAAAAGGGCACAGTCCCAGGTGGGCCGGGCACCTCCTTGGGGGAACTGGTCTCAGGCTGTGACACTGTTGGCAGATAGGAACCGTGCAGGGTCCCAGGAAGATGTGTGTGAGGAAACTAATAGGATGGTGCCAGTCAGGCTGTCTCACCCCACGCTCTCAGCCCTTTTGCCCCATGCTCTGTAAACAATGACTATGCATGGTTATGTAACAACTGAGATCATGTGTAGCACTGCACATGTGTGTCATGAGGTACTCGCTTGGTCACGGGCTACTTTGTGCAATACACCTGTGTGAACTTTGCCATGAAAGCCCTGGAATCTGCTGCATTGGGACTACGCTGGAGCAACATCATGGCTATGTTCTGTGAGATTATGCTATGGCTACGGTATGGTTATGTTGTGGCTGCTGCTGTTGCGTCAGCCAGGAGAGAGGCTGTGTTATGGCCACCATAACATGGTTTATTCTCTGGAGGGAATAAACTGTGTCTTCAGTTCCTTTTGCTCTTTGCGTCTTCTTCCAGCCTCTTAGCTTGAGCCGTGCCTACTCTGGGTTCAGCAAACAGTGAGCACAGCGTGAACAGCAAGACAATTGGCATTACATACAGGATCAGCAATACAATGAGGTTAGTGACTCGTCAGCCTGCTCACAGATGGGTAAGAGATGCAGTTTCTGGAGCCAAGATTGAAGCGGCCCCTTGCTTCCCGCACCTGCCTCTCTGCCTCCAGGGAGGGAGGGCCTTAAATGCCAGCTGGCTCTCTCTCCTTTGGTATTCCCTAGGGTGCAATCTTTTGTTCTATGAGTGTGCCAGGGGTCACAGTGTGGTGTTAGAGCCTTTCTGCAAGAAAAATCCTTTGTTTTTCTTTGTCTCCCTGGCATTCCCACAGTTTGGGTTGTTTTGTCACTTAAGTCCCCTCAGAGTGTCCTCAGGGTATTCAACCCCAGTCCTTACCCTAAGAACCTAGCAGCAGTCTGCGGCTTCACACCCAGCTCCTACTCGCTATGTGCAGACAGGAGTGTGTGAACCACTTCTCTGCTGGTAATTGCCTGTGGTGCGAATTCTGTGGTCATTTTATTTTATTTTTTTATTATGCTGCCCTCTGAGATTTCAAAGTTCCGCCACTGATCCCGCCTATGAAAGGGTTTCCTATTGTAGTGGAAACTTCTCTTCCTTCAGGATTCCCTCCCCAGGACAGGTATCTGTCCCTAAATCCTTTGTCTCTCTTTTTGTCTTTATCTTTTGTCCTACCTCATTTTGAAGAGATTGGTTTGCGTCTCTGGGTATCTGGGGTCCTCTGCCAGTGTTCAGAAGTTGTTTTGTGGAAGATACTCCAAATGCAGATATTCTTTTGATGTATTTGTTGGGGGGAAAGCGGTCTCTCGTCCTATTCCTCCATCATCTTGGGACCACCTCCTGTTATGTTCTTAAAAAGAAGAAAGAGGAAGCAAAGGAGGAAAGGGGGAAAAGTGGGAAATAAAAGAAACCTGATATAGCACAAAGTAATAATGTTAGAAAACTGAGTAAGAACTGAATCTAACCCTTAAGAACTTATTGTCTACTGAAGGAGCTGGAGAGCTAAATCTTCGTGATAAAAAGTGTTGAATTTCTTTTCCACTCTCATGGTAATCACAGATTTGGATGCCAACCTCCAGAGAAAATTCAGTAAAACACCCTTGACTTTTGATGCCAAAATTTTAGAATCTTTGTTCCAGGTGAGCAGGGGGAGAACACTTTGATAAGTCTCACTGATGTTCTCAATTTCTAAAATATAATGCCTTTGAACATTTAGGTCCAACTCAGTATTTTTCAGGCCTCCCAGGCAGCACAGTGGTGAAGAATCCATATGCAACGCAGGAAATACGGCAGGAGCCTCGGAGTCAATCCCTGAATGGGGAAGATCCAGGGGAAGGAAATGGTAACTCACTCTAGTATTCTTGCCTGGAAAATTCCATGGACAGAGGATCCTGGCTGGCAGCAGTCCTTGGGGTTGCAAAGAGTCATCCACGACTGCATGACTGAGCTGCACACACATTATTTTTCATCAGTATGCATACTTTCTAAAATCTCATGTCCACTAAAACAGGTACTAGATCTGAATGTAGTCAGGATTTCAGTGTGCTTGAAGATAATTAACAAGACAAGTTTCTTTTTTTAATTGAAGTATTTCCCTGGTGGCTCAGAGGTTAAAGCGTCTGTCTGCCTGGAATGAGGGAGACCCAGGTTCGATCCCTGGGTCGGGAAGATCCCCTGGAGAAGGAAATGGCAACCCACTCCAGTACTCTTGCCTGGAGAATCCCATGGAGGGAGGAGCCTGGGAGGCTACAGTCCATGGGGTCGCAGAGAGTCAGACACGACAGAGCAACTTCACTTTCACTAACTTCACTTTCATAATTGATTCCAATATTGTGTTACTTTCAGGTGTAGAGTCTGCTGATTTATTTTTGCTTTGCAGATTATGTTCCATTATACATTCTTACAGATATGAGTACAGATCCCTGTGCTCTGCAGTAAATTCTTGCTGCTTATCTATTTTATGTATAGTAGTTTGTATCTGTTAATATCATACTCTTGATTTGTCTCTTACCACCCCTTTCCCCTTGGGTAACCATAAATCTGTTTCCTATGCCCATGAGTTTGTTTTGTATACAGATTCATTTTTATTATCATTTAGATTCCATGTATAAGTGATATCATGTAGCATTTGTCTTTCTCTAACAAAGCATAGTATGCTCTAGGTCCATCTAGGTCCACTGTCGCAAATGGCATTATTTTATTATTTTTTATGGTTGAGTAATATTCCATTATATATATATGTACATATATATGAAACATTTTCTTAAGCCAATCATCTGTTGATGGGCACTTGGGTTTTTCCATGTTTAAGCTATTGCCAATAACGCTTAAGTGAACATTGGGGTGCATGCATCTTTTAAATTAGTATTTTCATTTTTTTCTAGATACATATCAGGAGTGGAATTGCTAGATCATATGGTAACTCTATTTTTAGTTTTTAGAGGGACTTCCATATTATTTTCCATAGTGGCTGCACCAATTTACATTCTGACCAACAGTGAACAAGGTTTTCTTTCCTCCACACCCTCTCCAGAACTTATAATTTGCAGATTTTTGGATGATGGGCACTCTTACCAGTTTAAGATGATACCTCTTTGCATTTTTGATTTGCATCTCCCTAATAACTAGTGAGATCCAACCAGTCCATTCTAAATGAGATCAGCCCTGGGTGTTCTTTGGAAGGAATGATGCTAAAGCTGAAACTCCAGTACTTTGGCCACCTCATGTGAAGGGTTGACTCATTGGAAAAGACTCTGATGCTGGGAGGGATTGGGGGCAGGAGGAAAAGGGGATGACAGAGGATGAGATGGCTGGATGGCATCACCGACTTGATGGACGTGAGTTTGAGTGAACTCCGGGAGCTGGTGATGGACAGGGAGGCCTGGCGTGCTGCAATTCATGGGGTCGCAAAGAGTCAGACACGACTGAGCGACTGAACTGAACTGAACTGAACTGAATGACTGGTGATGTTGAACACCTTTTCATGTGTGGTTAGCCATCTGTATGTCTTTTTTGGAAGAATGTATGCTTAAGTCATCTGCCCATTTTTATTTAGGTTGTTTTTTGATTCTGAGTTGTATAAACTCTTTGTGTATTTTAGATATTAACCCTTTGGGTCACATCATTGGCAAATACTTTCTCTGATTTGTAGGTTGTCTTTTCATTTTGTTTATGGTTTCCTTTGCTGTGTAAGAGCTTGTAAGTTTGATTAGGGCCCATTTGTGTATTTTTGTTTTTATTTATTTTACCTTGGGAAATTGACCTAAAAATATTGCTACAATTTATGAAAATAATATTTACCTATATTCTCTTCTAGGAGTTTTATGGTGTCATGTCTTATATTTCAGCCTTTAAACCATTTTGAGTTTATTTTTGTATATGGTATTGTTACTGAAATCACCAAGTCTGTGTGCCTGACATACAGTGAGGCCCATCAGTACTAAACATTAGTATTTGGAACAGAAAAATTTATTACAGCTTCATACAATGAGTTGGGTAACCCTAAGAACTCCAAAGTTACTAAAAGCTTTCAGCAAGTCCTTTAAAAAGCAAAAGGTGAAGGATGGGCATGGTTAGTTGTTGCAGACTTCTGGGCGTCAGATCCTTTGTTCTTGAGGTCCAGTCATGGTCAGGTAACAATGTTTGTGCAAATCTCTACCAAATGAATGTTATTCTCTGTCCTGACCAGACAGGGCAAAGTCCCAAGGCACAACGTTTACTCTCCAAGGTCCCAGTCCTGGCTAACAGGAGGCAGATCTCAGTTGGCAGCTCCTTCACGGCCAGATTCCCATATCTGGCCCAGCTGTCATCCCTGAAGAAGACAGGCATCCAACCCAACTGACCCTCAGTCTCTCCAGGCCACCCAAATGGGGAGACCAAGTCTCACAGACTGTGACTCAGACAGACGGCCACTGCTAGCGACTCACAGAGACAGGCATGGGGGAGAGGCTCACCACTCCTCAAGGCCTGGGCCACGACTAGTGGAGGGCCATAGTGAGGGCTCTGGAGCTCCCAGTCTGTTTCCTGAGCCCTCCAGCTCACCCACTGGCCCAAGGCTGTGTAAGCTGGAGGGTCTCCAGGAGAAGGTCTGATTCTGCCTCTTATCTCATTTTCCACCTGATGACCACCACACCACCGACACTTGACTGAATAATTTCCTTAATGGTCCTTCATTGATATTTATCAGTGGGCAGGGCTGACCAATAGCAGGAAAACTAACAGTTGCTCATTGACAGTTAGTTGCTAGTGGGCAGGGCCCAATGAGGCACCAAGCAATGGTTGAGCAAGACCTGTTGCCTAGTAACGGGGAGCAGAGTAATGAGGCACAGCAATGGCTACCTGCTAAGAGCTGTGCTCATCCTGCTCTGTTACAATATGATGGAATGTTCTTGTTTCATTGACTTACATGTTGCTATCCAGCTTTCCCAACAAATTTATTGAAGAAACTATCTTTTCTCCATTGTATATTCTTGATTTCTTTGTCATAGATTAATTGGCCATATTTAGGGGATTTGTTTCTGGGCTCTCTATCCTGTTACATTGGTCTAGTCTGGTTTTGTGCCAGTACCATGCGGTGTTGATTACTGTAGTTTTGTAGTATAGTCTGAAGTCTGGAAGAGATATTCCTCCAACTTTGTTCTTTTATTCCTCAGGATTGCTTTGACAATTCTCAGTCTTTACTGGTTCCATATAAATTTTAGGATTGTTTTAGTTCTGTAAAAAATGCCCTGGGTATTTTGATAAGGATTGCATTAAATCTATAGATTGCTTTGGGTAGTATTGCCACTTTAATAATAATTCTTCCCATCCAAAAGCTTGGAATATCTTTTATTTTTTGAGTCATCTTCAGTTTTATCAATATTTTATAGTTTTCAGTGTATAGGTCTTTTATCTCCTTGGTTAAGTTTTTCCTAGGCTTTTAATTTTTTGTCATTTTAAACAGGATGAAAAAAAAAACTTTCTCTTTATGCTATTCCATTATTAGTATAAAGAAATGCAACATATTTCTGTATATCAATCTTGTATCCTGCTACCTTGCTGAATTCATTTATTAGCTCCAATAGTTTTTGTGTGGAGACGTCAGACTTCTATATATAGACTATCATGCCATCTGCAAATAGTGACAGTTTTACCACTTCCCTTCCAATCTGAATACCTTTTTCCCCCTTTTTCTTGTGTTACTGTAGCAAGAGCTTCCAGCATTATTTTGAATAGAAATGGTGAGAATGCACATCCCTGTCTTGTTCCTGAATTTAGCAGAAAGGCTTTCATCTTTTCACTGTTAAGTATCAGGTTGACTGTGAGTTCATCATAAATGACCTTTAATTTGTGGAGATATATTCCCTCTGGACCCACATTTGTGAGAACTTTTATAATAAATGGATGTTGAATTTTGTCAAGTGCTTTTTCTGCATCTATTGTAATGATCGTGTGATTTTTGCCTTTCCTTTAATTAATGTGGTGAATCACATTGATTGACTTGCAAATGTTGAACCATCTTTGTGACCCTGGAATAAATCCAATTTCATCATGGTTAATGATCCTTTTCAAGTGTTGTTGAATACTGTTTGCTAATATTTTGTTGAGGACTTTTCCATTTATAGTCATCAAAGATATTGTCCTTAGTGTTCTTTTTTTGGAATGTCTCTGTCTGGTCTTGGGTATCAGGATAATAGTAGCGTCATAGAAAGAATTTGGGAGTGCTCTCTCCTCTTCAATTTTTTGGAAGAGTTTGAGAAGGATAGATGTTAGTTCTTCTTTATGTGTTTAGTAGAATTACCCTTGAAGTTGTCTGGTCCTAGACTTTTGCTTGTAGGAAGTTTTTTAAATTATAGTTTCTGTTTCACTTCTAGTGATTGGGCTGTTCAAATTATTTATTTCTTCTTGACTTAGTCTTGGCAAGCTGTATGTTTCTGGAAACTTGTCTATTTCTTCTACGTTGTCCAATTTCTTGGTACTGTCTTATGATTTTTGTTGTTGTATTTCTGTGGTATCAGTTGTTATTTGCAACAAGTTTTTTTTTAAATTAAAGATTCTTTAACTGTTCTCTTTTCTGTTGTAATTATCTAAAGCTGACATTGAAAAGTATATTCTGTGATTATAACTTATCAAATCTCAAATAAGATACTGATGCAAGTAATTTTCAATATCTTTCCCAGAATTTCTCTTCTAAATATATGGCAAATACCTGAATTTTAGACTTATGGCAGCTTGCCTTTAGAACCTTGCTTCATCATTAACAAGTTGTTAGACCTAGAAGATTATTAACCACTGTGAATCTTAGTTTTCTTATCTGTAAAATAGGAATCATAGTAACTGCTTGGGCTTATTCTAGTACCTGAGATACAGAAAACACTGAATAAATCACTATAACATAATATTCCTCTCCTTAAGGCACATCCATAATTAAGTCATCAAAGTAATGATGTTTGTTACTTGAGGACCAGGAAAGTGATTAGTAAAATAGAAGTTGTAATCCTTGTGTTACCTACTTAAAGTCAGGGCCTGGAATTTGATTTTCTCCTTCTTACAAACAAGTTAGTATGTTACTGTTTTGTGAATACTGGTCAATAACACATGACCCATGGGCAGATAAAAAGGACTTTGTTACTCACAGCACAATAAGGAGCATGGGCTCCAGGTGGATGGTACCTATGTAGGAAGTTGCTCTGGATACAAAAATACAGAGCTTTGGGAATTAAGCAAACCTACTCTTTGAGGGAGATATTACCTCATCCTTAAGGTTACTCACTGCAAACATAACCCTGAGAAACATCCTGGGTAAGGAGCAATAAGAGACTTGGGTCTTTGGCATATCTAGAAAGAATGTGCAGGGAGCTCAGGGCCCCTAGTGAAGTGCTTCAACTTCTATATACCTCATTAGTGACACTGATACTGAGTATAGGTTGAAAAGTGCTTTTACAGCTTTTTGGGAAAAAATTAGTAAATGTGACAATTCCTAGAATTTAGCATAATGCTTAACACTGTGTTTAATACATGAGAAATATGCCAACACACAATCTAATTAGTATACTTATTAAATTATTTTTGTCATAATTTTATTTCAAAATTAAGATAAATTAAAGGACAATAATTTGTTAATTAAAGTGAAATTCCTGTGTTTTATAAAGCCAAGAGATAGCCTGAGTTTCTAGTAGGAAAAGTAGAGATCTATCTGTGAGAGAGAATGATAGAAATAAAGAAGACGACTTGGATGTTTAAATAGGTAAGTGGCCAGAACTGACAATATAAAAGTAAACACATCCATAATTATTGAATTTGCCTATTATTTTTAACTGCCTGAAACTATTCAAATTGTAATTTAGAGACAGGAGTAAATACAACAAGTGGGTGACTGACTGTGCTGCATTTAACCTCAAGACCTACAGAATCACATACCAACCAATGCTGCTCTGCAGAGCTGCCTAATCTGGATCTGCTCTTTCGCCTTCACACATGGCACCACTTACTTTTATCCTTTCAAAGCCAACTTTCTATATCATGAGGGAGCTGCTTGATTAACCTCAATGTATTCATTGGGCAATAATTTCTTAACATGTTCTGATCAGTTTCAATTCTGCCTTCCTATCATATGCAGAATTTGAAGGGTGTGCTCAAGAGCTGTTGTCCCCCCAAGCACAGCAGGGTGTGAATTAAGCCCTTCATGCTGTCAGAGCAGAGGCACCCTGCTGAAGGCTACTGCTACAATTTCCAAAATTCCCTGCAACTTTCATTTGCAAATAATTACACCATTGGATCAAACCCAGGTGTCCCGTGTTGCAGGCAGAAGACCTGGGTTCCATCCCTGGGTTGGGAAGCTGCCCTGGAGGTGGGCATGGCAACCCACTCTAGTATTCTTGCCTGGAGAATTTCATTGACAGAGAAGCCTGGCGGGCTACAGTCCGTGGGGTCACAGAGTCGGACACAACTGGGTGAATTTCACTTTCTTTCTTTTTTTTTTACACCATACAATATGAACATTTTAACAGTGTTTGGAAGGTAGAGAAAGTTGAGTTTTTTACCAGTAAGAAAAGCTTACAGATGAATGATCAAAACCCACAGAGTGCAGATTTCTTACTTCTGGACCACCTGGAGTATTCTGCAGTCAAAAGCCCTTGGTCTCTCTCTTCTTGCTCCTCCCTTAAGATCCCAGTAGGCTTCTTCATCCCTTTCCACCTCTCTCCTCCCACCCTCCCTATCTACTTCCTTTTCCTCATTCTGGCTGAGGCTTCTGAATCTAACTGCCTGAGCTAGAGGATGAGAGAGAAGTGGGGATGGGAAATGTAGGGGAGGACTGCAATCTCTCAGCTTTACACAAAAGGGAGAAGAGAGGAAACATTACCTGGTTCAGTCTCAAGGTCAAAATGACCAGGACCACAAACCTTTACTTCACTATTGAATCTTGTGTGTAATTTTTCTAACGAGTATTAAATTTTCTGGGTTTCCCAGGTGGAGCTAGTGGTGAAGAACCCACATGCCAATGCAGCAGACATAAGAGATGTAGGTTCATTCCCGGAGTTTGAAAGATCTTCTGGAGGAGGGCATGTTAACTAACTCCAGTATTCTTGCCTGGAAAATCCCATGGACAGAGGAGCCTGGTGGGCTATAGGGTTGCAGAATCAGACTCAACTGAAGCGATTTAGCATGCACACACACATTATATTTTTTATCCATCTCCTTGCCTTTTCCTGGCTTGAGGTGAATTATATTGGGGATTGGAGGGAAGTGGAGTCTTTTACCAAGAACCAAGAATTTCTTACCAAGATTACTTTTACATATTTGTGGTTCATTAGCAATATCACATGGAGAAGGGAATGGCACCCACTCCAGTGCTCTTGCCTGGAAAATCCCATGGACGGAGGAGCCTGGTGGGCTGCAGTTCATGGTGTCGCTAAGAGTCGGACACGACTGAGTGACTTCACATTCACTTTTCACTTTCATGCATTGGAGAAGGAAATGGCAACCCACTCCAGTGTTCTTGCCTGGAGAATCCCAGGGACAGGGGAGCTTGGTGGGCTGCCATCTATGGGGTTGTACAGAGTCGGACACGACTGAAGCGACTTAGCAGCAGCAGCAGCAGCAGTAGCAGCAATATCACATATTTCTTTAGCTCCTGACCCTATTGTCTATCCCAGTAATGAGCCTACATCTTAGCTTGCTTCCTGCTTGTCATGGAGCACACAATACTAAATTGCTCTTTTTTTATTACCTCCCTTACTTCTGTTACTGTATCATACTTTTGTCATGTGGTGATACTTACCAAATTGTATCATATGCAAATAGTATGTATATATATGATACCAAAAGTATCATATGTAAAAAGCATCCATTATATTCTATGCTATATTGTAAACTATTTAAGAACTTTTTCTCAAATACACACACCTAACACCTGATACATACTGAGAACATACAGATGCTCAATACATGTTGGCTGAATAAGAGTTTGAATAAATAACTGTTTTCTCCTACACCTCTGAAACAGCTCTGCTCTTTTTTGGCATCTTTAAACTTTGATATTTTTACTACATATTTTTTTCTCACTAAAATGTCTCCATTACCTTCACTTTCTTAGGTCATTACATATTTCCTACTGTTGTGATAGGGTGACACATTTTAATAAATTTGTAATGCATTTTTAAATGTCATCTTTAGTGAACATGAAATGAACTCTGTGCAGCTACGTGGCAGATGAGGCACCTTCATCTGGAATGAGTGCAGACCACTTTTTCCATTTGGGGATGTTATCTGCAATCTTCCTAAGTATGAAGATTTGATGCTAATATCTACAACTGAAAGGAAGCTATCTTTTAGTTAAGAGAAGCTTTATTAAATGTGACTGAGTGGGAAGAAGTTTTAAGAAATGTGACAGTTTGGGAGAAAATGATGTTTAAAATTTTAAAATATTATGCACATATGAAGTAAATTACTGTAAAGAACGATTTAAAATGGAAAATAAAATGTGAAGTGCGCTGCCCTCTGCTGTGTGAGTCCCTCTAGTAATCGCAGTCAGCACTCCAGAGCCCTCAATAACTTATTATTTCTAGATTTGTCAGTTTCACTGACTATGTACTACATATTGATCCCTATTACAAATTGTTTGTAATACTGCCTAATTTTTCATCTACATCATCTTCCAAATGAAATAGTTGTTTTTTATTTCCATTCCTGACCTACCATTACTAGGTATGCAAACTTTGGCAAGTTTCTTAACTCATTGTGATTCAGCTTTTCTTTCTCTCAAATGGAGAAAAGCTGAGGATTCAGATTAAGAAAAGCTAAAAGTTCATAGGATTGTCGTGAAGGTTAAAGGAGTTAAAATATTTAAGGAACTATGCCCAGCACATAGCAAATGTCATGTAAGTAATAACTATTATTATTGTTGTTTTCTTCAAGTTTACACTTATAAATTAACATTATATTCTTTTTCTTTCATTTCACCATTTTATTTATTTATTTATTTTTTATTTTTCAGTGCTCAGCTTTCTTTCTTTCTTTATTTTAAAAAAAATTTTTATTTTTACTTTATTTTACTTTACAATACTGTATTGGTTTTGCCATACATTGATGTGAATCCACCACGGGTGTACATGCGTTCCCAAACATGAACCCCTCTCCCACCTCCCTCCCCATAACATCTCTCAAATTTACTTATTTTAATTGGAGGCTAATTACTTTACAATATTGTATTGGTTTTGCCTGAGGGATGGTACGGAGAGGGAGGTGGGAGGGGAGTTCAGGATGGGGAACACGTGTATACCCACGGTGGATTCATGTTAACATTATATTCTTAAATTTAGTTTCTCCTTCCATCAACTTAAAACATACATATTGGCTTCCTACTATGTAAGCTATTCTTTCCTTTTTTTTATCTATCCTTTCAGTTTATGAAAATTATGTGATTAATTTATTAACAATTCAATAATTCAGTTTTGTAACCAAAATTAAAGTTTCCGCAACAAGAACCCAAAGTATAGCACAGGAAACTAGACTCAATACTTTGTAATGTCTTATAAGGAAAGGAACAGAATATGAAAAACCCAATCTAATTTTGCTGTACACTTGAAACTAACACAACGTTGTAAACAAAAGTGAAAGTGTTAGTCCCTTAGTCTTTTTCAACTCTTTGGGACCCCATGGACTGTAGCCTGCCAGACTCCTCTGTCCATGGGATTCTGCAGGCAAGGATACTGGAGTCGTTGCTACTTCCTTCTCCAGTTGTAAACAAATTAAAAATTTAAAAAATGTTTCTGGAGTTTCCTGGCAGCACAGTGGTAAGAATCCACCTGCCAGTGCAAGGGGCATGGGTTCGATCCCTGGTCCAGGAATATTTCACATGCTGTGGTGCAACTAAGCTTGTGCGCAACAGCCACTGAGCCAGCGCTCTAGAGCCTGCCAGTCGCAACCACTTAGCTCACGCACTAAAACCCTTGAGGTCTGCGTGCCCTATGGCTCGTGAACCCTTACTACCGAGCCTGTGCCTTAATTCCTGAAGTTCCAGCACCGAGAGCCTGTGCTCCACAAGAGAAGCCACTGCACTGAGAAGCTCGAGCACTGCAACAAAAACAGCCCCCACCCGCTGCAACTAGGGAAAGCCCTCACACAGCAGTGAAGACCCAACACAGCCAAAAAGAAAACAATGTTTTGAAAAAGTTTCTGTGTTTTATGTAGAATACTCTTGAAAACTGAAAATTTCCACCAAAAAGATAGCATTTATATTATTACTACATAAATACTATTTGCTATGCTGCTGCTGCTGTTGCTAAGTCGCTTCAGTCGTGTCCGACTCTGTGCGACCCCATAGACGGCAGCCCACCAGGCTCCCCCGTCCCTGGGATTCTCTAGGCAAGAACACTGGAGTGGGTTGCCATTTCCTTCTCCAATGCATGAAAGTGAAAAGTGAAAGTGAAGTTGCTCAGTCGTGTCCGACCCTCAGCGACCCCATGGACTGCAGCCTACCAGGCTCCTTCGTCCATGGGATTTTCCAGCCAAGAGTACTGGAGTGGGGTGCCATTGCCTTCTCCGGAGGTTAGACTAGTGCGTGGTAATTGGGTTCAGGAAAGCAAGTGTAACCCAATGACAAACATCTGGTGTGTGTATAGAAATGGTAAGAAGGATACACATTATATGGAGTGAAATTTGGTGGTGAGACTAGATATTAACGGATTGAAGACTTTTTCCTTTTCAATTTCTATTAGGTTTTTTTTAAAGAATCAGTGGACATGTGTTACTTTTATAAGAAAATTACTGGTCTTTTTAAGCTTGTTGGGGAGGGGAAGGAGAAGGGACATATGAACATGATTAATTTCTGAGGAGAAAGAGTCAGAAGGTGTTAACAGGGAAACAAGCCAGAGAGGAAAGGGGGCGATCAATAGAGCGGGATCTCTGTGCATGTGTGAAGGTGGGAAAGCAAACACACATAGTAACATTAGCCCTGGGGAGGAGAAAAGTCTCTCTTATGCTGAGACAAGAAGGAAAAAGAGAAGGTCACATGCAGAAGATATGTTTGGATACAGTTTTGAGGAGAGAGAATAGCCTAGGAGGCATAAGTCCAGGGTCCAACCCTAGGTCATGACTTCCAGGCAGAAACCAAGGGCCAGTTACCTAACCTTTTATCTCCTCCAAATAAGGCCAACAGTCATGTGGGGCTGTTGAGACAACTAAACATAGAGTGTGGATGGTATTTAGCAATCATTCTCAGCAAGTGCTGCTTGTTTGCTCTTTTATCTCTCTGCCTGGCTGCCTGGACAGAAAGGTTATAACAACAGAATTCCAGTTGCTGTTGTTCAGTCCCAAAGTAATGTCTGACTCTTTGTAACCCCATGGACTGCAGCATGCCATATTCCTCTGTCTTCCACTATCTCCCAGAGCTTACTAAAATTAAAGTCCATTGAGTCTGTGATATTATCTAACCATCTCATCCTCTGCCACTCCCCTCTCCTTCAGCCCTCAATCTTTCCCAGCATCAGGGTCTTTTCCAATGAGTCAGCTCTTCCCATCAGGTGGCCAAAGTACTGGAGCTTCAGCTTTAGCAACAGTCTTTCCAATGAACGTTCACGATTGATTTCCTTGGGACTAACTGGCTTGATCTTGCATTCCAAGGGAAACTCAAGAATCTTCTGTAGCACCACAATTTGAAAGCATCCATTCTTCAGTGCTCAGCCTTCTTTATGGACCCACACTCACCTCTGTGCGTGATTACTGGAATAACCACAGCTTTAACTCTATGGATCTTTGTCAGCAAAGTAACGTCTCTGGTTTTTAATACCCTGCTTAGATTTATCATAGCTTTCTTTCCAAGAAACAAGCATCTCTAATTTCATGACTGTAGTCACCTTCTGCAGTGATTTTGGAGCCCAAGAAGAGAAAATCTGTCACTGTTCTACTTTTCTTCTTCCATTTGCATAAAGTGATGGGACCGGATGCCATGATCTTAGCTTTTTGAATTCTGAGCTTTAAGCTAGCTTTTTCACTCTCTTCTTTAACCCTCAGTGAGAGGCTCTTTATTTCCTCTTTGCTTTCTGCCTTGAGTGGTATCATCACTATATCTGAAGTTGTTGAAATTTCTCATAGCAATCTTGATTCCGGCTTGTGATTTATCTGGCTCAGCATTTTGCATTTTGTACACTGCATATAACTTAAATAAGCAAAGTGACAATATACAGTCTTGTCATACTCCTTTTGCAATGTTGAACCAGTCTGTTGTTTCATGTAAGGTTCTAACTATTGCTTCTTGACCCACAAAAAGGTGTCTCAGGAGAGAGGTATTCCCATCTCTAAGAATTTTCCAGTTTATTGTGATCCATACAATCAAAGACTTTAGCCTAGTTAATGAAGCAGAAGTAGATGTTTTTCTGGAGCTCTCTAGGTTTCTCTGTGATCCAACAAATGTTGGCAATTTGATCTCTGGCTCCTCTGCCTCTTAGAAACCCAGTTTTTACATCTGGAAGTTCTTGGTTTATGTACTGCTGAAGCCTAGCTTGAAGGATTTTCAGCATAACCTTGCTAGCATGTGAAATGAGCTCAGTTGTACAGTAGCTGGGACATTCTTTAGCACTGTCCTTCTCTGGGCTTCCCTGGTGGCTCAGAGGGTAAAGCATCTGCCTGCAATGTGGAAGACCTGGGTTTGATCTCCAGGTCAGGAAGATCCCTTGGAGAAGGAAATGGCAACCCACTCCAGTACTCTTGCCTGGAAAATTCCATGGACAGAGGAGCCTGGTAGGCTACAGTCAATGGGATCGCAAAGAGTCATACATGACTGAGCAATTTCACTTCTTCTTTGGGATTGGAATGAAAACTGACCTTTATCAGTCCTGTGGCCACTGCTGAGTTTTCTAAATTTGCTGACATATTGAGTGCAGCACTTAACAGCATCATCTTTCAATATTTTAAATAGCTTTAAATACCAGAATACAGTCACTTCCACTAGCTTTGGTCATAGTGATGGTTACCAAGGCCCACTTGACTTCACACTCCAAATGTCCAGCTCCACATGAGTGACCACACCATCTTGGTTATCTGGGTCATTAAGACCTTTCTTATACAGTTTTTCTGAGTATTCTTGCCACCTCTTTTTAATCTCTTCTGCTTCTGTTAGCTCCTTACCATTTCTGTCCTTTATCATGCCCATCCTTGCATGAAATATTCCCTTGATATGTGCAATTTTCTTGAACAGATTTCTAGTCTTTACCATCCTATTCTTTTCCTCTATTTCTTTGTCTTGTTCATTTAAGAAAGCATTCTTATCTCTCCTTACTACTCTCTGGAACTTTACATTCAGTTGGGTATATCTTTTCCTTTCTCCCTTGCCTTTTGCTTCTCTTTCCTCAGCTATTTGTAAAGTCTCCTCAGACAACCATTTGCCTTCTTGCATTTCTTCTTGTTTGGGAAGGTTTTGGTCACTGCCTCCTATACAGTTATGAACTTCAGTCCATAGTTCTTCAGACACTCTGCCTGCCAGATCTAATCCTTTGAATCTATTAATCAGAGATGGATAGTACTCATCCATACTACACTGTATAGTCACAAGGGATTTGATTTAGGTCATAGCTGAATGTGCATATGCATGCTCATTTGTATGTGACTCTTTGCAACCCCATGGACTATGTAGCCCACCAGGCTCCTCTCTCCATGGAATTTTCCAGGCAAGAATACTGAAGTGTTTTGCCATTTCCTTCCCCAGGAATCTTCCCAACCAAGGGATTGAACCCATGTCTCTTGTGTCTCCTGCATTGGCAGGTGAGTTCTTTACCAGCTGAGCCACTTCCCTACTTTCTTTAATTTAAGCCTGAATTTTGAGTAAGGAGATCATGATCTGAGCCATAGTCAACTCTAGGTTTTGTTTTTATTGACTGTATAGAGTTTCTCCATTTTTGACTGAAAGAACACAAACTGATTTTGATATTAACCATCTAGTAAAATCCATGTGTAGAGTCATCTCTTATGTTTTTGGCAAATGATGTTTGCTATGACCAGGGTTTCTCTTGACAAAACTCTTGTTAGCCTTTGTCCTGCTTCATTTTGTACTCCAAGGCCAAACTTGCCTGTTATTCCAGGTTATCTCCTGACTTTCTACTTTTGCATTCCAATCCCCTGTGATGAAAAGTACATGGTTTGGGGGATGTTAGTTCTAGAAAGTCTTGTAGGTCTTCATAGAACCAGTCAACTTCAGCTTCATCAACATCAGTGGTTGGAGCATAGACTTGGATTATTGTGATGTTGAATGGTTTGCCTTGGAAATGAACCAAGATCAGTCTGTCATTTTAGAGATTCATCCAAGGACTGCATTTTGGACTCTCTATGAGAGAAACTCCATTTCTTCTAAGGGTTTATTGCCCATTAGTTCAGTTCAGTTCAGCTGCTCAGTCATGTGCAATTCTTTGTGACCCCATGGACTGCAGCACATCAGGCTTCCCTGTCCATCACCAACTGCCACAGTTTACTCAGACTCATGTCCATTGAGTCAGTGATGCCATCCAACCATCTCATCTTCTGTTGTCCCCTTCTCCTCTTGCCTTCCATATTTCCCAGCATCAGGGTCTTTTCAAATAAGTCAGTTCTTCACATCAGGTGGCCAAAGTATTGGAGTTTCAGCTTCAGCATCAGTTCTTTCAATGAATATTCAGGACTGATTTCCTTTAGAATGGACTGGTTGGATCTCCTTGCTGTCCAAGAGACCCTCAAGAGTCTTCTCCAACACCACAGTTCAAAAGCATCAATTCTTCAGCACTCAGCTTTCTTTATAGTCCAACTTTCACATCCATATATGACTACTGGAAAAACCATAGCTTTGACTAGATGGACCTTTGTTGGCAAGGTAATATCTCTGCTTTTTAACATGCTGTCTAGGTTGGTCATAACTTTTCTTCCAAGGAGCAAGCATCTTTTAATATCTTGGCTGCAGTCACCATCTGCAGTGATTTTGGAGCCCCCCTAAATAAGGTCTGTCACTCTTTCCACTGTTTCTCCCTCTATTTGCCTTGAAGTGATGGGACCAGATGCCATAGTTGTAGATATAATGATCATCTGAATTAAGTTCTCCTATTCCTGTCCATTTTAGTTCATTGACTCCTAAGATGTCAATGTTCAATCTTGCCTCTCCTGCTTGACCACATCCAATTTGCCTTGATTCATGGACCTAACAGACTTCCCTGGTGGCTCAGACACTGAATAATCTGCCGGCAATGCAAGAGATCTGAGTTTGATCCCTGGTCAGGAAGATCCCTTGGAGAAGGAAATGGCTACCCACTCCAGTAGTCTTGCCTGGAGAATTCCATGGACAGAGGTGCCTGGCAAGCTATATTCCAAGGGGTCCCAAAGAGTCAGACATGACTAAGGGACTAACATGGCTCTAACATTCCGGGTTCTTATGCAATATTGCTCTTCATATCATTGAACTTTACTTTCACCACCAGATAGATACATCCAGAGCTGCATATCATTCCTGCCTTGGCCCAGCCCCTTCGTTCTTACTGAAGATATTAGTAATCACTCTCTGCTTTTCCCCAGTAGCATATTGGACACCTTCCCACCTAGGGGGGTTAATCTTCTGGCATCATATCTTTTTGCTTTTTCATACTGTCCATGGGGCTCTCCAGACAAGAATACTGGAGTGGGTTGCTATTTCCTTCACCAGTGGACTACATTTTGTCAGAAACTTCATCATGGCCTGTCCATCTTGGGTGGCCCTGCATGGTATGGCTCATAGCTTCATTGAGTTATGTAAGCCCCTTCTCCACAGCAAGGCTGTGACCCATGAAGGGGTTTTTGTAACTCAGTGATCCATGAATTCCAGAGCTATTATTTAATAGCCCAACATGGCCAGTCTTGTTGTTGTTTCAGCCCTCAGCTTGGCACCAGACTCCAGTACATGAGTCAGTCTAAACTTCCATTCCAAGTTGCTGATGGGCTATCCCACACACTACCCCTCCTCAGGACCAGATTCCACCTCACTCACCTGTTTCCTGCCTGGATCCTTGATGCTACTGTATGCACTGTAAAAACCATTAATTATATATATTGAAACAATTTCTGAGAACTTTTAAATAGTTAAATACATAAGATAGTATATTTTATAATAAGTAAAAATGTTAAGAAAAAATATTTGCTAGGTAAATTTAAGAACACTACATCCATCCTGAGTCAACAGATTTTTATAAAAATGTAAATGATAATGAATAATAACAGATATTAGTTTTTTTCATCATAGTTATGATTTTTGTAAAACTTTAGTAGAACTGTTTGGTGTACTAGAATCCATAGCATCAAACAAAAAAAATGTTTAAAAACTATTTTTCACTGTTAGATATTTAATTTCCTTTGTATTTTAAAGTCTGAAGGAAAAAAAAGTCCTTTTGGGAATTTTTATTTCTGTGAGGAGGTATTATAAATAGAATATTAATTTTTTCAACTCAGATTTTCAAGTTTCTCATTCACGTTCTTATCTCATTCTTATCTTATCATGTTCTTATCTCATTCATGTTCAAGTGAGATAGGATATATTATGCTATTGCATATATAAACGGCTGATGGAACAAAAGAAAGCCTTTTTATTATACTTTGAAGGTTACAACACTAACATAGCAGGATTTACTAATAACCACTGTTTACCTGCAAAAGAAGTTCATTTGCTGCTGAGGAAGTTAATAGATGTACCTAGAAAAGGCAAATGTTTCTCATGTGACACCTTGCATAAAGTCTGTTCTGTCGTAAATTCTGTTACCTCCAAGGAAGAGGTTGCAATTGGTATGCACATACTGAAAACTGAGAAGAAGACAGGAATTCAGCGGTGATTTTATTTGAAGTCAAATTCATGTTTCATTGCCACATTTTTAGGTTCAAAGCTTAAGGAAGAAAATATTTGTGTAAAGGAAATATCTCATGGACATAAATTAAATGTGTATATGTAAAAGCAAGAATTTTAAAAATTTACTTTCTATCGTAAAGTTTTTCAAATTTTTCAAATATGTGCAAGAGACCTTCTTTTACCCATCATTTAACATCTGCAATTATCAGAATTTTATTTTCCTATTTGTATCTAGTCTCAATACATGGTTTTAAAATTTTATTGGTATTTTCTGGAGTCTTTTTAGCTTAAATTCCAGATATGGTTTGCTCATATGAAGTTCCATATATCTTTTTTTAAAATACTATAATTATTTTTAATCAGCTCATGATTCCATAGCTACCAAGAGCCAGATCCAGGACTTTAACTTAGACTGCCTACTTTCCAAGTTTGAGCCCTTAACCACTCACTCAAATGTACTGTATATGATTCCTTCTGAATTTCCATTATAAACAGTGGCTTTTAAAAATGCCTAACAGAGGATCTGAGACATTACTTTGCCAACAAAAGTCTGTCTAGTCAAGGCTATAGTTTTTCCAGTAGTTGTGTATGGATGAGGAGAAGGCAATGGCATCCCACTCCAGTACTCTTGCCTGGAAAATCCCATGGACGGGGGAACCTGGTCAGCTGCAGTCCATGGGGTCGCTAAGAGTCGGACATGACTGAGCGACTTCACTTTCACCTTTCACTTTCATGCATTGGAGAAGGAAATGGCAACCCACTCCAGTGTTCTTGCATGGAGAATCCCAGGGACGGGGGAGCCTGGTGGGCTGCCGTCTATGGGGTTGTACAGAATCGGACACGACTGAAGTAACTTAGCAGCAGTGACTTAGCAGCGTGTAAGGATGTGAGAGTTGGACTATAAAGAAAGCTGAGTGCTGAAGAATTGATGCTTTTGAACTGTGGTGTTGGAGAAGACTCTCGAGAGTCCCTTGGACGACAAGGAGATCCAACCAGTCCATCTTAAAGGAAATCAGCCCTGGGTGTTCATTGGAAGGACTGATGTTGAAACTGAAACTCCAATGCTTTGGCCACCTCATGTGAAGAGCTGACTCGTTGGAAAAGACCCTGATGCTGGGAAAAATTGAGGGCAGGAAGAGAAGGGGATAACAGAGGATAAGATGGTTGGACCGCATCACTGACTCAATGGACATGGGTTTGGGTAGACTGGCTGTTGGTGATGGACAGGGAAGCCTGGCGTGCTGCAGTTCATGGGGTTGCAAAGAGTCAGACACAACTGAGCAACTAAACTGAACAGAAGATCTGAGAGATGAGATGGAAGAGCAGAAACAAAGGCTCAACCATCAGCACACAGTCTTCCCAAAGCCTTCCTGAGCCTACAGTTGTCTCTTAACACACCCCTTGACACACTCCTGCCCACCAGAGAGGCAAGATGCAGCAGCACTTACCAAGAAGTCTGCACAAGCCTATTAGACCAGTCTCACCCACCAGGGGACAGAAATCAGAAGCAAGAGTTACTACAGTCCTGCAGCCTATGCAACAGACCACAAACACCAAAAATTTAGACCAAATGAGACCTCTGGGACAACATTAAATGCACCAATATTCACATTATGTGGTTCTCAGAAGGAGAAGAGAGGGAAAAGGCCTGAGAAAATATTTGAAGAGATAATAACTGAACACTTTCCTAACACAGGAAAGGAAATAGTCACCCAAGTCCATGAAGAGCAGAGTCCTATGTGGGCTAAACCCAAAGAAGAACATGTCAAGACACACATCAACTAAATTGAAAAAAAAAAAAAAGATAAAAAGCAAATATTAAAAGTGACAAAGGAAAAGCAACAAATAAGATGCAAGGGAATTCCCAAAAAGTTATCAGCTGAATTTTCATCAGAGACTGTAGGCCAGAAGGCAGTGGCACAATATATTTAAAGTGATAAAAGGGAAAAACCTATAACCAAGAATACTTAGAAAGGCTCTTATTCAACTGTGATGGAGAAATAAAAACATTTACAGATCAATAAAGGCTAAGAGAATTCAGTACCACCAAATCAGCTTCACAACAAATGTTGAAAGAACTTTTCTAGGAGGAAAACAAAACGCCACAGCTAGAAACAAAAAAATTAAGAATGAGAAAGCTCACCAGTAAAGGTGAATAAACAGCATGGGTAGTAAATAATCCATATACAAATATGATATCAAAACTAGCAATCATGAGAAAATGAGAGTACAGATGCAGAATATTGAAAATGCATCTGAAATGAAGAGACTAGAAACTTCAAACAATCTTGTGTGTGTGTGTGTGTGTGTTGTATCTAAACCTCTTGGTAAGTGCAAACCAAAAATCTATCATAGATATACACACAAAAAACAAAAAGAAATCCAAACACAATACTAAAAACAGTCATCAGTCACATGAGAAGAGATCAAAAGAGGAAGACAAGAAAGGAGATTTAAAAAAAAAATCCAAAACAATTAACAAAGTGGCAATAAAAACATACATATTGATAATTGCCTTAAATGTAAATGGATTAACTGCTCCAACCAAAAGGCAGAGACTGACTGAATGTGAGAGGGTCAATTCTTAGGCAGGTTGATAAGAAGTCCAGGGTCCCTGAGGAGGAGAAAGTGGTCTGCAGTTCCAGAGGAGGAGAAAGGGGTCCAGAGTCCTTGAGAAGGAGAAAGGGGTCAGAGGCTCCCAAGGAGGAGAAAGGGGCAGACATTTTTTTTCTACATTGTTTTTCATTAGTCAATATAATGGTGTATCTTGCTCAAGGATATGTTTCTCTTAACAAGAACCTTCTGGCTAATCTTGTTTTCTTGAAACTTGTAAATTGTGGGAGTGGGTCTGGTAAGACCTTTACAGTCTTGAGACATTCTTTTGATTTTTTGTAATAACCAATTTAAAAAGTGTATAGCTCCCTTGCTAAGACTAGTGAGGGGGGCACTTTCCATCCCCCTTCTGATGTCTGTCAGAAGTTTTCTCTGTCCCTTTTTCACTTTAATAAATCTCTGCTACACAAAAGCTCTTGAGTGATCAAGCCTGGTCCCCAGTTTCAAAGCTAAGTCTTCTTCAGAGATCACGAATCCAACATTGTTCACCATAAGCTATCAAGTGGATGCAAAAATAAGACCCATCTCTTTATGCTGTCCAGATGAAGCCCACTTCAGATCTAGGGACACACATAGACTAAAAGAATGGGGTGGGGGTGGGGGGTTGGAATAGAAAACAGATATTCTGTGCAAATGGAAATCAAAAGAAAGTTAGAGTAGCAATACTCAAATCAGACAAAATAGACTATAAAGACTGTTATGAGACAAAGAAGGAACTACCTAATAATCAAAGGATCAATCCTAGAAGAAGATATAACGATTGTAAATATGTATGCACCCAACATAGACGCACCTCAGAATATATAAGGTAAATGCTGATACCCATAAAGGAGGAAATCAGAAATAACACAAAATAGTGGGAGATTTAAACACCTCACTTTCATTAATGAATAATTCATCCAAACAGTAAATCAATAAGTAAGCACAGACTTTAAATGACACATTAGACCAGATAGACTTAATTGATATTTGTAGAGCATTCCATACAAAAGCAGCAGAATACACATTCTTCTCAAAGGCACATGGAACTTTCTCCATGATAGATCACATCTTGGATCAAAAATCAAACCTTGGCAAATAAAGCAAATTGAAATCATATCAAGCATCTTTTCTGACCATAGTACTATGAGACTAGAAATCAAGTATGGGGAAAAAAAAACTGTAAAAAATACAAACACGTGGTGACTAAACAATCCTTTTTTGTAACAATAACATTTTGTAACCAATGTATCACAGAAGAAATCAAAGAGAAAATTAAAAAGTACCTAGAGACAAATGACATGGAAAATATGATGGTCCAAAACCTATGGGACATGGCAAAAGCAATTCTAAAGGGGAATTTTATAGCAAAATAATCTTACCTCAGGAAATAAGAAAATTATAATCAAAGTTTACACCTCAAGCAACTAGAGAAAGAAGAACAAACAAAACCCAAAGTTAGTAGAAGGAAAGAAATTATAAAGAACAGAGCAAAAATAAATGAAATACTAATGAAAAAAACAATAGCAAAGATGAAACTAAAAGCTAAACTAAAATCTTTAGCCAGATTCCTCAAGAAAAAAAGGGAGAGGATGCAAATCAGCAAAGTTAAGAATGAAAAAATAAATAAATAAAGAAGTTACAATGGACACCACAGAAATACAAAGGATTATACAAGACTACTACAAGCAACTATATGCACTATATGGTTGTATAAATGGACAATGGACAAATTCTTCAAAAGGTACAACCTTTCAAGTCTGTACTAGGAAAAAACAGAAAATGTGAAGACCAATCACAAGTATTGACAGTGAAACTGTAGTTTAAAAATTATCAGTAAACAAGTTTAGAACTAGATGGCTTTGCAAATGGATTCTATCAAACATTTAGAGAAGACTTAACACCTATTCTTCTGAAACTCTTCCCAAAAACTGCAGAGGAAGAAACACCCCCAAATTCATTCTATAATGTGACAATCACTCTAATAGCAAAACCAGACAAAGAACCACAAAAAAGGAAAACTACAGGTCAATATCACTGATGAACATAGACACAAAAATCCTCAACAAAATACTAGCAAACCTCATCCAATGATACATTAAAAGGATCATGCACCATGATCAGGTGTGATTTATCCCTAGGATGCAAAAATTCTTCAATATACACAAATCAATCAGTGTAATACACCATATTAACAAATTGAAGAATAAAACATATATGATCATTCCAATAGATGCAGAAAAAGCTTTTGACAAATTCAGCTTTTGTGATAAAAACTCCTCAGAAAGTGAGCATAGAGGGGACATATCTCAATATAATAAAGGCCATACATGACCAATCTACAGCCAACATCATACATAAGGTGAAAAGCTGAAAACATTTTTTCTAAGATCAGGAACAAGACAAGGATGTCCACTTTTGCCATTTTATTAAACAAAGTTTTGGAAATCCTAGTCAGGGTACTCAGAGAAGAAACAGAAATAAAAGAAGTCAAAGTCAGTTCAGTTCAGTTCAGTTCAGTTCAGTCGCTCAGTCGTGTCCGACTCTTTGCGACCCCATGAATCGCAGCACGCCAGGCCTCCCTGTCCATCACCATCTCCCAGAGTTCACTCAGACTCAAGTCCATCGAGTCCGTGATGCCATCCAGCCATCTCATCCTGGGTCGTCCCCTTCTCCTCCTGCCCCCCAAAAGAAGTAAAACCATTTGCAGATGACATGATACTATACACAGAAAATCCTTAAAATGCTAGCAGAAACTATCAAAGCTCATCAGTGAATTTGGTAAAGTTGCAGGATAAAAAATTAATGCACAGGAATCTGTTGCATTTCCATACACTATCAACAAAAGATCAGAAAGAGAAATTAAGGGAAAAAATCTCTTTTACCATTGCATCAAAATGAGTAAAACACATAGAAATAAACCTACCTAAGGAGACAAAAAAAATCTGTGCTCTGAAAATTATCAAGGAAATTAAAAAATGACACAAACAGATGGAAAGCTATACCATGTTCTTGGATTGGAAGAACCAATATTGTTAAAATGACTATACTCCCCAAGGCAATAAACAGATTCAGTGCAATCCCTATCAAATTATTGGTGCTGTTCAGTCACAAAGTTGTATCCAACTCTTTGTGACCCCATGGACTGCAGCAAGCCAGGCTTCCCTATTTGTCACCATCTCCCAGAGTTTGCCCAAGTTCATGTCCGTTGAATCGGTGTACAACCATCTCATGCTTTGCCACCCTCTTCTCCTTTTGCCTTCAATCTTTCCCAGCATCAGGGTCTTTTCCAGTGAGTTGGTGTTCACATTAGGTGACCAAAGTATTGAAGTTTCAGCTTCAGCATCAGTCCTTCCAATGAGTACTGAGGATTGATTTCCTTTAAGATTGACTGGTTTGATCTCCTTGCATTCCAACGGACTCTTAAGAGTCTTTTCCATCACCACAGTCTGAAAGCATCAATTCTTTGATGTTCAGCCTTTTTATGGTCCAATTCTCACATCCATGCATGACTACTAGAAAAACCATAGCTTCAACTATATGGACCTTTGTCAGCAAAGTGATGTCTTTGTTTAATAGGCTGTCTAGGTTTGTCATGGGGCTACTGGTAACTCAGCTGGTAAAGAGTCTGCCTGCAATGCAGGAGACCCCGGTTTGATTCCTCGGTTGGGAAGATCCCCTGGAGAAGGGACAGGCAACTCACTCCAATATTCTTGGGCTTCCCTGGTGGCTCAGATGGTAAAGAATCCACCTGCAATGTGGGAGACCTGGGTTGGGAAGATCCCCTGGAGGAGGGCATGGCAACCCACTCCAGTATTCTTGCCTGGAGAGTCCCCATGGACAGAGGAGCCTGGTGGGCTACAGTCCATGGGATCACAAAGAGTCAGACACTTCTGAGTGACTAAGCACAGCACAGGTTTGTCATAGCCTTCCTTCCAAGAAGCAAGCATCTTCTAATTTCATGGTTGCAGTCACCATCCGCAGTCATTTTGGAGCCCAAGAAGAGAAGATCTGTCACTGCTTCCACTTTTCCCCCTTCTACTTGCCATGAAGTGATGGGACCAGATGTCATAATCTTAGCTTTTTAATGCTGAGTTTTAAGCCAGTTTTTTCACCCTCTTTCATTGCCGTCATCAAGAGGCTCTTTAGTTCCTCTTTGTTTTCTGCCATTAGGGTGCCATCATCTGTATATCTAGGATGGTTGATATTTCTCCTGGAAATCTTGATTACAGCTTATAATTCAGCCAGTCAGCATTTAGCATGATGTACTCTGCATATGCATGTACTGTGCATCAAAGGAGTAGTGGCTGCACGGGTGCAGGAGGGCCGAGAGGAGCTACTCCATGTTCAAGGTCAGGAGGGGCGGCTGTGAGGAGATACCCCTCATCCAAGGTAAGGAGCAGTGACTGCACTTTGCTGGAGTAGCCCAGCAAAGGAGATACCCCATGTCCAAGTTAAGAGAAATCCAAGTAAGACGGTAGGTGTTGCAAGAGGCATCAGAGGGCAGACACACAAACCATAATCACAGAAAACGAGTCAATCTAATCACACGGACCACAGCCTTGTCTAACTCAATGAAACTAAGCCATGCCATGTGGGGTCACTCAAGACGGGTGGGTCATGGTGGAGAGGTCTGACAGAATGTGGTCCACTGGAGAAGGGAATGGTGATCCACTTCAGTATTCTTGCCTTGAGAACCCCATGAACAGTATGAAAAGGCAAAATGATAGGATACTGAAAGAGGAACTCCCCAGGTTGGAAGATGCCCAATATGCTACTGGAGAGCAATGGAGAAATAACTCCAGAAAGAAAGAAGGGATGGAGCCAAAGTAAAAACAATACCCAGTTGTGGATGTGAGTGGCGATAGAAGCAAGGTCCAATGCTATAAAGAGCAATATTGCATAGGAACCTGGAATGTTAGGTCCATGAATCAAGGCAAATTAGAAGTGGTCACACAGGAGATGGCAAGAGTGAACGTCAACATTATAGGAACCAGCAAAGTAAAATGGACTGGAATGGGTGAATTTAACTCAGATGACCATTATATCTACTACTGTGGGCAGGAATCCCTTAGAAGAAATGGAGTAGCCATCATGATCAACAATAGAGTCTGAAATGCAGTACTTAGATGCAATCTTAAAAATGACAGAATGATCTCTGTTCGTCTCCAAGGCAAACCATTCAATATCACAGTAATCCAAGTCTATGCTCCAACCAGTTATGCTGAAGAAGCTGAAGTTGAATGGTTCTATGAAGACCTGCAAGACCTTTTAGAACTAACACCCAAAAAAGATGTCCGTTTCATTATAGGGGACTGGAAGGCAAAAGTAGGAAGTCAAGAAACACCTGGAGTAACAGGCAAATTTGGCTTTGGAATGCGGAATGAAGCAGGGCAAAGACTAATAGAGTTTTGCCAAGAGAATGCACTGGTCATAGCAAACACCCTCTTCCAAAAACACAAGAGAAGACTACACATGGACATCACCAAATCAGACTGATTATATTCTTTGCAGCCAAAGATGGAGAAGTTCTATACAGTTAGCAAAAACAAGACTGGGAGCTGACTGTGGCTCAGATCATGAACTCCTTATTACCAAATTCAGACTTAAATTGCAGAAAGTAGGGAAAACCGCTAGACCATTCAGGTATGACCTAAATCAAATTCCTTATGATTATACAGTGGAAGTGAGAAATAGATTTAAGGGCCTAGATCTGATAGATAGAGTGCCTGATGAACTATGCACGGGGGTTCGTGACATGGTACACGAGACAAGGATCAAGACCATCCCCGAGGAAAAGAAATGTAAAAAAGCAAAATGGCTGTCTGGGGAGGCCTTACAAATTGCTGTGAAAGGAAGAGAAGCAAAAAGCAAAGGAGAAAAGGAAAGATATAAGCATCTGAATGCAGAGTTCCAAAGAATAGCAAGAAGAGATAAGAAAGCCTTCCTTAGCTATCAACACAAAGAAATAGAGGGAAACAACAGAATGGGAAAGACCAGAGATCTCTTCAAGAAAATTAGAGCTACTAAGGGGAACATTTCACGCAAAGATGGGCTCGATAAAGGACAGAAATGGTATGGACCTAACAGAAGCAGAAGATATTAAGAAGAGGTGGCAAGAGCACACAGAAGAACTGTACAAAAAAGATCTTCACTACACAGATAATCATGATGATGTGATCACTAACCTAGAGCCAGACATCCTGGAATGTGAAGCCAAGTGGGCCTTAGAAAGCATCACTATGAACAAAGCTAGTGGAGGTGATGGAATTCCAGTTGAGCTATTTCAAATCCTGAAAGATGATTCTGTGAAAGTGCTACACTCAACATGCCAGCAAATTTGGAAAACTCAGCAGTGGCCAGAGGACTGGAAAAGGTCAGTTTTCATTCCAATTCCAAAGAAAGGCAATGCTAAAGAACGCTCAAACTACTGCACAGTTGCACTCATCTCACATGCTAGTAAAGTAATGCTCAAAATTCTCCAAGCCAGGCTTCAGCAATACCTGAACCGTGAACTCCCTGATGTTCAAGCTGGTTTTAGAAAAGGCAGAGGAACCAGAGATCTAATTGCCAACATCCGGTGGATCATGGAAAAAGCAAGAGAGTTCCAGAAAAACATCTATTTCTGCTTTATTGACTAGGCCAAAGCCTTTGACTGTGTGGATCACAATAAACTGTGGAAAATTCTAAAAGAGATGGGCATACCAGACCACCTGACCTGCCTCTTGAGAAACCTGTATGCAGGTCAGGAAGCAACAGTTAGAACTGGACATGGAACAACAGACTGGGTCCAAATAGGAAAAGGAGTACGTCAAGGCTGTCTATTGTCAGCCTGCTTATTTAACTTCTATGCAGAGTACATCATGAGAAACGCTGGGCTGAAAGAAGCACAAGCTGGAATCAAGAGTGCTGGGAGAAATATCAATAACCTCAGATATGCAGATGACACCACCCTTATGGCAGAAAGTGAAGAGGAACTAAAAAGCCTCTTGATGAAAGTGAAAGAGGAGAATGAAAAAGTTGGCTTAAAGCTCAACATTCAGAAAATGAAGATCATGGCATCTTGTCCCATCACTTCATGGGAAATAGATGGGGAAACAGTAGAAACAGTGTCAGACTTTATTTTGGGGGGCTCCAAAATCACTGCAGATGGTGACTGCAGTCATAAAATTAAAAGATGCTTATTCCTTTGAAGGAAAGTTATGACCAACCTAGATAGCATATTCAAAAGCAGAGACATTACTTTGCCAACAATGGTCCATCTAGTCAAGGCTATGGTTTTTCCAGTGGTCATGTATGGATATGAGAGTTGGACTGTGAAGAAATCTGAGCACTGAAGAATTGCTGCTTTTGAACTGTGGTGTTGGAGAAGACTCTTGAGAGTCCCTTGGACTGCAACCAGTCCATTCTAAAGGAGATCAGTCCTGGGTGTTCATTGGAAGGACTGATGCTAAAGCTGAAACTCCAGTACTTTGGCCACCTCATGCGAAGAGTTGACTCATTGGAAAAGACTGTGATGCTGGGAGGGATTGGGGGCAGGAAGAAAGGGGACAGCAGAGAATCATATGGCTGGATGGCATCATCGACTCGATGGACATGAGTTTGGGTGCACTCCAGGAGTTGGTGATGGACAGGAAGACCTTGCATGCTGCAATTCATGGGGTCGCAAGAGTCAGACACGACTGAGCGACTGAACTGAACTCTGCATATAGGAATAGGCTGCCCATTCAGTAGTCTTGGCTTTCCCTGGTGACTCAGACAGTAAAGAATCCAGCATCAACATAGGAGACCTGGGTTCAATCCCTGGGTTGGGAAGATCCTCTGGAGAAGGGCACGGCAACCCACTCCAGTATTCTTGCCTGGAGAATCCCCATTTACAGAGGGGCCTGTTGGTCTACCGTCCATGGGGTCTCATAGAGTCAGACACGACTGAAGCAACTTAGCACAGCACAGCACTCTGCATATAATTTCAATAAACAAAGTGACAATATATGGCCCTGTCATATTCCTTTCTTAATTTGGAAGCAGTCAGTTGCTTCTTGACCCACATACAGGTTTCTCAGGAGACAGGTAAGATGGTCTGGTATTCACATGGGTTTAAGAATTTTCCACTTTGCTGTGATCCACACAGTAAAAGGCTTTTGCGTAGTTAATGAAACAGAAGTAGATATTCTTCTGGAATTTTCTTGCTTTCCCTAGGATTCAACAAATGTTGGAAATTTGATCTCTGCCATTTCTAAACCCTGCTTGTTCATCTGGAAGTTCTCGGTTCAAGTACTGCTGAAGCCTAGCTTGAAGGATTTTGAGCGTAACCTTACTGGCATGGGAAGTGAGTACAATTGTCCAGGACTTTGAGCATTCTTTAGCACTGCCCTTCTTTGGAATTGGGATGAAAACTGACCTTTTTCAGTCTTGTGGCCCCTGCTGGGTTTTCCAAATTTGCTGGCTTATTGACTGCAGCACTCAAATTGGGCGCATCAAATTATCGATGGCATTATTTGCTGATCTAGAATGAAAAATCTTAAAATTGGAAATCCCAAAGATTGTGAATAGCCAAAGCAATCTTGAGAAAAAATAAGGATGGGAGGAATGAGGCTCCCTGACTTCAGACTATACTATAAAGCTACAGTAATCAAAACAGTGGGTTTCCCTGGTGGCTCAGTGGTAAAGAATTGGCTTGCAATGGAGGAGACATGTGTTTGATCCCTGGGTTGGGAAGATCCCCTAGAGGAGGAAACGGCAAGTCATTCCAGGATTCTTGCTTGGGAAATCCCATAAACAGCGGAGCTTTGCAGACTACAGTCCATAGGGTTGCAAAAGAGTCGAACACAACTTAGCAACTAAACAGCAATCAAAACAGTATGGTAGTGGCACTAAGACTGACTTATAGGTCGGGGTGGGGAGGGCTGGGAAAAAAAAAAAGACTGACTTATAAACTAATGGAATAGGATAGAATGCCCATAAATAAACTCACATGCCTATGGTAAATTAATCTGTGACAAAGGAGGCAAGACTATACAGTCGAGAAAGACAGTCTTAACAAGGTGTGTTGGGAAAACTGGAGAGCCAGATGTAAAAATATGAAGTTAGAACATTCTCTAATACTATATACAAAAAAAAAACCCTCAAAATAATTTAAATACTGTAATGTAAGACCAAATACTATAAAACTTTTAGAGGAAAACCTTGTTAGAACACTCTGATATAAATCACAGCAATATCCTTTTGGATCCACCTCACAGAGTAATAAAAATAAAAAAAAAACAAGTAAGAATGTATATATATATGCACATACATATATATGCATGTATTATATGTACAACTGAATCACCTTGCTATACATCTGAAAGTAGCACACACTGTAAATACAATCCAATATAAAATAACAATTAAAAAAGAAAAGCATACTATTGTCACAATTTTTAAATGCCTTAAATTCCTAGCCTATGTTCAATTTTCCCTGATTACTTTAAAAGTATTTTTACAGTTTAGTTATCATTTTGCCCAGGTATTAGTTTGTTCAATTGTTTATTCATTCAAATAAAAATACAAACATTCATACATTGTATTTGTTTCATGTGTAAATTTCTCTAAATCAAGATATTTTCCCCTTCATTTTAGTTCTTTTTAAAACAATGTTATTAATTTGTTGAATAAACTTCATAATTTGACTTGCAGAATTGTCCACATTTTTTATTTGACTATCATATCTTTGTTGTGAAGGGAAGAACAATATTCAGGCTGCTTCTGAAAAATAATCAGAAACATTTTTTGAAGTAGTTAACAAAGTTTATATCATGGGATGATCTTAAAGATAAATACATATCAAAAGCCTCAATCAAATATTCAGGTCCAGAAGTAAAACAAAATCTTTTCATTTCCTATTGAAGAGGAAGGAAAAGCCAATCCCATCAGCAGAAACACCAGCATTTGTGGTAACTATGCTGAGCAACCTCATCGTGAAGGGATGTAGCTCCTCTAATGAGTTCAGGTGAAAATACATTATCGCAAAACCCCCATTAGATACATCCTCTCACAAATGCACAGAGTAACCATAAGAGAAATATAGTGGCTATGACTGATTAATAATTTTTCCTGCACTGTAAAATCAAACTCTTACAATTGAACTAATAATAGACCTATTAACAAAGAAAAGTTTGACAATTTCAGATTAATTACTATTTTCTAGAAGTTTATTCTTTTATATATCATTTGTTTTGGCATCTGGTTTTGCTAAATACTAACTGTACCATTCAACCATTTGTCATTTACATACAATGTTAGTCTGTGTATGTCTAAATGCTTCATTATAACATGAACAGAATGCCCACTTCATCCTGCCTCCACAAGGAGCTGAAGCTGGGGTGCTCCACCCCATTTTTAATCTACCAGCATTTGATCTCATCCTTTAATCAGTGATAACATATTTGAACCAAGCATACCTCCTGCCACTTATAGTGGGGAGGCAAAAGTCTTGCAAGGGCATAACAAAGGTCAATGGTTAAGGTTTTTGGTTTAAATTTATTTGGCTTAATCTGCACATGAGCTCAGTCTTCTATTAACTTTCCCCTTCTTTCCCCATGTTTATTATGTACTAAGTCACTACTGTTGTGTCTGGGGGTGGGGGTGGGGCAACATAACAGTGGTAATGGCTGAATTGAAGGTCATGTCTCTAGGAGCTACCAAAACTGTGGACTCTTAAGTTCCCAACAAAGCGACACATTTCTTCAACTCTTGTAGGTGCCATAGTCATGTAAGTTCTCCTCCAGAAATGGAGGAAATTACTCCTCTTCTATACTACACTTGGTCTTCTGGTACCAATAGAGCTGAGCTTTGTAATATCTGTATATCTCTCGGATTCCTTCACTGAAAACAACTCCCTTGGCTTCTGTCTACGGAAACACTGGGACAAAATTACACTGAACCTAGCTCATGAATCAATACCCACATCATTCAGTCTACTCCCATTGACAGCTGGTGCATGAGGAGTGCTGGAGTGGATTGACTGGGACATCAGTGGATAAGGACAGAGTAAAATATGATGGTGACACACAATAAAAATCCTTTCATCAATACTTTAAATGGAATCCCATGTTTGGGATTGAAAGAATTAATATTGTTAAAATGTCCATATCACTAAAAACAATCTACAGATTTAATGCAAACTCTGTCAAAATACCCACGAAATGCTTTGCAGAACTATAATGAATAATCCTAAAATTTGTACGGAACAATAAGACCCCAAATTTCCAAAGCAATATTGAGGAAAAAAAAACAAACAAAGTTGGAGGTATCAGGCTTCCTGACTTCTACAAAGCTATGCTACAAGGTTATAATAATTAAAAGACTATGGTTCTGGTAAAAAACCGTAAACACGGGTCAATGGAACATTGAATAGAGAGCTCAGACATAAACACACACACACACACACACACACACACACACACACACAGTCAATTAACTTACAACAAAAGAGGCAAAAATATTCAGTGGGGAAGAGACAGCCTCTTCAATAAGTAGTACTGGGGAAACGACAGCCATACGTAAAAGAATGAAATTAAAATATTTTCTCATATCATATACAAAAATAAATTCAAAATGTGTTAAAGACCTAAATATAATACTAGAAAACATAAAACTTCTAGAAGAAAACATAGGCAATACATTCTTTCACATAGGTTTTAGAAATAATTTTTGGCTCTGTCTCCCCAGGGAAGGAACAAAAGCAAAAATAACCAAATGGTTGACCAGTTTTCCTAGCACCAGTTGTTGAAGAGACTGTGTTTTCTCCATTGTACATTTTTGCCTCCTTGACAAAGATAAGGTTGTCCATAGGTGCGTGGATTTATCTCTGGGCTTTCTATCTTATTCCATTGGTTTATACTTCTGTTTTTGTGACAGTACCATGCTGACTTGGTGACTGTAACTTTGTAGTATAGTCTGAAGACAAGGAGCTTGATTCCTCCAGTTCCATTCTTCTTTCTCAAGATTGCTTTGGCTATTTGGAATCTTTCATGTTTCCACCCAAATTGTAAAAGGATTTGTGTAAAAGCATAAAATTAGATACTTCCTAACATCATGCACAAAAATAAACTCAAAATGGATTAAAGACCTAAACATAAGACCAGAAACTATAAAACTCTTAGAGGAAAACATAGACAGAACATTCTCTGACATAAATCAAAGCAAGATCCTCTATGACCTACCTCCTAGAGTAATGAAAATAAAAACAAAAATAAACAAATGGGACCCAATTAAACTTAAAGGCTTTTGCACAATGAAAGAAAATATAAGCAAGGTGAAAAGACAGCCCTCAGAATGGGAAGAAATAACAGCAAACAAACAAACAAAACTGACCAAGAATTAATCTCCAAAATATACAAGCATCTCAATACCAGAAAAACAAACAAGTCATTCAAAAAGTGGGTAAAAGATCTAAACAGACACTTCTCCAAAGAAGACATACAAATGGCTAATAAACATATGAAAGATGCTCAACATTGCTCATTATTAGAGAAATGCAAGTTAAAACTACAATGAGGTATCATCTCACATCAGTCAGAATAGCCATCATCAAAAAGTCTACAAACAATAAATTGTGGAGAGGGTGTGGAGAAAAAGAAACCCTCTTATACTGTTGGTGGGAGGGTGAAATGATAGAACCACTGTGGAGAACAGTATGAAGATTACTTTTTTAAAAATCAGGAATAAAACTACCATATGACCCAGTAATTCTACTATGTGGCATATACCCTGAGGAAATCATAACTGAAAAAGACACATGTACCTCAATGTTCTTTGCGGCATTATATACAATATATAGGACACGAAAGCAATCTAGATGTTCATCAGCAGATTAATGGATAAGGAAGTTATAGTGCATATACACAATGAAATGTTCAGTTCAGTTCAGTTCAGTTGCTCAGTCGTGTCCGACTCTTTGCGACCCCATGAATCGCAGCATGCCAGGCCTCTCTGTCCATCACCAACTCCTGGAGTTCACTCAGACTCACGTCCATTGAGTCAGTGATGCCATCCAGCCATCTCATCCTTTGTTGTCCTCTTCTCCTCCTGCCCCCAATCCCTCCCAGCATCAAAGTCTTTTCCAATGAGTCAATTCTTCACATGAGGTGGCCAAAGTACTGGAGTTTCAGCTTTAGCATCATTCCTTCCAAAGAAATCCCAGGGCTGATCTCCTTCAGAATGGACTGGTTGGATCTCCTTGCAGTCCAAGGGACTCTCAAGAGTCTTCTCCAACACCACAGTTCAAAAGCAGCAATTCTTCGGCACTCAGATTTCTTCACAGTCCAACTCTCACATCCATATATGACCACTGGAAAAACCATAGCCTTGACTAGATGGACCTTTGTTGGGAAAGTAATGTCTCTGCTTTTGAATACGCTATCTAGGTTGGTCATAACTTTTCTTCCAAGGAGTAAGTGTCTTTTAATTTCATGGCTGCAGTCACCATCTGCAGTGATTTTGGAGCCCAAAAATATAAAGTCTGACACTGTTTCCACTGTTTCCCCATCAATTTGCCATGAAGTGATGGTACCAGATGCCAAGATCTTCATTTTCTGAATGTTGAGCTTTAAGCCAACTTTTTCACTCTCCTCTTTCACTTTCATCAAGAGGCTTTTTAGTTCTTCTTCACTTTCTGCCATAAGGGTGGTGTGTCATCTAGATATCTGAGGTTACTGATATTTCTCCCTGCAATCTTGATTCTGGCTTGTGGTTCTTCCAGCCCAGGGTTTCTCATGATGTACTCTGCATATAAGTTAAATAAGCAGGGTGACAATATACAGCCTTGACGTACTCAAGTATTAAAACGAACACGTTTGAGTCAGTTCTAATGAGGTGGATGAACCTAGAACCTATTATACAGAGTGAAGTTAAGTCAGAAAGAGAAAGACAAATATCGTATATTAAGACATATATATGGAATCTAGAATGATAGTACTGATGATCCTACATGCAGGGCAGCAAAGGAGACGCAGATGTAAAGAATAGGCTTTTGAACACAGTGGGAGAAGGAGAGGGTGGGATGATTTGAGAGAATAGCTTTGAAACATATATATTGCCATATGTGAAGTAAATAGCCAGTGGGAGTTGTGTGACACAGGAAACTGAAAACCAGTGCTTTGTGGCAACCTGAAGCTCAGGATGGGGTGGGGAGGGATGTGGGAGGGGGATTCAGGAGGGAGGGGACAAGTGTATGCCTATGGCTGATTCATATTGATGTATGGCAGAGGCCATCACAATGTTGTGGAGTAATTATCCTTCAATTAAAATAAATTAATGTTTTTTTTTAAGAAAATAATATACCATGAACAAGTGGGATCTGTTCCATGAATGGAAATTTGGTTTAACATTCAATATAACTCATCATATTAATAAACTAAAAAGAAATTTAAAAAAATAAATAAATGGGACTACATCAGACTAAAAAGTTTTTATAGAGTGAAGGAAACTGTCAACAAAAAGGCCACCTACTGAATGGGAGAAGGCATTTACAAATGATATATTCAAAATATACAAAGAACTCATACAACTCAACATCAAACAAAGGAAACTATAAGCAAGGTGAAAAGACAGCCTTCAGAATGGGAGAAAATAATAGCAAATGAAGCAACTGACAAACTAATCTCAAAAATACACAAGCAACTCCTGCAGCTCAATTCTAGAAAAATAAATGACCCAATCAAAAAATGGGCCAAAGAACTAAACAGACATTTCTCCAAAGAAGACATACAGATGGCTAACAAACACATGAAAAGATGTTCAACGTCACTCATTATCAGAGAAATGCAAATCAAAACCACAATGAGGTACCAGCTCACGCCAGTCAGAATGGCTGCTATCCAACAGTCTACAAGCAATAAATGCTGGAGAGGGTGTGGAGGAAAGGGAACCCTCCTACACTGTTGGTGGGAATGCAAACTAGTACAGCCACTATGGAGAACAGTGTGGAGATTCCTTAAAAAATGGCAAATAGAACTGCCTTATGACCCAGCAATCCCACTGCTGGGCATACACATCAAGGAAACCAGAATTGAAAGAGACACGTGTACCCCAATGTTCATCACAGCACTGTATATAATAGCCAGGACATGGAAGCAACCTAGATGTCCATCAGCAGATGAATGGATAAGAAAGCTGTGGTATATATACACAATGGAGTATTACTCAGCCATTAAAAAGAATACATTTGAATCAGTTCTAATGAGGTGGATGAAACTGGAGCCTATTATACAGAGTGAAGTAAAACACCAATACAGTATACTAACTGTGGTGTTGGAGAAGACTCTTGAGAGTCCCTTGGACTGCAAGGAGATCCAACCAGTCCATTCTAAAGGAGATCAGCCCTGGGATTTCTTTGGAAGGAATGATGCTAAAGATGAAACTCCAGTACGTTGGCCTCATGCAAAGGGTTGACTCATTGGAAAAGATTCTGATGCTGGGAGCGACTGGGGGCAGGAGGAGAAGGGGATGACAGAGGATGAGATGGCTGGATGGCATCACTGACTCGATGGACATGAGTCTGAGTGAACTCCGGGAGTTGGTGATGGACAGGGAGGCCTGGTGTGCTGCGATTCATGGTTTCGCAGAGTCAGACACGACTGAGTGACTAAACTGAACTGAACTGAACTGAATGCATATATATGGAATTTAGAAAGATGGTAATGATAACCCTGTATGCGAGACAGCAAAAGAAAAACAGATGTATAGAACAGTCTTTTGGACTCTGTGGGAGAGGGTGAGGGTGGGATGATTTGGGAGAATGCTTTGAAACATGTATAATATCATATGTGAAACGAATCACCGGTCCAGGTTCAATGCATGATACAGGATGCTTGGGGCTGGTGCACTGGGATGACCCAGAGGGATGGTATGGGGAGGGGGGTTCAAGATGGGGAACACGTGTACACCTGTGGCAGATTCATGCTGATGTATGGCAAAACCAATACAATATTGTAAAGTAATTAGCCTGGAATTAAAATAAATAAATTTAAATTAAAAAAACTCAACATCAAAAAAACAAGCAATCTGATTAAAAAATGGACAGTGATCTGAATAGACATTTTTCCAAAGAAGGCATACACATGGCCAACAGACACATGAAAAGATGCTCAACATCACTAGTCATCAGGAAAATGCAAATTAAAACCACAATGAGAGGGAGACAAGATTAGAGGAGTAGGCAGATGTGGAGTACATCTCTCTCCACAGAAATGCATCAGGAATACACTTTCAGACACAGAAGTTCTTGTAGGACACCAGCTAAGAATGAGCAGAAGGCCATGACCACTGGAAAGGAATATATAGATCCACACAAAACTTGGTAGGACAAAGGAAGGAGGAGAAAAAGGGTAGAGTTAGCAGGACTGGACCTGCACCTGGGAGGTGGGGGAACAGAAGCAGGGGTCAGATACCCACACTGAGGCAATTGTTTGGGACAGAGGAGAAGCGTATGAGGCTGTTGGAGAGTGCCGCAGCTGATCTGTGATAATCTGAATGGAATGAGCACACAGACAATCCTTGGCACAGACCTATGTACACTGGACAGGGACACAAGTCCCCTGAAACGCATGGTGGCTAGGAGCTGGAACACTGGCGTTTGAGAGCAATCCCAGGGCGAAGTATGATGTGGACTGTGAGGAGATGGCCCAAGGGACATGAGGGAGGAGATCGTGGTGGAAGATGCCTTTGGAGGAAAGCAGAGAAGACATGGAGGCAAGGTGATAAAGCTGAGTCACGCACAGGGAGTGGAGCCACCATCACCATAGCTTCTCTCTGCTCACATGCCAGCACTAGCAGCTGACCAATAGAAAAAAACTGACGTGTCGAGCAAAAGGAAAGCACCCCAGCCAAGCGGGGACCATTCACTACTTGACACACCAGGTAACAGAGAAGGACGAGCCAAAAAGGCCACATTGAATGCCAGCTGGCAGAGGTTAGAAAGACTCTAATGACGCCACACCTCCTGCAGCTGAGAGAGTTGGGATCCCTAAACACTTGGTGCCGCTGGGGTCACATGATCTAAGCAGCTGCACCACCTCCACCCCTGATCCTCTTTGGGGCAGACCCAAGTCCTCCAGGGCAGCCCCAGGAGCAAACTTTTGTAGACAACCCACATGCAGAGATAGAGATAAAACCACAATTGAACCTAGAGACAGTGTGGCTAAGGAAGAGGATCAAAACCTTCCCACCAGCTGTACAAGCTGAAGATTAAATCCACAAGATCAACTAGGCAGGCTCTGTGTCTGTATAAAAGGGACAATGAGAGCTCCCACAAAAGAAAATGCACTAGCTCTGGAAGCTGTGGACATTGGAGGCAAGAACACACAGGAGTAAGGCCAGATTCGACACTGAGCTGTCCCCACAGCAGGTCCAGGCTTATCCCTGGAGTATTGGAGGGCCTCCTAGGGAGGTGGAGGTGAACTGTGACACACAATAAGAGAAAGGACACTGACAGCTGGGATCCAATAAAAACATTTATTTTGATTTGTTCTGTAGCTCATGCTGGATTATTTTTTTCCTCCTTTTCATCTGCTGCTGAGGTTGTTCATTTTATTATTACTATTAATTCTATTTACATTTTTGAAGATTTTTTTTTAATCACATTTTTTTTTTCTTTTATATACTTCTGCCACTACAGTGGCCTCTTGCAGTTCTGTGGGGATTTTTTGTTTTGCTTGCTTGATTGTTTTCCTTATTATTCTTTTCCTGCTATAGTTATTACTTAATATATAGAAGTCTTTTTAATATACTTCTATTTAACTTTGCTTTTCTATTTTTTCCTTCTACCTTCTACTTTTCTTCGTGTCTTTTCTTTTTTCCAACATGTTTGTTACTTTGTTTTGCTTTCTTTCCTTTATTCCCCAGTTGGCATTCTGCTTTGGTTTTATTTTCCAGTTTGTGTTTTAGTTTTGTTTTTGATTGGTTGATATAATTTTTGGTTTCCTTTGCTCACTGGCTCACTCTCTTTTACTTTCTTTTCTTTGAAATGTTGTGGTTTTGTATGTGTGGGTATGTGTGTGTTTTCCATTCTTTTTGTTATTATTAGTCTGATTTTTTAAATACCATTTCTCTGGGTTTCTCTTTTGTTTCTCGTTATGTTCTGTGTTTTGTTTTTGTGTGTTTGTTTTAATTCCTTTTAATGGCCTAACAAATGATATGTGGAATCTCAATTCCCCAGCCAGAGATTAAGCCTGAGCTTTTGGCTTGGGCGCACTGAATCCAGGACCCTAGACTGCCAGAAACTCCTAACCCCAGGGAGTATTAATTAGTGAGAACTCCCACAAAAGCCTCCACCTGTATACAAGACTCAGCATCACCCAATTGCTGGCAGCACCTAGTGCAGGATGTCTCACCCAAACAACAAGCAAGACAAAAACATGACCCCAATCACCAGCAGACAGGATTCTCACCAACACCCCAAAACATACCACTTCACACAGCCCTGTCCACCACAGAGGGGAAAAAACTCACTTACTCCCACCAGAATGCAGGCACAAGTCACTACCAACATGAAGCCTACACAAACCACTGAACCAGCCTTACCCACTGAGGGCAGAAACCAAAAGGAAAAAGGAATACAACCCTAAAGCCTAAAAAAGGAGATCCCAAACACAGTAGGAGAAGGCAATGGCAACCCACTCCAGCACTCTTGCCTGGAGAATCCCATGGATGGAGGAGCCTGGTAGGCTACAGTTCATGGGGTCACTAAGAGTTGGACACAACTGAGCGACTTCACTTTCACGCATTGGAGAAGGAAATGGCAACCCACTCCAGTGTTCTTGCCTGGAGAATCCCAGGGACAGAAGAGGCTGTTGGGCTGCCATCTATGGGGTCGCACAGAGTCGGACACAACTGACATGACTTAGCAGCAGCAGCAAACAAAATAAGTTAGAAAAAACATGAAAAAACAGAGAAATATTATGCAAATGAAGTAACAAGGTATAAACTCATCAGTTCACTTCAGTCTCTCAGTCATTTCTGACTCTTTGAGACCCCATGAATCACAGCACACCAGGCCTCCCTGTTCATCACCAACTCCCAGTAAGTAAGTAAAGTCGCTCAGTCGTGTCTGACTCTTTGTGACCCTATGGACTGTAGCCTATCAGGCTCTTCCGTCCACGGGATTTTCCAGGCAAGAGTGCTGGAGTGGATTGCCATTTCCTTCTCCAACTCACATCCATCGAGTCAGTGATGCCATCCAGCCATCTCATCCTCTGTCGTCCCCTTCTCCTCCTGTCCCCAATCCCTCCCAGCATCAGAGTCTTTTCCAATGAGTCAACTTCGCACATGAGGTGGCCAAAGTACTGGAGTTTCACCTTTAGCATCATTCCTTCCAAAGAAATCCCAGGACTGATCCCCTTCAGAATGGACTGGTTGGATCTCCTTGCAGTCCAGGGGACTCTCAAGAGTCTTCTCCAACACCACAGTTCAAAAGCAACAATTCTTCAGCGCTCAGCTTTCTTCACAGTCCAAAACTCATAAGACCAAATAAATTAAGCAGAAATAGGCAAACTACTTGAAAAAAGAATTCAGAGTAAAGATAGTAAAGATGATTCAAAAATAGAATGGAGAAAAATGTAAAAATCAATTAATGCACTAACAAGGAATTAGAAGAAATAAAGAATAAACAAACAGAAACAAACAATACAATTAATGAAATTAAAAAGACTCTAGAAGGAATCAATAAAAGAAAACTGAGGCAGAAGAGTGGATAAGGGAGTTGGAAGATAGCATGGTGGAAATAACTGTTGAAGAGCAGAATAAAAGAAAACAAATGAAAAGCATTGAGCATAGTCTCAGAGACCTCTAGGGTAATATTAAATGTACCAACATTCAAATTATAGGCATCCCAGAAGAAAGAGAGAAAAAGGGTCTGAGAAAATTTTTGAGAGATTATATTCAAAAATGTTCACAACATCAGAAAGGAAATAGTCAATCAAGTCCAAGAAGTGCAGAGAGTCCTATAGATGATAAACACAAGGACAAACATGCTGAGACACATACTAATCAAACTAAAAAATATCAAACACAAGGAAAGAATATTAAAAGCAGCAAGGGAAAAGCAACAAGTAACATACAAGGGAAACTCCATACAATTAATAGCTGGTCTTTCATCAGAAACTCTGCAGATCAGAAGGGAATAGCAGGCTATATTTAAAGTGTATGAGTGTCAGCTCACTTGCTCAGTGGTACCTGACTCTTTGCAATTCCATGGACTATTGCCCACAAGTTTCCTCTGTCCATGGAATTTTTCAGGCAAGAATACTGGAGTGGGTTGACATTTCCTACTCCAGGGGATCTTTCTTACCCAAGGGACTGAACCTGTGTCTTTTGAGCCTTCTGCATCGGCAGGTGATTCTTTACTACAGTACCACCTGGGAAGCTATATTTAAAGAAATGAAAGGAAAAAAAAAAACTACAACCATGATTAATCAACCTAGAAAGGATTACATTCAAAATTGTTGAAGAAATCAAAAGCTTTACAAACGAGCAAAAGTTAAGAAAATTTAGCACCACTAAACCAGGTATACAACAAATGTTAAAGCAACTTCTATAGGCAAGAAACACAAGAGAAGGAAGAGACCTTCAAAAACAAACCCAAAACAATTAAGAAAATGCCAATAGGAACATATATATATCACTATGTACTTTAAATGTCAATGGATTAAGTGCTCCAACCAAAATACACAGACTGGCTGAATGGAAAGAAAACCAAGACCCATATATATGCTGTCTACAAGAGACCCACTTCAGGCCCAGAGAGAGACACATATAGACTGAAAGTGAGAGGATGGAAAAAGATATTCCACCCAAATGGAAAACAAAAGAAAGTCAGAGTAGCATCTCTCATATCAGACAAAGTAGAACTTAAAGATATTACAAGAGATAAAGGGCACTACATAATGATCAAGAGGGTCAATCTAAGAAGACAGAATGATTATAAATGTCCAGGCACCCAACACAGGAGCACCTCGATACATAAGGCAAACAGTAACAGACATAAAAGGAGAAACTGACAGTAATACAATAATAGTAGGGGACATTAACACCCCCACTTACACCAATAGATCATCAAAACAGAAAATTAATAATGAAACAGAAACACATTAGACCAATGAACCTAATTGATATCTTCAGGACATTCCACCCAAATGCAGAGGAATACACTTTCTTCTCAAGTGCACATGGAACATTCTCCAGAATAGATCACATCTTGGCTCACAAATCAAGCCTCAGTAAATTTAAGAAAATTGAAATCATATCAAACATCTTTTCTGACCACAACTCTATGAGACTAGATATCAATTATGGGGGGGGGGAACATAAAAAATACAAACACATGGAGATTAAACAATACATTTCTAAATAAAGAGCAAGCTCCTTAGGAAATGAAAAGGGAAATTTAAAAAATCCTAGAAACAAATGACAATAAAAGCACAATGTCCCAAAACTTATGAGATGCAGCAAAAGCAATTCTAAGAGGGAAGTTTTTAGCAATAAAATCCTACCTCAAGAAGCAAGAAAAACATCAAATAGACACCATAACTTTAAAACTATAACAACTGCGAAAAGAAGGACAAAAAAATCCGTAAATTAGTAGAAATAAAAAAACATAATGGTCAGAGCAGAAATAAGTAAAATAGAAATGGCAGAAACAATAGTAAAGACTAATAAAACTAAAAGCTATTTCTTTGAGAAGATAAGCAAAATTGACAAACCATTAGCCAGACTTATCAAGGAAAAAAGGGAGAAGAATCCAATCAGCAAAATTAGAAATGAAAAAGGATAGGTTACAGACAATGCAGAAATACAAAGTATCATAAGAAAGCAACTACATGCCAATAAAATGAAAAACCTTAAAGAAATGTGCAGATTCTTAGAAAAGTTCAACCTTCCAAGACTGAACCAAGGAAGAAACAGAAATTATGAACAAGCCAATTACAAGCACTGAAATCAAAACCATGAGAGAAAAAAAAAATCCCCAAAACCGAAAGCCCAGGGCCAGATGGCTTCACAGGTGAATTCTAACACTTAGAGACAAGCTAATGCCTATCCTTCTTGAAACTCTTTCAAAAAATTGCAGAATAAGGAACACTTCTAAGTTCACTCATAAGGCCACCATCACTCTGATACCAAAACAAGACAAAGATATCACACACAGAAAAGAAAATTACAGGCCAATATATCTGATCACCCCTTCATGAATCACTGTCTTGTTCTGGTGCAGGGGATTGTGAAACCCAATGAAGCTATGAGCCATGCCATTTAGGGCCAACCAAGAAGAATGGGTCATAGTAGAGAGTTCTGACAAAATATGACCTGCCAGAGGACAGAATGACAAACCACTCCTGAATACTAGCCATGAGGACACCATGAACTGTATATAAAGGCAAAAATATATGAAACCAAAAGATGAGCCTTCCAGGGTGGAAGGTGCTCAGTATGCTACTGGAGAAGAACAGAGGACAATTACTAATAACTCCAGAAAGAATGAAGTGTCTGGGTCAAAGCAGAAATGATGCTCAGTTGTGGATGTGTCTGGTGATGAAAGTAAAATCCGATGCTGTAAAGATCAGTATTGCATAGGAACCTAGAATGTTAGGCCCATGAGTCAAGGTAAATTGGATGTGCTCAAGCAAGAGATGGCAAGAGTAAAAGTTGACGTCATAGGAATCAACAACTAAATAGGTCAAGAATGGATGAATTTAATGCAGATGACCATTATATCTGCTACTACAGGCAAGAATCCCATAGGAGAAATGGAGTAGGCCTCATAATCAACAACAGAGTCTGAAATGAGGTACTTGGGTGCAATCTCAAAAATGATAGAATGATCTCGGTTTGTTTCCAAGACAAACCATTCAACATCACAGTAATCCAAGTCTATGCCCCAAATACCAATGCTAAAGAAGCTGAAGTTGATCAGTTCTATGAAGACCTAGAAGGCTTCCTAGAATTAACCAAGACAACCTACACATCGTAGAGGTTTGGAATGAAAAAGTAGAAGTCAAGAGATTCCTGGAGAAACAGGCAAGTTTGGCCTTTTAGTACAAAATGAAGCAGGGCAAAGGCTAACAGCACTCTGCCAAGAGAACTCAATGGTCATAGCAAACATCCTCTTTCAACAACACAAGAGATGACTTTACACATGGACATTAATAAATGGTCAATACTGAAACTGATTGACTACATTCTTTGTAGCCATTGAAGGAGAAGCTCTATACAGTCAGCCAAAACAACACATGGAGCTGCCTGTGGCTCAGATCATCACCTACTCACAGCAAAACTCTGGCTTAAATTAAAGGAAGTGAGGAAAATCACTAGACCAGTTCTGTATGACTTAAATCAAATATCCTATGTATTCAGAGGAAGTGACAAATAGATTCAAGAGATTAGATGTAATAGACAAAGTGAAGAACTAAAGAATAACTAACTGAAGAACTAAAGATTGCAGTTTGTAACATTGTACAGGAGGCAGTGATCAAACCATCCCCCCAAAACATTAAGACCTTGAATAACATGGTGGTGTTAAACATGATGAATAAACATGATGGTGTAATCACTCACCTAGAGCCAGACATCCTGGCTGTCAAGTGGGCCATAGGAAATATCACTACAACTAGTGGAGGTGATGGAATTGCAGCTGAGCTATTTCAAATCCTAAAAGATGATCCTGTTAAAGTGCTGCAATCAATATGTCAGCAAATTTGGAAAACTCATCAGAGGTCACAGGACAGGAAAAGGTCAGTTTTCATTCCAATTCCAAGGAGCAATGCCAAAGAATGTTCAAACTACTACACAATTGCACTCATTTCACATACTAGCAAGGTTACACTCAAAATTCTCCAAGGTAGGCTTCAACAGTACCTGAAGAGAGAACTTCTAGATGTTCAAGCTGGATTTAAAAAAGGCAGAGGAACCAGAGATCAAATTGTCAACATCTGTTGGATCATATATAAGGAAGATAATTCCAGAAAAACATCTACTTCTGCTTCATTGACTATGTTAAAGTTTTTGACAATGTGGATCACAACAAACTGGAAAATTCCTGAAGAGATTGGAGTACCAGACACCTTATTTGCCTCCTGAGGAACCTGTATGCAGGTCAAAAAGCTACTGTTAGATCTGGACATGAAACAATGGACTGGTTAAAAATTGGAAAAGGAATACACCAAGGCTGTCTCTGTTACCCTGCTTATTTAACTTTTATGCAGAGCACATCATGTGAAATGCTGCACTGGATGAAGCAGAAGCTGCAATCAAGATTGTGGGGAGAAATAACTTCAGATATGCAGATGGCACCATACTTACAGCAGAAAGTGGAGAGGAAAAAAAGAGTCTCTTGATGAAGGCGAAAGAGGAGAGTGAAAAAGCCGACTTAAAACCCAACATTCAAAAACACTAAGATCCCACTTCATGGCAAATAGATGGGGAAACAATGGAAACAGTGTCAGACTTTATTTTCTTGGGCTCCAAAATCACGGCAGATGGTGTCTGCAGCCATGAAATTAAAATAAAATTAAAAGTTCCTTGGAAGACAAGCTATGACCAACCTAGACAGCATATTAAAAAGCAATGACATCACTTTGCCAACAAAGAACAAAAGTCTGTGTAGTCAGAACTATGGTTTTTCCAGTAGTCAGGTATGGATGTGAGAGTTGGACCATAAACAAAGCTGAGCACTGAAGAATTGATGCTTTTGAACTGTGGTGTTGGAGAAGACTCTTGAGAGTCCCTTGGACTGAAAGGAGATCAAACCAGTCAATCCTAAATAAAATCAACCCTGAATACTCATTGGAAGGACTGATGCTGAAGCTGAAGCTCCAGTACTTTGGCCACCTGATGCAAAGAGCCTACCCATTGGAAAACACCTTGTAGCTGGGATAGAGGGAAGGTAGGTGGAGTAGGGGATGACAGAAGACAGATGGTTGGAGGATATCACTGACTGAATGGACATGATCTTGAGCAAGCTCCTAGAGATGGTGAGGTACAGGAAGCCTGGCGTGCTGCAGTCCATGGTGTCATAAAGAGTCAGGTGTGACTTCTTGAATGAGCAACAACAACAACAAAACGGAGTGCCTGAAGAACTATGGAAAGTGGTCCATAATATCGTACACGAAGCAGTGAACAAGACCATCCCAAAGAAAAAGAGATGCAAGAGGGCAAAGTGGTTGTCTGGGGAGGCTTTATAAGTAGCTGAGGCAATAAGGGAAGCAAAAGGCAAAGGAGAAAGGGAAAGGTACACCCAACTAAATGCAGAGTTATAGAGAATAGCAAGGAGAGACAAGAAACGCTTTTCAATGAACAATGCAAAGAAATAGAGGAAAACAAAAGAAAGCGTAAGACTATCGATTTCTTCACGAAAATTGTAAATATTGAAAGAATATTTCATTCATAGATGGGCACAATGAAGGACACAAATAATAAAGACCAAATAGAAGCAGAAAAGATCAAAAAGAGATGGAAAGGATACACAGAAGAACTGTGCAAAAAGAATTTTTATGACTCTGATAACCACGATGGTGTAGTTTCTCACTCAGAGCCACACATTCTGGAGTGTGAAGTCAAGCAGGCCTAGGGAAGCACTGTTGCCAATAAAGCTAGTAGAGGTGATGGAATTCCAGCACAGCTATTTAAAATCCCAAAGGATGATGCTATTAAAGTGCTGCACTCAGTATGTCAGCAAATTTGGAAAACCCAGCAGTGGTCACAGGACTGCTGCTGCTGCTGCTGCTAAGTTGCGTCAGTCGTGTCCGACTCTGTGCGACCCCATAGACAGAAGCCCTCCAGGCTCCTCTGTCCCTGGGATTCTCCAGGCAAGAATACTGGAGTGGGTTGCCATTTCCTTCTCCAATGCATGAAAGTGAAAAGTGAAAGTGAAGTTGCTCGGTCGTGTCTGACTCTTAGTGACCCCATGGACTGTAGTAGCCTACCAGGCTCCTCCATCCATGGGATTTCCCAGGCAAGAGTACTGGAGTGGGGTGCCATTGCCTTCTCCGGGCACAGGACTAGAAAGCATCAATCTTCATTCCAGTTCCCAAGAAGGGCAGTGCTAAAGCATGTTCAAACCACTGGACAATTACATTCATCTCCAATGTTAGTAAGATTTCGCTCAAAATTTGTCAAGCTAGGCTTCAGCATTATGTGAACTGAGAACTTTCAGATGGTGAAGCTGGGTTTAGAAAAGGCAGAGGAACCAAAGATCAAATTGCTAACATTTGCTAGATCATAGAGAAAGCAAGGAAATTCCAGAAAAATATCTCTCTCTGTTTCATTGACTACGCTAAAGCCTTTTACTGTGTGGATCATAAGAAACTGTAGAAAACTCTCACCTAGATGGGAACACCAGATCATCTTATCTGTCTCCTGAGAAACCTGTATGTGGGTTAAGGAGCAAACGTTAGAACCCTGTATGTAACAACAGCCTGGTTCATGATTAAGAAAGGAGTATGACAAAGCTGTTTATTGTCACCTTGTTTATTTAACTTATATGCAAGGTACATTATGTGAAATGCCAGGTTGGATAAGTTATAAGCTGAAATCAAGATTGCTGGGAGAAACATCAATAACCTCAGATATGTGGATGGTACCACATACCACCCAATGTGGAAGCAGTGACAGATTTCCTCTTCATGGGCTCTAAAATCATTGCAGATGGTGACTGCAGCCATAAAATTAGAAGACAATTGCTTCTTGGCAGGAAAGCTATGACAAACCTAGACAGTATATTAAAAAGAAAAGACATCACTTTGGCCACAAAGGTCTGTATCGTCAAGGCTATGGTCTTTCCAGCAGTCATGTATCTATGTGAAAGCTGAGCAATAAAGAAGGCAGAGCACCAAAGAATTGGTGCTTTCAAACTGTGTTACTGGAGAAGACTTTTGAGAGTCCCTTGGAAAGCAAGGAGATAAAATCCGTCAATCTTAAAGGAGATTAACTTTGAATACTCATTGGAAAGACTGATGCTGAAGCTGGAGCTCCAATACTTTGGCCACCTAATGTGAAGAGCTGACTCATTGGAAAAGTCCCTGGTGTTGGGAGAGATTGAAGGCAGAAAGAGAAGAGAATGACAGAGTTTGAGACAGTTGGGTGGCATCACCGATTCAATGGACATGAATTTGGGAAAACTCCAGGAGATGGTGAGGGATGGTGAAAGATAAAAACCATATGATAATTTCAATAGATGTGGGAAAACTTTTGAAAAAGTTCAGCACCCATTTATGATTTAAAAAAACACAACTCTTCAAAAAGTAGGCATTGAAGGAAACTACCTCAACATGCGACAGGCCATATTTGATAAACCCACAGCAAACATTATTCTCAATGGTGAAAAACGGAAAGTGTTCCCTCTAAAATCAGGAACAAGACAAGCGTGCCCACTCTCACCACTATTATTCAGCATAGTTTTGGAAGTCCTAGCTATGGCAATCAGAGAAAAAATAAATAAATAAAAAGAATACAGATTGGAGTAGAAGAAGTAAAACTCACTGTTTGCAGATGACATGGTACTATACATAGAAAACCCCAAAGATACTACCAGAAAATTACTAGAGCTATACAAAATCAATACACAGAAATCACTTGCATTCCTATACACTAGCAATGAAAAATAAGAAAGAGAAATTGAGGAATAAACCCCACTTACCATTACAACAAAAAGAATACAATATGTAGGAATAAACCTGGATAAGGAGACAAAAGACATGTATACAGAAAACCAGGAGACACTGATAAAAGAAATCAAAGATGACATAAGGAGATAGAGAGATATTCCATGTTCCTGGCTTGGAAGAATCAATATTATGAAAATGACTATATGGCCAAGTGGAGTCTCCAGATTCAATGTGATCCTGTTCAAAAAACCAATGGCATTTCTCACAGAACAAGGAAAAAAAAAAAACAAAAAAACCCTCACCATTCAAATGGAAACACATAAGACCCCAAATAGCCAAAACAATCTTGAGAAAGAAGAATGGAGGTGAAGGAAACAACCTTCTGGACTTCAGACTATACTACAAAGCTATAGTCATCAAGAGAGTATGGTACTGGCATAAAAACAAAAATATAGACCAATGGAACAAGGTAGAAAGACCAGAGATGAAGCCATGCATCTATGGCAATGATAAGCTCTTCAATAAGTGGGGCTGAGAAAAAACTGGACAGCTATGTGTCAAAAGGTGAAATTAGAACACTTTCTAACACCATACATTAAGGGTGGGGAGGGCAGTGGGAGGGGGATTCAAGATGGGGGGGATACATGTATACCTGTGGCCAATTCAAGTTGATGTATGGCAAAAACCATCACAATATTGTAATTATCCTTCAATTAAAAATAAATTTTAAAAAAGAAAGAGAGAGAGAGAAAGAATCCACCTGCCAATGTGGGGGTTCAATCCCTGGTCCAGGAAGATTCTACATGCTATGGAGCAAATAAGTCTATACACCACAACTATTCAGTCTGTGCTCTAGAGCCCATGCTCCACAATAAGAGAAGCCATCGCAATGAGAAGCCCATGCACCACAACAAAGAATGGACCCTGATCTCCTCAACTAGAGAAAGCCCACATAGCAACAAAGACACAGCACAGCCAAGCAAACATATAAATACATTCATTTTTTAATAAAAGCAGTCACAGACTGAAAAAAGATTCTTACAGAGCATAGAATTTATAGAACATTAGTGTCCAGGATATGAAGAGAGTTCCTACAAATCAGTAGTAATGAAAAACAAAATGCCCCAGTATGAATTGGTTGATGTATTTAAACAGTTATATATCACATGCGCAGATATACCATTATATCCACTACTGTGGGCAAAATCCCTTAGAAGAAATGGAGCAGCCCTCAGAGTTCACAAGAGTCTGAAATGAAGTACTTCAGTGCAGTCTCATAAATGACAGAATGATCTTGGTTTATTTCCAAGGCAAACCATTCACCACCTCAGTAAACCAAGTCTATGATCTAACCACTAATGTCAAAGAAGCTGAAGTTGAATGATTCTATGAAGACCTACAAGACTTTCTAGAACTACCACCAAAAAATACGTCCTTTTCATCATAGGGAACTGGAATGCAAAGTAGAAAGTTGAGAGATATCTGGAGTAACAGGCAAGTTTGGCCTTGGAGTACAAAATCAAGCAGAGAAAAGGCTAACAGAGTTTTGCCAAGAGAACTCACTGGTCATGGCAAAAACCCTTTTTCAACAACACAAGAGACAACTTTACACATGGACATTGCCAGATGGTTAATACTGAAATCAGATTGATTGTATCTTTGCAGTCAAAGATGGAAAAGCTCTATACAGTCAGCAAAAACAAGACTAGGAGCTGACTGTGGCTCAAATCATGACCTCCTTATTGCAAAATTTAGACTTAAACTGAAGAAAGTAGGGAAAACCACTAGGCCATTCAGGTATGACCTAAATAAAATCCCTTACGATTATATAGTGAAAGTGACAAGTAGATTCAAGGGATTAGATCTGACAGAGTGAAGAACTATGGACAGAAGTTCATAACATTATACAGAAAAGACAGTGAAAGTAAAAGCTGCTCAGTCATATCTGACTCTTTGCGACCCTATGGACTATACAGTTCATGGAATTCTCTGGGCCAGAATACTGGAATGGGCAGTCTTTCCCTTCTCCAGGGGATCTTCCCGACCCAGGTCTCCCAGATTGCAGGTGAATTCTTTACCAGCTGAGCCACAAGGGAAGCCCAAGAATATTGGAGTGGGTAGCTTATTCTTTTTCCAGGGGATCTTCCCAACCCAGGAATCAAATTGGGGTCTCCTGTATTGCAGCTGAATTCTTTACCAACTGAGTGAGCTACAAGGGAAGCCCAAAGCAGTGATCAAAACCATCCCCCAAAAAAGGAAATGCAAAAAGGCAAAAGGAGGAGGAGGCCTTACAAATAGCTGAGAAAAGAAGAGAAGCAAAAAACAAAAGAGAAAAGAAAAGATATACCCATTTGAATGCAGAGTTCCAAAGAATAGCAAGCAGAGATAAGAAAGCCTTTCTAAGTGAACAATGAAAAGAAATAGAGGAAAACAATAGAATGGAAAAGACTAGAGATCTTTTCAAGAAAATCAAAGATACCAAGGGAACATTTCATGCAAAGATGGGCACGATAAAGGACAGAAATGGTATGGATCTAACAGAAGCAAAAGATATTAAGAAGAGGTGTGTAGAATACACAGAACTATATAAAAAAGATCTTAATGACCTGGATAACCATGATGATGTGATCACTCATCTATAGTCAGACATCCTGGAATGTGAAGTCAAGTGGGCCTTAGGAAGCATCACTACAAACAAAGCTAGTGGAGATGATGGAATTGCAGCTGACCTACTTCAAATCCTTAAAGATGATGTTGTTAAAGTGCTGCACTCAATATGTCAGCAAATTTGGAAAACTCAGCAGTGGCCACAGGACTGGAAAAGGTCAGTTTCATTACACTCCCAAAAAAGGGCAATGCCAAAGAATGTTCAAACTACTGCACAACTGCACTCATTTCACATGTTAATAAGGTCATGCTCAAAATCCTTCAAGCTAGGGTTTGACAGTATGTGAACTGAGAACTTCCAGATGTACAAGCTGGATTTAGAAAAGGCAGAGGAACCAGGGATCAAATTGACAACATTTATTGGATCATAGAGAAAGGAAGGGAATTCTGGAAAAATATCTACTTCTGCTTCATTGCAGAAGCCTGGCATGCTTCAGTCTAGGAGGTCCCAAAGAGCAGGACACAACTCAGAGACTGAACAGTAACACTATGAGCCAAATATTGTGCCAGGTGCTAGAGATAAAGGTTTGAGCAGCATATGCTTACTGCTATTTTGAAGCCTGGAATCTGGGACAGAGGAAGAACATTAACCAATTAATGTACACTTGCTTCCAGAGTTAGGACAAAGCTGAGGGGTGCCCCAAAGAATATAATGGGAGACCTGTGGTGTAGAGAGCTAGGGACCATGCCCTATCAGAAGTGATTTTTGAGTTGAAGCCAGAAAAACAGATAGTTTTATGAGTACATTTATATGAAAGATCCAGCATGGGCGAAACTAGAAAGACCGATAGTATACTAGTGAAAGTGACTACTGGTTGCTTAGGGATGGTGGATGGGGGACTGGGGTTGGTAATGACTAAGAGATATGAGATTTCTTTTTTAAATGATTAAAATTTCTAAAATTGACTCTGGTGATGGTGTGAAACTCTGTGATTGTACTAAAAATCATTCAATTGTATACTTAAATAGACAAATTGTATGATATATAAATTATGTTTCAACAAAGCTGTAAAAAGTTCTGCTAAAAATTTTGCTTAGAAAGAGCCTCCAAAATAGTGGGCAAAATAACTAAACAGACATTTCACTAAAGAAGACGTACAGGTGGCTAACAAACACATGAAAAGTGCTCAGCATCACTCATTATTAGAGAAATGCAAATCAAAACCACAATGAGGTATCATCTCACCCCAATCAGAATGGCTGTCATCAAAAAGTCTACAACAATAATGCTGGAGAGGGTGTGGAGAAAAGGGAACCCTCTTACACTGTTGGTGGGAATGCAAACTTGTATAGCCACTGTGGAGAATAGTGTGGAGATTCCTTTAAAAACTGGAAATAGGACTGCCACATGACCCAGCAATCCCACTGCTGGGCACACATCCTGAGGAAACCAGAATCTAAGGACACACATGTAGCCCAGTGTGCACTACAGCAATATTTACAGTAGCTAGGACTTGGATGTCGGAGAAGGCAATGGCACCCCACTGCAGTACTCTTGCCTGGAAAATTCCATGGACAGAGGAGCCTGGTAGGCTGTAGTCCATGGGGTCGCTAAGAGTCGGACACGACTGAGCAACTTCACTTTCACTTTTCACTTTCATGCATTGGAGGAGGAAATGGCAACCCACTCCAGTGTTCTTGCCTGGAGAATTCCAGGGATGGGGGAGCCTGATGGGCTGCCGTCTATGGGGTCGCACAGAGTCGGACATGACTGAAGCGACTTAGCAGCAGCAGCAGCAGGACATGGATGCAACCTAGATGTTCATCAGCAGACGAATGGATAAGGAAGTTGTGGGTACATATACACGATGGAATACTACTCAGCTATAAAATGGAATGCATTTGAGTCAGTTCTAATGAGGTGGATAAAACTGAAGCCTATTATACAGAGTGAAATAAGTCACAAAGAGAAACACAAATACTATTAATGCATATATATGGAATTTTGAAAGGTGGTAATGATGATCCTAAATGCAGGGCAGCAAAAGAGACACAGGTGTAAAGAACAGACTTATGGACTCTGTGGGAGAGGATGAGGGTGGGATGATTCGACAGAAGAGCACTGAAACATGTATATTACCATATGTAAAATAGATGACCAGTTCAAGTCTGACGTATGAAGCAGGGCACCCAAGGCTGATGCTCTGGGACAACTCAGAGGGATGGGGTGGGGAGGGAGGTGAGAGGGGTTCAGGATGGGGTGACACTGTGTATCCGTGGCTGATACATGTTGATATATGGCAAAAGCCATCACAATATTATAAACCAATTGTCCTCCAATTAAAATTAATTAATTAATTTTTAAAGGTCCTCCAATGCTTCCAACTGTGCTTGTAATAGACTCCAATGAGCCCACCAGGCTCTTGCCAATCTCTCAGCTTTCAGTCTGGCACCCTTATGCTCCAGTCACACTAGATTTTTTCTGTTTCTAGTACATCCCAGATTTGTCACCACCAAAGAGTTTTGGATTTAGTGTTTCTTCCCTGGAACTTCACATCTCCACAACCTCTTTAGTTATTAGTGAATAACCAGACAGCCTCGTCCCCTTACTTCCCAGGTGCTCTAGGCCAGTGAAATCTTCTTCCCTGGCCTCCCTTCCTACCCTTCCAATAAGTACTCTGACTTCCAATTTGGGATTAGCAACACTTTCTAAATATTCCTATTGTTAAGACCACCCGAGAGAGCTTTTATTGTAGGGCCTGGGTCCTCCTGGCAAATGCTGCATTTGCCTGAGGCTTTCTCTCTGTAGATGCTAACTTGCACACAGGATCCTGTAACTTTTTCTTCAGCAATAGTTTGAATTTAAACTCAGATAATAAACAAGTTCTTAGCTTTTAGTGATATAATTAGGGAGAGTTATGAATGGGCAACCTAGCCCAGGAATGCTAGGACTCGTACCTTTGAGAAAAGTCATGACTACAAAAGTCCCATGAAAAGAAGCCCCTTAACCCCCATCCTGGAGCAGACTTGTCCATGGACAGGCCTTTGGCTGTTGCTCGAACTTGTTGAATTTCTTCATGGTGTTCCTTCTCCATCTTGGGACTGGATGGCATAGACTCACTGTGTCTCATGAAGCTGCAAGCTGCAGGAGTGACAACTGCCTGTACTTTGTAGTCTGCCTAGCATGTACGGTGTCAGGGTGGGCTGCAACCCTCTTGGTGCCTTTTGCCTTCCCACATAAGACTTCCTTTTATTATAATTATTAATAGATCTGGTGAATCTGGCTCTCTGTGTCCTCAAAGTACAAATAACAGCTCTCACAACTGGAAGATCAGTCTTGAAGCAGTGGAAAGTTTATTTACCTGCCTTTCGGCAGGTGCCCTTCATCTCCTTGACTTCGCTGACTTCTGACTACTCCCTGAGGACCTTATTTGTTTTTTAACCCTCTCAAGTGGAGGCTACATGTTTCTCACACCGCTCTTACATTGGGCTAGGTTTTACGTTTCTCTATGGAAGCTACTTTTCCACTATTTCTTTCTCTCCGTTTGGGGGAAAAAATTAAAAACTGCTCCTTTGACATTCATGCTCCTTAGGTGTACAGGTATCCATGTCTTTGTCACAGTCATCTGCCTTTTCCTAGTCCTCCCACTTCCATGATGACTATCGCTTCTAGCTCAGCCTTCTGCACCCTGTTCCTACCATCATGCTCCAGGGATGACTTATTTAATATGATGAACCTCAGGTCCTTGACATTAACCTCCACTTTACCTTAACTACACATTCTTGAAATCATATGTGAGAACTTGACATCACCTGAGATTACAGAGTCTCCAATTGTCCTGATTTCAAACACCTTATGGTTGAGTCACCAGCCGGGCCTTCACCACACTTGCTTTACTGTCCACAGTCCTATAATTTTATCATTCAGATATCAACCTATTGGACCACACCCTTTTCTTGGTTTCCATCATCTCCTTCCTGTCTTTACTTTCTGCGTTACCAGGTTATTATTATTATTACTTCCTAAAAAGTATCTTTGATTCATTTCTTCTCTTCTTCCACTACACTTGTCTGGCAAAATCAACTCTAATTGAATCGAATTACCCACATCGTCAGTGCCTATGCCTATGCTTTGTTTATTGGGTTGGCCAAAATATTCACTTGGGTGTTTCCATAACATCTTATGAAAAAACCCGAACAGCTTTGGTGGCCCACCCAGTATCAACACAGACCTTAAACAGGCGCCCAGCATTACCCAGAACGTCTTCCGCATTTCCCTTGGTAAGTTTGCTTTCCATTCCTAGACACGAGTTTCACAGCTTCTCCTTCTTTTCCCATGTGCCAACATGCAACCTCTGTTTCCACTTCGTGTTTAGGAAAGAACTGCCTCCATCATCTCACAGCAGCAAATCAATAGCTTTAATGACAGCTTTAGCCATTTTTCCCTGCTGATAAAAAGGTGAGAGTATCCTAACATCTATGTAAGGCCAGCCTACAGTGGCTTATCGTTAGCGCTCTAACAGACTAACTGAACCCTCACACACATGCTACTCCGCTTTGAGCAGGTCTCTGTTCCTCCTGTCATTACTCCATTTATATGTCTCCTTTAACAAAACTTCTGAGAACAGCTGCTATACATGCTGCCTCTGTTTTTTTTTTTTTTCTTATCAATATCCACTGTGGTTTCTTCTATTTCCACAGAGGAAGCTTTAGCTGCAAATCAGCTTGTCTCTCAGTATCAAGCTTGATACTATTCCTCTGTTTCTTATGTGACAAAACTATCACAAATTGCATATCTTTTGTCAAACACTATGAATCAAAAACTGTTCTCAAAACCCTAAAATAAACTACAGAAAGAAAATTCCAACAAAGTCAACCACACCTTTTGCAGAGCATAATTATGAGAAAAGCACCAGAACCCACAGTACTTCAGAGACTGTTTAGTGTGACTTGTGCTGCAGCACGTTGACTGAGGGTTTACGGTCTCGTCTGTCCAGGGTTAACTGTCAGTGCCTTACTCTAAGTCCAAGGGCACTTTTAAAATATATCAGAACCAAGTACCATTATAGAAAATTAATGCTGACCGAGGCCAGGGCGGCTGGGGTGGGAGGTGGGCAGGACAGTGCTGCCTACTCCTCCTGCCCATTCCTGGAATGCTGCTGGGGTTGAGCTGGGGCTCTGGCCTCAGTGATGATCAACTGCCCCATTGCAGAAACTGCAAGCATTATTTTGGACTGCTACCTGCTACTGAATGCCAAGAGGGTGAAACTTAAGGTCTTCATTCAGAAGAAGTAAGGCAAGAAAAACCCAAGGCTCACGTGCTCCTGAGCTGCTGTGAATGGCCTCAGTGTTCCTTACCACTGTTTTGTGTAGGATGTCACTGAGATCTCTGAAATGGAGCCTCCTGCTGCCGTCACTCCTGAGTTTCCCAGATGTGGTACCTCACTCTGCCCTACTGCAATGTGATAAAACAGGTGAACTGGACATACTTCTATGAGTAAGAGCCCATTTACAGATAAGACTGCTGCTTCACACTTTGAGAGTATTCAGACTGCTCTCATTAAAACCCATTTCTTGTCATCCTGGTGACCTCACACCCCTCAGATGTGAAGGCTAGGAAGGCCATTAGACTTATGAGGTTCTTACATTTTTCTTTTTAGGCCAACAGACTGAAAGGAAGACAAAGTGTTAGCATTATTCTTAGAGGATGAGCACTTCCTTTATGTGGACATAATAAGACAAGGTAAAGCTCCAGTACTTTGGCCACCTGATGTGAAGAGCTGACTCAATGGAAAACACCCTGATACTGAGGGCAGGAGGAGAAGGGAGTGACAGAGGATGAGATGGTTGGATGGCATCACCAACTCAATGGACATGAGTTTGAGCAAACTCCAAGAGATAGTGAAGGACAAGGAAGACTGACGTTGCACTTGACCTGTGGTTTATTTTAACAGCAATCAAGTTAAGCCTTTTGAAGACGATAGTCAGTGAAATTAAATATCTTATTAAGGAATGGGATGTTTTTGTTAATAAAACTAATAGGACCAAACAGTTTGGATATGTTATTCTATAGACTAGAGCTTCTAAAATGGATTTCACTGAGTTATAAGCTCATTTGTCTATAACAACAAAACAATGTGGAGTATTATTCATTGAGTAATCTAGGCAGTTCAAAATTTTGTATATATCTTACGTGATTACGAGTTTAAAAAAATATTTAGTTCTGTTTAGAAAAAAATGAAGTTACACCAAGCAAAATTTCATCTGCTATTGGTCATTTGGAAGGTATTTCAAGATGCTGCAGTACTAAAGAATTAACAATTATTATTTAGTATTACTTAAAATTTTGCACTTCATGGGTGTTTGAATGTTTTGGTTGTTTCAATACTGTATAAATAGTATAAAATTTTTCCAGTTACAAAAAGAATTAGTGTTGAGGGAAGGAAGGAGGGGCAAATGGGGTAGTGGATTAAAAGGTACATATTATGTATAAAATAAATAAACTACAAGGATATATGGTACAACACAAGTAACATGGTCAATTTTTGCAATAACTATAAATGGAATATAACCTTGTAAATTGTAGATCACTATTTCATATGGCTGAAACTTACTTGATAATGTACATCCGCTATACCTCAACAAAGGCAAAAAAAAGAACCTGGGAAAAACTATTGGTATATGGAACAAAATTAACTAAATAAGCCAGGCAATGTGCTTACTACTAGGGATGTAGAAATGAAATGACACTCCAGTTTCCTAAGAGCTCAAATTCTCAATGGGAAAGACAGCAGACTAATAAGACAACAGACTGGTTCCAAATAGGAAAAGAGAGTACGTCAAGGCTGTGTATTGTCACCCTGCTTATTTAACTTATATGCAGAGTACATCATGAGAAATGCTGGGCTGGATGAAGCCCAAGCTGGAATCAAGATTGCTGGGAGAAGTATCAATAACCTCTTTGCAAGGATATATTCTTCATATCTCTTGTTTATATACCTAGGAGTGGAATTACTGGGTCATATGGTAACACTGTGTTTAACAGTTTAAGAACTGCACATTGTGTTCCAAAGCAGCTATGCCGTTTTGCAGTCCCACCAGCAGTGCCCAAGTATTCTGATTTTCCACATCGTCATCAATAATTGTTATCATCTATTTTTTTAATTATAGAAATCCTAGTGTATGTAAAGTAGTATCTCACTGTCAGTTTTTTATTTTTAAATTATAATACTAGCTTCAGGTCAACAGCAATGACTCAAGATTTTTGCAGATTATACTCCATTAAAAGTTATCACAAGATAATTGCTCTATTCTCCTGTGATGTACAATATCCTGGTTTCTTGTCTATTTTATGCATAGTAGTTAGTATCTCTTAATCTTCTCCCTCTAATTTATCCCTCCCCATCCCCCCTCCATTTTGATTACCACTAGTTTATTTTCTGTGTCAGTAAGTCTGTTTCTGTTTTGTATACATTTGTTTGCATTATTGTTTAGATTCTATGTATAGGTGATATCATACAATATTTGTCTTTCTCTGACTGATTTATTTCACTACGCATAATATTCTCTAGGTCCATCTTCAGTGTGGTTTTGATTTACATTTCCCTAAAGACTAATGTTGAGCATTTTTTGGTATGTTTATTGGCTATTTGTATATTTCCTTGAGAAGTGCATTAATAGATCCTTTGCCCCCTTTGAATTGGGTTATTCATCTTTTATTGTTCAGTTGTAAAAGTTCTTTGTATATTTTGGATGCAAGGCTATCACCAGTTATATGATTTGCAAATATTTTATCCAATTATGAGTGGTCTTTTCACTTTCTTGATAGTGTCTCTTGAAGTACAACAGTTTTAAATTTTGATGAAATCTAAGTTACCTATTTTTCTTGCTGATGTTGCTCGTGCTTAGGTGTTATGCTTAGGAAACTATCACCAAATACAGAATCATGAAGATTTACCTTCATGATTTCTTCTAAGAGTTTTATAATTTTTGCCCTTCACTTAGTCCATTTTTAAAAACTTTTAATTTTGTTTTGGGGTATAGCTGATTAACAATGTTGTGGTAGTTTCAGGTAAACAGTGAAGGGACTCAGCCATACATATATATCTATTCATTCTCTCCCAAACTCCTCTCCCATCCAGACTGCCACATAACATTGAGCAGAGTTCCATGTGCTATATAATAGGTCTTGTTGGTTGTCCATTTTAAATATAACTGTGTGTATGTCCATCCCAAACTCCCTAACTATCCCTTCCCCCATCCTTTCCCCCTAGCAACCATAAATTCCTTCTCTAAGTCTGTGGGTCTGTTTCTGTTTTGCAAGTTTTGTAAGTAACTTCATTTGTTTTATTTCTTTTTAGACTCAACATATAAGGGATGTCATACAATATTTCTCTGTCTGACTTACTTCAAGCAGTATGACACTCTCTAGGTCCAACCATGTTGCTATAAAGGGCATTATTTCACTCTTTTTAATGGCTAGTAATATTCCATTGTGTATGCATATACCACATTTTCTTTATCCATTCCTCTGTTGATGGACGTTTAAGTTGCTTCCATGTCTTGCTATTGTAAACAGTGCTGCAATGAACACTGTTGAGTGTGTGTATATATGTGTATATATATATATATATATATTTATATAGTTTTGGATCATGTTTTTCTCTGGATGGATGGGCTTCCCCTGTGGCTTAGCTGGTAAAGAATCCTCCTGAAATGGCAATGCAGGAGACCTGGGTTCAATCCCTGGGTTTGGAAGATCCCCTGTAGGCGGGAAAGGCTACCCACTCCAGTATTCTGGCCTGGAGAATTCCATGGACTGTATAGTCCATGGGGTCGCAAAGAGTCAGACACCACTGAGTGACTTTCACTTTCTCTGGATAAAGTGAAATCCCAGGGTAGGATTGTAGGATCATATGGTAACTCTATTTTTAGTTTTTAAAGAAACCTCCATACTATTCTCTATATGCAAATAACTATCATTGTGTCTTTCCCCATATCTTTGTATTCTTTCTTTTCTGCCCATTTTATATTGGGCAATATTGAATAACGGTGGTTGTAGTAGGAGCCTTACTCAACCCTGGCCTGAGTGAGGATGTTTCTAATGCTTTATCATTAAGTGTTGTGGATTTAGACAATCATCACTGAACTAAATCTTAAAAGGATGCAAGAGAGGCGGTCCTAAGATGGTGGAGGAATAGGACGGGGAAACCACTTTCTCCCTCACAAATTCATCAAAAGAACATTTCAACACTGAGCAAACTCCACAAAACAACTTCTGAATGCTGGCAGAGGACATCAGGCACCCAGAAAAGCAGATCATTGTCTTCAAAAACAGGTAGGAAAAAATATAAAAGACGAAAAAAGAGACAAAGGAGGTGGGGAGGGAGCTCCGACCCAGGAAGGGAATCCCGTCCCGGGAAGGGAAACTTAAGAAGAGAGGTTTCCAAACACCAGGAAACACTCTCCCTGCTGAGTCTGTGGCGAGCCTTGGAAGCACAGAGGGCAACATAACAGGAAGGAAAAATAAATAAATGATTAAAACCAACAGATTACAAGCCCAACAGTAACTCCCCCAGCGGAAAAGCAGCACAGACGCCTGCATCCGCCACTAGCAAGTCAGGGCAGGGCAGGGAGGCACGGGAGGCGTGGGCTGTAGTGCTTTTTAAGAATCGGGCAGGACCGCCCCGCGCATAACCAAAATGAACTAACTTGGGCTAGCAAACCAGACTGTGGGATAGCTACCACGCGAAAAACTCGAACATAAGGCACCGCCAGGACCATGCACAGAACAAAGGACGGAACGGAAATAGCTGGCTGCAGACCATCCCGCCCCCCCACCCCCCACCCCCGACCCCGGGACAGGCAGCCAGAGCCGTAAGGGCTGGAAGGGGGCAATCGCAGCCCTGGAGAGACTTTACCTGCCAAATTGCAAGCAGGCTTCTTTTCTAAGACTTCTGGGGGTTCTGGACAGTCACCATCTGCCTCACAAGGGGCTCCAGTGGTACACCCAGAAAACTGAGCAGCAGAGATGGGAAAGGCGGTAAGTCGCAGCAACCGTGCTCGCCAAACACCTGAGCTACTCGGACCTGGGAAGGGCACAAAACACAGTCCCAGCCAAATCTGTGCCTCTGAGGGCTACCTGAGTGCTGAACCTGAGCGGCTTAGACAGGGGAGGTGCACGCAGCCTAGGGCCGACCTCAGACGGTTCCCGGTGGAGCAACGTAGAGCCTGAGTGGTTTGTGTGCCACTAGCAGGGGCAGGCCCAGCGGGGCTGAGACACTGCGTGCACACGACAGTGTTATCTGTTTTCAGCATCCCTCCCTCCCCACAGTGCGACTGAACAAGCGAGCCCGAAAAAAAAAGTGTCCACCATTGCTCCCCCTGTGTCAGGACGGAAATCAGACACTGAAGAGACCAGCAAACAGAAGAAGTTAAACAGAGAGAATCGCCTTGGAAGTGACCCCACACTGCCCACAACACCAGAAAAAGGGCCAGATATATCTTTACTATTTTTACGATCATTCTTTTTTTTTCTTTTTTTTTTTTTTGTTGTTTTTTGTTGATGTTGTTGTGTGGTTGTTTTCTCTTCTTTTTTTTCTGACTTTTTAAAATTGTTAAGTCCTCTATTTCTCCTTTAATTTTTATTTCTATAACCTATAATTACTTTTCAAAAAAAAAAAAGACCCTATTTTTTAAAGCAAATGCCATATATAGTCTATGTGTGGATGTTGTTGTTTTTTAATAACTCTTGTGGCTTTTATTTCTTTTTTCTTCTTCTTCTTTTCTTTAATATTGTATTTTTGAAAATCCAACCTCTACTCTAAATTTTTAATCTTTGCTTTTTGGTTTTTGTTGTCAATTTTGTACATTTAAAAACCCAAACTTCACTACCCAATTTTACCTGGAAGCGAGATTACTACCTTGACCACTCTCTCCTCCTTTGGACTCTCCTTTTTCTCCACCAGGTGGCCTCTGTCTCTTCTCTCCCCCTTCTCTTCTCTACCCAACTCTGGGGATCTCTGTGTGTTCCAGACAGTGGAGAACACCTAAGGAACTGGTTACTGGCTAGATCTGTCTCTCTCCTTTTCATTTCCCTCTTTTATCCTCCTGGCCACCTCTGTCTACTTCCTCCCTCTCCTCTTCCCTGTATAACTCTGTGAATACCTCTGAGCAGTCCAGACTGTGGAGTGCACATAAGGAAGTGATTACTGGCTAGCTTGCTCTCACCTCTTTTGATTCCACCTCATCTCATTCCAGTCACCTCTAACTACCCCCTCCCTCTTCTCTTCTCCATGTAACTCAGTGAACCTCTCTGGGTGTTCCTCAATGTGGAGAAACTTTTCATCTTTAACCTAGATGTTTTATCATTGGTGCTGTATAGATGGAGAAGTCTTGAGGTTACTGTAAAAATAAAACTGAAGACCAGAAGCAGGAGGCTTAAGTCCAAATCCTGAGAACATCAGAGAACTCCTGAATCCAGGGAACATTAATCAATAGGAGCTCATCAAACACCTCCATACCTACACTGAAACCAAGCACCACCCAAGGGCCAACAAGTTCCAGAGCAAGACATACCATGCAAATTCTCCAGCAACACAGGAACACACCCCTGAGCTTCAATATACAGGCAGCTCAAAGTTACTCCAAACCATTGATGTCTCATAACCCATTACTGGTCACTCCATTGCACTCCAGACAGAAGAAATCCAGCTCCATCCACTAGAACTCCAACACAAGCCTCCCTAACCAGGAAACCTTGACAAGCCACGGATACAACCCCACCCACAGTGAGGAAGCTCCATAATAAAGAGAACTCCACAAATTCCCAGAATATAGAAAGGCCACCCCAAACGCAGCAATATAACCAAGATGAAAAGACAGAGGAATACTCAGCAGGTAAAGGAACAGGATAAATGCCCACCAAACCAAACAAAAGAGGAAGAGCTAGGGAATCTACCTGAGAAAGAATTCTGAATTTTGATAGTGAAAATGATCCAAAATCTTGAAATAAAAATGGAATCACAGATAAATAGCCTGGAGACAAGGATTGAGAAGATGCAAGAAAGGTTTAACAAGGACCTAGAAGAAATAAAAAAGAGTCAATATATAATGAATAACGCAATAAACGAGATCAGAAACACTCTGGAGGCAACAAATAGAATAACGGAGGCAGAAGATAGGATTAGTGAAATAGAAGATAGAATGGTAGAAATAAATGAATCAGAGAGGAAAAAAGAAAAACGAATTAAAAGAAATGAGGACTATCTCAGAGACCTCCAGGACAATATGAAACACTCCAACATTCGAATTATAGGAGTCCCAGAAGAAGAAGACAAAAAGAAAGACCATGAGAAAATCCTTGAGGAGATAATAGTTGAAAAATTCCTTAAAATGGGGAAGGAAATAATCACCCAAGTCCAAGAAACCCAGAGAGTTCCAAACAGGATAAACCCAAGGTGAAACACCCCAAGACACATATTAATCAAATTAACAAAGATCAAACACAAAGAACAAATATTAAAAGCAGCAAGGGAAAAACAACAAATAACACACAAGGGGATTCCCATAAGGATAACAGCTGATCTTTCAATGGAAACTCTTCAGGCCAGGAGGGAATGGCAAGACATACTTAAAGTGATGAAAGAAAATAACCTACAGCCCAGACTACTGTACCCAGCAAGGATCTCATTCAAATACGAAGGAGAAATCAAAAGCTTTACAGACAAGCAAAAGCTGAGAGAATTCAGCACCACCAAACCAGCTCTCCAACAAATGCTAAAGGATCTTCTCTAGACAGGAAACACAAAAAGGGTGTATAAACCCGAACCCAAAACAATAAAGTAAATGGCAACGGGATCATACTTATCAATAATTACCTTAAATGTAAATGGGTTGAATGCCCCAACCAAAAGACAAAGACTGGCTGAATGGATACAAAAACAAGACCACTATATATGCTGCCTACAAGAGACCCACCTCAAAACAAGGGACACATACAGACTGAAAGTGAAGGGCTGGTAAAAGATATATCACGCAAATAGAGACCAAAAGAAAGCAGGCGTGGCAATACTCATATCCGATAAAATGGACTTTAAAACAAAGGCTGTGAAAAGAGACAAAGAAGGCCACTGTATAAGGATCAAAGGATTAATCCAAGAAGAAGATATAACAATTATAAGTATATATGCACCTATATATAGGAGCACCTATATATATATGCACCTATATATAGAAGCACCACAATATGTAAGACAAATGCTAACAAGTATGAAAGGGGAAATTAACAATAACACAAGAATAGTGGGAGACTTTAATACCCCACTCACACCTATGGACAGATCAACTAAACAGAAAATTAACAAAGAAACGCAAACTTTAAATGATACAATAGACCAGTTAGACCTAATTGATATCTATAGGACATTTCACCCCAAAACAATGAATTTCACCTTTTTCTCAAGTGCTCATGGAACCTTCTCCAGGATAGATCACATCCTGGGCCATAAATCTAACCTTGATAAATTCAAAAAAAATCGAAATCATTCCAAGCATCTTTTCTGACTATAATGCATTAAGATTAGATCTCAATTACAGGAGAAAAACTATTAAAAATTCCAACATATGGAGGCTGAACAACACGCTTCTGAATAACCAACAAATCACAGAAGAAATCAAAAAAGAAATCAAAATATGCATAGAAACAAATGAAAACACAACAACCCAAAACCTGTGGGACACTATAAAAGCAGTGCTAAGAGGAAAGTTCATAGCAACAGAGGCATACCTCAAGGAACAAGAAAAAAGCCAAATAACCTAACTCTACACCTAAAGCAACTAGAAAAGGAGGAAATGGAGAACCCCAGAGCTAGTAGAAGGAAAGAAACCTTAAAAATTAGGGCAGAAATAAATGCAAAAGAAACAAAAGAGACCACAGCAAAAATCAACAAAGCCAAAAGCTGGTTCTTTGAAAGGATAAATAAAATTGACAAACCATTAGCCAGACTCATCAAGAAACAAAGGGAGAAAAATCAAGTCAATAAAATTAGAAATGAAAATGGGGAGAACACAACAGACAACACAGAGATACAAAGGATCATGAGACTACTATCAGCAATTATATGCCAATAGAATGGACAACGTGGAAGAAATGGACAAATGCTTAGAAAAGTACAACTTTCCAAAACTGAACCAGGAAGAAATAGAAAATCTTAACAGACCCATTACAAGAACAGAAATTGAAACTGTAATCAGAAATCTTCCAGCAAACAAAAGCCCAGGTCCAGATGGCTTCACAGCTGAATTCTACCAAAAATTTCGAGAAGAGCTAACACCTATCCTACTCAAACTCTTCCAGAAAATTTCAGAGGAAGGTAAACTTCCAAACTCATTCTATGAGGCCACCATCACCCTAATAGTAAAACCTGACAAAGATGCTACAAAAAAGAAAACTACAAGCCAATATCACTGATGAACATAGATGCAAAAATCCTCAACAAAATTCTAGCAATCAGAATCCAACAACACATTAAAAAGATCATACACCATGACCAAGTGGGCTTTATCCCAGGGATGCAAGGATTCTTCAATATCCACAAATCAATCAATGTAATTCACCACATTAACAAATTGAAAAATAAAAGCCATATGATTATCTCAATAGATGTAGAGAAGGCCTTTGAGAAAATTCAACATCCATTTATGATAAAAACTCTCCAGAATGCAGGAATAGAAGGAACATACCTCAACATAATAAAAGCTATATATGACAAACCCACAGCAAACATTATCCTCAATGGTGAAAAACTGAAAGCATTTCCCCTAAAGTCAGGAACAAGACAAGGGTGCCCACTTTCACCGCTACTATTCAACATAGTTCTGAAAGTTTTGGCCACAGCAATCAGAGCAGAAAAATAAATAAAAGGAATCCAAATTGGAAAAGAAGAAGTAAAACTCTCACTGTTTGCAGATGACATGATCCTCTACGTAGAAAACCCTAAAGACTCCACCAGAAAGTTACGAGAGCTAATCAATGAATATAGTAAAGTTGCAGGATACAAAATCAACGCTCAGAAATCCCTTGCATTCCTATACACTAATAATAAGAAAGTAGAAAAAGAAATTAAGGAAACAATTCCATTCACCATTGCAGTGAAAAGAATAAAATACTTAGGAATATATCTACCTAAAGAAACTAAAGACCTATATACAGAAAATTATAAAGCACTGGTGAAAGAAATCAAAGAGGACACTAATAGATGGAGAAATATACCATGTTCATGGATCAGAAGAATCAATATAGTGAAAATGAGTATACTACCCAAAGCAATCTACAGACTCAATGCAATCCCTATCAAGCTACCAGCGGTATTTTTCACAGAACTAGAACAAATAATTTCAAGATTTGTGTGGAAATACAAAAAACCTCGAATAGCCAAAGCAATCTTGAGAAAGAAGAATGGAACTGGAGAAATCAACTTGCCTGACTTCAGGCTCTACTACAAAGCCACAGTCATCAAGACAGTATGGTACCCGCACAAAGACAGAAATATAGATCAATGGAACAAAATAGGAAGCCCAGAGATAAATCCACACACCTATGGACACCTTATCTTTGACAAAGGAGGCAAGAATATACAATGGAGGAGAGACAATCTCTTTAACAAGTGGTGCCGGGAAAACTGGTCAACCACGTGTAAAAGAATGAAACTAGATCACTTTCTAACACCACACACAAAAATAAACTCAAAAAGGATTAAAGATCTAAATGTAAGACCAGAAACTATAAAACTCCTAGAGGAGAACATAGGCAAAACACTCTCCGACATAAATCACAGCAGGATCCTCTATGATCCACCTCCCAGAATTCTGGAAATAAAAGCAAAAATAAACAAATGGTATCTAATTAAAATTAAAAGCTTCTGCACAACAAAGAAAACTATAAGCAAGGTGAAAAAACAGCCTTCTGAATGGGAGAAAATGATAGCAAATGAAGCAACTGACAAACAACTAATCTCAAAAATATACAAGCAACTCCTGCAGCTCAATTCCAGAAAAATGAATGACCCAATCAAAAAATGGGCCAAAGAACTAAATAGACATTTCTCCAAAGAAGACATACGGATGGCTAACAAACACATGAAAAGATGCTCAACATCACTCATTATTAGAGAAATGCAAATGAAGACCACAATGAGGTACCACTTCACACCAGTCAGAATGGCTGCGATCCAAAAATCTGCAAGCAATAAATGCTGGAGAGGGTGTGGAGAAAAGGGAACCCTCTTGCACTGTTGGTGGGAATGCAAACTAGTACAGCCACTATGGAGAACAGTGTGGAGATTCCTTAAAAAATTGCAAACAGAACTGCCTTATGACCCAGCAATCCCACTGCTGGGCATACACACCGAGGAAACCAGAATTGAAAGAGACACGTGTACCACAATGTTCATCGCAGTACTGTTTATAATAGCCAGGACATGGAAACAACCTAGATGTCCATCAGCAGATGAATGGATAAGAAAGCTGTGGTACATATACACAATGGAGTATTACTCAGCCATTAAAAAGAATAAATTTGAATCAGTTCTAATGAGATGGATGAAACTGGAGCCGATTATACAGAGTGAAGTAAGCCAGAAAGAAAAACACCAATACGGTATACTAACACATATACATGGAATTTAGAAAGATGGTAGTGATGACCCTGTATGTGAGATAGCAAAAGAGACACAGATGTGTAGAGCAGACTTTTGGACTCTGAGGGCGAGGGTGGGATGATTTGGAAGAATGGCATTGAAACATGTATACTATCATGTAAGAAACGAATTGCCAGTCTATGTTCGAGGCAGGATACAGGATGCTTGGGGCTGGTGCACAGGGATGATCCAGAGAGATGACATGGGGTGGGAGGTGGGAGGGGGGTTCATGTTTGGAAACTCATGTACACCTGTGGTGGATTCATGTCAATGTATGGGAAAAACCAATACAGTATTGTAAAGTAAAATAAAGTAAAAAAAAAAAAAAAGGATGCAAGAGCAATCCAGAGAAAGTAGTGGAAGGAATTGTGGGGGCGTTTGTATCAGTGGAGAGGAGGACATTCTTGTCAGGGGTAATAGCATGAACAAAGACTTCATGTTGAGGGACAGTAAGGATATGTGTAAAAAACAGCAAGAAATTTTATGTTGTGTAGCATAAATTTTAAAAGTAGAGAATAGGGAGAGAAGAGACTGAGGACCTAGGGAAGGATCAATCCTACAGGATCATAATGGCCATATTGAGAAATTTGAATTTTATTCTTTTTACTTTGGAAAGCCATGGAAAGATTTCAAGTAGGGTGTTGACACTGTCTCTGAGGGTCTTTATCATACCTTCTTTGTTAAAAGATGTTTAATTATTTTCATGGTTACAGTATGTCTGACTAAGTAATGAATCAATAGGAATTCCAGAAACACAGCAAGATTCTCTCGTACTTTCTTACCGTTGAAAGCATCTCCTCAGTCAGAAAGGCCTTCTGTCCACTCTAAGTCAGGTGAGGCATGACTACATGTCCCCTGTACCAACTGCTGTCAGTGCATTTACCAAGTTGCTTGGTAAATGTACAAGCAATTACAAGTTAGTGTAATTGTCCACTGGCTCGTCTTTCTTACTCTTCTGAGTTCCTTGACGCCAGGAGGAATGCTTTTTTTTCTGAAACCCATTGGGGGTATATAATGGAGAAGATTTAATAAAGGAGCAAATAAATGTAGTTGTGGGTTGGCAGGGAGAGAATTATAGAGGAGTTGGGAGAGGTAACGTCATACAGATCATTAAGGACAGAATTGGTTAGAAGACTGTGTCTCAGGTCTCACTTTGCTCCCTCCCTGTACCTTAAAGTTGCTGAAGTGGGTAAAGGTGCTTCTATACCTTGTGCAGTCCTGGTGCATGGAAAAGCTTTATGGCATTATTGGACTCACACTCTCTAGCTCTCCCTGAACTCTGTTATGCTGTGCAAATTGGATGGGGCATGCAGTTCCTCTCTATCCCTTGTTTGCTGCTGAAAGCCTGGGTGGTTGGGAGCCATCTCTCTGAATAAAATAGTCAGACTATGGAGGGAAAGGGAGTGAGCCCATGAGTAATGAAGTGCACAGAGTTCTGGACAAGCCTCTAAATTTCATGATGAGCTCAATAAAATGACTTCAGGATATTTTAATCCCACAGTTTTGATCCCATGTTTAGGAATAAAAACATTTACATCTCTGAAACTAACTTGAAAGTGTATCTAAAAAGTTTTTTCCAGAGAAAGCCTCATTAAATAAATTTAATATTTTTATCAATTTTCTGCACCTTACAGTTAATTGTTTCAATTATTCCCCATCTTTACTCTGATACAGTGTTGTTGCTGTTGTTCAGTCACTACGTCATGTCCAACTCTTTGTGACCCCATGGACTATAGAGTGCCAGGCTTCCCTGTCCTTTATTATCTCTCAGAGCTTGCCAAACTCTTGTCCAATGATGCCACCCAACCATCTCATTCTCTGTCACCTCCTTCTCCTCCTGCCCTCAATCTTTCCCAGAATCAGGGTCTTTTCCAATGAGTCAGCTCTTCCTGTCAGATGGTCAAAGTACTGGAGTTTCAGCTTCAGCATCAGTCATTCCAATGACCATTCAGAGTTGATTTCCTTTAGGGTTGACTGGTTTGATCTCCTTGCAGACCAAGGGACTCTCAAGAGTCTTCTCAACACCACAGTTTGAAAGCATCCATTCTTCAGCAGTCAGTCTTCTTTATGCTTCAACTCTTACATTTGTACATGACTACTAGAAAAGCCATAGCTTTGACTACATGGATCTTTGTTGACAAGGTGATGTTTCTGCTTTTTAACACCCTGCCTAGGTTTGTCATAGCTTTCCTTCCAAGGAGCAAGTGTCTTTTAATTTCACGGCTGCAGTCACTGTCCATAGTGATTTTGAAGCCCAAGAAAATAAAATCTATCACTTTCCCACTATTCTCCCATCTATTTGCCATGAAGTAAAGGAACCGGATGCCATGATCTTCATTTTTTGAATGCTGAGTTTTAAGTCAGCTTTTTCACTCTGCTCTTCACCTTCATCAGGAGACTCTTCACTTCGTCTTTGCTTTCTGCCATTAGAGTGGTATCATCTGCATATCTGGGCTTGTTGATATTAGTCCCAGGAATCTTGATTTCAGCATGTAAATCATCCACTCTGGTGTTTCCCATGGTGTTCTGTGCATGTAAGTTAAGTAAGTGGAGTGACAATATGCAACCTTGATGTACTCCTTTCCCAATTTTGAACCAGTCCATTGTTCCATGTCTGGTTCTAACTGTTGCTCCTTGACCTGCAAATGGGATTCTCAGGAGACAGGTAAGGTGGTCTGGCATTCCCATCTCTTCCAGAATTTTCTACAGTTTGTTGTGATCCACACAGTCAAAGGCTTTAGCATAGGCAATGAAGCAGAAGTTTTTCTGAAATTCCCTTGCTTTCTCTATGATCCAGTGAATGTTGGTAATTTGATTTATGGTTCCTCTTCCTTTCCTAAATCCAGCTTGTATATCTGGAAGTTTTCAGTTCATGTACTGTTGAGGTCTAGGTTGAAGGATTTTGAACATTACCTTGCTAGCATGTGAAATGAGCACATTTTGCATGGTAGTTTGAACATTCTTCGGCATTGCCTTTCTTTGGAATTGAAATGGAAAATGACCTTTTCCAGTTCTGGAAAACACTGCTGAGTTTTCCAAATTTGCTGGCATATTGAATGCAGCACTTTAACAGCATCATCTTTTAGGATTTCAAATAGCTCAGCTGAAATTCCATCACCTCCATTAGCTATGTTTGTTGTAATGATTACTGAGGCCCACTTGACTTCATAGTCTAGGCTGTCTGGCTCTAGGTGAATGATCACACCATTGTGGTTATCCAGGTCATTGAGACCTTTTTTGTATAGCTCTTCTGTGTTTTTGCACCTCTTCTTAATCTTTTCAATTTTTAATGATGACAAGCATTTTTTTTTACATGAAAATCAATCTTTTTATCTGCATCATGAACTGTCTTTCATGACCACTTTTCCTGCCAGGCTCAATTTTACAGGATACAAATTTTGTCAATTTTCATTCTATCATATTTTTCTTTATAGTCAATTAGTTAAATCTATGATTTTTCTAGTAGTCATGTATAGATGTAAAAGTTGGACCATAAGGACGACTGACTGCTAAAGAAGTGGTGCTTTTGAATTGTGGTGCTAAAGAAGACTCTTGAGAGTCCCTTGGACTGCAAGGAAATCAAACCAGTCAATTCTAAAGGAAATCAACCCTGAATGGTTATTGGAAGCACTGGTGCTGAAGCTGAAGCTCCAATACTTTGGCCACCTGATGCAAAGAGTTGACTCATTGAAAAAGACCCTGATTCTGGAAGAGATTGAGGGCAGCAGGAGAAGGAAGTGACAGAGGATAAGATGGTTGGATGGCATCATTGAGTCAATGAACATGAGTTTAAGCAGACTCAGGTCACTGAAGGACAGGGAAGCCTGGCTTGCTGTAGTCCATGGGATTACAGAGAGTTGAACACAACCTAGCAATTAAACAATAATTGTACTGTCAATTTGCACTACTTTTAGTTGTCTTGTCTTGTTTTCTGTCATATTTAATTTTCCTAAGTTAATTGGGAGTTTTCAATGTTACCAATTGTTCTGTTGCTCAGTTGTGTCCAACTCTTTGTAATATTACCAGTACAATCTGATTGTTTTCAAAAGATTGTTTAACTAAAACAGTGTCATGCATGAAATTAGAGCTTTCCTAGTATTATTATGTGTGAACTGGATAAGAATCACATAGTTTGTGTTTACATCTGGAAGCAAAAAGCAGGACAAATGAGAATCTGGCTTTTCAGATGGTTCAAAGTAATAAAGTTCAAAGAACATGCTTTGTGACAAATATGCTGGCTTTTTAAAGTTAGAAATCTTTGTTTTGTATTGTGCTAAGTTGTTTCAGTCTTGTCTGACTCCTTGCGACACTATGGACCATAAGCCCACTAGGTTCCTCTGTCTATGGGATTCTCCAGGCAAGAATACTGGATTGGGTTGCTGTGTCCTCCTCCAAGGGATCTTCCCAACCCAGGGGTTGAACCACAACTCTTACATCTCCTCCATTGGCAGGCGGGCTCTTCACCACTGATGCAACCTGGGAAGCCCCACCAGTATTGAGTTGGCCAAAAATTTCCTTCCGGTTTTTAAGTTAAAATGAAAGATGCATTTTTCATTTTCATCAAGAACCATTTTGTTCCACTACCTTCTGCCATTTTTTCAGACAATGATGGAATTCCATCCTCCCCAGACTTTTTGTCTCCTTGAGCAAAGAGCTATTCCAGGTGCCTTTTACAGTCTTCCAGGGAAGTGTAAAATTTTTCCATTAAGGGAATTTTGTAAAGACTGAAGTAATTGGACATCCAAAGGTACACTGTCTGGTGAATACAATGAATGAATCAGAACTTTCCACCCAAGCTGTAATAGCTTTTGCTTGGTCATCAAAGAAACATGTGGTCTTGCATTGTCCTGATGAAAGATTATGCCTGTTTTGTTGACTAATTCTGGATGCTATTCATCGACTGCTGCCTTCAGTTGGTCTCTTTTGTAGCAGTACTTGTTGGAATTAATCTTTTGGTTTTCCAGCAGGAGCTCGTAATAGAGAACTCCCTTCCAATCCTACCCTATATACAATATCACCTTCTTTGGATGAAGATGGGCCTTTGGTATGGTTGTTGGTGGTTCATTTCCCTTGCCCCACTATCTCTTTCATTCCACATTGTTGTACAGTATCCACTTTGCATTGCCAATAACAATTTGTTTTAAGAACACAATGCTTTTTATATCTAAGTAGAGAATTGCATGTGGAAATATGGTCAAGAATTTTTTGTTTTCGTTTAACTTATGTGAAACTCAAACATTAAAGTAATTAACATAACCAAGCTGGTGCAAATGATTTTCAATGCTTTATTTGGATATTTTGAGTATGGCAGCTCTCTCCCACATGGTATAACATTGTTTGATCACAATTAATGTCTTGATTTGATTGTTGCCAACTTCAACTGTTCTACCAGATAGTGGAGCATTGTCCAGCAAGAGATTTTCAGCAGAAAACTTTGCAAACCACTTTTGATATGTTCAATCATGGCATCTTGTCCATACACTTCACAATGTTTTTTTTACATTTCAATTGTATATTTACCTTTCTTAAAACAATAAAGCATAATATGCCAAAAATGTTGCTTTTCCCTTCCACCTTCAATATTAAAATAGCTACACCAATTTTAATAATTTTTTTAAAATGCATGTGACAGCACAGGTGTCACAATATAATGGAGCAAAATTGTTTCAAATAAAGTTAAAGACAAGGAAGTGCTACTAGAACCATCTTACACAGAAGAGCTACTAGAGTCATTTTACACAGAAGAAATGTACAAAAAAGCTCTTAATGACCCAGGTAACTGCGATAGTGTGGTCACTCACTTAGTCAGACATCCTGGAGTGTGAAGTCAAGTGGGTCTTAGGAAGCATTGCTACGAACAAAGCTAGTGGAGGTGATGGAAATCCTAAAAGATGATGCTGTTAAAGTGCTGGACTCAATATGCCAGCAAACTTGGAAAAGTCAGGAGTACATGAACAGAGAACTTCCATATGTACAAACTGGATTTAGAAAAGGCAGAGGAACCAGAGTCAAATTGCCAACATCTGCTGGATCATAGGGAAAGCAAGGGAATTCTGGGAAACATCTACTTCTGCTTCATTGCCTATGCTAAAGACTTTGACTGTGTGGATCACAACAAACTGTGCAATATTCTTGAAGTGATGGGAATACCAGACCATCTTTCATGCTTCCTGAGAAACCTGTATGCAGGTCAAGAAGCAACAGTTAGAACTGAAGATGGAACAATGGACTGGTTCAAAATTGGGAAAGGAGTAAGAAAAGGCTGTATATTGTCAGGCTTCCCTTGTAGCTCTGTTGGTAAACACTCTGTCTGCAATGCAGGAGACCCAGGTTCGATCCCTATGTTGGAAAGATCCCCTGGAGAAGGAAATGGAAACCCAGTCCAGTATTCTTGCCTGGAGAATCCTGTGGACAGAAGAGCTTGGCAGGCTACATACAGTCCATGGGTCAATATATTGTCACTCTGCTTATTTAACTTATATGCAGAGTACATCAAGTGAAATGCTAGGCTGGATGACTCAAAAGCTAGAATCAAGATTGCTGGGAGAAATATCAACAACCTCAAATATGTAGATGATAAAGGCATAAAGTGAATAGGAACTAAAGAGCATCTTGATGAAGGTGAAAGAGGAGAGTGGATTAAAAGTCAACATTCAAGAAACTGGAAGATCATGGCATCTGGTCCCATCACCTCATGGCAAATAGATGGGGAAAAAGTGGGAACAGTGTCAGACTTGTTTTTCTTGGGCTCCAAAATCACTGTGGACTGCGGCTGTAGCCACAAAATTAAAAGATGCTTGCTTCTTGGGGAAAAAGCTATGACAAACCTAGACATTGTATTAGAAAGCAGAGATGTCACTTTGCCAACAAAGATGCATATAGTCAAAGCTATGGTTTTTCCAGTAGTCATGTATGGATATGAGAGTTGGACCATAGAGAAGGCTGAGCACTCAAGAATGAATGCTTTCGAACTGTGATGTTGGAGAAGACTCTTGAGAGTTCCTTGGACTGTAAGGAGATCAAACCAGTCAACCCTAAGGGAAATCAACCCTGAATATTCATTGGAATGACTGGTGTTGAAGCTGAAGCTCCAATAAGAAGAACTGATTCCTTGGAAAAGATCTGATGCTGGGAAAGATTGAGGGCAAGACGAGAAGGGGACAACAGAGGATGAGATGGTTGGATGGCATCACTGACTCAATGGATATGAGTTTCAACAAACTCTGGAGATAGTGAAGGACAGGGAAGCCTTGCACGCTTCTGTTCATGGAGTTGTAGAGTCAGACATGTCTTAGAAAAAAGAGCTATCTTATGGAAAAAACCGAATGAACATTTTCATCAGCCCAATAAATGTGAAAGACTTATGGTTTCTATACTTTCTTGTTATTCCATTTTATCTTTTCATAAATATATGAAAATTTCTCTAACAAGGTAAAATTTCCCCCAGTTCTTCTAAGGGGATTTTCTATCTAATGCTCTTCCAATCAAGGTCTCCTGCATAAATTTCTTTATGGTGGAATTTGGGCTTTTCTCATAGCTCAATTGGTAAAGAATCCGCCTGCAATGCAGCAGACCCTGGGCCAGGAAGATCCCCTGGAGAAGCGATATGCTACTTATTCCTGTATTCTTGGGTTTCCCTTGTGGCTCAGCTGGTAAAGAATCTGACTGCAATGTGGGAAACATGGGTTCAATGCCTGGGTTCAGAAGATCCCCTGGAGAAGGGAGAGGCTACCCACTCCAGTATTCTGGCCTGGAGAATTCCATGGACTGTATAGTCCACGGTGTTGCAAAGAGTCGGCCATGACTGAGTGACTTTAACCACCACTATGGTGGAATTTTGTTCATGAAAATAATCTTTTTTAAAAACTTAATTAATTAATGACTGCGTTGAATCTTCATTTCTACTCAAGGGCTATTCCTTAGTTGTGTGTGCACTTCTCATTGTAGTGGCTTCTCTTGTTGTGGCCAGGCACTTGTAGGCTGAATAGTTGTGGCACACGGGCTTAGTTGCCCCCAACATGTGGAATCTTCCCCGACCAGGGATGGAAACCATCACTGGACTACCAGAGAAGTCCTATGACAATAATCTTCTAAGGCCTTTTTCAAATTTCACATTGAGGTCCAGGAGAAGAGTAAAGTGAGATTTATTTTTGCAGTTGATTCCAGATACTGGAAGTGAAACAAACAAACAAAAAACCAACAAAAAACTTGACTATTCATTTCTATTTACCTTTCTCAAAGGGGCGGGGGGGAAACCTTTAAAAAAGAGAGATTATAAAACAAAGTTCTGAGGAACTGATGAATCAAGACAGGGCTTGAACTCTAGGATTCCAGAATTAGAACCATCTAAACTTCCATTCTGGAAGAGCATTTGGTTTGGGGAGCGCTCAAAATACCGTAACAACTGATAGAGTAGAGCACAGATCTTCACCACCTGTCTATGAGCTATTGCTCTATTAATGCTTCACACTACATCCTCCAATGTGGCCATCCTGCTGTTGCCTTGAGGCTTAACTAAACAAGTAAAGGTTTTAAAAGCGATCATTTTTTAGTGGGTAATTGCAATGGTTCCTCCAGTTAGGAGACATTCCTGGTAGGGTTGAGATAGGGGTTAGTCTAACCTGCTGTGGAAGCACGTAAATTAAACCAGCGTTTTTCAGACTTTTTGGTCTCAGAACCCACCCCTATATGCTCTTAAAAATTACTGAGGGAGTTCGTAGACTTTTTGTTTATGTGGGTTAGTTTCATGTATTGATATTTACTGCCTTAGAAATTAAACAAAAGGACAATAAAGAACATTTAAAAAATAACGAAATACATTGTTAACATATTTATTATGAAAAATACATTCTCCAACAAAACACAATGAAAGAGTGGCATTATTTTAAATTTTTGCAAATATCCGCAATGTCTGCCTTAGTACACAATGGCTGAATTCTCATATCTGCTTCAGCATTAAACTGCTACATGCTGCTTCGGTTGAAGGAGACGAAGAAAATTTAGTCTTTGATAGTTGCAAGAACTGGAGACCCTCTGAAACGTCTTGGGGCCCTGCAGGAAACCTATGGCCACCGTTGAAAGCTGCTGAGTTAGATCAGGGGCACTTGGAGGAGAAGGAGGCCTCTCGAGTCCTGAAAGCAGAGAGGATAGCTAACATGCGCAAGCTGAGGGCGAGGCGGTTCACGAACGGACTGTGGTGCAGGGCCAGCAGGGATCCCCCGGCTCGGGGTCGATCGGTTCCGCCCTCGCCCGCCATTCTGGGACCCAAGCCCCGTTCATAAAGAGCAGCGGAGGGGGAGAGACGTGCCCGTCAGTATCACTCTGAGCGGGCGGTCACCGAGCCGCGGAGGAGAGAGCGCGCGCAGCTCCGGCAGGCCCGCGGGCGGGCCGCGCCCTCGGAGGCCCGAGGCCTGCAGCGCGCAGGCGCGGCGCTGCCCCGGAACGGTAAACAGTGTGGTCACGTGACGCGGCCGCGCTCCAGCCGCCGGGCCGCCGCCGCACGCAGATGGCCTCGGGGTCTCGCGCCGCTGTACCGTCCCCACGAGGCGCGCTCTGCTGGGGCGCTGAGCGGCGGCGGCGGCTGCACGAAGGCTGAGGAGGGCGGCGCGGAAGCCGGGGCGCCGGGGTCCGCGGCGGCCAGCCGGCCGTGAGGAGGAAGAAGCCTCGGCAGCGACGCCTGCGTCCCGCGCGTACCCCCTCTCGGCTCGCCGGCCCCCTCCTCCGCGCGGCGCGGCCACCATCTTCCCTCGCTGCCTGAGGTAGCGCTTGTCGGCGGAGCTGGTGAGTGGCGGCGCGGCGGCGGCCGGCGACGCGCGGCCCTCCCCCTCTGCCCCGCACCCCGCGGCCTCCCGCCCTCCGCCGGCCGGGCTCCGCGCCTCCCTCCCGCGCAGACCGGGGCGCCCCCCGGCCTCTTGCGCAACGCCTCGGCCTGCCCGCGCCGCCTCGGCCGCCCGGGACCGTTTGGGCCGCGGTGGCGGGGCCGCCCGGCTAGGGTCGGGCCGCGGCCTCCCCGTCGGCTCCGCGCCCCCGCCTCGGGTGAGTCCCGGCGCCGCGCAGGCGCTCGGGCGGGGAGGCGCGGCGGCGCGGCCCGGAGGCCCAGCCCGCAGGCCTCGCCCCGGCACTGCAGCGTCGAGCCCGGGGCCCGGGTCGGGCCGCGGAGCCGAGCTGGGTCCCCGCCGCCGGAACGCGGGGCCGGCGCTCCATCCTCCCTCCCGCGGCCGCACGCTTTTGTGGTCGGGCCCCAAACTGTCTCCTCCTTTTGCATAGTTTGAAGTGAGGAGCCCGGAACCTGGCCTTCCACAATACGTGTAATTTAATGAACCACTTGTCGACCCGTGGGTGTTAATGGTGCTAAATAGTTGGTCACCTGACCGGGGGCGGGGAGGACGGAGAAAGAGGGAGAATGCTGGTGCTGCACAGCGCCCCTGCTTCTCCCCAGCCGTGTATCGCGGGGTCCGAGGGTTCGTTCCCATCTTTGAGTTTTTAAATGCTGTTTTTCAAGACTCTGATTCTAAGAAGAGTGTGTGATTATTGGTGCTGTTCAGGAATTATTTGCATGATTATGAATAGTGATTACTGTAGGCGGCAAGAACGCTTTAATATCTTCCCAGTCCTAATTTTCATTGCGTTTATTGACACAATTTAAAATGAAACGGAGGTAATTGAGCCTTCGCAAATGCTATCTTTACCAAGTTATTTTAAGCTGGTTGGGGGGGGGTATTTAAATACTACATTGTTTCTATTTAGTTACTATTTTGGATTCGAACTTGTCTTCCCTCTTCTAAGCTGGTTGAGATCTTCCAAAACTGTGTTTCCATTCATTAGCTACCATTTTTTGACTCTTGAATGAAGTGTTTGGGATTGAGAAAATGTTTGTAGATGTGTTTTTCTGGTAGGCGAGAGAGGAGTCAAAGAACCAGGAAATTTTTGCAGCATTCTTATGTTATTGAACTTGTATCTTCATTCCAGAGCACACATGGTGTGTTGTGAATATTATTGTTTGAAATAGTGATTTCTTTATCATGATTACCACTTAGACCTTTCCTTTATTATTTCTATCCAGTTCTGTTTACTGGACGTATATAACGATAATGAACTTTCCCTCCATCAGCAGCATCGTCATCACTATTTTAAAATATATGCTCCATTTCCCCATGATAGTAACAGAATTGAAGGAGGTGCTTTTAACAGTTCTTACTGAGCTGATGAAACCAGTAACAGTTCAGTCAGTTCCTTAGCAGCAGAAAGACATCCACTCAACCGAGGTGAGCCTCTTGTTAAGTATGCAGAACTACAACCTTAGAGTGTAAGCTTTATTTGGTAGCTGTACCGGAGATTTGTGAGGAGTTAGTGATGGACAGAGGAGCCTGGTAGGCTGCAGTCCATGGGGTCGCGAAGAATCGGACACGACTAAGCGACTTCACTTTCACTCTTCACTTTGATGCGTTGGATAAGGAAATGGCAACCCACTCCAGAGTTCTTGCCTGGAGAATCCCAGGGACGGTGGAGGCTGGTGGGCTGCCGTCTATGGGTCGCACAGAGTCGGACACGACTGAAGCGACTTAGCAGCAGCAGCAGTAGCAGTGATGGGACAAGTTTCCCGGTTTCATGCATGATTTGTAGGTCCATTTGTTGAAGAACATGGAAATGTAAATAATACTGCTTTTGCATCCATTGGGAGGATAGTGAACTTCCTTAACGATCACACTGAATTAGTTACGCTTTCAGTGCTCTTGGGATAGACGTCAGATAAGTGTCTAGCTGATCCTGTGACATATTCATCTGTTGCATACTCAAGATAAGTCAAATCTATGAGAAGTGGTCTGTGTAAATGTAGGTGAAAAATCACATTGGTTCAAAGCACCGTTCAGGATGGACATATGGAAAGGAAGTTGTCTTTATTTAAAACCGTAATGTTAAAATGACTATTTTGAGTACTAGAATCGGGAAGGGTTGATAATTTTTGACTTTATAATAGCAGTTAATAAAACTTTTTAAAATTAATTTTTCACTGAAGGATAATTGCTTTACAGAATTTTGCTGTTTTCTGTCAAACCTCAACATGAATCAGCCATAGATATACATATATCCCATCCTTTTTGAAACTCCCTCCCATCTCCCTCACCATCCCACCCCTATAGGTTGATACAGCTCCTGTTTGAGGCAGTTAAAAAAATTATTTTTGATGAAAGTTACTTTTGGGTACTAAAATATAAATAATGGTTATCTTTCTTGACATGGTAACTTTTTACCTTTTTGATATGTTTTGGTTTCTTAAAGGTGGTTTTATTTTATCTTTACACAGATATCTCATGAAATCTTTTTTAGTTAATTTTTAAGGATAATAATCTGGAGGTAAGATCTTTATTATTTTTTTAATGATTAGCCTCTCAGGTTTGTGGATCACCACCAAAGTGTCAGGGAGTGCAAGGTTCTTGAAGTGCTGACTTCTAAATGTTTTTATTCATCTACATTTCATCAATTCTTTTGGACTTGTGGTTGCTGGCTTTCTTTCTTGGAACAGTACATCTTAGGCTCTGCTGCTTTCATTTTTTAGAGCACCCTGTGAGAATCCTGTAATATCTTTTCAGAAGTGTAGATATCTTATTTTTTAACTACAAAAATAACTTGGCAAATTTTTACATATTTCTAGCCCTTGCATTTTTAAGAACAGTAAAAAAAAATTCCCCTTGAATGTTTCTCTTTAATTACATAGGGAATGATATTGACAGTGTTGATTTGATTCAAAATATTTGAGACTCAGGTACTATTTGTATTCTCATGAAATGTATTCTAGGTTGAGAAACCAGATTCAGATGGGTGCTATTAAATCATTGAATTAGAGTTAAAAGAGGAAGATACTTCAAGAGTTACAAAACACATTGTATGAGGAATTGTCAAATGTATAGACTGGACAGTTATTGCCATGGATTGTGTATTTAATCTAGATCATTTTTAATGATCAAGATTTAAATATTTAGGATTATTTGTATAATGGAGTGAGGGTGAAGAGAAACAGTTAAGCAAAAACTTAAATAGTATCCTGACATTTTATCTTTTGTCGCAGTCTAACTTTATTAGACAGAATTTTGAATGGCATAGTGGATTGTACACAAAGGCTTAAGTTTTAATTCACTCATAATTTGTGTGAGATGGTCACATGAAAACATTCTAAAATTGTAGACTTTGAAAATAAATTGTGAAGTTTGTGGTTCATCACTTCCACAATGATGATGTACACACTAAAGATATCTATTTTATTTTTTATATGTAGGGAGTGGCTAAGTGCATATTTCCCAATTTATTTTGGAAGTGGGCATGTCACTTTGTTTTCAATATTTTAATGATTTCATTAATGATATAAAGATTGATATATGTTATGCATGTAGACTTCATAAAGTATAGTAGGTTAAAAGTGCAGGCTCGGGAATCTTGCTGCCTGGATTCCAGTTTGGGTATAGAGACATACCTCTTTTATTGTGCTTTGCAGATACTGCAGGGTTTTTTTTTTTTTTTTAAACAAATTGAAGGTTGTGGCAATCATGTATGGAGCGAGTCTTGCTGCCAGTTTTTTTTAAACAGCATTTGCTCACTTTGAGTCTTCTATATCACGGTTTGTTAATTCTCACAATATTTTAAACTTTTTGTCATTATTGTGTTATTGCTTTGTGATTGGTGTTGATGTTAATGTTGTCATTTTGGGTTACCTCAAACCACAACCCTAATAAGATGGTGAAGTTAATTGTAAATGTGTGTGTTCTGACACCTCCACCGACTGGCTGTTCCTATCTTTCTCCCTCTCCTTGGGCCTCCCTAGTCATTGAGATGCTATAATATTGAAAGTAGGCCAATTAATAACCCTGCTATGACCTCTTAACTTTTTGAGTAAAGAGTCCATGTCTCTCAGTTGAAATCGAAAGTTAGAAATGACTGAGGTTAATGAGGAAGGCATGTTGAAAGCCAAGATATCTCCCAAAGTAGGCCTCTTGTGCCAAACCGTTAGCTGAGTTGTGGATGCAAAGAAAAAGTTCTTGAAGAAAGTTAAACGTGCAGCTCCAGTGAACATATGAATGAAGAAAGTGAAACGACCTTATTGCTGATACAGAGAAGGTTTTAGTGGTGTGGATAATCAAACCAAACACAACATCCTCTTAAGCCAAAGTCTAATCTAGAGCAAGGCCTTGCTGCTGCTAAGTCGCTTCAGTCGTGTCCGACTCTGTGCAACCCCATAGACGGCAGCCCACCAAGCTCCCCCATCCCTGTGATTCTCTAGGCAAGAATACTGGAGTGGGTTGCCATTTCCTTCTCCAATGCATGAAAGTGAAAAGTCAAAGTGAAGTCGCTCAGTCGTGACCCCGTGGACTGCAGCCTACCAGGGCTCCTCCGTCCATGGGATTTTCCAGGCAACAGTACTGGAGTGGGGTGCCATTGCCTTAACTCTCTTCTATTCTTTGAAGGCTGAGAGATGTGGGGAAACACAGAAGAAAACTTGGAGCTAGGAGAGGTTGGTTCATGAGGTTTGAGGAAAGAAACTGTCTCCATAACATTAAAGTACAAACGTGTGAAGTAGTGCATGCTGATGTGAAAGCTGCAGCAAGTTATCCAAAGGATCTAGCTAAGATAATTCACGAAGGTGGCTACCCTGAACAACAGATTTTCAGTCTAGTCAAAATAGCCCTCTGTTGGAAGAAGATGCTGTCCTGGATGTTCATAGCTGGAGAGGAGAAATCAGTGCCTGATTTTAAAGGACAGGCTGGTTCTCTAGTTAGAGACTAATGCAGCTGGTGACTTCAAGTTGAAGCCAGTGCTCATTCTAAAAGTCTTAGGGTCCTTAAAAATTACGTTAAATCTACTCTGCCTGTGCTCTGTAAATGGAGCAACAAAGCCTGGATGACAGCACATCTGTTTACAGGATGGTTTACTGAATATTTTAAGCCCACTGTTATTCTGTTGCTTAGAAAAAGGTTCCCAAGTGTCATTGCTCATCGACCTGGTCTGCACCTTGTAATGCCTGCTCACAACAACATCCGTTCTGCATCGCATGGATCATGGAGTCACTTCGACTTTCAGGTTTTATTTTTAAGAAATACCTTTTGTAAGGCTATAGCTACCATAGATACTGATTCCTCTAAAGGATCTGGGCAAAGTCAGATCAACATTCAGAGGAGTTTGGAAGAAGCTGATTCCAATCCTCATGGATGGCTTGGAGGGTTTCAGAATTTCAGTGGAGGAAGTAACTGCAGATGTGGTGGCAATAGCAAGAGAACTAAAATCAGAAGTGGAGCCTGAAAATGAGACTGAATTGCTGCAACCCTGTAATAAAATTTAAATGGAGAAGGTGTTGCTTCATCCATTGTTCCTTATGAATGAGCAAAGTCAGTGGATTCTTGAGAAGAAATCTACTCTTGGTGAAGATGCTATATAGATTGAAATGACAATACAGGATTTAGATATTACATTAACTTAATTGATAAAGCAGCTGCAGGGTTTGAGAAAACTGACTCCAAATTTGGAAGAAGTTCTATGGTGTGTAATGTGCATTCAATAAGCATGTCATGTTACAGAGAAATTGTGGGAGGAAGAGCCAATCGGTGTATCAGACTTCATTGTTGTCTTGTAAGAAATTGCTGCAGCCACCCCAACCTTCAGCAGCCACTAGCATCGAGGAAGGACCCTCCATTTGCAAAACGATTACAGCTTGCTGAAGTTTCAGATGATGCATTTCTTAGCAATAAATTATTTTTAATTAAGGTTTGTATCTTGTATTTTTAGACATCATGCTATTGTATACTTAGTAGACTAGACTATAAACATAACTTTTATATGCATTGAGAAACCAGAAAATTGGTGTGACTTACTTCATTGTGTACAATACTCACTTTATTGTGGTGGTTTGGGAATTACACTGCAGTATCTTTGAGGAACACCTGTCCTGGGTATGTGACCAGGACAATTTTTATATTTTATCGTTGTTTTGGTAGTGGTACTTTTATTTTCTCTTACTGCTACTATTACCACCTGTTAGAAATTTGCTAATAGTGAGCATGCTTGGTGAATTGACAGCTTACTTGACCTACATAATGGTCTGGGCCTCAGATTGCTCATTAGCAAAACAGAGTAATCGCATCTACTCTGTTTCTCAGAGTTGTGAGAAACTAGTGAGATACGCACGCAGTACAGTTAGCATAGGGCCTCACCCATAGTACACGTGAAGTATGTGTTAACTTGGACTGCCATAGTTTTGATGACTAGCTGCTTGTACTGTTTCTGTGGTTAATCCAAAGTACTGATGCTTCTGATAATGACAATAGGGCATCATAGTTGTAAATTTTAAAGGTAACTTTTTCACTGAGGGCTAATTAATTCTGCTTTTGCCAGTTTCAGCTTGAGGGTTCTTTTTCTAGGTTGTTAGGTCTTCTCTGATCTTAGTATGGCAGTCATCTTGGATTCTTAAATATTCTTTTTACCTGATAAATTCAGTGACAAAGTTATGATCCTTCTTTTTTTTTGTTAGGTAGTCTTGCGCATAGATTCTAACTAAACTGGACCTGAATTTGAAATGGGCTTGTAGAGCAGGTGATGAGGTTGCATTGGTTTGTAGAAATATGCTTTTTAGAATTATGTCATACCATACATATTAACCATTTAGTAATTTTTCTTGACTCTGTCCCGAAAGGATAATTTATTCTTCTTTAACTTTGTTGTATTAATGGTGGTGAAAAACTGACCTGTGTGTCAGAGGCGGTTTTGAGTTCTGTTACTTACTTATTCTGTAATATTGGGTGTAACTTGGCTCAGCTTTAGCTCACCAAATTGTGTGGCTGTGAAGTTTAAAGACATTATATATTTAAGTTAGCTTGTTGCCTGGCATGTAATAGTCAATGAATTTAACTGTGAAGAGATAATACTAGGTAGTGGTTAAGTGTATTGACTCTTGAATGAAACATTTGGGATTCAAATTTCAGCTCCACCACTGACTACAGCAAGTAATTTAATCTCTCTGATCCCAATTTTATTTATTTCTGTACAATCAGGATTATAGCATTGTCGAGAGGATTAAATTAATAAGTGTAGAGCAGGATTTCTTAACCTCAGCACTGTGTTTTCGCTGGCTAGTTCTTTATAATGGGGCTTTCCTAAATGCAGTGTAGTATGTTTACTAGCTGCCAGTATCATGCGTGCCCTCCAGTTTTGTTGACCAAAAATGTCTCCATACGTGGCCAAATGCCCTCTGGAGAGGCGTAATTTCCTCCGCTGGAGAACTGCTGATGTGGAGCACTGTCGACCAGAGCACATTTTTACATTTTATCATTGTTTTAGTAGTGGTACTTTTATTTTTTCTTTTTACTGCTACTACTACCGCCTGTTAGAATTTGCTAATAGTGAGCATGCTTGGTGAATTGACAGCTTAATTTAAACTGTGGTGTAGTGGTTGGAAGGAACCCAGGGCCTTTGCATTTAGGTCTTTACTTGAATTGTTGTTCCTCATTTATGTGTGGATCACTGCCTCATTTCAGGTTTTGGCTCACATGTTGCGCTTGTTAACAAGGCCTTCATTTACTGTTATACATGGAAGGCCTTTCTCTTCTCACCACTATTACAGTGTTTAATTATTCTTCATAGATTTTGTAATGTCCTGATATATGTTTGTCCCCTCTACATTCTTATGTGCACACGCACACACATGACTTTAATAGCTTTAATGATTTATTGTTAAGCTTACTATGTGTGTGTGTATGATTTTTTTAAAAAGAAAATGTGATAAAATACATAGGATATTTCTGAGAGTTTGGGGTAGTTTTAATTCACTCTTAATTTAAAGGGGATTTTGGTAGAAGTGTAATTTTTTTCCATTGATGCTTTTAAAATCTTTTTGCATTTTGTGCATGCAGGAAACACTTAGAAAACAATATATGTTGGTTTTATCTGTGTAAACAAAATTTGGCTGCACTGTAATTCTCTGTTACAGATGAAACAAGTGGGAAATATCTTTGGACTCAGATTCAGCATGTTAGTACTAATACTTATTTTTGGTTGTATTCTGAGTCTTTCTAAATCTTCCAATAGGCCCAAACTCTACCTTTCATAGTCAGCACGTGCTGTTCATCTGTTTGAAGTAGTCCCTGGACCGTTAGGGCCCAGCTCACATCACCTACTTAGCCTTTCTTGGCCCCATGGATTCTGCCTTGCTCTGTGGTGCCATTTGAGCCCTTGAGTTTGACCCTTTCGTATTTTGTTGTGATGTTTGCCTGTTTTCAAATTTGCTTATATGTCTGTACTTTGTTTTGCATCATAAGTTCCTTGAATTTGATAATAGGGTTTGTTTCACTGGTATACTTCTGATAGTGCTTTATAGTAGATGCTTGATAAATACATGCATAGAGGAATAATTTTGAATTACTTATGCATCTTATTGTCATGTTGAGGTGTGACTGTGAACCCCCAGAAGTAGTTTCTGATTTTAATATATATGTATTCCCTAGTTAATATTATCAATTTAATGGCATAAATACATTTCATTAGCATCTTAAAATATATCCTGGATAGGTTTGTTATGTTTTAATTATTAACTTTATAATGCCAAATATAAAGATGCATATAAGTACAATTTCAGTGTAAGAAACAGGAATTTGTCTATTTATTTATTTTTTTGGCTGCACTGCGTGGCTTGTGGGATCTTAGTTCCTCTACCAGGGATCAAACCCCAGGCCTTCAGCAGTGAACCTTCAGAGTCTAAAAACTCTGGTCTGGTGTGTATCTGCTCAGTTGCGTCTGACTCTTTGCGACCCCACAGACTGTAGCCTCCCAGGCTTCTCTGTTCATGGGATTTTCCTGGTGAAATAATGGAGTGGGTTGCCAATTCCTTCTCCAGGGGATCTTCCCCACCCAGGAATTGCACTTAAGTCTCCTGCATTACAGGTGGAGTCTTTACCACTGAGCCTCTGGGGAAAAAAAGGAATTCCCAGAAATTTGTTTAAATCAGGCAATTTGTTTAATTATAATAAAAGGGACACCGAATCATTTCTTAAATTTCTCCTTTATTGGATCAGTTATCTTTGTCTATCTGCATGGCTAGGTATTTCAGGACACTGTATTTTAGGTTAGTGTTTTGTTTTTTCTTTAACCTTATTTTGAAGTAGTTTTAGATTTATAGAAAAATTGCAAACATGGTGTAGAATCGAGTTTTCTTGATTGTTACACCCGACATAATGCTAGTGTCCTTTTTTTTTTTCCTTTAGTGTTTGTTTGACTGCGTTGGGTCTTAGTTGCAGTGCTCCAGTTTTCCTGTGGCTCTTCGGCTCAGTAGTTGCAGCCTGGAGCTTTGTTGTCCTGAGGCCTGTGACATCTGAGTTCCCTGAGCAGGGATCAAACCCTGTCCCCTGCATTGAAAGGTGGATTCTTAACCGTTGGACCACTTGGGAAGTCCTAATGCTAATTTTTTTTTTAAATCAGAACTAGAGATTAACATTACTATTACCTGAACTCCAGATTTTATTCTGATTTCACCAGTTTTTCCACTACTCTCTTTTTTCTGTTCCATGATCCAGATCAGGATATCACATTGCATTTAGTAGATTAGGGTATTTGTGTTAAGTAAGTTAATATTTCTATAGTTGGCTAACATTTGTTTTACAATTTAGCATGGAGAGTTTTTATTTTTGATACTGAGTACTTGATACATAAAACTGATTAAAAAAAAAAGATTTATACTTCCAATCAGTGTTACTTTCAAGACAATCTTGCCGTATGGCTGTATACTGTGATTTTTTGGCATTGTTTGGAATTGGCTCCAAAGCCTGTTGGAACAACTTATGAAAATTCAGTCTTATCAGTTTATAACAATTGTACAAAACACTTCTGTTGAAATTGTCTTGTTTGGACCCATAAGTTTGGGGTGCTTTATACCATATATTGTCTTGTAGGATCCCCAGTTACCTTGGCACATTCTGTGTGTCTTGGTAACTGCTTAGTGATCACTTGCTGGATAAATTAAAGATATTAAAGAAATGTAACTTTGCTATACTGGTCTTTCTTGACTTTTTACACTGTTTTCCTAATCTGCTTATTTAATCCAGGGCAACATACTTTATAAGTCATACTAGTTTTGTCCAAAAAAAAAAAAAAAATTTGGAGAATTAGGTTCACCCATCTTATATACAGTGTGCTTTACTTTTTTTAAAAAATTGATCTTTAAAGATTAAATATTGTCTGCTGTTGAAACTACCATGTATACAATAGCTAGCTAGTGGGAACCTGCTCCGTAGTGCCGGGAGCTCAGCGCTGCAGTGACCTAGAGGGATGGGATGGGGGCTGGGATCCGGGTCCAGGAGGGAGGGGATATATATGTATATATGGCTGATTTGCTTCATTGTACAACAGAAGCTAATACAACACTGTAAGGCAGCCATGTCTCAATTTAAAAAAAAAGCGGCTATGCCAGAGGTTCTGAAGGGACTTTTTAGTTTAAGAGTTTGGGATGGTTCAGTAGTAGTATCACTGAAAAAAAATATTGCTCGTTTAGAATGGGCTGGTCTTCGGTGTAGCTCGGTGATTTCAAGCCGTATAATACCGTACCTTCTGAACGTCTTGAATGTCCCCAAAATGCACATGATCAGAAGTTGGTGCAACAAAGACTGACCTTGGGTGAAATTTGTAGAATTTCCCAAACTTGTGTTGCTGTAGGAATGAGTGCATAGTTAGTAGATTCAACATACAAATTTATAAGGAAAGATAACTGTTTCTTGAATTGGAATTGCCTTTTTTTCTCTGTTTCACCTGGAATGCAACTCTGAAGAGGAATTTGTTTTGGCTTGTGATTAACTTTGGATTCTAGCATATTCAGATAAACAAATTTGTTGGTAGTTCTAGCTAATTTGTAAACAGTTAGTAACATTTTTGTAAATTACTTTTAATTACCAGAAATTTATTATACTAAAATTTCTTTGGAATCTAAAAATATATTAGTGGAAGTATTGAGGATGTATGATAATTGAACCTTTCTTAGGTACTGAGATCAGATAGCTTCAAGAAATTAAAACTTTTCATCACTATTGTAGCTCAATTTTCTCTAAATGTTGTAATTAGAGAATGCATGTAAGATAATCGGTTTATTTTGGTGCTTTGTTAATATTTCAGTGTAAATAATTTGCAAAATTTGAGAATAGATACCAAAATCTTATATTTAGAAGAGGATCAACTTTTGTAAGAGGCCATTTTTTTCCTTTTCTTTAAATTTTAAATTGAGTTGCAGTGAAACTGCATCCATTTAAAATGAACAGATTGGTGAACTTTCGTGGGTATATGTACTCAGTCAAATTTCAGGGTATATGTACGGTCAAATTTCAGGACATTTTCATCATCCTTCAGAATACATTCCTGTTATTTGCAGTCAGTCCCTCTCTTATCCAAGGCCCCAGGCAACTACTGATTTGTTGGAAAATGTTTTTAAAAGAAGAACCTTTAAGGAGTCAAATCTAGTTAGTTTCTACCTGCCTTTCTACCAGTATCAAAGGGTTAGAGTTACAGCAGTGGGCCATATAGCCTTAAAACCTAGGTTTGGATGTTTAGCTCTGCCTTCAGGGAACATGTTTAAATGCCTTTTGTTTACAAAACTAGGATATTAATAGAGTCTGTTATTATTATCACTGGGAATAAGTGAATTAAAAATGTAGGCAAAATGTTTAGCAGCATATAATATACATCCAGTAAGTTTGTAGAGTGTTTTTGAACTTCCTTTTCTCATTTTTATAGGATAAAGAATTCAAGGACAGTTTGAGGAAAGTTTGGTAGAATTGGAGCTAATGTTTGGAATTTTGAAATCCAAGATGTTGTAGGTTAATTAGTGGAATTTTCTAGCTAATTAAATATTACTAGGTCTTATTTAGTTGACTCTTCCCTGTAACCCAAAATACATTATTAGTTCATTATTCTCTGAAACCAGTAATAATTCAGCTTTTGATAATTAAGGCTCCTCTAGAGCTTGAAATGACCTTTGTTGAGCAATGCCTAGGTACAGTTTGAATAGGGGATTAGCTTGATATCTGTATAAACCCCACATAGCTCACTAAGACAAATATAAATCTCTGATACATTCTTTTCTTGACATTTATTTTATCTTCAAAGAGATGCTCCCTCTAAGTGTGTGTGTGTGCACATCTGTGCCTGCGTGTCTGTAGTTTTTTTGAGTTTTGATTTGTTGGGTTTAATTAATAGTTTCTTTCCATTTTTTTCTTGTTGTCCCACAAAAAAATTTTTGTGTTTCTTTACATAATTTAAATGCGTTGTAAATAAAGCAAGGGTGTTTACAGTTTTAATAAATATGGGACAGTACTTTAAATGATTTGATTCTAGTTCTTTTACATGACCTTTACTAATATGCAGTGTCTGAGTCTTAAATTTATGAAGAGAGTGTGGTTAAAAACATATGGTTTTTATGATTTAAACCATGGAATTCTTTCAAATGTGTCAAGTTAATGGACTATATATACATAGTTTTTTTCTCTAAAATTAAGTGAACCTTTAATAGGATCTCTGTTAAAATGAAATTCTACATGCATGATGGAGAAACATTGTTTACCAAAGATTCGTTCTACATGTCCAAATGTATATTCTAAAAGCAGTGAGGATTTTTTTAAAACAATTTAGAAATAACCTAAGTGTGTTCATAGACTCAAAACTATTAAAATAATTTGGTTTTAGGTGATTATCAGTTGATAGCTTTATTTCTTATGGTATTTTTTTTGTCTTTCTATAGGGCTGAAAGACACACAGAAGTCTTCATGGATATAGTTGATACATTTAATCATTTAATTCCTACTGAACACTTAGATGATGCCCTATTTCTAGGATCCAACCTGGAGAATGAAGTCTGTGAGGATTTTAGTACAAGTCAAAATGTCTTAGAGGACTCGCTGAAGAACATGCTCAGCGATAAGGATCCTATGCTAGGATCTGCAAGTAACCAGTTCTGTTTGCCTGTTTTGGATAGCAATGATCCCAATTTCCAGATGCCTTGTTCAACAGGTAATTCTTACTTTTTTTTTTTAGTCTGCAATTTAAAATAACAGGAATTTTCAGCAGTTTTTTTTTTTTTTTTTTTGATGAGGGTAGTACATTTAGGATTCTTTCCTTTGAATTTAGAGCTCATTTTCGAGTCATCAGAATTAGAATTTAAATTTTCTTCCAAAGAATGTGGAGTTATCTTTGAGGATGTTGTGGATATAGATAGGGTAACTGTGTAATTTATCATCCAGAATGGGATGCCTTTTTTGAGAATCATAGGGGGTGCTGTTCATAATTACATCATGACAACAGGTATAAATTGGGACTCCTAGCAGATAGTGATTGCCTCATCAATTGCGATGTGATGTAATCCTACATCTGTTGGAATCAAGGGAAATGGCTGAATTGACCTTTCCCAGTGCCCATCCTAGCTCTTACTGTGTGTTCTCATTTCAAGTCTTTTAGTATTTTGTACTTGTGTAATAGCTCAAAAATCAGAGAAAGAGCTCTAGGCCTGTGCTGTCCAGCATAGCAACCACTATCCACTTAACTGTTAACCACCTGAAATGAGTCTCTCTTAGTTGAGATGTGCTGTAAATTGCACATTTTATTTTAAACATTCATTGTGAATAAAAAGATTGTAAAATGTTTCATTAAGTTTTAAAAATGTAGATTACATGTTGAGGTGATATTTTGGGTATTTTTGGTTAAATAAAACATTAAAATTAATTTCACCTGTTTTTAGTGTTTTTTTTAAGTGGTTCCTTGAAAATTTAAAATTACTTATGTGGCTTGCGTTATATTTCCACTGGACAGATGACACTTCTTTTGGATCTATAGTTGAAGTAACTGAAAGTAACTTTCAGAGGATAATTTTCTGTACTGCTAGTCAGATTCTTAATAAGAGATTACTTCAGAGATCATATTAATATGTGGAAAAATATGTAGGTTTTTTTTTTTAATAAAGCAGAGAAAATATTGCAACAAACTTTGGAGCAGTTAGCTGTTCTGTACGCTAAAATCAGACAGACAAAGGAAAAGCAGCTTCACATGGAGAAGTTAGGCTTTTAGTTCAGGTGTATGTGGTAGTGTTCTGTTTTTCAATGACTCAAGACTTATGCACTATAGTTTTTCAGTAATTTTCATTACCTTTTAAAAATTTCCTACCTAATGTTTTGATATAAATACTTAAAAGTTTGGATTAGGTGGCCTGCTATTCATTTGTAAATTTTTCAGATTACTCTGACTCAACACTTTTGCTTCTAAGGATCTTTCATTTTAACAACTCTTTAATACTGAAGTCTTTTTAATTGCTTGCTAATAATGGTGTATCTCTGAATTATATACATTGTATTGTGTTATTGCATAGGTTTACATTGTTTTTTGTTGTCATTGTATTCTTAAATGTTTTAAGCTTTTAAAGTTTTGTTTTATGTATGCATTGTTCCTGTGTCAGTACAGTATATCTAATTATTGTCAAGCACTTTTGACACTGTTTGGTTATATGCACAAAGTTTCACAGCTTAGTCTGATTTCAGGAAGAATGATTATTGAATACTTATATGCTTATTACTAGAAGTACAGTTACCCTTAAGGATGTTCTGTTAGGCCTGGAACTGGCAAATTTATCTTTTAGTCCCTGAGTAATACTGGTGTTCTTACTTACAGTCTTTTTTAAAAATTTCTGTTGATGTGAAAAGTTTTTTTTCATGTGAAAAGTCTCTTTGGTTGAATATTTCTTATGTTAATAGAAGACTTAGAACTCTATATTGAAATACTTAAATTTTTTGAGTTCTGGTTAATACTTGTTTACAATTTCATTGTAAACTTTTAACTTTTTTATTAAGAATCTACAAATAGAAATATTTTCTTAATTTTTCTGTTTTGTTTGCTACAATTATCTTGGTTTTAAAGCAAAACTGTGTTAATAGTATGCATCCATGCACTTTGAAGATATATAAGGAAATATGTATGGGAAATTTTTAAAGCTCCTTGTAGGATTGCCTAGATTTCATTGTGCCATAAAGCAGTGGATTTATCTTGGATTATTTCAAAATTTCTTTGGTCCTTTGGGATATTTGGTTCAGTAAAAGGCCAACATATTTTCTAATGATAGCAAAGTGGAAACATTAAAAAAGTTTTTTTTGTAAACTAGTGAAACCCTATTGTAACTTTAAGCTGTTCACAGACTGCTTCAGCTTTTTGATATAAACTAAAGGGTAAGCTTCTTACCCAGATGTTTGTACTTGGCTCTCTCAGTTCAGTTCGGTCGCTAAGTCGTGTCCGACTCTTTGCGACCCCATGAATCACAGCACACCAGGCCTCCCTCTCCATCACCAACTCCCAGAGTTCGCTCAGACTCATGTCCATCGAGTCAGTGGTGCCATCCAGCCATCTCATCCTCAGGCGTCCCCTTCTCCTCCTGCCCCCAATCCCTCCCAGCGTCTTTTCCAGTGAGTCTAGTCAAGGCTGTGGTTTTTCCAGTGGTCATGTATGGATGTGAGAGTTGGACTGTGAAGAAAGCTGAGCACCGAAGAATTGATGCTTTTGAACTGTGATGTTGGAGAAGACTCTTGAGAGTCCCTTGGACTGCAAGGAGATCCAACCAGTCTATTCTGAAGGAGATCAGCCCTGGGATTTCTTTGGAAGGAATGATGCTAAAGCTGAAACTCCAGTACTTTGGCCACCTCATGTGAGGAGTGGACTCTCTAGGTTTTTACTAATTGTCTTGACTAAAGCTTTGCAGGATAATGGCTGTTTGGTATTTCTCAGGCCATGGAAAGTTACAGATTATCGTTATTTTGTATCTTTGGTTTTAACAGTGCAAAAGATAGCAAACAATAACTGCTGTTTTGTTCTCCTGTGCTGACATAGGTTGGTTGCTGTGGTTGTTAAAGAGCTATTGTTGAATGTCTTCCATTATATTTCTTATATAAATTTTTCATTATATTTCATCGTCTCCAGAAATCCTAGAGAAGCTTTAACAGTTTTAAAAATAGGAAAGACACATGGAGGATCACCTTTAGTGCTGTCAGATGCCCAGAGTCAGGATGCTCACTGTTTAATCTTGAGAGATAAGCAGTAGATTTCTGATCCTCTTTTGGATGCTTTTGACTCTAAAAGTATTTATGTAAATGTAGTGTTTGTGTATGGTTTTTAGATTTGCCTGGTAATAAATTAAAAAAATATTCTAATAATTGAGGAAACCCTTTAAATTTGGAAAGTGTTTGATCTTGATGATGAAACCAATTATTTGTATTCTTAAAAATTCCTGTTATCTTTAAAATAAAAATAATACTTTCCCAAGTAATAGGTTCAGGATATTGACTATATTGGTTAAATATACTACATTAGGAATGTATTAAAAATCATTGAAGTGCTGTTTGAAAAACTGACATTGTCAGTGTAATAAAGAAATGTTAATAATTTTATCTCTTAACAACCATGATTCATAAGTGTGAAACAAATCTTGTATTTATGAAACCATTTCTTTATGTGGTAGAAGAGAAATGTTCAGTGGCTGTAATTTGATTTATTTCCTTGAGACCAGGAGGAGGAGGGATGCGCTATAGATAATATGGATATGCAGAGGAGCCTTTCATTTAGGTGGTGCTTGTAGCTGTTGCATCCTTGAGTGAAACCAGGATGTCCTTTCCAGGCTATATCATTGCTTAAAAAACCATCATTGACTGAATTAAAAAAAAAAGTCCCTAATTTAGCATGGTTTTGGAGATTAAAAGTATCAAACAGTCATTGAATTCAGTAGCTTACATATTTGCCAAGAGTTGATTCATATCGTGTGGGTTAGGTGTTTTTTCAGTTGTAAAGAAGTTCATATTGTATAGTTTTTTCAGTTGTAAATTTCTGCTACCATGTATATGTGATAGTTGTTTCCTATCAAGAATGCCACTGGTAATTTATGACATCAAGTAGAGTTGTTTAATAAGAATTTTAGCTTGTGCTGCTTTTCTTCTGAGCAAAGTATTGTTAATACATGTTAAAACTAGTTTTACAAGCTTCTCAGCAGTAGTGTGATTTGGGCTTTTTTTTTTTTTTTAGTACACAGATTTTTAACTTTTAAACATAGTTCTGTAGTTTGGGGCTCCTTCATCGTTAAAGGCAAAATTCATCTGTGTAATATTAAAAAATTATGGTACTTGTTCTGAAAAGATGATTGTTCTTTTTGCCTCACTGAGATTTGTTTAAAAGGTATTTACAGCTTTTTATGGCTTCATGCTACTCTTGGACAACATTTCCAGTCAGTACGTTGAACTAAACACAGTGGACCCTTGGTTCAGTAAGATTCAGTTGGCAGATAGTAGTTTTTGTTTTCCTTATTTGTATGTTGTATCGGCAGCAGACGGTGCCCATTTATTACATTTGTAGATCCAACTTCACATATGCATTCATTACATATTTGTACTGGGGTCTTTTTTCCACTAATATTATTTTTCTGAATAGTAGTGTTCACTGATTTTTTTTTTTAAACTTCTGTGCTTTAGTGAACATCTCTTTGCCATTGATCTTATTTTTGAGTTACACTTGAATAATAAAATGCAAATTTAGTACATGTAAAGTAGCTATGCAAATGAAATGACAGTATATTGGTTAAGACAAAATGTATACCCTTTAGTTGAATGTTAGTAAAGAGTAACTGATCAACCTTGTAAGAACATTCATAGCTTTTAAGGATAGAGATTTTTTTCTGTTGAGATTGATGATTAATATTATATGTTTTGAGTTAGAGGGGTTTCAGTGAAATTTGGGTGTGTATGCATGTTGAGTCATGCCTGACTCTTTGGACCCTATGGGCTGTAGCCCGCCAGGATCCTCTGTCCATAGGATTCTCCAGGCAAGGATACTGGAGTGGGCTGCCCGTGCCCTCCTCCAGGGGATCTTCCCAACTCAGGGATTGAACGCATGTCTCTCTATATCTACCTGCATTGACAGGGGGTGGTTCTTTACCACTAACGCTATCGGGAGAACAAACAAGAGAGAGGCAAACGCTTTGTACAATCAGTGGAGAAGAGAAAATACTGGAAAGTGGAAACAGAGGACAAAACAGCAGTCATAGATTTTTGAAAGTTTGTCACTTGGATGAGATTTGACTCTTTTATGAATAATAGGAAAGAGAGGGGGCAGAGTTTGATTGGCTGAAAGGGAGAACTTGGGATTCCCTCAAGATAGAATGATAGGTTCCCTGGGGTTATGGGATTTATGCCTTTGCTGGGTGTGACCCCTTGGCCCAGATTTTTCATTGGGGAATTTTGTCCCACAGAGTTTCTGTCAGGTGACCTTTCATGGCCAGTGTCCTCCCAGAGTCCTCTGTCATTGTCTGTCCCAACATAAAGTGCCTGTTATTTCTTATTAAAAATTAAATTATGTTTACTTTAATATAAACCTTGTTTGTAGACTTAATGTATTTCATTGCTTCTTTAAATTATTTGAAATACAACTTGAAAAGCATAGTGATAACTACTTTTATGCAAGCAACTTTCATTGCTCTTAATTCACTGTTTCTTTCCATCTTATTTCTTATTCCCTCACTGTATTCAATTTAGACATTTTAAATAGATAGTCAATTCTTCACACACATGTATTTTTCATTAATCATTGCCACAAGTCATCCTTAACTACCAAAATAACAAAATTGAACTCAGAGATAAAACAAATAAGCCCTTTAACACAAACATTAAAATGCCAGTTTCTAAATTCAGAAAATGAAGAGAGGAAATTTTTGGCCCAACCAGAGTTCTCCAGTTTATGGTTTTAGTTGGTATATTTTGTGGCCTTTCTGTTTTACCTCTATTTGATTCAGTTGACTTTTGCTTTTCTTAGTTTGATGTAGTATAAAGCAGAACATATTTTAATTTTACTTTACATTGACTGAGCATTTAATTTTCTGTCTTGTAAGTTTAAAATGTGGAATAAAATTAATCATGTGTTCGTCACTATATTCCTAATATCTTTCGGTTTCTTCCTTTCCCCTGTTACTTAAAATTTGCTCTGTGTTGTTATTATTTTTAGTTTCTGGCTGTCCTGGGTCTTCAGTGCTGCACACAGGCTTTCTCTGGTTGTGGTGAGTGGGAGCCACAGCCGTGCGCAGGCTGCCCTTTGCTGTGGCTTCTCTGGTGTGGAGCGTGGGCTCCCGGGCGGGGACTTCAGTCAGGGCTCTCAGGCTCAGTAGTTGTAGCTTGCAGAATCTAGGACGGGGGCTCAGCAGTTGGGGTGTGCTGGCTTAGTTGCCCTGAGGCGTGTGGAATCTTTTAAGACCAGGGATTGGCAGGCGAATTCTTTAACAGTGGACCACCAGGGATGTTCCAGTGTTATATTTTAGCTTGCATTTCTGAACTGTTATAGAACAGACTTCTTTACCCACGGTCCTGGGGATACTTCTGAGTTTACTGAAACTACCTGCTCCCAGCGCCTTCTGTCACTGTCCTGTTATGTCTGCGTTTGCCGTGCTCCAGGCTTGTACACCTGTCATCCCTGAGTGTCTCTGCTCTCCTTGAGTGAAGCTGTTGTTTTCCTGGATGTCAGTTTCTTTAGCTATGCCCTCTTTACTTAATGACATCCTTAGTACATTTCTAATAGTATTACACTTGACTGATAATTTGCCTTTATAGAAACAAAATTGAATATCACTTTCCTTAAAATTTTGCAACTGGTATTCCTGATGGGTTGGCTGCTTGGGTTTGTATGAGGTTTGTTGCTTTGTTAGGTGGCCTTTTCTGTACCCTACCCTGCTTTCAGTTTAGTTGCTCCGTTGTGTGTGACTCTTTATGACCCCATAGACTGCAGCATGCCAAGCTTCTCTGTCCATCACCAACTCCTGGAGTTTATTCAAACTCATGTCCATTGAGTTCGTGATGCCATCCAACCATCTTATCCTCTGTCGTCCCCTTCTCCTCCCATCTTCAGTCTTTCCAAGCATTAGGGTCTTTTCCAATTAGTCAGTTCTAGCATCAAGTGGCCAAAGTATTGGAGTTTTGGCTTCAGCATCAGTCCTTCCAATGATTATTCAGGACTGATTTCCTTGACTGGTTGGATCTCCTTGCAGTCCAAGGGACTCCAATACCATATTACTAGCAAATCATTACTTTGCTAGTGTGTGAGATGAGTGCAATTGTATGGTAGTTTGAGCATTGTTTGTCATTGCCTTTCTTTCGGATTGGAATGAAAACTGACCTTTTCCAGTCCTGTGGCCACTGCTGAGTTTTCCAAATTTGCTGGCATATTGAGTGCAGTTTCTCCAATACCACAGTTCAGAAGTGCTCAACTCTTTTTAAGTCCAACTCTGACATCCAAACATGGCTACTGGGAAAACCATAGATTTGACTAGATGGACCTTTGTTGGCAAAGTAACGTCTCTGCTTTTTAATATGCTGTCTAGGTTGGTTGTAGCTTTTCTTCCAAGAAGCAAACGTCTTTTAATTTCATGGCTGCAGTCACCATCTGCAGTGATTTTGGAACCTAAAAAAATAAAGTCTGTCACTGTTTCCATTGTTTCCCCCATCTATTTGCCATGAAGTGATGGGACCAGCTCCTGGTCTTGTTTTTGCTGACTGTATAGAGCTTCTCCATCTTTGGCTGCAAAGAATATAATCAGTCTGATTTCGGTGTTGACCATCTGGTGATGTCCATGTGTAGTCTTCTCTTGTGTTGTTGGAAGAAGGTGTTTGCTATGACCAGTGTGTTCTCTTGGCAAAACTCTGTTAGCCTTTGCCATGCTTCATTCTGTACTACAAGGCCAGATTTGCCTGTTACTCCAGGTATCTCTTGGCTTCCTACTTCTGCATTCCAGTCCCATATAATGAGAAGGACATCTTTTTTGGGTGTTAGTTCTAGAAGTGGGTGGGCCTCATCAAATCAGTTGAAGGCCTAAAGAGAAAAAAAAGTAGAGGTTCCCCAAGTAGGAGGGAATTTTGTCTCCAAACTGCCTTCAGACTCAAGCTGCAACATCAGTTCTTCCCTGGGTTTCCAGTCTACCTTGAAGGTGTGGGTTCACTATCCTCTGCTGCTGCTGCTAAGTCACTTCAGTCGTGTCTGACTCTGTGTGACCTCATAGATGGCAGCCCACCAGGCTCTCCCGTCCCTGGGATTCTCCAGGCAAGAACACTAGAGTGGGTTGCCATTTCCTTCTCCAATGCGTGAAAGTGAAAAGTGAAAGTGAAGTCGCTCAGTCGTGTCCGACTCTTCGCGACCCCATGGACTGCACCCTACCAGGCTCCTCCACCCATGGGATTTTCCAGGCAAGAGTACTGGAGTGGGGGTGCCATTGCCTTCTCCGTCACTAGCCTCTATAATTATATAAAACTTTTTTCTTAAGATAAGTCTCAATCAGTCAAGCAAGCAATCTCATGTGCTCTCCATACACACACATTCCATTTTCTCTGTAAAATATGATGAGAGGTAGGAGAGATTTGCAAACTCTGAGAAGTCTGTTAATAGGTTTATTACTAACAAAACTAGCATTCTAACTTATAGGTTAAGAGATTTTGAACAGAAGGGAACAAATGCCAACTGACCACAAAAGAAACAAACAATAAGGTAAAATTCAACACTGACAAAAGCTAGAGAGCAATATACAGGATTCCAAAATCCATTAAGTAAGAATTACTGGGTGTCAGAAATTTTATATCCATTATGGAATGATAGAGGGTACTGACAGTGAGTTAGGCTAGAAATAAGGAATTAACTTAAGGACTAAATACTGAGAAGTCAACTTCACACCTTCCCTGACTTCAGCACCCAGTAAAGCCAATAGCCAAGCACTGAACTCCAATCAAGGAAGTATCTTCTTAACCCTAAACTGAAAGTGAATGAACAAGCTGCAGGAAACAAGACCACAACCTCGTAATAATAAGGAGCTTCTCTCCCTGACATTCAGAGATTCTTAAAATAACCATAGGATTATCCAGTTAAAGCCAACTTATCCCACAGCAAAATTTAACATTAATTTTCTATTTCCTCCCATTTTAAACAGCAAGCAACCAAAAAATAATCACTTAGGGGAAGTCTGCAACATTATGGGAAACATCAAAATAAACAAATAGAAAAAATAAATTCACACTATAAAGAAACTCTTACTATATACCTATTCCTCTTGATGAAAGTGAAAGTGGAGAGTGAAAAAGTTGGCTTAAAGCTCAACATTCAGAAAACGAAGATCATGGCATCTGGTCCCATCACTTCATGGGAAATAGATGGGGAAACAGTGTCAGACTTTATTTTTGGGGGCTCCAAAACACTCCAGATGGTGATTGCAGCCATGAAATTAAAAGACGCTTACTCCTTGGAAGAAAGGTTATGACCGACCTAGATAGCATATTGAAAAGCAGAGACATTACTTTGCCAACAAAGGTCTGTCTAGTCAAGGCTATGGTTTTTCCAGTGGTCATATATGGATGTGAGAGTTGGACTGTGAAGAAAGCTGAGTGCCGAAGAATTGATTCTTTTGAACTGTGGTGTTGGAGAAGACTCCTGAGAGTCCCTTGGACTGCAAGGAGATCCAACCAGTCTATTCTGAAGGAGATCAACCCTGGGATTTCTTTGGAAGGAATGATGCTGAAGCTGAAACTTCAGTACTTTGGCCACCTCATGCGAAGAGTTGACTCATTGGAAAAGACTTTGATGCTGGGAGGGATTGGGGGCAGAAGGAGAAGGGGTTGACAGAGAATGAGATGGCTGGATGGCATCACTGATTCGATGGACATGAATCTGAGTGAACTCCGGGAGTTGGTGATGGACAGGGAGGCCTAGTGTGCTGCGATTCATGGGGTCGCAAAGAGTCAGACACAACTGAGCGACTGAACTGAACTGATCGCTGGAGAAGGAAAGGGCAATCCACTCCAGTATTCTCACTTGGAGAATCCCATGGACAGAGGAGCCTACGGTCCATAGGGTCGCAAAGAGTCAGACACGACTGAGGTGGCTTATCACAGACACACGTGCTATACTCCTATGACAACAGAGCACTTTAAAAAAATGTTACAGATAAAGAGAACAGTTCTCAGAAACCATAACTGTCAAAATTACATATTTAAAGAGATGGAAAATATGTCAGTGAATCTTTAAAAAGACACAAAGCAAAACGATGGAAAAGATGCAAGAAAGAGATAAGAAAAATGGGCAATTAATCCAGAAGGGCCACCAGCTACTAGAGTTTGCAGAAAAAACATGAGAAAACTTCCCAGAACTAAAGGGATCACTCTTCAAATGAAAAGGCCCACCAAGTGCCAGCAAAAATAAATCAAAGACTAAACACCAAAAGATAAGAATGTCCTAAAGCTGGTACAGACTGTGGCTCAGATCATGAACTCCTTATTGCCAAATTCAGACTTAAATTGAAGAAAGTAGGGAAGTCCACTAGACCATTCAGTTAAGATCTAAATCAAATCCCTTATGACTATACAGTGGAAGTTAGAAATAGATTGAAGGGATTAGATCTGGTAGACAGAGTGCCTGATGGACTATGGAATGAGGTTCGTGATACTGTACAGGAGACAGGGATCAAGACCATCCCCAAGAAAAAGAAATGCAAAAAGGTAAAATGGCTATCTGAGGAGGCCTTAAAAACACCTATGAAAAGAAGAGAAGCAAAAGGCAAAGGAGAAAAGGAAAGATATACCCATTTGAATTCAGAGTTCCAAAGAATAGCAAGAGGAGATAAGAAAGCCTTCCTCAGTGATCACTGCAAAGAAATAGCAGAAAACAATAGAATGGGAAAAACTAGAGATCTCTTCAAGAAAATTAGAGATACCAAGGGAATTTTCATGCAAAGATGGGCACAATAAACAATAGAAATTTTATGGACATAACAGAAGCAGAAGATTTTAAGAAGAGGTGGCAAGAATACGCAAAAGAACTGTACATAAAAGATCTTCAAGACCCACATAATCATGATGGTGTGATCACTCAGCTAGAACCAGGCATACTGAAATGCACAGTCAAGTGGGCCTTAGGAAGCATCGCTACAAAGCTAGTAGAGGTGATGGAATTCCAGTTGTGCTATTTCAAATCCTAAATGATGATACTGTGAAAGTGCTGCAGTCAATATGCCAGCGCATTTGGAGACCTCAACAGTGGCCACAGGACTGGAAAAGGTCTGTTTTTGTTCCAATCCCAAAGAAGGGCAGTGCCAAGGAATGCTCAAAACTACTGCACAATTGTACTCATTTCACACACTAGCAAAATTCTTCAAGCCAGGCTTCAACGGTATGTGAACTGTGCACTTCCAGATGTTCAACCTAGATTTAGAAAAGGCAGAGGAACCAGCAATCAAATTGCCAACATCCGTTGGATCGTTGAAAAAGCAAGAGAGTTCCAGAAAAACTTCTACTTTCTCTTTATTGACTGACAAAGCCTTTGACTGTGTGGATCACAGTCAGCTGTGGAAAATGCTTAAAAGAGCTGGGAATACCAGACCACCTGACCTGCCTCCTGAGAAATCTGTATTCAGGTCAAGAAGCAACAGTTAGAACTGGACATGGAACAACAGACTGGTTCCAAATCAAGAAAGGAATACATCAAGGCTGTATATTGTCACCCTGCTTATTTAACTTACATGCAGAGTACATCATGAGAAATGCCGGGCTAGATGAAGCACATGCTGGAATCAAGATTGCCGAGAGAAATATCAATAATTTCATATGTGCAGATGACGCTAGAAAGCAAAGAACTAAAGAGCCTCTTAATGAAAGTGAAAGAGGCGAGTGAAAAAGTTGGCTTAAAGTTCAGCATTCAGAAAAGTAAGATCATGACATCTGGTCCCATCACTTCATGGCAAATAGATGTGGAAATGGTGAGAGATTTTATATTTTTAAGCTCCAAAATCACTGCAGATGGTGACTGCAGACATGAAATTAAAGGACACTTGCTTGGAAGAAAAGCTATGACCAACCTAGACAGCATATTAAAAAGCAGAGACATTACTTTGCCATCAAAGGTCTGTGTAGTCAAAGCTATGGTTTTTCCAGTGGTCATGTATGTATATGAGTGTTGGACTGGGAAGAAAGCTGAGCACCAAAGAATTGATGCTTTTGAACTGTGGTGTTGGAGAAGACTCTTGAGAGTCCCTTGAACAGCAAGGAGATCCATCTAGTACATCCTAAAGGAAATGAGTCCTGAATATTCATTGGAAGGGCTGATGCTGAAGCTGAACCTCCCAATACTTCAGCCATCTGATGCGAAGAACTGATTCATTTGAAAAGACCCTGCTGCCGGGAAAGATTGAGGGCAGGTGGAGAAGGGGATGACAGAGAATGAGATGGTTGGATGGCATCGCTGACTCTATATATATGGATTTGAGTAAACTGGCTGTTGGTGATGGACAGGGAGGCGTGGTGTGCTGTGGTTCATGGGGTCGGAAAGAGTCAGACACGACTGAGCAACTGAACTGAACCCACGTTATGTACAATAATCTGCTTCACTCAAACTCCGTTATTTTAAATCTCATGTGAAAATACCTTCACAGTCACATTTAGGCTGGCACTTCACTAAATATCTGAGTACTGTGGCATAATAAAGTTAATTCAGAACATGATATTCTTTCAGCTTTTATAATTAGTTTATATGTGTTGTCCTGAAACTAGTTTTAATCTCAGGATTTCGGGGAATGTCATTTCATAGGCAGTTTGTAGGCAGTCAGCTTATATGGTCCCCAGGTCTTTTCTCTCAGGGATTAGATATAAAGGAAGTTGATAAAATAGTTAATACCATGTGGATGTTAATATGCCAGATACCGTATAGAGGTACTTTGCCAATGTTATCTCTTTGCTATAGATAAGTAGAAATAATCCCATTTTATAGCTGCATAAACAGATTTTGAGGTAGTTAAGTAATTCCCAAAATTTATAATAAGTCATATTACTTGAACTGGAATAGATTTTCTTCCTGCTTCAAGTACATGAGTGCTCTTAAGATTAAGACTAGAAAAATTAGAAGATGTTTTCTTTTTTTTTTTACGGTTCTGTTAAAAGATCAAAGGAGGTGGTAGTAGATATTAAGTACATTTTTTAACTGGAAAAAGAAAAAAAGAAAAAGAGTACAAAGAAGGGAGAGAAGTAGGGCTCCGTCGTGGGACCAGAGATTAAAGTAGGAAATAAAGTACTGTCTGCAGGTGGGGCACTGCTTTGACTCTCAGATTTTTCAAAGTTGTTGAAGAGGAGAACAGTGTAGGTAGAAACAAATCCAATGCCCAGGGAAAGGGAAGCTATTTCTGATATTAAAATTAGATATTTCATTCACAGTTCGATTGTGATGTGATACAATAAAAGAAAATCCTTAACATATTTTCAATGAACATACGACCTTTTCTTGTGGTATCCCTCAATGTGTATCCCAGTAGAATTACAGGGACTAATGGAATGGTCTGACCTAGTCCTAGGTTCGATATTAGGTTATTTTTCAGACAGCTCATCTTGGATATCATTTTCAACATCAGATTTCTGAGTATATTGATAGTTCATCTTCTCTGTCTGAGAACTGTTGGCAGTGCAATTATCTCTCACCTTTCCCCTTCTCTTTTGCCAGCTACGTGCATAGAGAAGCTTTATTTAAAAATAAACTGGGCTGTGATGGGATATGAAATTTTAAAGGCACTGGCAGTGACATCTTTGTGAATAGTAGGAGGCTGCTCTGCCCTCCTGTGGAGAGGAGGACAGAGTCAGGATTTTTCTCAGAAAATGATTTTGGATTCTCTGACACGTAAATAGGAGAAGCCTAATTTCAGACCTAAGTGAAGATCACTTTATAGCCCATGGTTAAACTGGCAACTTGTTGAGTAAAATTCATAGTCTTCTAAACCCTTTAGTTCCAGTATATATATTATTCTTGAAGTTTTCTTCCAGTCAGGCAGGATTACAGAATCCTTTGTGGCCATTGTCACCATGAGCATTGCCTGGATTCTGTTGGAATTGCTTTAGCCCTGTACTTTGTACTTCTGCCACTTGTACTTTTTCATTCTTATTCTGTTTGCCTTAGTTGAGAATGTTCTGGAAAGATTTCTGGACTGGAGCTACTGTAGTTGGTACTGTCCTTTGTGATCTTTTCTTCCCTAAAATACTGTTTTTCCTTAATTTTGAATCTTTTATCATAAACTTTTGTCTATGTCTCTAGGTCATCTTGAATGATAATTGATTACTCAGTTTATATTTACATAGCAAAGAGGTAAATTGTCAGGGTATGATTATTTAGAAGTTTACTGAAATCAAGGAATCTAAAATGATGACATTATTCTAAACACAATTTTACTCCTTTTGCGTGGTAAAGCTGTTTTCCTGTAACTGGAGTTCAAGATTAGGATGAGAGCAATTTACTGGTTGGCTTGTACAGCTCCAGTGAGTACCAGTCAGAGAATACAGTGTGAATGATGCCCCTTTGAGTGGATAGCACCCTGGGGTAGTTAAAGGGAGTGAACATTAATTTCTGTTTAGATATTTTAACTTAAAATGATGTCTGATAATTATTTGATTGCAGTGTGGTAATTTAAATAGTTTTATGCTTTCTTTAACAGGAGAAAAGGTACAGCTGAGAAATCTCATTGTAAGACCACTGGTTTGGAAATGTAGTCTAAAATTTGATTTCAGTCTGTAATTATTGAACTACTACCTCCTGGTGGTGGTGTACAAAAAGAGAAAACTATCACTTGTATTTTAAGTCAGAAAGGCAAGGTATTTTTTTCTCTTGCCAGAGTAAAAATAGTTTAATAATTTTATCACTTTTGTCACAGTCTGGAAATTTTTTGTTGTTATTATTTAAAGATGTAGAATTCATAAAATATGGCTGGTACAATATTTTGAAGAGAATACTTGTCAGATTTTAAAGATATCTTAAATTGTATTTAAAATACAGGAAGAACATAACAGACATGAGTCAGTTTTGAAGATACATAAATTTGAAGTTTCTCTTTAACAAAGTTTAGAATGGTCATATTTTCAGATTGGCTTTTCATAAGTTTTTTAAGTCCGTAACTCTGTTGTTTTAGAGTACTAATGTAGTGAGCCTGACCTGTGAGTCCTAGTTTTGTGCAGAGGTATGAAAGAGAGGTGTTTTTAAATCCTTTATGCTACAGTATTTTGAAAATAATGTGTTACGCTTCTTGTTGACCATCTTTTATTTTCTGAATTCTCTTACCTCGCTACCTCTTCCTTTATTCTCAGCTGAATTCCTTTCAGCCTCATTCTTTATTTGCAGAATGTTTTCTTTTCCCTCCAGAATTAGTTGCTTATTTTATCTATAATGAAAATCAGTTTTTATACCTTATATGGATCATAGCTCAGAATTAAAGCATGTAAGCATATCACATTTGTATATAGCTATTTTTTCCCCTTTTTTCAATATTTATTTTTAATTGATTGACTATTGGTTTACAGTATTGTTTTGATTTCTGTCATACATCAACATGAATTAACCGTAGCTGCACATATGTCCCCTCCCTCTTAAATCTCCCTGCCACCTCCTACCTGTTCCCACCTCTCTAGGTTGTTACAGAGCCCCAGTGTGAGCTCCCTGAATCCTGCAGCAAACTCCCATTGGCTGTCTGTGTACATATGTTAGTGTATATGGGTCCATGCTGCTCTCCATTCATCTCACCCTCTCCCTGTTGTTCTCCACCCTTGTCCATAAGTCTGTCCTCTGTGTCTGCATCTCAATTGCTGCTCTGTTTACAAATTTGTCAGTACCGTGCTTCTAGTTGCCATAAGTATGTAGCTAATTTAAACAAAATCATTAACTCCTTAACAGTTCCACAATTATTTGCATGATTAAATTTTTTCTTTTGTAGGTGATTTTGCAAGTAATTATGTTGGTACATATTAACATAGTGGAATAAAAAAGTTTTATGGCACTGTGTGTGGGTAATGGGTAGTATTCTTTGGGCAGAAAGGCTAGTAGTCTATGATTTTGCAATTTGATAGACTAGCATTCTTAATTTGATAATTGTTTAATGTGGTACCAAAAGATAGAATGTATTTGTAATTATCAAATATTGTTCCATGCTAGATGAGTGAAAGTTGGTACTTAGCTTACTTATTAATCAACATGAATGGCTTATAAACAGCTTGTTAATGTTTAAAGTGGTGAATTATTCTGCTTCGTAGTTTGAAAATAATTTGGGTATAAAGAAACCTAAAGATCCTTGCTTTCTTCATCTTGGTTTTGATTTTCTGTTCCTTTATCTAATTACTCTGATACTTTTATTCTAATTTTTTTTCCCATCATGGAGAAAATTGAATTATGAAATCTCTAAACTCTTTACTTTGCTATCTTTTGCTAGTGAAAAAGGAATTCTGATAAAAGAGCTGTACCTGCAGTTCTTCTTATGAGATCTTGACAGGACTGTTTGACTGACTTTCATTGGTCAAAGAGAGAGATTAGCATGTTTTAGGGCCCTACCCCTGGCCTGCCCTCCTTGTCCTGGAGATGAGTGTACCTGCCAGCCAGGTGAGTTGAATTTCGTAATTCTGTGGCAGTGGCTGCTGCTGCTGCCACGTCACTTCAGTCGTGTCCGACTCTGCGCGACCCCATAGACAGCAGCCCACCAGGCTTCCCTGTCCCTGAGATTCTCCAGGCAAGAATACTGGAGTGGGTTGCCATTTCCTTCTCCAATGCATGAAAGTGAAAAGTGAAAGTGGCTATTAAAAAATTAGGAAAATCTGGTTACCTGGATTTTTCCATATCATAGATCTAGGCATCCTCGGTCTCCTGGCTGACCCTAGAAGTGCTTTATCTGTTCAAGGCTTTCTGTTCTTTTCCTGGTCTGTTGCTGTCATAGATTTGATTCTCATGGATTGTAACTCACTGGGTCATCTTGATGAAAAAGTTTTGGCCTTTTGGCCTTGGTTTAGGTTCAGCTGGGAGTGACAGGAAACTTCTAAGTAACAGTGGTAATAAAGGAATGCTGCCAGCAGAGAACCCACTTCAGTATTGCCTTTGTGATGGAGTTGCTTCACCCTGAGTCACCCACTCTTCCCAGGGCAGTCTGCATCCAGTGACTGGGTGCTATGGGGGTACAAAAGCTGGTGCCATCATCACAACTCCTGATGACTCACCTCAGGCGGTGATGACTGAACTCAGGAAGATCCCCTCAGCTTCTGAGCTCCCCCCAAGGCTGGCCGAGGCCTTTGTTCCTGCTATACCACATCCCAGCTTTTCCTTCGCTCCATCCCTGCTTCCTCCCTTCCCTTCTGCAGACATCTGGCTCAAGAGCACTCCCCAGTGAATCTTCTGCATGGCATGCTGATGCTCCCTCTGTCTGGCTTACTGGCATAGAGTTAAACTCCACCGCCACCTGTGTTAGCTAAGTGCATCTTGAAAAAAAATAATATATTTTTTCATGAAATAGCTCAGAAGAAAGTAGCCTAGAGCTGATGGGGCTCCACAGTGTCAGGGACTTCAGTTCCCTCTTCCTTGCACTATCAGGTGTGATCCTTGGCTCTAGAGTCACTTCATAGTTTGTGATGGCTCTTCCAGCTGTCAGGTTGGTGCCTGGCCAGTAAAAAGGGAAGGTAAAGGCATGCCCCCTTCCTTTAGATCACATCCTGAGAATTGCATGTACTTGGACAGTGGCCAGATCTGATAGTAGGGTAGATTGAAAGGTGTAGTCTTAATTTGGATGACCATGTGAAATAACAGGAATTCATGAATGAGGAAGGAAGGCTGAATGGACTTTGACCAGCTGCTAGCCAGCGGGCTCAGGCACAGTATCTTTAGTTCACTCTGTTCAGGCGCTGAGATCAGGACCTGTTTTTAATGATAGGTCTGTGCCAGCTCACAGATCTACCTGGGTTTAAATACTTGACCTGTTTTCAGAACTGAACCTGCTATACTCTTCAAAGATTTTTCTCGGGTGAGTGTATGTTTTTCACTCCTAACTAATAGAACATGGGTCTTAGTTTGTAAAACGACTTTCCAGATAGCTCAAATGGTTTAGAATTTGCCTGCAATGTGGAGACTCCTTGGGTCAGGAAGATCCCCTGGGGAAGGACATGGCAAACCACTCCAGTGTTCTTGCCTGGAGAATCCCATGGACAGAGGAGCCTGGTGGGCTACAGTCCATGGGATTGCAAGGAGTCAGACACAACTGAGTGACTAACACACTTAGTTTGTGAAGTTTAGGTCTTTGTTGATAAATCATCATATAAAAAGTTTTAGCCGGAGAATGATTCTTGTATTGTTGCACCCTGAAGAGGGGGTGGGTGTCAAAATTGTTGCTCCTGTACCGGAAGCTTCATTTCATTAAGGGATGATATCCAGACCTTCTGACTGTAAATGTTTATCAGTAAAACATTTTAAAGTGCTCATTCATCCTTATATGTGTGTTTATATACTTGTCTTACTTTGTTGTTTAGTCACTCAGTTGTGTCAGACTCTTGCGACCCCATGAACTGCAGCATGCCAGACTCCTCTGTCCTCCACTATCTCCCAGAGTTTGATCAGATTCATGTCCATTGAGCCAGTGATGCCATCCAGCCATCGAATCCTCTGCCCCTGCCTTCTCCTTCTGCCTTCAATCTTTCTTGGCATCAGGATCTTTTCCAGTGTGTCAGCCAGCTCTTCTCATCAAGTGGCCAAGTATTGGAGCTTCAGCTTCAGCAGCTGTCCTTCCAATGAATATTCAGGGTTGATTTTCTTTAGGATTGACTGGTTTGATCTCTTTGCCATCCAGGGGACTCTCAAGACTCTTGTCCAGCATCACAATTTGAAAGCATCAGTTCTTCAGCACTCAATCTTTATGGACAAACACTCACATCCATATATGACTACTGGAGAAACCATAGCCTTGATTATACAGACTTTTGTTGGCAAAGTATGTCTCTACTTTTTAATATGGGATCTAGGTTTGTCATAGCTTTCCTTCTAAGGAGCAAGCATCTTTTATTTCATTCCTGTAGTCACTACCTAGAGTGATTTTGGAGTTCAAGAAGATAAAATCTGTCATTGCTTCTGCCTTTTCCCCATCTATTTGCCAAAGTGATGGGACCAGATGCCATGATCTTCATTTTTTGAATGTTGAATTTTAAGCCCGCTTTTTCACTCTTCTCTTTTCACCCTCATCAAGAGGCTCTTTAGTTCCTCTTCACTTTCTGCCATTAGAGTGGTGTCATCTGTATATCTGAGGTTGTTGATATTTCTTCTGGCAATCTTGGTTCCAACTTGTGATTCATCCAGCCTGGCATTTCACATGATGTACTCTGCATATAAATTAAATAAGTGGGAACCTTGTCATACTCCTTACTCAGTTGTGAACCGGGCTGTTGTTCCATGTCCAGTTCTAACTGTTGTTTCTTGACTTGCATACACATTTCTCAGGTCAGATGGTCTGGTACTCCCATCTCTTTTAAGAATTTTCCACAGTTTGTTGTGATCCACACAGTCAGAGGCTTTAGTGTAGTCAGTGGAGCAGAAGTAGATGTTTTTTTCTGGAACTTCTTTGATTTCTCCACGATCCAATGGATGTTGGCAATTTGATCTCTGGGTCCTTTGCCTCTTTGGAAACCCAGCTTGTATGTCTGGAGTTTCTCGGCTCACACACTGCTGAAACTTAGCTTGAAGGGTTTTGAGCATGGAAATGAGCACAGTTTTATTTATTTTAAATTTATTTTTTAAATGCGGAAAATTGCTTTACAATGCTGTATTGGTTTCTGACATATAGCAACACTAATCAGCCTTAATTGCATATACATCCCTTTCTCCTTGAGCCTCCTCTCCCCTCATCCTAACCCTCTAGGTCATCACAGCATCAGGCTGGACTCCTCATGTTGTATAACAGCTTCCCATCAGCTGTCTATTTTACACATGATAGTGTACAATGTCAGTGCTACTTTCTCCTTTCAGTTCACTCTCCCCTTCCTCTGCTGTCCCCACATGTCCAGACTTCACATCTGTATTTCCATTCCTTCCATGCATGCATAAGTTCATCAGTACCATTTTTCTAGATTCCATGTGTATGTGTTAATATATGATATTTATTTTCCTCTTTCTGATTTAGTTCACTGTGTATAACAGGCTCTGTTTCATTCATCTCACTACCACCGACTCAATCAGTGGATACCTAGGTTGCTTCCATGTCCTGGCTGTTGTAAATAGGGCCGCAGTGAATTTGGAGGTACACGTGTCTTTTAGATTTGTGGTTTTCTTAGGGTATATGCCCAGTATTGGGATTTCTGGGTCATATGGTAGATTAAGTTCTAGTTTATTAAGAAATTTCTATACTGTTTTCTGTAATGGCTGTATCAATTTATGTTCACACCAACAGTGCAAGAAGGTTCCCTTTTCTCCTTATCCTATCCAGCATTTATTGTTTGTAGATTTTTGACGATTGCCATTCTGACTGATGTTGATTTGCATTTCTCTAATAGTGATATTGAGCATCTTTTCATGTGTTTATTGGCCATCTGTATGTCTTTGGAGAAATGTCTAAGTCTTCTGCCCATTTTTTGATTGGGCTGTTTGTTTTACTGATACTAAGCTGTATGAGCTGCTTATATATTTTGGAAAGTAATCCTTTGTCAGTTGCTTCCTTTGCAATTATTTTCTCCCATTCTGAGTGTTGTCTTGTGTATTGTTTCCTTTGCTGTGAAAAATGTCTATGTTTATTAGGTTATGTTGATTTTTTTTTTTTTCTCCATTTCTCTAGAAGTGGGTCACAAAGGGTCTTGCTGTGGTTGATGTCAAAGAGTGTACTGCCTGTGATTTCCTCTAAGAGCTGTATAGTTTGTGGTCTTATGTTTAATTCTTTAATCTATTTTGAGTGTATTTTTGTTTATGGTGTTAGGAAGTGTTCTCTTCATTTTTTTACATGTAGCTGTCTAGTTTTCCCGCAGTTCTTATTGAAGAGGTTTTCTTTTCTTCACTGTATATTCTTGCCTCCTTTTTCAAAGATAAGGTGCACATCGGTGTGTGGGTTTATCTCTGGGCTTTCTGTCTTGTTCCATTCTTCTGTATTTCTGTTTTTGTGCCAGTACCATACTGTCTTGATGACTGTAGCTTTGTCATATAGTGTAAAGTCAGGAAAGTTGATTCCTACAGCTCCATTTTTCTTTCTCAAGATTATTTTTGCTATTTGGGTTCTTTAGTGTTTCCATATGGGTCTCTTGGTGGCTCAGCTGCTAAAGAATCCACCTGCAATGCAGGAGACCTGGGTTTGGTCGCTGGGTTAGGAAGATCCCCTGGAGAAGGGAATAGCAACCCACTGCAGTATTTTTGCCTAGAGGATTCCATAGATAGAGGAGCCTGGTGGGCTACAGGCCATGGGTTTGTGAAGAGTTGGACACTGCAAAAATTTTAATAGTCATTTCCCATTTCATTAAAATTACTGCAAGCAGTCTGTTTAAAAGTTTTTAAAAATATATGTAAAAAGAGCTACATTGATAACATCCTTAAGTATTGCAGAATGCTGAAGGCAAACAAATGAGATTAAAGGTGTCAACTTTTTTCATTTTATGAAATTCTTTTCTCTCATGAAGCTAGCGAGGTATCATGTCAGTTTGATTTAATTTTGGTAAAGTTTAATTTCTTTTTAGTTTTTAGCTCACAATATACATAGTGATATTTTCTCTTTGGACATAGATTGATTTTGTATGTACCCCTTTAGGTCTTCTTAGGACACCACTGGCAAATGTATACTTAAGTCTAATGAAAGCTGTTATACAGGTGTCTGTTGAAAGAAATGGTAAAGCATTTTATTTAGAGGCAGTACTGTTTGAATATATAATGACTATTTCTTCATACCTTTCCCCTGAAGTGTTTTACCAAATGTTTTGTTAAGTGTTTTGTTTGCTTGACAAACTTTAAACTTCATTAAGAATCGAGGAACTCCTAGTAAAATGTCAATATTTGTAGCTCATTCAGTTTGTTGATATAATCCTTGACCTCACCTTGGTGTCTTACATGTATTTTTCTTTTGCTTAATTTTTCTTACCTTTTTTTCTTAAAGATATTACCTTATATTGTATTTCTTTTTAAAAGCCACTTTAAATCTGTTTTGAAAAAAGATGGACTATAAATCACTTAAATGCTGTTTAGATATCTAATTAAGGACATGCTTTTATCTTGGCCTTTTTTTGTCCTGAAACTTTGTAGTTTGAAAACTAAAGACATACTGAAGCTAAGAATAGTAGAATATACACACATTTACCCATCACCAAGATTCACCTCTTAATGTTTTGCTGTATTTTCTGCATCCATTTATCCGTTTACTTATTTATCCAGTTCTTCTGCCCAATTAGTTTAACTTCACCATGTATTTCCAGAAAAAGGATTTCTGCATAGCAGTGTCTACACTGAAAAAATAGTTTCCAAAAATCTCATACGTATCCATATTCAGATTTGCCATTTGTCCCCTAAATACCATTTTCACTTGATTTGCAGTCAAGGTCCTAGTCTTTAGTTTCATATCTGAGGCCTCCCACACACTTTTCCAGTGATACTGACTTTGAAGAGATAAGACCAAAAATGTCTATAAGGATTATGCCAAGTTTTGGAGTGTGTGTGTGTGTGTGTGTGTGTGTGTGTGTGTGTGTGTGTAAGTAATGTCAGTTGGCTTGTTCCTCTATTTCTTCAATTTCCTGTGAATTGTAAGTTAGGTTTTAAATAAACTTGATGAGATTCAGGTTAAATGTAATTTGGCAAGACTCATGGATGAAACTAGGTAGTTAATATTACATCACAGTAGAAGTTTTACACTGTTTAGTTTTGATGTTAAGTTTTGTTGCCCGGTTAAGGTGATGGCAGCCAAAGCTCTCCATCCTAAATATTTGAGTTATTAGCAAGTAATTTGTAGGGGTATAACTTTGCAGTATGGAAATATTTAGTTCCTCAAATAGCCTTTATGGTTTTGTGCATCTGTTGATGGTATTTGGTGGAATTAGTTATAGCAAATGATAATCAAGTTTGATACAAACAAGTCACAGGAAAATTGTCAAACAAATGACTGACTAATGGGCAAGAAATGTTGTCTTTAATTTGGAAATATTCATATGATATTTTAGGGAAATAGTTATTGCATGAAAAAAATTTCCAAAGGAGCAGATAGTTTTAAAGCCACTTTTTATTTTGACTACTTTGGATGGGTCATTTTCTAAAATAATTAGATAGCTCTTCCTTTTTAAAAGACAATATAATGAGCATAATTTAATTGTTGATTGCATTATCCTAGGAAATAAATTATTATATAATTCATTATTGAGGGCTTCCCAGGTGGCTCAAGTGGTAAAGAATCCACCTGCCCATGAAGTTTGATCCCTGGCTTGGGAAGATCCTCTGGAGAAAGAAATGGAAACCCACACCAGTATTCTTGCCTGTGAAATCCCATGGACAGAGGAGACTGGTGGGCTGCAGTTCATTGGGTCACAAAAGAGTCAGACACAGCTTAGTGGCTGAGCACACCATCACTTGTTATTAGTGTCATCCTGAGGCATTGTGTTAGTAGGTGGGGCTTTCGGTTCCTACATTAATTGAATCTGAGACAAGTACACCTGGAAAAATTTTTTTAATGGTTTACTTTTTTTTATATGATGTCTTTGGACCTCATGGTATATCTTTCTCGGACATGTGGTGTATTCTGTCCATCTAATTTGAGAGTCCAGGAAACAGATTACTAGAAATGTGTGAAATAAATGTAAGATTGTACATGCTTATGGATAAAGTTGTCTTATAAATGTTGTAACATGGCAGAAATAAACTTTAGTAGTTTTTCTCTAAGGACTTCTATTTACTTGATTTTCCTTAGAAAGGGTTCTAGACTTAGAATTTTAACTAAAATGAACTTGGTAAAGGATCTCTCAGTCCATTACTGCTCACAGGAGCCCAGAGGGGCTATTGAAGATAACAAAGTATTTACTGACTCAAACCTATATTGTAGAATGGAATGAGATGTTTTATGCTATATAGTTGCTTGAGGCTAAATATGTAAAATATTAATTCATTTTTTAAGCTCCTTAGGCCTTAACATTTTACAGCTGAAAGTTTGTACCCTTTTACCAATCTTAGTCTCATTATTTTCCCTGGGAAACTACCTTTTTACTCTTTTTGTCTAAGTTTGACCTTTTTTTAGATTCCACATGTAAGTGATAGCTGTGTAGTATTTGTGTTTTCTTTGCTGGCTTATTTCACTTAGCGCAATGACTTCAGGGTCCATTCGTGTCATCCCTAATGACAGGATTTCTTCTTTCTCATAATATTCTGCAGAGTATATATTCCACATCTTTACCTAGTCAGCCTTTGTTAGATGAGGTTGTTTCTGTATCTTGGCTGTTGTAACTAATGCTGCAATGGATGTGGGAGTGCAGATATCTCTCCAATATCTTGTTTTCATCCCCTTTGGATATATACCCGGGAGTGAAATTGCTTCATCATATGGTAGTTCTAAATGCATGTTCAGTCACGTCCTGCTCTTTGCGACCCCAAGGACTCTAGCTTGCCAGGCTCCTCTGTTCATGGGATTATCCCAGCAAGTATACTGGAGTGGGTTGTCATTTCCTCCTCTAGGATATCTTCCCAATCCAGGGATAGAACCCATGTCTCCTGCATTGTCAGGTAGATTCTTTACCGGCTCAGCGGTAAAGAATATGCCTGCAATGCAGGAATTGTGGCAGAAGCCGTGGATTCTATCCCTGAATTGGGAAGATCCTCTGGAGAAGGAAATGCAATCCACTTCAATATTCTTGCCTGGAAAATCCCACGGACAAAGGAGCCTGGCAAGCCCAGAGTCCATGGGGTTGCCAAAGAGTCAGGCAGGCCTTAGTGACTAAAATAACAACATGGTATTTCTATTTTTAGTATTTTGGGTAACTTCCATAGTGATTGTACAGTTTACATTCCTGCCAACAATACAAATGCAGTTTTTCTCCACATCCTTGACAACACTTGTATTTCTCTTGTTTTTCTTGAAGATAACCTTTCTGATGTATGAGGTGATATTTCATTGTGGTTTTTATTTGCATTTCTCAGACACCCCACTCCAGTACTCTTGCCTGGAAAATCCCATGGATGGAGGAGCCTGGTGGGCTGCAGTCCATGGGGTCGCTGAGGGTCGAACATGACTGAGCGACTTCACTTTCACTTTTCACTTTCATGCATTGGAGAAGGAAATGGCAACCCACTCCAGTGTCCTTTCCTGGAGAATCCCAGGGACGGGGGAGTCTGGTGGGCTGCCGTCTGTGGGGTCGCACAGAGTCGGACACGACTGAGGTGACTTAGCAGCAGTAGCAGCAGATGATTAGGGATTATTGGCACCTTTTCATGTATTTATTGGCCATTTATTTGTATGTCTCCTTTGGTAAAATATCTATTTAGTGCTTCATTCATTTTTTAATTGGATTATTTTCTTGCTGTTGAGTTGAATGAATTCTTCATATATTTTTGATATTAACCTCTTGTCAGCTGTAGGATATGCAAGTATTTGCTCCAGTTCTATAGGTTGCCTTTTCATTTTATTGATGGTTTCCTTTGTTGTGCAGAAGCTTTTTAGTTTGATGTAGTCACACTTGTTTATTTTTGCTTTTGTTGCTTTTGCTTTTGGTGTTAAATCCAAAAAATTACTGCCAAGACCAATATCAGGGAGCTTTTTCTCTTATGTTTTCTTCCAGGAGGTTGTATGGTTTCGTGTCTTATGTTCATGTCTTTAACTCATTTTGTGGTGATTTTTGTGTGTGATATAAGATAGTGGTCTAGTTTCATCCTTTACATGAGCTATTCAGTTTTCCCAACACCATTTATTGAAGAGACTACTGCTTTGTGTATTCTTGGCTCCGTTGTCATAAATTAATGACAGTGTATGTGTGAATTTGTTTCTGGGTTCTCAGTTCTGTTCTGTTGATCAGTGTGTTTGTTTTGATTGTTTTATGGTATGATTATATGGTATATATGATATATTTTGAAAATGTTATAGCTTGAAAACAGGAAGTATGATGTCTTCAGCTTTGTTCTTCTTAAGATTTCTTTGGCTTTTCAAGGTCTTGTAGTTCTATACAAATTTAGGATTGCCTATTCTATTTCTGTGAAAGAGCCATTGGAATTTTGTTAGGGACTGCATTGAATCTGTAGATTGTTTGGGGCATGTTATTAATAGATATTTTGTTGTTCAGTTGCTCAGTCGTGTCTGACTCTTTGTGACCCCCATGGATTGTAGCCCACCAGCCTCCTCTGTCCATGTAATTTCCCAGGCAAGAATACTGGAGTAGGTTGCCATTTTCTTTTCCATTATTAGCTATGTTCTTCTCCAAATATTTAAAACATTAAAATGTAGCACAGGCAATGAAGATCTCATTTTTGGCAAATTTCAGTCTGCAAAACCAATAGCTTTAATCTTTGGTTTTCTAAATTCTTGATGAAGATTCTTTAATCTTCATCTTTTAAAAAATATACATATAATTATCTTTCCACTTGATGCAGTTTACTAGATACCCAAATTTTTCTTTTAGTCTTCACATCAGCAAGAATATCAATAAGAAGATGAATTAGGTTGTTTAGTTAAATTCAACCTAGTGAAACTGTTCTATTAACTCTGTTCCAGCATCCACTTACAGGTATATATCCAAAAGGAATGAAAACAGGGGCTTGAATACTTGTACAACAATGTTGACAGCAGTATTGTGCCCAACAGCCAAAAGTTGTAAACAACTCAAGTGTCTGATCACTAAGCAAAGGCTGATTTCCTCCTTGATACAAAGCATCACAGAGCATGTCCACATCATTATTTAGTTTGGACAGAAAGAAAGAATATTCCTGAGGAGATTCTGCCAACTGTTGTTGTACCATAGAAACATCCTGTTTTAGTTTCTCGGCCACTTCTCTAGATTTACGTGGGTAATAATTCTTTTTTCCTATTTTCTCCTTCTAAAAGTCAGTAAAGCCTGTGAGTAGAATAATCCTTGGTATCAAAGGTATTCCTAGGATTTATCTGCTGAGATAATGATGGGTCTGTTAGCATTTTCAGTCACTGCTGGGGCATCAAATTACTTTGACTAAGTACTTGAACCAAGTTTTCAAGCAGACAGTTCATGTGCTAATGCTTTCTCAGTTCAGTTTCATGTGATAATTGTACATGTTCAAATGATGCCCTTTGTTTTATCAGCTGATTTAAAAATAACTTTTGTCTGGCTGTGTAATAGTTTTGTTTACTCTGCAGATCAAATCTCCCTTTCCAACTGGCATAGTCAATAACTGGACAATTTTTTTTTTTTTTACCATAGCAGGCAAAATTTTGTCTTTATGTGAATGATTTGTTTGTCAAGTACCAGAACTTCACTGTTCAAGCTAGAAATTTTAGCATCCAGATTATCTTTGCCAAGAGCCTTGCTAGTGAGGCTATGAAGATTCTTCTCTGCCCATTTTATACTTGATTTCAGGCTCAAATTATTTGCTTACAAGTGAATTAACTGATGTTGAGCAGAAATGTATGTCAGCTGCAGTCCATAGCAGCCCAGGAGATGACTTTTACTGATATTATACACAACATTAAGTAGAATGTAAACTCCATGAGGGCAGGAATTTGTCACTGTTTTCTGATATATCTGGAATTCCTGTAACAGCAGCCAAAACATACAGTGAATTTTCAGTCCTAAGCACAGCTTTGATAAACAGATACATGAATATATACAAAAATTCAAGGATTCCAAATTTTTATCTCAAGAGATTAGAACCACCTTGTAAATTTGACTCCAATCAGGAAGTTACCATGAGTAACAAAAGAAACAAAATAACAAACCTCTACTCCATATCACCATTCAGGTATGACCTAAATCAAGTCCTTTGATTATACAGTGGAAGTGAGAAATAGATTTAGATAGAGTGCCTGATGAACTATGGATGGAGGTTTGTGGCATTGTACAGGAGACAGGGATTAAGACCATCCCTGAGAAAAAGAAATGCAAAAAAGCAAAATGGCTGTCTGAGGAGGCCTTACAAATAACTGTGAAAAAAAGAAAAGTGAAAAGCAAAGGAGAAAAGGAAAGATACACCCATTTGAAAGCAGCGTTCCAAAGAATAGCAAGGAGAGACAAGAAACCCTTCCTCAGCGATCAGTGCAAAGAAATAGAGGAAAATAACAGAATGGGAAAGACTAGAGATCTCTTCAAGAAAATTAGAAGTACCAAGGAAACAGAGATGGGCACAATAAAGGACAGAAATGGTATGGACCTAACAGAAGCAGAAGATATTAAGAAGAGGTAGCAAGAATTCACAGAAGAACTGTACAGAAAAGATCTTCACGACACAGATAATCACAATGATGTGATCATTCACACTCACCTAGAGCCAGACATCCTGGAATGTGAAGTCAGGGGGGCCTTAGGAAGCATCACTATGAACAAAGCTAGTGGAGGTGATGGAATTCCAGTTGAGCTATTTCAAATCCTAAATGGTGATGCTTGAAAGTGATGCACTCAATATGCCAGCAAATTTGGAAAACTGAGCAGTGGCCACAGGACTGGAAAAGGTCAGTTTTCATTCCAATCCCTAAGAAAGGCAATGCCAAAGAAATGTTCAAACTATGACATAATTGCCCTCATCGCACACACTAGCAAAGTAATGCTCAAAATTCTCCAGGCCAGGCTTCAACAGTACATGAACCGTGAACTTCCAGATGTTCAAGCTGGATTTAGAAAAGGCAGAGGAACCAGAGATCAAATTGCCAACATCCGCTGGATCATGGAAAAAGCAAGAGAGTTCCAGAAAAACATCTATTTCTGCTTTATTGACTATGCCAAAGCCTTTGTGTGGATCACAGTAAACGGTGGGAAATTCTTGAAGAGATGGGAATCCTAGAACACCTGACCTGCCTCTGTTGAAACCTGTATGCACGTCAGGAAGCAACAGTTAGATCTAGACATGGAACAACAGACTGGTTCCAAATAGGAAAAGGAGTACGTCAAGGCTGTATATTGTCACCCTGCTTATTTACTTACATGCAGAGTACATCATGAGAAATGCTGGACTAGAAGAAACACAAGCTGGAAACAAGATTGCCGGGAGAAATATCAGTAACCTCACATATGCAGATGACACCACCCTTATGGCAGAAAGTGAAGAACTAAAGAGCCTCTTGATGAAAGTGAAAGAGGAGAGTGAAAAAGTTGGCTTAAAGCTCAACATTCAGAAGACTAAGATCATGGCATCCAGTCCCATCACTTCATGGGAAATAGATGGGGAAACAATGTAAACAGTGTCAGACTTTGTTTTGGGGGGCTCCAAAATCACTGCAGATGATGATTGCAGCCATGAAATTAAAAGACACTTACTCCTTGGAAGGAAAATTATGACCAACCTAGATAGCATGTTAGAAAGCAGAGATATTACTTTCCCAACAAAGGTCTGTCTAGTCAAGGCTATGGTTTTTCTAGTTGTCATGTATGGATGTGAAAGCTGGACTGTCAAGAAAGCTGAGCGCCGAAGAATTGATGCTTTTGAACTTTGGTGTTGGAGAAGACTGTTTGAGAGTCCTTTGGACTGCAAGGAGATCCAACCAGACCATCCTAAAGGAAATCAGTCCTGAATATTCATTAGAAAGACAGATGCTGAAGCTGAAATTCCAGTACTTTGGCCACTTGATGCAAAAAACTGAATCGTTTGAAAAGACCCTGATGCTGGGAAAGATTGAAGGCAGGAGGAAAAGGGGACGACAGAGAATGAGATGTTTGGATGGTATCACCAACTCAGTGGTCATGGATTTGAGTAAACTCCAGGAGTTGGTGATGGACAGGGAGGCCTGGCATCCTGCAGTCCATGGTGTCTCATTGAACTGGACACGACTGAGTAACTGAACTGAATGGAACTCCATATCACAGTAGCATTGGCTAACTCCTTCCAGAACTCAGAGTAAGAATGCTTATAGTTTTTAAACACCAGAGAGTAGAAGGAAGGATCCCAACATCAAACAGCCAAACAACAGAAAAGCTACCTGCTCAGAAAGATAGAATTAGTAATACATCGGAGCTAAAGCTGCATTACAAGAGATCAATGTTACTGTGTAAAAGAAACTTTGACATTAAATAGAGATTGAAAACAATCTTAATTGCACCAAAGAGAATAAAATACCCAGGAATTATATTTGAGTTTTGGTGCAGTTAGGTTATGTTTTCTATCTGCTGATGTTAATAGGAATTACATTAGTTGTTATAGGAGTTACAGACATATCAGAAAACAGTGTCAAATTTCTGCTCTCATGGAGTTTATATTCTATTTAGTTTTGTGTAAAATATCAGAGTCTTGTCACGGGGTGCTATGGATTAAGGATGTTAATCAGTCTTACATACTGAAAAATATGTAATCCTCTAAGAACTTTTTGCTTAGCCTCATTTGTCTCTGGTTTTCTTTTATGTTTGAATAGAAGCAAACAAAATATTATAGAACAAAGTGCATTGTTGGGATGTGGTTCATTGCAGTGTGAAAATAAATAAAGGTAAGATCCATATTATAGGAGAGTTAGTCATCTTCTTTTCACCCCGTTCCTGCTTTATGGTAACATTCTCATTAAAATGCATTCCAAGCACCAGCAGCATGTGATTCCACAGTTGTAAGGTGTAATGATTTGGCAAAAAGTGGTTGGAGCTCTTTATTCATTTAGGAAACAGTTGTTGGGTGCCCATCATGTGCTGGAGGATACAGTTGTGTTTGAGACAAACTCCCTGTCGTGGAGCTTCCAAGTAGAATGTAAGGTGATAGAGACTGTCTGGTTGGTTGTTTGGTGGCCAGTGCCATCTCAGAGAGTTGGGCTGGTCAGGGCAGGTCTGTGGGTAGAGGTGACCCAAGAGAAGCAGTGTGCTTGGACACATGTAGTGGCTAACCTTTTGAAGATCGTGGGTTCCTGGGCAAGGGAAGAACATTCCTAGTAGAGAAATAGCAAATGAAAAGTATACTTAATTTAACTGGTTGTTCAGTTCAGTTCAGTTCAGTCGCTCAGTCGTGTCCGACTCTTTGTGACCCCATGAATCGCAGCACGCAAGGCCTCCCTGTCCATCACCATCTACCGGAATTCACTCAGACCCATGTCCATCGAGTCCGTGATGCCATCCAGCCATCTCATCCTCTGTCGTCCCCTTCTCCTCCTGCCCCTAATCCCTCCCAGCATCAGAGTCTTTTCCAATGAGTCAACTCTTTGCATGAGGTGGCCAAAGTACTGGAGCTTCAGCTTTAGCATCATTCCTTCCAAAGAAATCCCAGGGTTGATCTCCTTCAGAATGGACTGGTTGGATCTCCTTGCAGTCCAAGGGACCCTCAAGAGTCTTCTCCAACACCACAGTTCAAAAGCATCAATTCTTCAGTGCTCAGCCTTCTTCACAGTCCAACTCTCACATCCATACATGACCACAGGAAAAACCATAGCCTTGACTAGACGGACCTTAGTCGGCAAAGTAATGTCTCTGCTTTTGAATATACTATCTAGGTTGGTCATAACTTTTCTTCAAAGGAGTAAGTGTCTTTTAATTTCATGGCTGCAGTCACCATCTGCAGTGATTTTGGAGCCCCTAAAAATAAAGTCTGACACTGTTTCCACTGTTTCCCCATCTATTTCCCATGAAGTGATGGGACCAGATGCCATCATCTTCGTTTTCTGAATGTTGAGCTTCAAGCCAACTTTTTCGCTCTCCTCTTTCACTTTTATCAAGAGGCTTTTTAGCTCCTCTTCACTTTCTGCCATAAGCGTGGTGTCATCTGCATATCTGAGGTTATTGATATTTCTCCCTGCAATGTTGATTCCAGCTTGTGTTTCTTCTAGTCCAGCGTTTCTCATGATGTACTCTGCATGTAAGTTAAATAAGCAGGGTGACAATATACAGCCTTGACGTACTCCTTTTCCTAACTGGTTGTTAGTTAATCCTTTTGTCAGATTAAAGTAATCCAATGTTAATAAGTAGTTTTACAGTTGACCCTTGAACACTGTGATTTAGGGATGTCAGCCTTCAGCACAGTCAAAAATCTTGAGTATAATGTACTGTCTGCCTTCCATATCAGAGGTTCCTTGCTGTCCACAGTTCCTCCGTATCTGTGGTTTCAAGTTCAGAGATTCAGCCAACCATGGGTCATGTGATACTGATTATTTATAGTTGAAAAAAAAGTTGTGAATAAGTGGACTCCTACAGTTCAAACCTATGTTATTCAAGGGTCAACTATAGTATCTCCTTGGGTTTTGCTTATAGGAATACCTTAATATTTAGTTTTCAGCCAAGTTGAGTCTGTAATTAGTGGATTATGTAAATCAGCTGTAAGACAATGATTTCCATACAACCAAGGAGCAGATTCTGAAGCAACTCAGTACTCCCCAGTACCCACTTAACACTCCAGTTTGTATTGATGAGGCTTACCTGGCTACTCTTAAGTTTTCTGGAGTTGGCTGTGTTGGTGGCCAAGTGCCTCTTCTCTGTGCTTCTTAGAATTATGGAGTGGAGCTAATTCAACTGAAAAATTGTTATGTACATTTTGATATTTTCCTTAATTTCATAATGTTGCTTGGTAGTTAAGAAAAGAAAGAAAAACCTTTGGTTTTTTTTTTGCCCTTATAGCCTATACTTAGGTACATATTTAGATATTCATGAAATCAGATACTTAGGTATTTGTGATATTAGGTTTTTGTGTTTTCTGATTAGGTTTCCTTTTTAATTAATTTGACTGTGCTGGGTCTTAGTTGTGGCACATGGAATCTATTTCCTTCACCAGGAAACAAACCTGGGCCCCCTACATTGGGAGCATGAGGTTTAGCCACTGGACCACGAGGAAAGTCCCCTCTGATTAGGTTTCTATTTTCTGTATTTCATGGATATGATATGTAATTAACATAATGGAATATCTCTTTTTCTCTGTGCTTGGTAGAAGTCTGAAAGTCTCTGTCGAGGTCCTTACAGTTGAATTTCAGTGTTAGCCACATATCATCTTTTATATTTATTCATCAGTATAGTTGTCTTGCCCTGTTCTTTTTGTCTGTTTACAACAGACTCCTGGAAAGGATTTTAGTGCTGTCATCCCCAGAATCTCTCCTCCACATTCTGATTTCACTCTCATCAGCTGCTCTGGGTTGCACGCAGTGTCAGTCTGCCAGCTGCGATCTTTGGGTCACCATTCCTGGTTATTCTCTCACCTTCCTGTCTTCCTCTCAGTTTCTTCTGATTCTCCTCTTCATCTTCTTTACCTCTAGGGACTGGAGTATTTCAGGTTCAGATTTTAAGCATCTCTATTTCTACTCACTTTTATGGTGGTGATGTATAATTTTATGAATTGAAAAGTGAAAGTGAAAGTAAAGGTCGCTCAGTCGTGTCCAACTCTTTGTGACCCCATGGACCCTGCCAGGCTACTCTGTCCGTGGAATTCTCCAGGCCAGAGTACTGGAGTGGGTAGCCATTCCCTTCTTCAGCGGATCTTCCCAACCCAGGGATTGAACCCCGGTCTCCCACATTGCAGGTGGATTCTTCACCCTCTGAGTTACTGGGGAAGCCCTAATTTTATGACTTAAAACATGCTTTATAATTCAGCTCTTAAATATATATACTCCAGACTCCTGTATTTACTTCTTTGGCTGTCTCTTGGGCATTTTAAGCTTAATGTCTTAACACTGAACTCGTGGTACCTGCTTCTCCAACTCCCAGTTCTGCTTGTACCACTTTATGCCTACAGTCTCCCTCATTTCTAGAAATGTTAACTTCTTTTGAGTTGCTTAACAAAAAACATTGAAGTCATTTTTAATTCTTTCATGTTCTGTATTCACTTGATCAGCAGATCCTGTTGACACCGTTTTCAGAATATATCCAGACTCTGGTATTTCATACAATCTCACTTTGTTCACTGCCACTGTGGTTTTAGTCATTACCATTTCTCATCTGGATTATTGCATTAGCCTGGAAGTGGTTTCCCTGCTTCTGCCTCTGGGGTTTCTGTCCCATATGTTCTCAGAACAGCATCTAGAGTAATCTTGGAGAGTTAGATCCTATCACACTTTCATTCACAGTGCTCTGGTCACTTTCCATTTCACACAAAGGAGAAAACTAAAGTTCTCCTGGCCTACGAGACTGAGCCTGGCTTGCCCCCTGTACCTTTCTATTTTTACCTGCTCTTCTCCCCCTTTTTGCTAATCAGGCTATGTAGACTTGCCCCATTTGTCTGTTCTTCCACTATGCTGGGCATGCTCCTGCCTCAGAGTCTAGGTACTTGATGTGCCTTCTAACTAGAAAGCTATTCCCTCAACTTGTTCTGCTTTTGCTGAAAATTCACCTCGGCATCGCCATCCCCAGGCTCTTTCTGGCCTGAGCAGTGAGCTTTCTCTTGCCCTGGAAGCTCTTGCGCAGGAGACAACTGGTACCAGTATCCCTGGCTCTCCCTGGCCTCTCAGTTTAAAATTATAGACTACTGTTTGTTCCCTTCTTTGCACTCCCTATTATTCTTCACTTTTGTTTGTACACTGTATATCTTTTTTATTTGTCTCATCCTAGTTAAAAGGAAACTTCATGGCAACAGTTTTTAAAATTTTTTCTGTTTTATGGAAAACATCAAAGCAGCGAAGTGAAGTGAAGTCGCTCAGTCGTGTTCGACTCTTTGCAACCCCATGGACTGAGGAGCCTGGTAGGATTTTCCAGGCAAGAATACTGGAGTGGGTTGCCGTTTCCTTCTCCATCAAAGTAGTGAGACTAGTATAATAAATGAATCTCCCTGTTACTTATATAGTTGGTTAATAGTTCTTCTTTTTCCATTTAAACCCCACTCACTTCTCCTTCACTGCAGTTCAGTCACTCAGTCGTGTCCAACTCTTTTCGACCCCATGGACCTCAGCATGCCAAACTTCAGTCCTCCTTACCTCCCCTCAGCCAAGATTACTTTGAAGAAGAGCTCAGAAATCATATAATTTCATCTGTAAATATTTTAGTATGTATCTCTAAAATAAAAGAATTATTTTAAAAAAATAGCATAAATATTATCCTGTCCAAAATAAAGATACTTTTTAATGTTTCCAAGTATGCAGTCAGTGTTCATTTATTTACCCAGTTCCCACACATTTTTATTTTTACAGTTTGAATTAGAATTGAAATAGGTCAGTGTGTTCATATGTTCATTTGGTTGCTGTGTGACTTTAGTATGTATCAGTCTATGTAAACACTTACCCGCCCCTTACTATTACTAAATGATCTCCCAGCTGAATCCTCCTGCCAGTGCAGGAGGTGCAGGAGAAATGGGTTCAATCCCTGGGTCAGGATGTTCCCCTAGAGAAGGAAATGCAACCCACTCCAGTGTTCTTGCCTGGGAAATCCTATGGACAGAGGAGCCTGGAGGGCTATCGCCCATAGGGTCTCAGTGAGTCAGACACACCTGAGCGACGGAGCATGCACACACGTTTCTATTTCTAACCCTTTACTTCTTCACACTTAGTGGAGAAACCAGGTTGTTTGTCTTGAGAATTCTGTGTCATTGGTATCTGGAATAATCTATGCCAGCATGTGACACATAGTAGGTGCTCAGTATTTTTGAATGAATTACTATAAAGGTACATAATTTATGGTATTTTAGGATGGAATTAAAATGCTCAAAAGTTAGGGAATGATTATCTCACTTTTATAATAATGTGATAGAATCATTTTGGCAATAAGAGAAATTATTTTGACAGTTGGGGAGGGGTCATAGTGAAGGGTACTTAGGGCTACAGAAAATGGTTTGAAAAATAATTAGTATCTGCTAAGATATAATGGCTACTGTCTTATGTTTTCAGTCAAGCATGCAGTCAGGCACTTGTTAGGATAGTTTTTACAGTAACCTTTCAGTGGAGGGAGATACTACCTACATTTTCCCAGTGAAGGGAGAAGCAGAAGGAAAGTGAGTGGGTGCTGAGCATTAGTGTAAGATTTGTAGTGAAAAAACTGTTTCAGCTTCATTTAGCCTAGTGTCTTTTAGATTTGTTTGATAGAAACTCTCTTTCTGGAAATATTAATCAGTTTTTCCCCAAAGTATGAATTGTTTGACAGAAGTCGAAATATTTGTGTAAATATTTAAATATTTGACAAAAGTCGAAATATATGTTTAAATATAAGACTTCAGAATGTGTTAAATTTCAACAGAAAGGATGGATAACTTAATCCTGTTGGAGTAACTGAAGACAGTATTCTGAAGAAAAATTAGATTATGAGATAATCGGAGAAGGTAATGGCACCCCACTCCAGTACTCTTGCCTGGAGAATCCCAGGGACAGGGTAGCCTGGTGGGCTGCCATCTATGGGGTCGCACAGAGTTGGACATGACTGAAGCAACTTAGCAGCAGCAGCATGAGATAATACTAAAATAAAGATAAACGAGGGAAAATACTTGCATTAAATAGGTAACGCAGATATTACACAAAGAGTTCGTATAAATTATTGAGAGAAAAATGCATTAAGACAAGCCTAGAAGAGAAGGCTGAGCTAAAAAAAACACAGAAAAGCAGTATGTATGTCAGGATTATAGTAACAGTGTTTCTTTTAAAAATCTGCAACTCAGTGCTAGTAAGTTCTTAACTGAGACTTAATATGAAACTTTTTGCACTGTAAATTATTTATACTCTTTATCAGAAGTCATGTGATGAGATTGAAAAATAGTAGAATATATTAATTTGCCTTCTTTGACTCAGTAAACTTGTGTTTTAAAATTTATTGTAAAGAAGTTTAAGAGGGAAAAAGGATAGTAGCATTATTTGTATTTTTAAAGTGAGAAATGTACCAATATTTAAAATGATAAATTCACTCCCAAATGACTCATTGTATATATAGCACACAAATTGATGATGTGTGTCATAACGTGGACTCTTTTTGGAAGGAGCGTGTGAATCATCCATAAAGGAAACACTTTCTGAAGGGAGGCCCTTAGAGGCTGAGTGGTGGTCTGCTGCTGTGTTAGAGGAGAAACCTGAGGGGGACTCTGTTAAGAGGATATATCTGTGGAAGTTTTTATTTTACTTCAGATCACAAACTCTGAAATAGATACGTAACCTTTATCGTTGTGACTTTGCAAAGAGACCATGCTCTTTAGGTTTTTCTCAAGTCTGATAATTAGGGCCAAGTTTCATAATAGAGGAGATAAGTTCCTAGAAGCAGTGGAGTTTGGCCTTTGTACTGCCAGCGTGAGTTGAATTAAGGCTTGTCAGATGTGAAGTCTCTGCAGTACTGTGGTTCTCCCTTCTGTATGGTGTAAAGTGACTTAAACTTATGCCAGTTGTGAGAAATTTAATAAATTTTACCTTAACAAGGGAACATTTCACCTAAAAATGGGCACAATAAGGGACAGAAACAGTAGAGACCTAGTAGATGCTGAAGATCAATAAGAGATGGAAGGAATACATAGAAGAACTGTACAAAAAAAGATCTTAATGAACCGGCTAACTATGGTGGTGTGATTCTGGAGTGTGAAGTCAAGTGAGCCTCAGGGATCACTGCTGTGAAGCTAGTGGATGCAGTGGAATTCTAGTTCAGCTCAGTCGCTTAGTCGTGTCCACCTCTTTGTGACCCTGTGGACTGCAGCATGCCAGGCCTCCCTCTCCATCACCAACTCCCGGAGCTTACTCAGACTCACGTCCATTGAGTCAGTGATGCCATCCAACCATCTCATCCTCTCTCGTCCCCTTCTTCTGCCCCTAAGCTTTCCCAACATCAGGGTCTTTTCCAATGAGTCAGTTCTTCTCATCAGCTCGCCTCTTCTCATCAGCTCGCCAAAGTATTGGAGTTTCAGCTTCAGCATCACTCCTTCCAATGAATATTCAGGACCAATTTCCTTTAGGATGGACTGGTTGGATCTCCTTGCAGTCTAAGGGACTCTCAAGAGTCTTCTCCAATACCACAATTCAAAAGCATCAATTCTTTGGTGCTCAGCTTTCTTTATAGTCCAACTCTCATATTCATACATGACTACTGGAAAAACTACAGCTTTGACTAGATGGACCTTTGTTGGCAAAGTAATGTCTCTGCTTTTTAATATGCTGTCTAGGTTGGTCATAACTTTCCTTCCAAGGAGTAAGCGTCTTTTAATTTCATGGCTGCAATCACCGTCTGCAGTGATTTTTGAGCCCCCCAAAATAAAGTCTGTCATTGTTTCAACTTTTTCCCCATCTGTTTGCCATGAAGTGATGGGACCAGATGCCATAATCTTAGTTTTCTGAATATTGAGTTTTAAGCCAACTTTTTCACCCTCCTCTTTCACTTTCATCAAGAGGCTCTTTAGTTCTTCTTTGCTTTCTGCCATAAGGGTGGTGTCATCTGCATATCTGAGGTTATTGATATTTCTCCCGGCAATCTTGATTCCAGCTTATGCTTTATCCAGCCCAGTATTTGCATGATACACTCTGCATATAAGTTAAATAGGCAGGGTGACAGTATACAGCCTTGACATACTCCTTCCCTGATTTGGAACCACTCTGTTGTTCCATGTCCAGTATTAACTGTTGCTTCTTGACCTCCATACAGATTTCTCAGGAGGCAGGTAAAGCGGTCTGGTATTCCTATCTCTTCAAAAATTTTCCACAGTTCGTTGTGATCCACACAGTCAAAGGTTTTGGGATAGTTAATAAAGGAGAAGTAGATGTTTTTCTGGAACTCTCTTGCTTTTTAGATGATCCAGATGTTGGCAATTTGATCTCTGGTTCCTCTGCCTTTTCTAAATCCAGCTTGAACATCTGGAAGTTCACGGTTCACGTATTGCTGAAGCCTGGCTTGGAGATTTTTGAGCATTACTTTGCTAGCGTGTGAGATGAGTGCAGTTGTGCGGTAGTTTGAACATTCTTTGGCATTGCCTTTCTTTGGGATTGGAATTAAAACTGAACTTTTCCAGTAGTAGGATTTCCAGTAGAGCTATTCAAAACCCTGAAGAATGATTCTGTCAAATTGTTGCACTCAACATGTCAGCAAATTTGGAAGAGCCAGCAGTGGCCACAGGACTGGAAAAAGTCAGGCCTCATCCCAGTTCCCAAGAAGAGTGATAAAAAATGTTCAGACCATCAGACAGTTGCACTCATCACCTGTGCTAGTAAGGTCATGCTTAAAATCTTGCATGCTAGGCTTCACCATTACCTGAATCAAGAAGTTCCAGACGTCTGAGCTGGGTTTAGAAAAGTCAGAGGATCCAGAGACAAGTTGCCAACATTCCCTGGATCATAGAGAAAGCAAAGGAATTCCAGAAAAACATCTACTTCTGTTTCATAGACCACGTTAAAGCCTTTTGACTGTGTGGATCATAGAAATTGTGGAAAGCTCTTAAAGAGATGGGAATACCAGACCATCTTAGTTGTCTCCTGAGTAACCTGTATTTGGGTGAAGAAACAGAACCATGTATGGAGCAACAGGTTGGTTCAGGATTGAGAAAGGAGTATGACAGAGCTGTCTGCTGTCACTCTATTTAACCTATATGCTGAGCACATCATGAGAAATGCTGGGCTGGATGAGTTACAAGCTGGAATCAAGGTAGGCGGGAGAAACATCAGCAACCTCAGATATGTGAATGATACCACTCTAATGGCAGAAAGCGAAGAAGAACTAAAGAGCCTCTTGATAAGGGTGAAGGAGGAGAGTGAAAGCTCCAGCTTAAAACTAAATATTAAGAAAACGAAGATCATGGCATCCAGTCCCATTACTTCATGGCAAATAGAAGGGGAAAAGGTGGAAGCAGTGACAGATGTCCTCTTCTTGGGTTCTGATATCACTGCAGATGGTGACTGTAGCCATGAAATCAGAAGATTATTGCCTCTTGGCAGGAAAGCTATAACAAACCTACAAAGTGTGTTGAGAAACTGAGACGTGACTGCCAACAAAGGTCTGTATGGTCACTGTGGTTTCCCCAGTGATCACTTATGGCTGTGAGAGCTGGACCATAAAGGAGGCAGAGTGTCAGAAGACTTGATGGCTTTTGAGCTGCAGAAGACTCCTGGATGTCGCTTATACTGCAAGGAGATCAAACCATCAATATTAAGGGAGATGAACTCTGAATACTGGTTGGAAGGACTGCCACTGAAGCCCGAAGCTCCAGTATTTTGGCCACCCAATGTGAAGAGCCGATTCATTGGAAAAGTCTCTGATGCTGGGAAAGATTGAGGGCTGAAGGAGAAGAGGGCATCAGAGGATGAGATGGCTGGATGGCACCGCTGACTGGATGGACATGAGTGTGAGTGAACTCTGGGAGTTGGTGATGGACAGGGAGGCCTAGCGTGCTGCGATTCATGGGGTCGCAAAGAGTTGGACACGACTGAGCGACTGAACTGAACTGAGAATAAACAGAAATTTGAAAAGAGCACAGATTCTACATCACTGCTTTCTATTCATTCTCTTAGTGGAAGTTGTTGGACTGAACTTTCCAAAACTTAAGTATCTAATTGGATGGGTTTTACAAGAGATTGTTCATTCTGTACTCTGATTTACTTTAATCAGACTAATGGATTAGAAGAAGGAAATTTCAGGTACATTTTTAATGGAAGATTTGTTCTCCGGGGAATTGAGGGGAAAAAGAATACATACATTGTGATGGTGGGGTCTGTGATAGGGGAGACTGTGAACCAAAGTCCACAGTTCTGATGTAATCATTACAGTGCGCCGCTGACCACTAGCATGATCTCTGCTTCATAGATAGAGCAGCTTGAGGCACAGCAAGGTTAAGCAGATGCATTGGTTTTGGGGGCGTACTGCTTGAGAGCCCTGGACATGTTGGAAACAACCTAGAGCTTGATTTTTTTTTTTTTTTGCTTCCCCGTGTTATGGAGAGACCAGTGTGACTGGAGCACTGTGAGTCAGTGGTCGAGAAGTCAGGAAAGTGGGTTGGGGCTGCTCTTCTCTGGATCCCGGAGGCCCTGGCTGGGATTTTGAAAATGTATCTGAAGTGTGTGAACATACATCTGTATTGGTAAGGTTTGTGGGATAGAAGAATGGTAACATGATATAACTTTATATTTTGGAAGAATCTAAGATATAGTTATGATGTCTGAAAAACAAACTGTGAGTATGAGTGTGTGTCTGTAGCGGGTGGCCGTGGAGGATCCTGGGACACTAGGGGGCTTGATGGGAGATGATGGTGGTGTGGGGAGAAGGTGAACTGTGGGAGTGGTCAGTGGTGATCAGACAGGTGATGTGTTTTGTAGATAGAGCCAGCAGGTTGAGCTGACCCTTGAATGTAGGATATGAGGAGGATCGTTCTGGGGATAGTTCTAGAGCTTTAGCATTGAGCAGCTGGGTTCCATGACCAGGACTGTCTTAGGAGGGCAGTTTTACTGAGGGGAGGGGAAATGGGTAGAATTGGTGTTTCTTTTCTATATTGATCTTGAGATACCTGTTTGACAACCTAGTGGACATGTCAGATCACACTCTTAGGAGGTCGTATGTGAGTTTGGAGCTGGGGAAGATAACTTTGGGAGTCAAGCGAGTATATATGGACTGGATAAAGTCGTTCGGGGAGAAGTGAGTGCACATAAAGGGGAGATGGGAAGACTGAACCTTTTAAGTCCTTTGGTGTGTGATACCTGCAAGAAGAGATCTATGAAGGGTGTTGAGAAGTAGCCAGTGAGGGAGGAGTGTGTGATGTTCAGAAATCAAGTGAGAAACAGGGTTCAGGATGGGGAGAGGGGTCAGCTGTAGCTGCCAGGAAAGGGAATAAGGTAAAACCTAGTAACTGACCTCCAGATTTGTCTTTGCTAAATCCTGTCAATCCTGCTGTGCAGTATAACCCTAAAATTCAGACTGCCCTTTTATAATCCTGCCAATGAACACTGTTAATCAGGTTTTAATCACTTTTCTCCTGGACTGTTTTTTGAATTATTACTTTCTCTCCTGATTACAATACAAAATGCATGTTTATTGTAGAAAATACACAGTGATTTAAACCCCGCTTCCCCAGTTCCTTACCCCACCTTACCACCAGATAGCCACAGATAACCTTCCTTCCCCCATCCATTTCTATCTCTTCATACATGTATGCATATAATGCTTAACTTTTGCTTTTTAAAGTAAACATGGTAGAACTAATTATCTAATGTTAGAGATTCTCTGAGAATGTGTTAGAATGTGTGGCAGCATCCATCATGGTGGAGTAACCTTCTAACGGAACTCCCTGCGTTTCCCCTAGTTTATATCTTAAATGAGTCCTGATGAATTTTCCTAAGATAAATTCTTCTCTAAGCCTTTAGTACATATAGCATAGTGATAAAAAACATGGACTCTGTTTTTGAGAGTAATCCATGCATATAGCAGGAAATGTGGAAAATAGCGAAAAAGTGTATTATTTTATAGAATAATTGTTGTTATAATTTTCATCCATTTCTTGCTGATCTTTTTTTTTTTCGTTTGTCTAAATGTGCATGCACACATTTTGTTTGTCTGTTACTAACAAGGATCACACTATGTTTTCTAGCCAGCATTTTTTTCATAATTTATTCTCTCTTCTATACTTATATAATACTTTGGTCAAAGTATGTAAGGAGTTTCATAATTCTGTTTGTTGTCAAATTGCTCTTCGAAAGGATTGTACCATTTGAAAGTATATTTATAAAGAATTTTGTTCTCTTTAAATTTTTAGGATAGACCACTTTCTTGTTGAACTCTTAAATGAAGTTCTACTTGGATACAAAGATGAGGACTAGATAACTTCTTGAGGTTCCTTCTAACCCCTAGGATGAAGATAATAACTAACATTTGTGTAGTGCTCTAAAGTTACAAAGTGAGTTCTCATACATCATCTCACTTGATCCTCACAACAGCCCTGTGAGGTAGGTAGGACAGGTATTGTTGTTCTCGTTTTAGAGATAAAAGAAACTGGTAGAGAGGTTAAGGATTTGGTCAGGTTTTATTTAAGTGTTTTAGCAGGGACTTGAATCCAGGTCATATGACTGCAATAATCACGTTCCTTTCACAAGATTTTATACAACTGCACATTTAGAATTGCGATATGTCAGCTAGTAAAATGACATCTGTTCAGTACAGAAATAAACCTGTTGATAATATAAATACAGTGTCTTGCATTCCTTTTCCATGCCTCCTCCCCTGCCATTAAATGAATGACTCTGTTTTGATTAGGGGAAGGTAACTTAATTATATAGTTATATTAAACATCTACTGTTTTCCCCAACTTGTGGGGGGAGGGGGAAGTTACATTGTGTTTTTCATTCTGTGTGTGTGTGTGTTTGCGTGCGCATGCACTTGATGTAACTCAAAAGTATATCTCCATTACTTAGTCTCACACATGTAGCATAAAAGTCTTCAAGGAATACAGTACAGTTAGAACTTGAATCTTTTGATTCTAGCATGATCCTAGAATTGCAAGCTTTTCAGGGTATTTACTCTTTTTTGTATTTCTTTAACCAAAATTGGGATTAAGTAAGTACTCCAGGTGTAGCTGCTTACGATGTTCACAGAGGTACAGTGAATGATAAGTGAGAGTGTGTGACAGTGGAGGGCAAACCAAGAAGAATCACAGCCAGTCTTCTCTTTGAGCAGTTGCCTCATACGGTAGAAGTTTGTAAACTGAATTGGGAGCTTGTTAGTGGCATTATCCCATTTTAGGAAACTGTCTCACAGTGTTTTCTGTACTGCCTTTAAACACTTAACATCACCAATATTTTTAAAAAAAAAATTGTTTTTTTTTTTTTTTCCCCTAGTTGTTGGTCTTGACGATATTATGGATGAAGGAGTTGTTAAAGAAAGTGGCAATGATACCATTGATGACGAAGAACTGATTTTACCTAACAGGAATTTGAGGGACAAAGTAGAAGAAAATTCAGTGAGATCACCAAGAAAATCACCTCGTTTAATGGCACAAGGTAACTACCAAAGAGAACTAGCTAGAAAATCAAACGTAGGGACAGATGTGATAGAGTGTAAACTTGTAATACTGATAGTATTTTCTTGGTGTTTGCTAACCTGAGGCATTTTGATCATCAGTTTTGAGATTGTATCAATCTGTTGGTATGATTTTTAAAAAATTTTCGTTGAAATTACACATGATGCAGAGAGTTGACTAGTCCTGAGTTTCCAGTATTTGCCATCCTACTACTTTTTTCCCTTTTCTCAGAGGAAACTTTGGTTTTATTAATTATTGTTACTTTTTTGGTATTCCATGTCTCTTAAGTAACACATGTATATTGCTACTTCTTGACTATTCTTATGATTGTATTTATTGATTTCCCATTCTGGATGGTGAATTTAGCACTCTTTTCTCCTCTTGTTCCCCCATGAAACAAAAGTATATTTTCTCGTTTTTCTAATAGATAATTTCACAAGATCAGTAGGAATTACTTACGTTATTATGAGTCAGTCTGCTGTTAGTGATGATCCTTTTAATAAACTGTTCTATACAACTTTGTCTTTCTGATTTAATAATTGATCATTTGCTTATTAGTTCACGTTTGCACACACAGCTTTTAATCAGTAATTACACCCTAACTACTCTGCCAGTGGTCTGAATCTTTTCTGAATGTATTTGTGCATATCAGGCATTCTGTTCATTTTCATCTTGCTGAGGAAAGTGTCTTTGGGGACCTTGTGATCTGCTGCTGCGTGCAGTGCTATGTTAGCCCTACGTAAGCTAGAGGAGTGGCTCTTGTCCACAGAGCTCCCTTTACTGGAGTTCTGAGGATTCTGTTCTGTATTGCAGTTCCTATTTACTTTGCTTTGGTTTAGTTCCTTCATTGTGGTGACACACCTCTTCTAGTAGTTTTGTGAGGAAAAGGAGTATATATATATATATATATATATATATTTAAACCTTGTATGTTTGCAAATATATTTATAATCTATTCTCACATTGGAATCATAGTCTGATTAAACATAGAATTCAAGGTTGCTAATTGTTTTTCCTCAGAAACTTGAAAGTGATACTCTATTTTCAGTCTGCGAAAATCTCTTGAATTATTTCACTGATTATTTTCCCCTTTATTTTCTTAGCTCTTGTTTCCTGGAACTCCTATCATTCAAGTATTAGATAGTAGGGACTGGCTCTTCTATTTTCTTCACTTATCCACCTCTATCTTCTTCCTCTTCTTACTGACTTTTTCTCATGTTTATCCATCAACTTTTTCATTAAATTCTGAGTGTTCCTTTTTGGTTTTTGGAATAATGCTTTTTGTAGCATTTTGGCCTTGTTTCACGCATGTGGTATCTTATGTTGTCTTTCATAAGGTACTTAACAGTGTTTAAAACTTTTTAAAATTTTTCTTCTTTTTCTTTTTTTTTTTTTTGCTTCTGTCTTTCATGTTAAGAGACTTTCCTAAAATGTCTGATCATTGGTAGTTTGCTCAGTGTTTAATGTTTTGTTGACTGAGCATTCTCTATGGTAATCTGGCTGTGTAACTTTTTGGAGGAATCCCTGATATTAGAATTTAGATTGTTAGATTGTTAGATTACAAGCATACATGGAAACCCTTTAGGGAAGCTGATGGGGGCATCTCAGCTTTCAGCACATAGAGATTCACATAATCTTAAAAATTTCAGTGTACTTTACTGCCACTCTTATTTGTACTTAATGTTCCTTAGTCTTAAAACTGTTTTTATACTCCTTAAAGAGTAAGCCTCCAGTCTTGGATAAGAAACTGGGAAGAGCAGTTGCCCAATAGATGGAACAGAGGAGAGGGAGCTTGGGGTCCAACTGCTTCTTAAATAGCTTGGCTTTCAACTCCTCTGGTGAACTGCCTGCCTTCCTCCCTGCTTTAGGATCATCTGGGGTCACCAGTTTCTAAACCTTTGGAGATGACAGTGGTATTGGTTTGGCCAGCACTGCCAGTTAGTGTTTACCTTGGAGGGATTTTCTGCATCAGTGTTTGATCATCTGTTGTTAGGCCTCCTAAATTGTCCGTGTTTTCTCTTATTCTTCCTTTCCTTTTAGATTTGTAGCTTTTGGGTAGTTTTGATGTGGGGTTTAAGAAGTAAAATTAACTGAAATGTATATATTTACTTATCTTTTCTTCACTTTTTAAAAAAATTGGTTATTTGGTGGATATTTGTGACTTTGAGAAATGAAAGAATGAACATTACAGACAAATAACGATAAATGTTTGGCCTATGTAGTCCAGCTTCAAACTAAGGCAGTTTATAGTTAGAGGAGATAGTTAAATTATCCTTTGGTAATTAATCAACTACTATTGGAAAATAGCTTTTTGTTTAAATACCTTCACAGTTGAATGTGCTATTCATTTATCAACCACTTAGATAATGGGTTTTAAAAGTTTTTCATTTATTTCAGGGCAGATAAATATAGTAGAGTTATAAATTATTACAGACTGCCTTCAAAACTTTAAAAATCATCAAAATATTGATAAACCATAAAAATTTTAGTGATTTAAAAATGTTAATGTGTCTGAGTTAGAGTGGTTCATAATCCAGTAAGTAATTTTTTTAAAGTTGTTGGGTCCCTACCTGAAGACTAGATATTGCACCAAGTCTTGGGAGGATTGGGAAGGGTTTCTAAGGTTAGGATGAGCATATAATTTATAATCCAAACGGGGACACTTGAGTGTCATGACTGCAGGCGTTTCCTAGGGAAGTTAGAGATGGAGGAGGATGTGTAGCGCCTTCTGTGAGACAGTCACAGCTCAGGGTCAGTGATACGTGACAGATTAGGAGAAAGTTCTAAATATCAGTGCATTGTAGGGTTTTGTGTTAAAAAGGAAAGAGGCTTTTTAAAATTGGTGACTTTTAGTTTTCATGCAGAGTTGATGCAGAGGTATTGATGGGCGTAGGCTTGGATATATAGGTCCTTATTTTTTATTTCAGTTTGTGGGTTGTTTTTCTGCTTAGTGAATTGTTACATTTTTTTCTTAGTGTATTATTTAGCTTTCTTTCCAATTTTTTTTTCACTTTGTGTTTCTGTTTTCTTTGGAGGATGTATCCAGTATTATTTTCATACTTTCCTCATTTTCCCTTCTGAAACATTTTCATGGTTTCAATCTTTTAAAATATAATATCTTTTTTGGTTGATCTGTGTCTAGTACTTCAGTGTATATTTGACTTCGTGGTATATTTAAACTAGTCAAGGAATAGATTGAGTGCTAAAATGGAGATACAATGGAAGTACACTTATAAGGGCATGAGAATTTCTTTGAGGCTGTAGTGAAACTCAAAACAGATCCTATTGTGGTAGATAGTTTGGTTCAGATTAAATTGGCACTTGAATTGTTTGGTTTTATATATTTAAAGGTATTTAATATTTAAAACTGTATGATAATCTTGTTTGAGATGGGTAGTAATATAAAGGATCTTAATTAATTTTAGTCTCAGCTTATTTTTATAAAAAGGAAACTTGATAAAAATATTTGTCTTATTGTGAAGTATAATATCAGTCTGAATTTTATAGAGGTTTTTTTCCTGCCTCAGATTGCTAGAACTTTGATAAGTATAAAATTTAACATATCTAAAATATGGTCCATCATGAGTAGATATTTAGTACATTTTCATTGAAATGGGAAAATAAATTTTATAGCTCAGAATAAATTGCACTGAAATAAAAATACGTGGCAACATAACTAAGTTATTTTTATTTATTTTTTTCCCTTGTGATAGAACAAGTAAGAAATTTGCGACAAAGCACTATTGCCAAGCGTTCAAATGCAGCACCTTTAAATAGCACAAAAAAGGCACCTGGGAAGACTGTGTCTGCCCCTAAAGTAGGCGTGAAACAACCAGAAAGGTGTCAGATTAAAGAAGAAGCTGGTACATCACCGAAATTGGAACACCAGAAAGAGAGCAGAAGGAGCAACCGACACAGTGGACAGGTTGAAGCAGCAGTTTCATCTTGTCTTGAAATGAAGGATGAAGCTGGATTAGATTCTGAGCAGAAGTGTAATAATCAGGGAGAAGCAAATGTGCCATCTCATGAGTTAAATTGTCCACTCCTTTCAGAGACTTGTATTAATATTGAAGAAAAGAAAAGTGAAACTTTGGAATGTAAAACCAAGTCTGTTAGCCCATTATTTAAGTTTTCAGATAAAGAAGAAAATGAACGGAACGATTCCATTTCAGGTAAAATGGATGAGACTATTGTTGAAGAAATGAAGGCAGAAGAAGTTGAACAAGAATCAAAGGAGACAGTTAAATTACCCCACAAAGATGACAATGTCATTAAGGAACCTGCATCTTCTGATGCTTTCTCTGGCAGTGCTGCTTGTACAAACCCAAACAAGACAGAAAAGAACTTTGTCAGTTTGTCTGGTTCTGTGGATAAAGTAAATGAATGTAGTTTGGAATTGCAAGATAGCATGGAAGTTGCTGATAAAGCTAAGAACTCCCCTCTATTTCAAAGAAATGAAATAGAAATGGCTTATTGTAAAGGTACAGAGTCTAATGATAAGCAATTGGAGGGCACCAGATTTAATAAATCAAACTTGGAGGTGGTTAATACTGGTGCTTTTGAACCAGAAAGGAATACTTTAGAAAATGCTATTTGTGATGCACCTGACCAAAATTCAGAACAGTTGAATATTGTTGAAGGTATTAAAATGGAGTTATATGAAACAGCAACCCTTCAGGATGATAGAGATAGCCAGTCAAGTAGTGTTTCTTCCTTAGAATCAAAAAACATAAAATCTAAACATAAAAAACCTGTAATTCATCCTAAGCAAACCTTGACAGCAGATATTCAGAAAAAAGTTGCTACAGCAAAGCATGGATTAATGCATAACAAAACTAAAGCTAATGTCAAAAGTGTGAAGCGGAATGCTGATGAATCAGAATCTAAGCAGAATTTTCAAAGGCCAGTCAAAGTGAGAAAAAAACAAGTTGATAAGGATTCGAAGATTCAGAGTTGCATTTCTGGGGTTAAATCTGTGAAAAATCAAGCTCATTCTATTTTCAAAAAAACATCACAGGATCAAAATTTAGGACAGATTTCCAAACCCTTAACTCATTCTATGAGTGATAAACCTCATGGTCACCCTAGTTGCTCTAAAGAACCTCACCATCCTGTACAAACTGGACATTCATTGCAGGCCAGTCAGAAACAGTGCCATAAGCCCCAGCAGCTGACTCTAGCTGCGAGAACCAATAGTCATGCGAAGGAAGAGCTGGAGCATGCAGGTGGTGGAGAACATTTAAAGGAAGAGGAAAAATTGAAATTAAAAAAACCTGAGAAGAACCTACAACCCCGCCAAAGAAGAAGCAGCAAAAGTTTTTCTTTGGATGAGCCACCGTTGTTCATTCCAGACAACATAGCTACTGTAAAAAGGGAAGGCTTAGATCATAGCTCTTCATTCGAATGCAAATATATCTGGACTCCCAGCAAGCAGTGTGGGTTTTGCAAAAAACCACATGGCAACAGGTGTGTGTGTGTGTGTGTGTGTGTGTGTGTGTATATGTATGTGATACGTACATTAAAGAGAAATTGCTGTTTTTTAGAGTGAGATTAGTGTGAGAACTTTTTATAGAAAGATTATTTATATGCAAAGACTTTTGCAAAAACAAAAACCCCTCCTCAGTCCTGGATGATAGAAAGATGGAGCCACTGAGTACATCAGTATTCTAGAACACTTTAAAATACATAGTCTGACCAAAAATTGATATATATGGAATTGTTTTGTCATTGTAATCAGTTAGAGACTGTAACTTAGTCATTGCATCTTAAAAAGAAAAAAAAAAATCGGAAAATTTTTATAGGGCTTTGGGCCTGTAAGTTATATGTTATTTTGTTTGGCTTGAGAAGAACTAGTAATAAAATGTGAAGGGCATAATGGAAGTTATATATATATATATATATATACATACACACACACATACACTTTTGTTTGTTTATTTTTAATGAAGCAGTACCTCTGACTTAATACTGCTACTTTATAACTATCAAACTTGACTTTAGAATGAAATTTTATAGCTAAAACAACTATTAAATTACCCAGGGGAATTTTGTATGTAACATGGGATGGAGTGAAACCTATATTTTGTTTTTTGCTATTTTAGTGATTTGGATTTCCTGTGAATTCTCCTCTTTTAAGAGGTGATTTTATAGCGCTGCCCTTGACATTCTTTCCACAGAACTCAGTGTTATCCTTAGTTTTATGACACTGCCATCCTCTGCTTCCCCTCTGCCCCTCTCTGTTTTTTATTTGCTAGCTTTTTCAGAAAAAGAGAACAAGAGATGAAGTGGAGTTTTCAGCTACAAGATTATCCTGTTCAAGTGTTGAGATTGCTGTTGGAACTTCTATCAACATTGATATAATAAAAGAACATTGTAACTTGCACATTGTAATATTATCTTTACTCATGAAAGTGAATGTTAGTATGAAAATGAAACTCTTTAGGGAGGGACAGTTTAGTGCAGTGTGCTGTAATACATGATTTGGTGTGGAAGATGGTAGTTGGGAGTTGCTGGGGCTGTTCTGTTAACTTTTATGTCAAGTTCCTTCATTTGTGATTCAGCCTGTAGCCTATTTTTAGTGTCAGTAGTTACTTTATAACAGCATTTTCCCAGTTTTTAAAACTGACTTATTTGAATATAGTACTACATTTGCCCTCACTTTTGTGCTGTTTATGCTTTTTTGTTTGCTTGTTTAAAATACCTTATTAAAATATTCTAAAGTGGGCTTAAGAGAATTAAGGGCTGGATGGGCCTTGTGTCTTTTAGAAGACCTTGTTTCTTTGCAAGCATCTTCTAAAAATGATCACACTGACGTGTTGTTAGAGTAATCAGAAGCCTTAAAGTGGATAAGTTTCTGAAATCAAACTTTGGCCTAGAGTTGGAAGCCATGATATAAAGTAGCTTTTTTGAGATAACTTCTGTTATGATGGTCTCAGGAGTTTGCTCAGGCTTTTGAATGAAGACTGTCACTTCACCAACATCAGTTATTTTCCTAAAATAAAGATTTAGTGTTAAGTCCCGTTGTTCTTTTACCTAAAGCTGCCTTTTGGGTCTACCCTATAAAACCTAGAGTATCTTTGCCTCCATCTGGAAAATGACTTAATATTCTAATATTAGATGTGTAGGGATTTTGAGTTTACTCTATGTAATTGAAATGAATATTATAATATTGGAAAATCAATTTTGGAAGCAACATTTCTCATTACTTCAGTTATGTGAATAAAGAAACTTAAGTTAATGATTGTTTTTTTCTTTACATGTTAATTAGTCTTCACTACTTCTTTGATGCTTTCTGCTTGTATACACTGAGGTTACTCAAAAAAATGCAACCGCCATGCAGCATGTAATTTTCCTAGTTTAATCCATGTGTAAGTATATGAATTTATTAGGAAGGACATATGTGGAAATAATTTTCATCCATTTCTTTGACCTCATGCACTAGCTACATTCAGTGAAAACTATTTGTTAATGTGACTTTTTTTTTAGCACTTGTGACATTTATTCCTATAAAAGTTATTTTATTACTTCAGCATTTGATATATAATGCAACTGAAGTTAGCTTCGTGTTTATGCTTCCATCTGGAAATAGTATTTTTAAATACAGATTTGTTCATGGTGTGGCCAAATACAATATTTGACCTTAAACTTCTGTACATGGCCTAAAGGCAGTAGACATCGACTGCCTTACGGTTTACGCTTCATCCTGTTTCGGCTTCCATTTATTTTCTGGATTCTCCTTACAGCTAAGGCATATTCATTACTGTAAAAACCAGACTATTTAATCCTTTTTTTAAAAGTTACCTTTGAACTTCTTTTAAAACATAAACTAGTTGGCATTTTGGAAGGAAGAAATCTTAGTCTTTTCATAATAACCTATGTTGTAGTTTCTAGTATTCCCTCCCTCTTCAGGTGACATTTGCATCTTCAGTTTGTATTACACTTTCTTGTCCAGTTTTAAAAGATTAGTTCATTGGATGAAATTTAGAAACAAAAAAGTCTACTTAGCATAATTGAGTCATAGCTTTAAGCAAGAAACCTTTTTCTTAAAAGGAAATTTTCTCTTAGTGATTCTGGTTTTTCTCAGGAGTTTACAAGTTTGATAGATAAATATTTTTCTCAGCAGATTAGATTGTTAGTGACAACAACAATGATTTAGTGTTTATGTGGAAGTCATTTTATCCTAGGGAAGAGTGAGTACATGTACATTCACAGTAATACAGTCTCAATTACTTTTATACTTAGAACTTGATGGCTCATCTTAAAATATCTCTTTGTTAGTGAGTTTGTGACTTTTTAAGAACAGGAATTCTCAATGTTGCCTTTGTGGTTTGCTCTGAAGAAACATGGAAATTTTCTAAGAATATGTTTTAATTTGTGCCAAAAAGATTAGAATTAGGGTTATATTTTAAATTGTTTAAATTATAGTAGGATTTAAAATTTTGTATATGAACATATAACAGTAGTAGAACACAACAGATAATTTCTGAAGTTTTCCATTTAATTGATTTCATGCTGACTTGGTCCAGTTAATTCAGAGCTAAACTTCACACGTTAATTGTTTTTGGTGAAATATTTAACACCCAGGTTATAGTCTTTTCTTTGAGTGATTTTGCCTGTTGGTGATGAGAATTTCGACAGAGCAGAAAGTAGGAGAGTATGTTCACTATTTGATCCATACTCCATTTGTAAGCCATGAGGAATATCTTGAAAAGGGAAGACAGTGTATCTTCTCTTTTTTAAAAAGCCATTTAAAAATACATATGTGGTTAATAAAGTTTGTAATACTGCTAATTATTTCCTCTTTTGAAATTCTCTAGTTTCATTTTCAAGTCAATTACATATTCCCCTAGGACACGGTAATAATAATCATCAGTGTAATTTTGTGGTTTTTCAGAATTATATTTAAGTGTATTTATTACTTAAAATATAAATCATTAAGATTACATCTGTGGTTGGCACTATAGTTTTGAGATTTGTTTTTCATAGCTTCTCAAGTTCGAGGAGATATTTCCAGAATAAACTTGGGGTATGGTGATATAGTGAATACATTCTACATCATAAAGTGACTGTTCCCTGGTCAAATAAAGATTTGAAATTTCCTAATATGTGCTTTATAGTTTGTTAGTTAGGTTTGGATTTGGGACAAAAGCATAGCCATGGTCATAGTTGAAACTATTCCAGGCTTGCTTTGAAGAAATTGTTAATATAGCTGTGATGGGGAACACATTAGCTTTCCTTCAGTATTTCTAAAGAATCAACCTAGATAGTTATTTTCAAGAAATGGGAGTTCTTACAACTTTGCAGTCTGAAATAGAAGAAGTTTTCTATTTTTTAAGCTTTGTATTTTTCTGTTGGCTATATGATCTGTGTCATTGAAACATGCAATAGTGAGTGAAGTCGCTCAGTCGTGTCCAACTCTTTGCGACCCCATGGACTGTAGCCTACCAAGCTCCTCTGTCCATGGGATTTTCCAGGCAATAGTACTGGAGTAGATTGCCATTTCCTTCTCCAGAGGATCTTCCTGACCCAGGGATCGAACCCGGGTTTCCTGCATTGTAGACAGACGCTTTACCGTCTGAGCCACCAGGGAAGTGGAACATGCAATAGACCTATCTAAAATCTTCCACACCTAGAAACCGTTTCTGTCTTGCAGACAAATACCGCATTGTTAGGAAGTTTTCTCACTAGGGCTATGAATCCAAAATATTCTGTATTTTTACTTAAGGCATGAGTTTTTTAATTTGTTTTTTTCAATGAATTTTTTTTTTTTTTTAATGAACCATGGAAGAAATGGTGACTTAACCCTGAAAAGCTAGCATAAATATCACCACTTCAAGAATGGTGAATTACAGACATGAAAAAACACAGTTTCCTTAGTGCACAGCAGTGGTTGGTCCACAATATAGACAAGAGCACACGAGACGGAAGAGTGGAGTGGTCTGCAGTCAGGGACTTGATTTCAAGATATCCTGCAACCTTTGAAACTCAGTGCTCTGAATTTTATAGTCTCTGTGTTAAAATAGGACCTCTGATTATATTTAGAGAGAGTCAGCTATATCACCCAGTATGTTACCTTTAGCATCTTACTGGACAATAGGTTTTTATTTTTTATTTTTTTAATTAATTAATTTATTTTTAATTTTAAAATCTTTAATTCTTACATGTGTTCCCAAACATGAACCCCCCTCCCACCTCCCTCCGCATAACATCTCTGTGGGTCATCCCCATGCACCAGCCCCAGGCATGCTGTATCCTGCGTCAGACATAGACTGGCGGACAATAGGTTTTTAAAAGGAGTTTTACACTGATGTCTGTCGCCACCAGCTGCTTTATTTTACCATTTCAGTTTTTACTCGTGGATTATGGTTTAATATGCAAGTCTACTGTGTTCCAAATGTCTGTAATTATATGTTTGTAGGGCTTTTGTAAATAGGCATTTGATCTAATACAACCTCTTCTATGGTTAATTAAGTATAGTAACAGAAAAAAAGTTTTGTCGTTGGTGGTGGCACTATTATCAAAATCAGCACAAAGTTTTTAGATCTTTAAAGAACATATTTAAATTCTCCTAAATCTTCCAGATATACCATGAATTACCTGAAGAAGAAAAAAAGAAAATGTTAAACATAATTAAGTGAGCTTTTGTCATTTTCTTAACAGTGGGTTGAAAAGTATGTGAAAAAGATAATTTCACCCTCAAATTGCTGTTTATGCATCTGTTTTGCTATTTTATTCTAAAGTAATTCCAGATATTCTAAGTTAAAAAAGCAAACTTTTTAGAGTGGTAAATATGCCCTTAGACTTTAATTGGCTAATGAAATAATTTGTTAGATAAAATGCAGTAAAGGGGAAATATAAGAAGATTGTTTGGAAATTAAAGAAAACTTAGCCTGAATAGTAATATCTTCATGTTGATACACTGTTGGTCATTATTTGGGAAAACAGGTTTATTATCTGAGGTACAAGGTCAAGTAGTAAGCTCACACTCAAAAGTATGTAAAAAATTCTTAAGCTAAATCAGTCTGATGTGATGAACCAGAATATTTTGAGCTCTAAGAATAGTTATATAGTTAAGGTGGTTAATAAGGAACAGTCAGTGAGGCTTAATTAAATTAGTTTTTGAGTTGCATTTTTGTTGCATCTGGTTTTTCTTTTTGTCACTTAAATTAGTTGGGTAACTGACTGCAATTTTATGTATAAATTCAGGTCTGTGTGGTAAATGTAACTTGGATAGGTTGAATGTCAAAGCTTATCACCCTTCTCAGTGGAGAAATACCCTTATTCTATATGTTAATTATTCCATACAGTATGCAGACAGACAGTTGCCGTTTGTTTTTATCTTTATGTGCTCCACCAACCCCCCGCCCCCAGTATTTTCTCACTTACATTAGAGGGGAAATACTGACTTCTTTAAAAAGTTTCATTTTCATACAATATTCTTTGCTTGGAAAACTTTGACAATGTTGAGCTGATAGAATGTGTAAGGACAGAAAACATGCACAATACCACAGTACAGAAAATTCAATTTAGGCTCACGTGGCATTGGTTTTTTAGAAAATGTATCAAATCAGAGTGTTCTTTTTTCTTTCCAGGTTTATGGTTGGCTGTGGGAGATGTGATGACTGGTTTCATGGTGATTGTGTTGGGTTAAGTCTTTCTCAAGCACAGCAAATGGGAGAGGAAGACAAAGAATATGTGTGTGTAAAATGTTGTGCTGAAGAAGATAAAAAGACTGAAATAGCCGATCCAGATATTTTGGGAAACCAGGCTAAAGCTGAAATCCATAGTGAAGATAAAACAATGGAACATGAAAAGCTTGGGTTACCAAAGCACGCTACAGCAAATGATAAAACTAAGTATGTAGATGATCCAGTGAAGCACAAGGTCAAAATTTTAAAACGGGTGAGCTTCTCATTATGCATTCTTTTTATTTAAGAACTTGTATGGACTGACTGAGAATTTGAAATTTTTTAGATTTCACTGTAGTGTACATTTTCACATTTATTTTTCCACAAAAATGAAGGTTTACTTAAAATGTTTTGTTAGTTTTGGTGAAACCAGTTAGTGACATCTTCGAAATATGCAGACTTACTCCTTAAGTCTTTGTGCTATGTCTAGTCTCTAGTTTGGTATTTGGATTTTCAGTGGTAGAATGTGTATGTAATCTTGCGGGGCGAGATATAAATTGTGCTTACTGAGAAGTTTTTCTAAAAAGCTTTTCAGTCCATAAATATCTGTGAATGTTCTCTCTGTAAGGAAATGTAATCTTAATTCTTTTGATTTTTGTTCCCAGTATTTGCTTGGAAGCCTTACTTCATAATTCCTCCCTTATACTGTGGTGTCTTAAAAAGTTAGTTTCCCCTCATCTTTCATTTTCAACTACTGTATTTTCTAAATAGAAATTTTAAGATATTTGGTCAATTACAGGAGAAGTGTACACAGCCTTTTATCTAATTAAGTTTTATTTTCATTTTCTACCTTTTTTATACTATGATTTTTTTTAATCATTGGTTATTCTTGTAGGTAGCTCTAGGGAGGAAACACTGGTAACAAACATATGGATGGTCAAATATAATAATTCCAAGATACAGAGAACACAAGTTATAGAGTTGGAAGGAGCCTTGGAAATTTTTTAGTCTGACCATTCAGATTGAAGAACATAAGCATGTTTTCTCTAAAACTTTCTCTTTTATTTACAAATGTAGTTCTTCCAGACATTCCTTATGTGACAAATCTGGATTAAATTCTAGTTTGCCAGATCCTTGTGGCATCCAACATTTTCTGTCTGCCAAGACTTTCTGAGAATTAGATTATGTCCTTCTAATATTTACTATTTTTCTGTTGATTTGATTAGCACCAAAGTAATCGATAATATAGAACTGAGAGTGCCATGGCAGACAGTTTATAGCAAGTCTTGGAAAGGTTCTTTTAACGTTTAATCATCATTCCTTGGGTACAATTTCTTGGCCACTCAGAAATACAGCTTATTGTTTTGTCATAGAAAACCTCCATCTTGTCTAAAAAAACATTATAAAGCATTAACACTGAGTGTTTTAAGAAACCCTCTAGCCAGTCTTACCAGATAAGGAACTGAGGTTAGTCTGATTTCATAAATAAATACATGAATGAAGTAATTACTGCTTCCTTTTCTTTTTCATGTTGAATTGTTAAATCTTCTTTGAACTACTCTGAATTTAGTTTATGGAATATGCTTTTTAAAGATCACTTCTTATGATTTTATGTTGAACCATTTATTGGGTTCCTATTGTGTGCCAAGCATGATACCAGACTTGAGTATGTATCACTGATTGAAATATGTTCCTGCTCTCAACTCTAGTTGGAGAGGTAGAAAATAAACACAAGTAAATAAAAAAGAGGATTCCCAGTCCAGAGAAAATCAGTTTTTTTTTTTGTATATACTGTCTTCCTAAAAACTATGATTTTATTTCTATACATAATGTTCTTATTAAATGATATTACTTGTTTCCAGGGGTCTCCAAATTCTGGTTTCATTTGTAGTTCTTTGTGGGTTATAATTATAGCTACACTGAACATTTGATACTTTTATAGGTAAATATGACTTTGTTCTAGATAGTAGTAAAGAAAAATATAGATAATTGATATCTTTACAATTTTTCCCTGCCCTTCTTTTTTTTCCATATCCACAGCTGACAAAGGGAAATCTTATATTTAATTTTCTTTCTAGTACAATTATTGGGAATATAATCTCAGTGTTTTTTAGTTCCCTTTATAGACTACTCTGTGTTCTGCAGAAAATAGGTGCTTAACAGGTGGGTTTTGGATGAAAGGAGGAAGGTCCTTTTTGCTGTTGAGAGTTATGTATATCTTCACAGAACAGTTACTGGGCCAAAGAATGGGGTATGATCTTAAAAAGTTGTCATACTAATTAGGTTTAATTTGTTTCATCTACATACTTATGAAGGTTGCTTTGTATTTTAAAGATATTTTAGTAGTTTTCATTCTAATGAATTAAATACCATTTTTCCTAGGAATCTGGTGAAGGTAAAAATTCATCAGACTGTAGGGATAGTGAGATTAAAAAATGGCAGCTAGCACCTTTTCGAAAGATGGGACAACCAGTGTTACCTCGGAGATCCTCAGAAGAAAAAAGTGAAAAAATGACAAAAGAGTCTACAACTGTTATTTGCACAGGAGAAAAAGCTTCAAAACCAGGTAGTAAGAACAGTAGAAATTATTGTATACTAATGTTTTTATATTTAAATGGCAAGAAAAATAGGTGATTGACTTTACTTGAAATAAGACATTATTGTTTGGAATTCTTGGGAAGTACTAACAACCTCAGTAAGATAAGACCCCTGCCCTCATGGCATTTAAATAATAATGTGAAATGACAGATAATAGGGAGACAAAAAAAATTAGAGAATTTAGGCAACTGAAGAAAAACTTGAATAATGGAACAGAGAGTCAAGGTCAAGGAGAATGGGAGGAATTTGTGTCAAAGAAAATGGAGGCGGTGGGATCTGAAGGAATGCAGAATTGTTTTGGAGGCAGGAATCCACAGAGGGCACAGTGGAGCTGAAGGCTTTGAAGTGGAAGCAGTCTGCATTTGAGGAGCAAGATGGTCCCTGTGGAATGGTTAGAATGTTACAGATACATGAGGGATAGAATGGTGGCAGAAGGTGAGTTGAGAGAAAATTATGTAGAAACTGAGGCATGGCAGGAGTTTATTGTTTATTCTGAATAGAGTGGGGAACCTTTAGAGGAATTTACATGAGGGAATACTGGCTTCTTTTATTTTGTGGAGACTGGACTGTCAGGGAATAGGAGAGAAGGAGAGTAGACTGGTTAGGAGTCTACCAGGATCTAGAAGAAAGGATGGTAGCCTGAAACAGCACAGTAAGGGTGGTGGAGGTGGTCAGGTTCAGATACGTTTTATAGTAGACTTGGTAGAACTTGCTGACAGGTTAGATGTAGGTAGGTGAAAGAAAAAAAGTCTTAGCAGATGATTAGATCAGTGTTGGTGTTCTTTGTGGAGATGAGAGAGATTTGGGGAGAAAAAATTGAAAAATTATGTTTTGGGAATTTTGAGATGCTTACTAAGAGATCCGCAAGGAGATGTTTAGAGTAAATCTTTGGCTGATGAGTCTGGACTTTGGGCCTTGGAGTATAAATTTGGGATTTAGTGTTGTGTAGTCGTTACTTTAAAGCATGCACTTAAAGGTGAAGAGCTACATAGCGAGTTTGAGGATGAAGGAATAGAAGCAGAGGCCTCGGGGCATGTCAGCATTTAGAACTTGGGCGGGAGAGAGGCTCCAGCAGAGGAGATCAAGAGATGGCCTTTGATGTAAGAGAACTGAGAGACCATGGCGACCTGGAGGCCAGGTTAAGTTCTGAGAAGAAGGTAATGATCAACTGTCAGATGCAGTCTAGATAGCTATTTGGGCTTCCCTCATACCTCAGTTGGTAAAGAGTCTGCCTGCAATGCAGGAGACCTGGGTTTGATTCCTGGGTTGGGAAGATCCCCTGTAGAAGAAAATGGCAACCCACTCCAGTATTCTTGCCTGGAGAATCCCATGGGTAGAGGAGCCTGGCAGTTCATGGGGTCTCAGGAGTCATATGACTTAGCAACTAAACCATCCAACCAACCAGTGGGGACAAAAGCCAGTTGTAGTGGTGGATGGAAGAATGGAGGGTGAGGAAGTGGAGATGGTGATTGTGCATAACTCTTCCTAGGAATTTTGCTGTTAAAGGAAATAGAAATGGTGTAATGACCTGAGTGACTTGAGGTGGATATGAGGTCAGGATTTCTCTTTAAGGAGATAACATATTTGTAAGGTTATTGGGAATGATCCAGTAGGGAGAGAATTTGATGAGATAGGAGAGAGATGATGGTTGAGGTTCAAAGTCCTTGAAGAGATCAGAGGAGATGGGATTCCCCCGGAGGGGTTGGTCCTAAGAAGGGACAGCTGATGCCCTGTAATGGTAGGAAGGCTGCATGCAGAAGGAGCAGGGACGCGTGAGTGATGTTAGTAGGTTTGGTGATGGGAAAATAGGTGACATTTTTATTTCCTTAATGAAATACGAAGTGAGAAAGTCAGACGAGGTTGAAGTTGGAGAGGCAGGTGTTGTTGGTTTGAGAAGCAAGAAGAAAAAGCCTAAAATATATGTTTTGGAAAGTGGGAAAGCAAATTTAAATTCTAGGACCTTTTAATAGGATTAGGGTAGTACATTGAGCTGTCCACTTGAGATTTTTGGTTCTAAATTTAAAGTGAGATCTGTTAGTACCAGTTCTTGCTTTCTCCAATTATCTTTACCTGTTTGTGGGCTATTTGGGTGAAGGATAAAAGTTAGCTTTCACCAGGTTATTGTTTTTGCCAATGTAGATGTTTAAAGGAGAGAGAATAAAGATGCAAAGGCTACAGGGGATGGGTACATTTTGGGCTATCTGATCACACTGTGTGGATATATATAAAAATAAAATGAACTTCCCTGGTGACTCACTTGTAGCAAATCTGTTTGCCACTGCAAGAGACATGGGTTTGATCCCTGTGTCAGGAAGATCCCCTGGAGAAGGAAACAGCAACCCACTCCAGTATTCTTGCCTGGAAAATCCCATGGACAGAGGAACCTGGTGGGCTGCGGTCCATAGGGTCGCAGAAAAGTCGGACATGACTGAGTGACTAAACAACAACATATATATTCCCTTCTCCAGGGGAACTTAGTTTCTAAGTAAAATTCATTTAGAACTTTTTTTTTTTTTTAGGTATAATTGCCATATAACATTAGTTTCAGTTGTACCATAAAATGTTTTGGGATATATGTGTATATTGCAAAATGGTCCACTGCAATAAGTTTAGTTAACATCTGTCATCATACATAGGTTAGAATTTCCTTGTCAAGAATATTTCAATGTGGGATATGGATTCTGATCTAATGATTTTAAAAAAGTGGTTTTTTTTTTCCTCATGGCACATGGGGTCTTGGTTTGCCAACCAGGGATCGAACCTGCACCCCCTGCAGTGGAAGCAGAGTCTTAACCCCTGGATCACCAGGGAAGTCCCTAAAAGTAGTGATATTTAATCAGTCAGCTCTGTTATAAACTTAGATTGTGCATTAAAAAGGAAAATTTTTTTTTTAAAGCAGCTTAGTGAGTTTTGATATTTATTTAAATTAGGTGCTCATGAGAAGCAGGAGATAAAGAAGAAGAAAACTGAAAAGGGACTGCCTGGTGTGCACCCTCCAGCTGTTCCTGCTTCCAAGCCTTCTGCAGACCAGATCCGACAGAGTGTCCGACATTCTCTAAAAGACATTCTTATGAAAAGGTAACACACGTTGATACTGTAGAAGATTGAATAATGTATACTTCATGTATTTGAAAAATAATTGAGTTATTCTAATTTTAAGGCTTACAGACTCAAATTTGAAGGTACCAGAGGAAAAGGCAGCAAAAGTTGCCACAAAAATTGAAAAAGAGCTTTTCTCTTTTTTTCGGGACACAGATGCTAAATATAAGAACAAATATAGAAGTTTGATGTTCAATTTGAAAGATCCTAAAAACAACGTAAGTATCTTTTGTTCATGTCTGGACATTTATGTTCCCAGCTTTCCTACTGAGCACATATACAATACGTAGGGGTTAATAATTTAACACAGTAGATCTATAATTTATTTCTTGAAGTGAGACCAGTAATTTTAATAAAGTCTTCTGCTACTGAATTGAGTTACAAATTCTGCACAGTGGTGACTAGTGTTATACAGTGTCTTTTAAAATATAAAATACTAAATATGTCTTAACCTGATTTATGTGAATTCTTTCCTTTATAGTTCTTTGTTTAATCCAGTTCATCAAAAAATTCATTCCTATGTAATCTTCAAAAATTTGTTAAGGCAAATTTTATAACACTATAATTAATACTTTCTGATTTAAATTTGATAAAAAGATAGCTTTTAAAATATTATTATTAATTTAAAAATGACTTTAAAAAATCTTTTAGCAATGCAGTAAACTTTAATTGAATACCTGATCTTTTCCTAGGGTTTTTTATTTGGGACTTAGAGGCTGTGGGTGTAGATTCAAACTCCTTAAATATTTGCTTAAGTTTTACAAGGTTTTCACAGGAGTGCAACAGTTTGTGTAATGATACTTGCTGTAAGTGTGATATGAGATATTTTCTTGAAGTCTTCTAACTACTACTTAAGAAAAATCTTCATGTAAATTCAGCTGTCATGGTCCAGGGGATCAGATACTTTTTGAATTATATAATCTGAAAACTTCTTCAAGTAAATGTTTATTTCCTTTAGATTTTTTTCTTTCAATTGGTTCTTTGCTTGGGAGTTCCTCCAAGCCTGTTAGGATTTAAAGATGTGAAGTTTTAAGAATATGAAAGACTGTGTTCAGTAAAGTTCCTTTAGGCAGTAGCTTTTATATAGTCATGGGTTGGCTGTTGTGATAGTGTGTGTCCCTGGGAAGACTTAATACAGTTTTGGATAGGTGTTGTAATAACTTCACCACCATACATGCTTCTCCATTATGTGTTGATTTTTATACAAAATGTTTATTTTGCTGCCTTATTTGATGTTTCTAGAACACAAGGCTGTCATTTATTCTCTTTGCAGTAGGTGATATGTGAATCATTAAACATTTATAAATCAGATTTCAAAATTGCATCTTTTTTATGTTTCTATACAGCAGCTTCTCCTTGTTTTAAAAATGTTTTTCTCTCCTTCCCATTTTTAAATTTTAGATATTATTTAAAAAAGTGCTGAAAGGAGAAGTAACCCCTGATCACCTTATAAGAATGAGTCCAGAAGAGCTTGCTTCTAAAGAGTTAGCTGCTTGGAGACGAAGAGAAAACAGACATGTAAGATTATCTGTGAATACGTGTTTGTCTATATTAAAACGTACATTTTTTAGCCACAGAGAAAAGGTAAATACACAGAGAAAACTAAACTCAAGAGTACACAGTTACAGACCTTTTGTTCTGTACTTCTCATTACTTATCCTCCATTGCTGCTGCTGCTGCTAAGTTGCTTCAGTCGTGTCTTACTCTGTGCGACCCCATAGACTGCAGCCCACCAGGCTCCTCCATCCATGGGATTCTCCAGGCAAGAGTACTGGAGTGGAGTGCCATTGCCTTCTCTGCATCTTCTGTTAGCCTAATCTTAAATTTTTTCTTTTTTCTTTTCTGTTCTGCTTTTTCCTCATTTTCTCCAGTTATCAGCTTACATAACCTTATATTTTGTAAATCAGAAGGATGGAAAAATTGGTGAATCTATTCTCACTCACATTTTCACATTTCAGAAACACACTTTGAAGATTATGAATTTTGGTAATTTGTGGAGCCAAATTAAGTCAGAATGAAAAAGTCTATGTTTATAACCCCATACTATTCAGTTTCAAATACCAAATGCTTTGAAAAATAAGGGCTTCTTTTTCCCCTGTTACAAATTTATTGATAAAACGTGATCCTGAAGTGTCATGTATGAAAGTTCACAGTCACAGAAATACTTCTTGTTAAGTGGCGATGTTCCAGACCTAACTAGTGTATTATATAACATATGTAGTATGTACACCATATTGCATTTTGTAACTGAAAAATCCTGAAAGTCACCATGCCAAGAGTTTTCAATTGGGGTTTGTGAACTTGATATACCTTTGAAGGTGAGGTGAATATGTATCTTTGAGTTACTGTGTCAGCAAGATAGCCACATTATCCCATGTTTTTTATTACAATAAACTTAGAGTAGTAGCCCTTTATTCTAGAAAATACTGATTCCTTATAGTTCATATTAATTGTCCATGATATACTTGATCTTAAGCCTCTAAATTGATTTTCTACCAAATCTGGTTCAAAGTGCAAGAGGCTTTAATTTGATAGATTGCATTCATTCACATCATTTATATATTTTTTCACTTTCACTTTGTGTAATTTCTCTTATTTTGCAAATAGTATCACCATTTCCTTTTTTCCCTCTGAATCCCAAATATGCACATGCCTTCCTTCTGCTTTGAATCTATGCCTACAAGTATCATCTGCATCCAGAGACTTCTTTCTTTGAAGGAAAATTTGCACTTAACAATGGCAAGACAAGTGACTGGACCTATCTTTCTGCTGTCAACTTCCTTTTCCTAGTTCTTTCTGTGCTTACTTGTTTATTATGTTTTATTGCTGAGCTTATTCACTGTAACCAAGTATGTTCCATCAATAGACCACTGTTGGAGGACTGCCTGTTTTTGTTATTTGAGTAAATTACTGTTCTGGGGAGTGTTAGAACATCAGGTTAAGAACCTAAGAGGAACTTGTTCTCATTTATTTCTCTTTGGCAGCTGCTAAAATAGTAGATCAGAAAGCAGGTTTTAAATGTAAATATTATGTTTCATCACTTTGTGAATAACGTTGCACTTCAGTTGCCTCCAGTTACTATACATTGACTTGAAGAAGGAAATGGCAAAGTCCATGGGGTTGCAAGAGTCGGACACGACTGAGCGACTGACACACACACACACACACACACACACACACACACACACACACACACACACACACACACACACACACACACACACACACACACTACATTGAAACCTTTCTGGGCTGAGAAATGAGGTCTCATTCTTACATTGAAATCTTTCTAGGCTGAGATATGAGGTCTCATTCTTAAAACCCTAGCACTTAAAACAGTCTCTGACATTTGCAAGTACTCAGTATATATTTGTTTTTTGACAGACAAACTAAAGGTTAAAAATCATCTATTATTTTAATTGTAAAGTATTTCTTTAAAATATTTCCTGTTAGACCATAGAGATGATTGAGAAAGAGCAGAGAGAAGTGGAAAGACGACCTATCACAAAAATAACACATAAAGGTGAGATAGAAATTGAGAGTGATGCTCCAATGAAAGAACAGGAAGCAGCCATGGAGATTCAGGTAAATGATGATGATAAAAATAGCATGTTTTATAGTGCCCAAAACATGAGGATTCAGAAAAGGTATATTTGCCTAATATTCTTAAAGCAGAAAAAAATAATTTTTTAACCTGTGTGTTTATTAGAGTAGTTTGGTGGTTTCTTTGAGAGTGTTAAAGTATTGTTTCTCTCTATGAAGCGTACAGACCACCTGCATCACAGACAAAGACAGTTAAACACTTGATAATGTAGATTCCTAGGGTCTTTATGACTTAGAAATTTTCTTAGTAGGCCTTAAACTCTGTAGGTGCTTCTCAGGTAGACTGTACTTTGAGATCTGGTGTGACTTTTCTTATTTTCAAGTATCAGTGAGATAATAATATGAAATCTTATTTAAGGCCTTGGAGAATGGGAATGTTTGAGTTTTTACTCCATTTTATGTCATAATTAACATCTAGCATTTATTTTTTAAAGAAATAGTGGGAAACAACATATGAATGGGACAGTTTCATTTTGGGGAAAAAATAGCAGTATGAAATACAAGTTCATAAATAACCGAGGCCAACTATTTTCTGTTAACCTAATTTTTACTTTCACTTTTGTTAGGAACCTACAGCTAATAAGTCAATGGAGAAGACAGAAGGATCTGAAAAACAAAAAGGAGAGGTTGACTCGATGTCTAAAGATACCACTAGTCAACACAGACAGCATCTTTTTGATCTTAACTGCAAGATTTGCATAGGTAATTGGAATTATTTCTTCCTAAAATGTTGCTTTCATTTTGAAATGTGGACACTTGTGATTTAAGTTGGTTTTTGTTTCCCCAGTGTTGATGTGAGTCAGTCTATGACTTAAAGGGTAGTAGTGAAACCAGTTTAGTGAGTAGTGACTAGCATTTCAGAACAAACAAAAACAGAAGATGGGAAACATCGCAGTGAATTGCACTGATAAAGATAAGTGCAATTTTGAGAGACTATGTTGTTCAGTCGCTCTGTTGTGTCTAACTTTCTGCGACCCCATGAACTGCAGCATGCCAGGCTTCCCTGTCCTTCACCATCTCCCGGAGCTTGCTCAAACTCATGTCCATCGAGTAGGTGATGCCATCCAACCATCTCATCCTCTGTCGTCCCCTTCTCCTCCTGCTTTCAATCTTTCCCAGAATCAGGGTCTTTTCTAATGAGTCAGCTCTTCGCATCAGGTGGCCAAAGTATTGGAGTTTCAGCTTCAGCGTCAGTCCTTCCAGTGAATATTCAGGACTGACCTCCTTTAGGATAGACTGGTTGGATCTCCTTGCAGTCCAAGGGACTCTCAAGAATCTTCCCCAACACCACAGTTCAAAAGCATCAATTCTTCGGCTCTTGGCCTTTATGGTCCAACTCTCACATCCATACAGGACTACTGAAAAATACTGTAGCTTTGACTATATAGACCTTTGCTGGCAAAGTTATGCCTCTGCTTTTTAATATGCTGTGTTGGTTTGTCATGGTTTATCTTCCAGGGAGCAAGTGTCTTAATTTCATGGCTGTAGTCACCATCTGCATTGATTTTGGAGCCCAAGAAAATAAACTCTGTCACTGTTTCCATTGTTTCCCCATCTATTTGCCATATTATAAAAAACTCCACACATGCATACATACATGTATTACACACATCACAAACACACAGGGGTATATGGAGTGTGTATGTATGTGAGTTACGGATCATGATAAAAAATATACTTTACAAATTACAATGAAAACTACTGAAAACCTGCTTTGGTAGGCCATATTAAAGATTTTAGTCTTTTATCTAGGAGCAGTGGATAGTGATTGAAGGGTGTTTAGCAGGGGAATGACATGATCAGATTGGCATTTTGAAGATTTCTTTGACTTTGAGTAGAGATTATGGTGAAGGAACCTAAGTGGTAGACCTTTATGCACTGGTGCAAGATGCAGATGAAATGGTTGTATTTAAAGTGGAAGCATTGGAGGTGGAGGTGAGTAAGCTTTGATATACTCAGGTAATACTGATAGAATGTTAGAGACTGACTGGATTTAGGGTGTAGGAAATGGGGATGTGAAGAAAATGGAATGTGTTGAGAAAGTTTATATTCAGTCTGTTGGGAGAGATGGAGGATTAAGAGTTTTTTAAATTAACTCTAGAGTTGTTGCTCTCAGTTTTAATTTTTTTACTGTGGTATGCTAAAGGAATACTGAACATACTTTGTTCAGTAAGATGAAAGATTCTTTAATCAGTATGCTATCCTCCATCACTGTATTAGAGACTGACTGAAATGTATTATAAATTTGGTAACTTTCTGATAATACAAATCACGTGTCTTCTCAGAATGGTGTGTTCATATTTTTACAATGTATATAATGGTAAAGACTTAAAGACAGGGTGCTTTTAGATATTGTTATCCCTGAAGAAAGCTATCTTATAGTGTCATAGTATTTTTAGTATACTCATTAGTTTGTTTTGTTTGGGAAAAATCTTAGTAATTTTTCTATTATTTTGGATCTATTAGTTTCTATTAATTTTAATGATTAGCATTGTAACATTTATAATTAATATATTGTTTAATATTGTAATAGCTCAGATTTAATGGTAGCCCACAATACATTTGTTAAACACTACTAAGACTTGACCTATTTTTAGAAAGGTGGAATGATTTTTTCTTGTGGTTCTATAGGTAAAACTAGTGTCATTTTCTAAACTTTACTAGTGTTTTTCATTCTTAGTAAATAACTAAGTCACTTTGCAGTATGCATATGTCATGAATTGCTGTTGTATGTAATACGATGTAGTATACAGATTTGTTTTACTTGGTCTTCACATTACCTCTCAAGACTGTTGGAATTTGGTGTAGTTTAGTTCGAAAAATGTTTGCTAGGGGATCAGACTACCTGTTTTAGGGTATGGTTATCATGTTTCCTTTTCAAAAGCTTGTCTGAGTTGTTTAAAGTTCTCTTTTCCCACATCAGTAAGAGAGGTGTGTTCCATAAATCATTGTGAGAAATGATGATAATTAAAAACTACCCCAGGTATGCAGCAGTGCAGTCAGGGAAAGTGAATAACTCTAGAAGTGAAAATGGATAAAGTTACAGAAATTTCGGTTTACAAAAGTGGTCTATTTTGGTGTTTTCTGGCTTTAGGTAGAATGGCACCACCTGTAGATGATCTTTCTCCAAAAAAAGTGAAAGTTGTTGTTGGCGTGTCTCGTAAACATTCAGACAATGAAGCAGAAAGTATAGCAGATGCTTTGTCTTCAACCTCAAATATTTTGGCCTCTGAATTCTTTGAAGAGGAGAAACAAGAATCTCCAAAGTCAACATTCTCTCCTGCTCCACGGTAATTTCCCCTTAGTTATAAATTCTAATCTTTATACCTCTTTGCTAGATTGTACTTGGAAGTCTTCAGAAACAGAAAAGTGACATGTTTCTTAAGAAAGGAATCTTTCTTTTGAGATGGTAACTGTACTTTCCTTTATTTTCAACTAATTGAGATTTTTAAAGACTCTAAAAGTTAGAATTGAGTATGTGCAGACTTGACTTTTGGAGAAGGCAATGGCACCCCACTCCAGTACTCTTGCCTGGAGAATCCCATGGACGGAGGAGCCTGGTAAGCTACAGTCCATGGGGTCGCTAAGAGTCGGACACGACTGAGCAACTTCACTTTCACTTTTCACTTTCATGCATTGGAGAAGGAAATGGCAACCCACTCCAGTGTTCTTGCCTGGCGAATCCCAGGGACGGGGAGCCTAGTGGGCTGCCATCTTTGGGGTCGCACAGAGTCGAACACGACTGACGCGACTTAGCAGCAGCAGCAGACTTGACTTTAAAGCTCTCTTTCATTATATTAGTCCTAAGAGGCAAGAAATAAGTCTAAGAAATAAGTCTTTCCTAAGAGGCAAGAATTAAAGAAAAATTGCTTGCGTTTCTCTGGACCCCATTAGTCCACCTAAGCCAGTCTAGAAGAAAATCATGTAAAACATGACTATGTTAATATGAGTATGTTTTATGAAGTGAAAATAAAAACTCTAATCATAGCTTTATGTACTTCAGCCTTTTGGTTCATTTCTTTACTTTTGGCTCTGCTGGGTCTTTGTTGCTGCATGTAGGCCTTTTCTAGTTGCGATGCATGGGCTTCTCATTGTGGGAACTTCTCTTTGTTGGGGAGCATGGGCTCTAGGCATGCAGGCTTCAGTAATTGTAGAGTGCTGGCTTAGTATTTGTGGTGCACAGTCTTAGTTGCTCTGTGGCATGTGGCATCGTCCCAGACCAGGGATCAAACGTGTGTCTCCTGCATTGGCAGATGGATTCCCAACCACTGGACCACCAGAGAAGTCCTGCTTTGGCCTTCTTGACATGCTAAAGTAGAAATAATTGATGAGCAAGTAGAATATACATTTATCATGAGCAGATCTTCAGGGTGAAAATTTCTTAATGTCATTTTTTTTTTAGCCCAGAGATGCCTGGAACTGTCGAAGTTGAGTGTACCTTCCTAGCTCGATTGAACTTCATCTGGAAAGGTTTTATCAACATGCCGTCTGTAGCAAAATTTGTTACCAAAGCCTACCCAGTATCTGGTTCCCCTGAATACTTGACAGAGGTACTGTAAACTTTTCTGCTCTTCTATGACTGGTTTGACATATATGTTTCTGAAGGCAAAGGGCAAGGAAACAGCATAATAAAATAATAAAAATATTTATTTTCATTCATGGTAAAAGTATTTATTGACAGTGACTGTTAAACATTGAATTAATGTAATTATAAGTTCACAAATGGAGTTTCAGAACTATAGAAAATTGTTCTCTGAAAATTTTAAATCCATGTCTTGTACTCTTTCCAATATCAATTGTACTCTTTCACTATATCAATTAAAAATTAATGGATATTTTGCATGGATATCTAAGTTTTTCTTGAAATACAGACTTACATGAAAGATTAACATGTTTATGGCCTCCAGTGCTAGTCTCTTGGGAAGACTTTTCATTGTTAACAAGTCTTCTGATTCCCCTATTGCTTGTATTTCCACAACTTCACAACTATGGTTCTTACCTGCCCATTTCTGTGAATGAGGTAAAGACCACAGTTGAGCCTTGAGTAACATGAGTTTGGACTACTTGGGTCTACTTATACGTGAATTTTTTTCAATAGTGAATACCATAGTACCACATGACCTTCAGTTGGTTGAATCCTCAGGTGTGGAACTGTGAATACAGAGGGCCGACTATGTGTTACACTGAGATTATCTACTGCACAGAGGATAGGCACCCTTAATCCTCGTGTTGTTCAAGGGTCAGCTGCCTAGTTGAATCTTTCCAGCTAGTTGACAGTCCTGAGGTCAGTGACCATGGTTGCTGCAGTGGTGCTCTTGGTTGATTTTATACCTGAGACAATAGGAAAGGACTATTAAGCAGCATTTGTGGGAAATAAGCAGCTGTAGTACTACAGTATATACAATATTATATCAGGAATATGATAAATGAGAAAGTACGACTTTTAAAAATTCTTTTGAATAGTTTGTGCTTTTCTGTGTTTATGCAAAAAGGAAAATAAATCAGTATATGTGTACTATATTTTTGTTGAGATTATGTTTTGCTATTATGCTATTTAACATTAAATTTTCTATCCATTCTCAGTCTGCTGACCATAAAGGCAAAGTTTTCAGTATTATATAAGACATAAATCTTACGTATGCCTGTTTTTTAAGACTAAGATAAACTCTTCTTTGTATTAGAATGAAATTAATTTGTCAGTGTAATATTGCTTATCTATCAGCTTATTTGTCTAGTTGTGTTTTTGATTAATAAACAACTTAGTTATTACTTTTGCATATAGTTTGCTTGGGAAGTAATATTTCAGACACATTGATTTTATAAGAAAAAAATTCAATAGACCCATTATGCTTTTCTTATAGCATAATTAGTCTTCTAAATTTCTAGATCAGTCCACAGTGAAAATAATACTTCTTTTAAATGAATAATTAAGTCCTAAACTATGGAACCCTTTTGATTTTAAACAAAACTATTGTTATTTTTTCTGAGCCAGTTTATTTGTGGTTGTTTTTCAGAACTCCACCTCTGCTTCCTACTTATTTCTAGTTTGATTTGGACTAAAATTCCAAATAAACTATTTAAAGCAATTAATTATTTAAATTTAATTGAATTAATATTGATTATGATTTTTCTGTCTTCATCAGAAAACAAATATACTGATTAAAGTTTCAAATATTCTTAACTATACCCCTCATAATTGATTTTATGTATAGTCATCTTTTCTCAGAAAGATTGGGCCTTTAAAAAAGAAATGAACTTTGCATTATTACAATATTATCCTCTTCTGTGCAAAATTATATTGTATAGTTAAACTTGATAACTTCTGAAATCCAGCTGTTAGTGATTAAGGCATACTCCAGTTTACTATCACCAAAAAAAAAAAAAGGATGGGGAAAACAGTGCCCCCTAATATTCTGAAGTCTGCTGTAGTCTTCTGGGTTATCAGAATGGGATGCTGGTGCTGCTGCTTTTTCTTGACCTGAGATTCTTTCTTAATTGTATTTGAGCATCCACCTCAGTCACCTCTCCCTATATTTTCTTATAGTCATTGATGTATTTTATAATCTTTTTTTAAATCACTTTTTCAAATTAGTCTTAGAGTTAAATTTGTATGAAATATAGATATTATAATGAAGATAAACTGTATACATTGATCACCTTCATTTTTTACCACAGGACCTACCAGATAGTATTCAAGTAGGTGGTAGGATATCACCTCAGACAGTTTGGGATTATGTGGAAAAAATTAAAGCTTCAGGAACCAAGGTGAGGAGAACTATTTTTTCTCTACCAATATGTGAAAATATTTGAAAAGTAAACCACTGAGATTTCTTATGCAAGGTCCCCTAGGGAGGACCTGTATTGACATAATATGCTATTGGCTAAGGTTCAAACCCATTATTCCTTTAGTTTTTTTTTTTTTTTTTTTTCTTTTCCCACTTTTGGTATGCTGTCTCAGTGATTTCTATCATTGTTTTGAAAGGAATGCTTTAGAATAAGTATTGAGATTCATTCTGGAATGTTGCCTTGCTTTGATTATAGACATTTGTTTTGGTTGGGGCACAGGCTAAGCTGTTGGGACAGAGATCCTAAAATACAGTGGCTCAAAAAATAAACTTTTCTTGTTATGATAGGTAGGTCCATAATTCAGAGTCTTTCAGTTGTTAGATCATTCATGGATTGGGCTCTTCTGTCTTATTGTTTTTAAGACTGTGGCCCTTAGCAATCAAGCAAAATCAAAGCTGATTTATCAGCTCCAAGTGGGGGAAAAAAGAAGAATGGCTGTTGAGTTGTTTTAAAAGCAAGACCTGGAATGTGCAGTTTTCTTTTCACTTCCTCTAACTGCCATTGGCAAGAGCTTATATGCTATTCAGAGGCTGGGAAGTGTGATCTCTGTTGGATGGCCAGGTGCCCAACCGAAGGTTAAGAGGGCTCTCTAGTAGGAAATGAGGAGGATAGATATTGGGATATAGTTAATAACCTTTACAGCAATATTTCTCTTTTTCTTTTCTCTCTATATCTTCTATCATTTCTTTAACTCATAGAACACTGCTACACAGGAATATTTAATCATTAGAAGAAATCATTTTTCTCTCCAAGGATGTTAATACTCAGCATGTTACAGACATTCAAAAAATAAATCTTGAATAAATGAACATTAATTTTTTTCTCTTATGATCAGAAGTCTTTAGTAAGGTTAGTAATAATTCAAAATGGATGCTCTTCAGCTGAAAATAATTTTTTTTTCCAATATAGATTGTAGAATTTAAACTGATACAGTGTTAGAGTACAGATAAAACTTTGAAGCACTATAAGAAAAGTTTTATTTATTTGCTTTCACTTTCTTATGATAGTGGAAGTCAGGAAAGTGTTGGGAAGTGTTACTCTTGGACATTTGGGGAATTGCTCTTCATCTGCCCCTTTATTATCGCAAATACGGCATAGTGTGCCTCCGTCTAGAACTGACCAAGACACTGTCACGGTTGTTGCCTCCAGATGCGGGCATTTGAGGTGACAGATCTAAGAGCTGGAGCCTTAGTCCAGCTCACGTGCTCTCCTCCTGCGGTCTTGCATCAGTTTAGGCTTTGTGGTTGACCTGACTCTCCACTTTTTGATTGTATACTTTCATGAAAAAAGATCAGTTTTTCATTCTACCAAATTAATACCAAATTGGGACTATTTTTTTATTTTTTAAATCTGAAACAAAGCCAAGAACTCAGAGTCAAGCAAATAAGTTTCTGAGTAAGCCAAATGATTTTATAAAATTTATGGCCTATGTGTATTTGAGGTCATTTCACTCAGCCCCCTTTACTCCTACATTCAGTTCCTCTAAGTTGGAATATCAGTGGACTTGTGCATTTCTCTGTGTTTGTACATAGTGGGGCAGTGGTGGTGGCTGCTATTAATTTGCAGTGTGCTGAGAAATAGACAGCCCTCTGTAGAAGTTATAACATTGGAAATAGGACATAGTATAGATATCAAGACATGTGGCTTTAAATCTCTTCTTTGCCACTGATAAGTGTGTCACCTTGAACAAATTAATTACTTTAGGACTGAGTTTCTGTGAAACACTTTCAGATAAAACAGATCCACCTCTGGATCAGCAAAGATCTTTTCCTAAAAGTTGTTTCCTTATAGTATTCATATCTGCATTTAAGTTGGTAAACCATGTTATTACTTGGTAAATGTCAGAAAACGCAATAGATTATTATAATTGAGAATGGTATTTAAAACCAAGCTATTGTTTAGGTTATTATTTTTATTATTTGTTATTTTCTTGAATAGGAAATTTGTGTGGTTCGCTTCACACCTGTGACTGAAGAAGATCAAATTTCTTATACTTTGCTGTTTGCATACTTCAGTAGCAGGAAGCGCTATGGAGTGGCTGCTAACAACATGAAGCAGGTCAAAGACATGTACCTCATCCCTCTGGGCGCCACGGATAAAATCCCACACCCTCTCGTGCCCTTTGATGGACCTGGTAGGTATCTGTTTAATTAGTAGAATATGAGTGAAATGGGGTGAGAGGGCCCAAGTGGGAAAGCTGAGCCTGCTTTCCTTCTTGGGACTTGGCCCTCAGGATCTGCCCAGATAGGAACAGGCACCTGTTTAGGAGACTGTAGTAAGCAGAATTTTACTCTTTATTGTAATGACTGGAAATGACTCTTGATTGATGTTTTTGATTCTGTACAGGCCTTGAGTTGCATAGACCTAATCTGTTGCTGGGCTTGATTATTCGTCAGAGGCTGAAGCGGCAGCACAGTGCTAGTGCTGGTGCTGGTGCTGGTCGCACAGCTGAGACATCTGACAGCGCACCGGTGACAGTACCGCCTGACAAGAAAAGTAAGACAGAAGTGTCCACAGAGAGGGCAGCAGAGGAAGAAAGTGACTTTTTTAATTCTTTTACAACCGTATTGCACAAACAGAGAAATAAGCCTCAGCAAACTCTTCAGGAAGACCTTCCAACAGTCATTGAACCTTTATTGGAAGTCACCAAACAGGAACCACCAAAACCTTTAAGATTCCTTCCTGGGGTCTTGATTGGCTGGGAAAATCAACCTTCTACTCTGGAATTGGCAAATAAACCTCTTCCTGTGGATGATATCCTTCAGAGCCTCTTGGGCACCACTGGTCAAACATACGAACAAGCTCAGTTAGGGACAGAACAAAACACTCTTAAGGAAATTCCATTTATAAATGAGCAAGCTAATCCAAAAGCAGGGACGATAGATACAGGAGAAGCAACTGGTGGTGAAGCCAAGGAAGTGAAAGTTAAAGGAGATAACCCTTCAGAATTGACAGATAATGCAGTAGGAGGAGAAGAGACTTCTGCACTGGGGGTCTCTTCAGTTTCTGCTGGGCCTTTGACAGGGCTTAGTCTCAGAGGTAAACCACCAGATGTTTCTACAGAAGCATTCCTAACAAATTTATCAATTCAGTCAAAACAAGAGGACACTGTGGAGAGTAAAGAGAGAGTGTTAAAACAGCTGCTGCAAGATCAAGAGAATAATTTGCAAGATAACAGGACTTCAAATACTAGTCCTCCCTGTAGGTCTAATGTAGGGAGAGGAAACGTAGATGGTAACGTGAGTTGCAGTGAAAATGCTGTTACTAACACGACAAGGGCCCCACAGTTTATCAACCTGAAAAGGGATCCTCGGCAAGCAGCTGGAAGAAGTCAGCAGGTGACTGCTCCTGAAAACAGAGAAGGAGAAGGCTGCCGTCAGGGAGAGAAGCCGCCGCTGCCTGGCCCATCGCACTTAACTGAGCAGAGCAGTGTGGAGGAGAAGATGCCTTCTGTAGAGAAAAGCCCCTGTGTTCAGCAGAGTGACGATTCAGGGGCTGTACAAGACTCACCGTCGGTAGAAAACATACAGTCTAATCAAGTGGAACAAGCAAAACCCTTACAGGAAATTTTAATGCAAAATATTGAAACTGTGCACCCATTTCGAAGAGGATCAGCAGCAACAGCATCTCATTTTGAGGTTGGAAGTACATCCCAATCCGAATTTCCTTCTAAAAGCATCAGTTTCACTTCCAGAAGCACCAGCCCCAGAACAAGTGCAAACTTTTCACCCATAAGGCCGCAGCAGCCCAGCCTTCAGCATCTCAAGTCTTGCCCACCTGGGTTTCCATTTCCAGGACCTCCTAATTTCCCCCCACAAAGCATGTTTGGATTTCCTCCACATTTGCCACCCCCATTACTTCCCCCTCCAGGCTTTGGCTTTGCCCCAAATCCCTTGGTTCCCTGGCCACCTGTTGTCCATCTGACCGGCCAGCCGCAGCGTATGATGGGTCCCCTCTCACAAGCGTCAAGGTATTTGGGCCCACAGAATTTTTACCAAGTTAAAGACATTCGGAGGCCGGAACGGCGCCATAGTGACCCTTGGGGTAGGCAAGACCAGCAGCAACTGGACAGACCATTTAACAGGGGTAAGGGGGATCGTCAGAGGTTTTACAGTGACTCACACCACCTGAGAAGAGAGCGCCATGAGAAGGAGTGGGAGCAGGAACCCGAAAGGCACAGGCGCAGAGACAGAGCCCAGGACAAGGACAGAGACAGGAAGGGCAGGGACGAGGGGCATAAGGATAAAGAGCGGGCGCGGCTGCCTCATGGGGAGCGCGGGGTGGACGGCAGGGCGAGCAGGGAGAGCAGGAGTGCAGACAGGAAGCCCGACAAGCCGAAGGGCGAGGACCAGGAGAAGGACAAGGAGCGGGAGAAGAGTAAGCATAGAGAGGGAGAGAAGGACAGAGACAGGTACCACAAAGACAGGGACCATGCTGAGAGAGCTAAGAGCAAGAGGTAAAGCCGGCTGGCGGCTGCAGGGGTGCATTTAATAACTGTTCGATGTCGTGTCTTTGAAACTTTATGACTGCCTGCTAGGATCGTGCCATCTTTTGAATTTTTAATATTGGTGGTTTGCAGAAGAATAAATTGTGTGTGTTGGTGCAGAGTGCTCTGTGCCAGTTGCTCATCATCCCTTTTTCATACCAACAGCCCTAGTTACAGGAATTTAATATTTTTAAAAATTTACATCGCTGTATATTCAAAGATTTGTTTTATTAATATGCAATAAAGGCTTAGAAATTTTAGTTTTATTCCTTAATTGGTAAATATGGTTAACTGTGGAATATATTTACCACCTCTAGTGAATGTCCTTTCTATAATGACTAATTTGAGAGTAATGTGTACTCTGTAACTTTGTTTTAAATTGCACTGTTTTTAAAGAAACTCTAAAGGAGCAACAAAAAGCCAAGCAACTTCGTAATCAGATTATATTAATCATTTCATTTGGCAGTTTTTGACCAAGAATCAGAAGCCCAAGGAGTACATGTATTGCTTTTAATCTGCACTCACTGAAGGCGTTTATTATTGTGCTACAGCTTTGTGGTAGTCCATTATTTTCCTTTTCTTTTTGGCTTTTCAGAAACTTGAATACTTAAGCTTGTACATGATCTTGTGTTTTGCTATCCTTTTTACTGTAAAATGTAAATATTTTAAGGGATATTTTGATTCTAAATATGATAAAAGAATTTCTCACCTATTTTGTGTTGTGATTTGAAATTCAGTAGTAAAAGAGTTTCTTCTTTGAGGCTTTAAATACCTTTAGACATTGTTTTTCTCTTACTCAACCAAGAGCATATAGGTTGAGTAAGATGAGGGGAAAAATGATTTCTTTATCTTAGATTATAGGCTGTTGAGATAAATCATGTAGTTCTGATGAGACTAGAATTTAGAGTTACTGTTGAAAAACTGCAGCTGTAATCCAGTTTATAGGTATGTTTCTGAAAACTGGTACACCATCAAAATTTGATACACTGACTAATCATTGTAAGACCATAGAACTTTAATTTAAGAGAAACGTGTGAATTTCTTTGTAAAATGTGTAATTAACCCTAGCTTGTTTGGGGAGTAAATATAATGTTGGATGCTCATTTTTCTTGAAAGCACAGGTAGGCTATTGTTAATCCAAACCTAAGTTTATTTCCACCCTAAATTGCATAATACTATGTTGATTGCTTTAAAGTAGTAGCTACCAAATGATGCTAATCCTTGAGACTAAAAGGAGAGAAAGAAAAGCCAGTCTTTTTATTTACCTGTATTAGTGAAGAAAAATACACACGACTTCACAAAATTAGGAAGATGTTTGTTTTCCTAAAAAGTTTACAGATAGTGGGTTTTGAAACTGAATCAGCCTTGCTGTTTTTAACTGGAGAGAAAATGAGTGGAAATTCAAAACCAAATCATTTTGTCTAATTTGCAGCAACTTGAAATCCCTTTTTTTTGTCATCCTTATCCTCTGAAATTTATCATCACGTGGAGTCTGAAACAGGCTTCCCTGGTGACTCAGATGGTGAAGAATCCGCCTGCAGTGCAGGAGACCTGGGTTCATTCCCTGGGTCAGAAAGATACCCTGGGGAAGGATATGGCAACCCACTCCAGTGTTTTTGCTTGGAGAATCCCCATGGACCGAGGAGCCTGGCGGGCTACAGTCCATGGGGTCGCAAAGAGTCGGACACAACTGAGGGGCTAATCAAAGCATACAGCACAGGTTCTGAAACAGGAGGATTTGTATTTAAATAAAAGTGTGTGGGTTTTTTTTTTTTTTTTTTTGATTTGCACTTTTTCTTTTGGAAACTAGCTTGTTAGAAAACAAATTAGTGCAGATTAAAAAAAACTAAGGTCAGTCAGCTTTTGCATCATTATGAAGAAATTGTTACTAAGGTTTTACCAAAAAAAAAGCCCCTGAATCAAAGAAACCTTAGGTTTTTTATTTCACATATAATTATCCCTTGGTGATCAGTGGGGAACTGGTTCCTGGACCACCCCCCACCCCCCACCGATACCAAAATGCATGGATGCTCAAGTCCCTTATATAAAAGGGCATAAGTTTGCATATATCCTATGTACTTATATACTTCAAATCATGTCTATCTAGATTACTTACAATTTTGTAAGTCTAATACAATGTAAATACTATTTAAATAGTTGTAAATATGAGGCAAATGCTATGTAAATAGTTTCCAATGTACAGTAAACTCAGGTTTTAGTTTTTGGAATTTTCTGGCATTCCCCGCCCCCCCCCATCTAATGTTGAATTCAAAGATGAAAATCAAAAAAAAAAGAAAATCCACAGATGTGGAAAATCAACTATTTGTATCTCAGTAAATGTGCTTTCACTGATCCAACTGATCAGACAACAGGTTTCTTCTGCAAAATACAAGTAAAGAAGAATGGGTTAACCAACTGAGGAAAGCCTTTAAGTCAGTTTTTGATTACTCTTAGCAAATAGTTTTTATACATATAGCTGGGAAATGTACAATTCTTTGTTCATTTCTAGCAGAATCATGGTAGATTCCATATAGCTCTTTGTTAGTAATGACCATCCTCTGGGATTACAGGGCTACTGAATGCTGGAACCAGGTCTCTTAACCCCAGGGACTGACTACTGTGGAGAGTAAGTATGGGTATATTGAGTATTTTGAGGGTTTTGTGAGAAAAGAAAGGGAAAATGAGAAAAGTTTTCAGTGAGGAGCAGTAGCTCCAAAGCCATTCTCATGCTTCGTCTCACCTACCAACCTCCTTGCACAAACTAGTGAAAGTCATCTCTCTGTTTCTCCTGTTTTAAGAAAAGCTTGCTCTTTAAAAAGTTTGATGCTTTAAAAAATTTAGAACAATCTTATGATTAAACGTTTAAACACTTGTTAAGTAAAATGTACCAGGATGTCTCAGTGCTTACCAAGTCCACTCCTTGTAATCCTTGTGTTTGTAAGAAAGCCTCCATGTACCCTCTGTGGGTCAGACCTCATGCTGAGTGCTTTATGTGAACCTTGGTCAGCTTGCCAGGTGAAGACTTGCCTTAGAGCGGAGGAAACTGGTGCTCAGAAACCGGTACTGCCCCGAGGTTATATTGATGTTGTCAGAACTGGAATCCTAGCTCAGTTCTACTTTTTCTCCGAAGTCCAGTGGTGTGGTTGTGCTCTGAGGCTGGAGAATGGAAGAGGGACAGAAGCCTCATGAGTGCACTTGCCTTTCACAGCCCTTTTTCCTGCTGTCTCATCTACCCATGGACCACCCATGCCTCAGAGTGAGCAAGAAGACATGGCCAAAAGTCTGTGGGTTCTGTACAGATGTGCAAAGTTTGTATTCATTTCAAACCCTCATTTGCCAGTCCTCTTTTATTAGTTTCCTTTTGCTGCTCTGACAAATTATTACAAGCTTAGTGGCTTGAAATCATACAGATTTATCTTACACTTCTATGTAAAGTCTGATGGGTATCTCTGGTGTTAGAGAGTGCATTCCTTATCTGGAGGCTTTGAAAGTAACTCATTCCCTTTCGTTTTCCATCTTCTGGAGGCCACCCGCCTGCTTTGCCGTATAGCACCTCTCTCCATCTTCCAAGTCAGCGACATGAGTTTTACTCTCTGCCATGTCTGACCCTTCGTATTTCTTGTTCCACTTTTAATGACCCTTGTGAGCACAGTGGGTCTATAGTCCAGACAGTCCATTTAGTCCAGGGCAATCCTACTTTATGATCCAGTGATTGGCAACTTGAATTCCATCTGTGACCTTAATTCTTTCCCTGTGTAACCTAGCATATTTACACGTTCCAGGGATGGAGATTTACAACTTTGAGGGCCATTGTTTACATTATTAATTTGCTTAAATTATAGTGAATGAGATCTTAATTACAAGTCTTCTGGAGTTATAAAACATCTCAGTTCAGTCACTCAGTCGTGTCCGACTCTTTGCAACCCCATGAATTGCAGCATGCCAGGCCTCCCTGTCCATCACCAACTCCCAGAGTTCACTCAAACTCAGGTCCATTGAGTCAGTAATGCCATCCAGCCATGTCATCCTCTGTCGTCCTCTTTTCCTCCTGCCCCCAATCCCTCTTTTCCAGTGAGTCAACTCTTCACATGAGGTGGCCAAAGTACTGGAGTTTCAGCTTTAGCATCATTCCTTCCAAAGAACACCCAGGACTGATCTCCTTTGGAATGGACTGGTTGGATCTCCTTGCAGTCCAAGGGACTCTCAAGAGTCTTCTCCAACACTGCTGTTCTAAAGCATCAATTCTTTCGCACTCAGCTTTCTTCACAGTCCAACTCTCACATCCATATATGACTGCTGGAAAAACCATAGCCTTGACTAGATGGACCTTTGTTGGCAAAGTAATGTCTCTGCTTTTGAATAAAACATCTAAAGCCATGTAAATGCTTAAAAATTAAGGAAAAATACAAACAGAGAAGAAAATGGAGTGACAAGCTTCTTGAATATTAACATGTTTTTGTATGTGTGGTAACATAAAAGTCAAGTGTTGATTATGTTTATTGCACTTTGTGGTCATAAGTGGCAACCTGACCTAAAGTTTTCGAGGGATCTGAGGAGATGAATATAATGCAACTGATGTGTTCATACATTGAACTATTTGCTTTAATAAGACCTGGTTCTTCATCAGCAAGGTGCTAGAATGCACAGAACTTGATTTATGCCCAGTCACTGTTAAAAATACTGAAAACCGCTATATGTAACTTCACCAGTTAACAAGTAGTTTGTTTCCCAAAGCAAATCATGAGTAAAATTGGTTACTGCTATTATGAAGGTGCCAAACACCCTGATGTTTTGATTTGTTTCATAAAGAATTTCAATAATGTGTAGAGCAAGAGGGTACATGAATTTGTGAGTTGAAACAAAAATTATGTAAATAGAAGTGCAATTTCTTGGCTAAGGTGTTTCAGCTTACTTTAAAAAATGTTCTCATGTTTATATTCAACGCTTTTGTTACAAAAGCATCATGCCATTTGTAGTAAAATTATCTGAAAAGAATTATTTTTATTTTGTGCTGGAAAAGCATGTCACACAGGAAATCATCCTCAACACCGTCATCACTTTAGGATAGCAAAAACAAATAATGTTGATAATTTACCACAGGAAAATTTGGATTTTAAGATGAAAAAGTATTAACCATTTTGACATGAATTTTACCTACAGACTCTAGGTTGCAATTTTCAGTCTGTCTTGTGCCTATTCTTCAGGCATTTGCTCAGTTCTTGGAATTCTGTGGTGAGTAGTACCCTATTCAGTGCTTGCAGTGAGGTGTAGAAGGCATCTGAATGTAAGAAGCCAGCTGTGAGAAGCAGCTTTGAAGCAGCAGTTCTCAAAGATAACTAGTTTCAAGACCCCTTTACACTCTTAACAATTATTGAAACCTCTAAAGAGCTTTTGTTTTTATAAATTGTCATACTTAGCATATTAGAAATCAAAATTTTATTATGAGCACTTTTTTATTTTTTAAATTATTAATCTTAATTGGAGGCTAATCACTTTACAATGTTGTGGTGGTTTTTGCCATACATTGACATGAATCAGCCACGGGTGTACAGGTGTCCCCGATCCTGAACCCCCCTCCCCCATCCCTCCCCATCCCATCCCATCCCTCTGGATTGTCCCAGACAACCAGCTTTGAGTGCCCTAATTGTAAAAATAAATACTTGACAGTAATCTCATTCTGTGTTAATAACATTTTATATAAAATCCAAGGTAAGTCAATTTAGTTAACAGGTGGTTTTCATATTTGTATATCTCTAATATCTGATGACTGCTGGACTCTCTTCTGCATTTAATGTTTAGTAGTAATGTCATTTTGTTCGAAATATGAAGGAAATTTGACTTCCCACCAATTTTTGTTGAGAAAGGAATCTCTCTCTTTGTGGATCCCCTGAAAATATCTAGGGGTCCTCAGGGGTCCTTCAGCTATACTTTGGGAAGTGACTCTTTAAAGAAAAACCGAATGTGAAGGGTGTGTGGTTTAGGCGGAGCCTTCATAACCTTCCTAGAACAACTTTCTTGCCTTTATGCATAAAATGTGTACCTTTAAAAGTCAGCTATCAAAAAGAATTTATTTAGAGCATTTGTGATCTCAATAATTCCAAAGTTAAATGGTATGGATTAAGCAAATTTATGGCAGTTTTTCAGCATATGTTGGAGTTGTGTGGTTTCTGTTACAAAACCTTTGAATCAATGCATAGACATTCTGCAGTTTTGCCTTACATTATATTTTGCTCACACACTTTCGAATGTTGATGGTAATAGTATGTATGGGGGCATTTGTATCTTACCAAATGACACGAAAGTTCTTAGCTTTGGTTCTGGAGCCTTTCTAAACTAGCTTTCTGATGGCAGTACAGGGGCAAAAGTAAGTAAAAAAACATCTCAGATTCTGCAGTGATGTTCACCTAGCTTCTTTGTATAGACTGGAATCTGAACAGGCAGATTTTGCTTTTTAATAGCACTCGGAAGTTAAATGTGCATCAATCTTAGGTGTGTAAAATCTTTTCTCCATTTAATAGATAATTACAGAGTTTTTCTTTTCAATTTTACACATGCTCCTTATTACTAAGATTTTTTTCCTCCTCACTGTCCTGTTCTACCTGGTAGTACTTTCTGTCAGTCGTGTTGTCAGGTGGTTTTTTCGGTGGCAAAATTGTTGTAAATCCCAAACTGAAAATGTTAAGTAACAACAGCAATGATAACTACCTCCCGGTCTAAGTGGGGGGGGGTGGTGGTGCAAATGTTGTTCACAATTATGTTAGTAACAGATATATGGGCAAAATGGACTTCCTCAGTTATGCTTTTAAAGGTACAGATACCAGGACAAAAATTTTCAATAACATTAGTCAGAACCTGTTTTAAGCTCAATTTGGAGACCTGTAGAATTGAATAGTTAAACGTAAATGTTTAACTTAAAAATTTGAACAGTTATATAAGTACATGGCTTAAAATGTCAAGAAATTCTACAAGGTTTATAAACAAAACCCAAAGTAACTGCTTTCAAATCTGTTACACGTTTCTTAGGATATTTGCCTTTATATTTGTGAGTGACATGTATGTGCCTTTTTTTTTTTTTTTTTTTTTTTTACTTAACGAATATCTTTTGATAACTTGCTGTGGAAGACAAGGATTTAACCTTTACAAGCCAACTCTCCTTTCCCCCATTTTCCACCTCCCCACAATCACTCTGGTTTTTGGCTTAGGTCCATATTCAAATTTCACATTACTTCAATTGCAACTATTCATAGCTGAGCCGTGTAGTAGACTATGATATTTCCTTTCTTAATAATTTAAATTTTTCCTTTGGTTAATTACCTTTTACCTTTTTCTTATTTTTCTTTGTATCACTAATTTATTCTCATCTAAATTTCATTTAAAAACAATTTACAGATGAATAAACACCAATGGAGTGAAAACCAGGACTCAGATAAATTGGATGTTGGATAAAATGACCAAAGTCTTCAGCTATATTTTATAAGCTTATATAAAAAGAACTGTTAACATTTAAACTATTTTAGGTAATAGTAAACAGTTGATTCGAGTAAACGGTATGCCAGAGAAATAACTATCAATACATATATATATATAATATTTAAATTACTAATTTGTTAACCTAATCTTGTTCATCAGCATTACAAACATTGTATCCTGATTTAATTAACTCGATTTTTTTTTGTATCCTGAAAAAAATACATCTTTAATTTTGCCAGCAGAATTTCTTTAAAAAATCTCTTGAGTACCTTTTGGCCATATTCAAAGCCTCCTAGATAACAAATACCTTCATAGTTTAGAGCAGCACATTTTTTGTTTGTATCAGTATCCTCAGAATTAGGTTGTCATCTAGGTAGGCTTTAATAAGTGTCTGATTTTGAATTATGATTAAATGGTGCTATTTATTACAACAGAATGTCCCATTGTTATAAATCATAGATACAGAGATACTTTCTCCTAAGTTAACTGCTATTTTCAAGGTCTCATTGTGGAGGCCAATTGCCAGAAAACCATTTTCTTCATTTTGAGCTTTTCCTATCCATACAATTAAAACTTCAGTTTTAGTAGTACCAAAGTTTAAGGATATAGTAGTGAACTGAAGATTTCTCAGTCTGTAATCTGGATCAATGTATTTAATGTAAGGATTAGTCATGAATTTTGCAGTTGAAAAGGAAGTATTGTTTTCATAATACCTTCCCACCCAACCCAGAGCACAAACAACTGTAAGAAAATAATTGTTCAGGTATACATAGAGATTGGTGGAGGCAAAGATTATTCAAACAGTACAGACTGGTCACGTGTTTCCAGCCCAATGTGGCAAGCAGCTGCAAGAAAAAGTAGTGCCATTTACTGTACATTTACCCCTATTTTTGCACACATCATATCCAAAGGCTGTCCCATCACTGTCACCTACATTTGAGCCACCTTTTGCTCTAATTCAGGTAATTGTAATTCTTGATTATTTATAATAACTTCCCAGACACAACCTTGAAAACCTATGGGTTCATTTGCTGTTGCCATGGGATTTACAAAATTTAAGGATGATGTTTCTTCAATGTAAAAATCAGTATTTATGTCCAGGGAAGCTCATTTTAGTCTTGATGTTTTCTGTTACATTTATCCCATCCATATCCAGGTAGCTTTCTGCACCATCTCTTCCTGCTTTAATCACATGCCAAGTACTTCTATTAATAGTACTTTTTGGAGAGTTTCTAGAAGGATGGTTCTGTCACCAGGATTGTAGCTGATTTGAACAGAACCATTTACTAAAGATATATGTAAAAAATCACTTCCCTCACTTCATTAGAGCAGTTCTTCAGAGTGATTTCAGAGTCCTGGCTCCTACGTTTGAAGTCCTCAGAAAATCCATCAAATAAAAGTGGAGAAAGAAAAAACATTAAGATAGTTACTCACATATCCTGTATTCTTTTGTTCTGGAGTTGGCCACATATATTATCCCTATTTGTAAATGTTTCACAGTGAAGGAGTTTATTGTACCAAGTTAAAATGAGGTTTTTCTTTTAACTAGTTAAGGGTGAATGTGTAAAGCAATAAATTGGAGACTTTATTCCAAGGCACTGATGCTTTTTTTGATAAACTGGTGGGTGAGGGGGGATAAGTGACTGGAAAAAAATGCACAAACTAAAAGGTGAGAATTCTGTTTTATTTGATGAATTTTCTGAAGACTTGAAACCTGGGAGCCAGGACTGTGAAATCACTCTGAAGGACTGATAGAGTGAGAGGGCCAACCCGGATGTAATCAACGAAGACCAGGTAGTCAGAACATCAGAAGAGTACTGTTAAAGAAAACCCGACATCTCAAGGAAATAAGTGCTTTTCTATGTATGGGAGGATGCAAGAGTCTGGGCTCACTGAAATCATTCCTTTGATACGCTTGTCAGCGGTCTGGGGCCAGTATCCTGGTATCTTGTCCTCATCCTGAGTCTTTAGTGTGCACTGTTGGTTCAGGGACGAGGGGTGCAGTGGTGGTGGTGGTGGTGGTGGTGGCAGCTGCATCAACTGATGGCTAGACGGTGGGCATCCTGTACAGAGCTCGCCTAGGGAGGCTGTCGTGTGATGGCTGGATGGTTGCACCATCCTGTTTACTGATAAGGTAGCAGCATTTCTCCACATAACTGAGCCGTTAGTGGTGGTGCTCTGAAAATCCTGTATCTTGGGCTTTCCCAAAGTTTCAACCATGCTCTTGGCATCAAGTTCTATCTACAAGTACACAAACCTCTAGTTGAACTCTGCTTGAGTTATTTTAAAGGTACCTCAAGCTCCAAAGTTTCTCTCAATTTGTGAACTTCCTTCCATACACCTGGCCTTTCCAAACTCAGTCACTCAAGCCACCCAATTTTCAAATTTAAGTGTGATCATGGCCAACCTAGATAGCATATTCAAAAGCAGAGACATTACTTTGCCGACTAAGATCCTTCTAGTCAAGGCTATGGTTTTTCCTGTGGTATTGTGTGGATGTGAGTTGGACTGTGAAGAAAGCTGAGCGCTGAAGAATTGATGCTTTTGAACTATGGTGTTGGAGAAGACTCTTGAGAGTCCCTTGGACTGCAAGGAGATCCAACCAGTCCATTCTGAAGGAGATCAGCCCTGGGATTTCTTTGGAAGGAATGATGCTAAAGCTGAAACTCCAGTACTTTGGCCACCTCATGCAAAGAGTTGACTCATTGGAAAAGACTCTGATGCTGGGAGGGGTTGGGGGCAGGAGGACAAGGGGACAACAAAGGATGAGATGGCTGGATGGCATCACCGACTCGATGGATGTGGGTTTGGGTGAACTGAGGGAGTTGGTGATGGACAGGGAGGCCTGGTGTGCTGCAATTCAAGGGGTCGTGAAGAGTTGGACACGACTGGTTGGACACGACTGAGCGACTGAACGGAACTGATGGGTGTATATAATCAAATGGATTTTACTAACATTTTGTTCATTGTAAACATGTTTTTTCTGTCCGCTTCTCTCCTGCCACTTTAAATTTACTATCCTCTCTAGCTTAATTTTTTGTATTTTATTGTTCAGTTTGCTCATTTCAAAGTATTAAATCTTAAGCAGAAACAAAACAAGGTTTATCTTTTAAAAACTTTTTTCCAAAATTAGAGATCTAAAATCAACTAGGGTAATTTTTATCTTGTTTTAACATTGTGTACTATTTGAAATTGTTCAAGTCATTAAACTCTAAAGAGAAACAGAAACCTTGTTAAAAGTTAAGAGTTTGTTTTTCACCATATGAAAACTTAACTAGCTGCTGCTGTCTAATGTGGGTTTTGACATTGTGTATTAAGTGTTTGGGCATTTTTACTAATAGATCTTAGCAGAGGATTAACTAGAAGCCTTGGTTAATGTTTACAGCAGACAACTCTTAGAGAAGGTCGAAGTACGGGGCAGTCACCTGTATTTTATACAACTTAAAGCAATGAAACATACTTTGCTGCTGCTGCTGCTTAGTCACTTCAGTCGTGTCCGATTCTATGTGACCCTATGGACTGCAGTATGCCAGGCTCCTCTGTCCATGGGATTCTCTCGGCAAGAGTACTAGAATGGGTTGCCATACCCTCCTCCAGGGGATCTTCCTGACCCAGGGATCGAACCTGGGTCTCCTGCATTGCAGGCAGATTCTTTACTGCTGAGCCACCAGGGAAGCCTGTAACATCTTATCACCTGATTATTAATAAGTTTATGTTTTTCATCTGATAATTACCTTCAAGTTAATCCAAGCCTGAGAATGTAGATATAGATTTAATATTTTAAGCTTTTCGTGAATTCCTTACATGAGTGTCAAATGCAGCACCAATTATGACATGAAACTGATAAATCTCTTCATCTTTGTAAATAGTGTCTAATGGACTGAACAAGGAAAATCTTGACTGTTATGAACTGAAATGCAAAGCCATTTAATAACAGATGTAAGAAGATGTGCTTTTTTTCTGTGTGTGTTAATGTAAATGAGCTTGTTATTTTATATACATAAACATAATGATGTATCTATCTCCCGGGGTTTGCTCAAACTCCTGTCCGTGGAATCAGTGATGCCATCCAACCACCTCATCTTCTGTCGTCCCCTTCTCCTGTCTTCAGTATTTCCCAGCATCAGAGTCTTTTCCAGTGAGTCAACTCTTCGCATCAGGTGGCCAAAGTATTGGCGCTTCAGGCTTGGTATCAGTCCTTCCAATGAATAGTCAGGGTGGATGTCCTTTGGGATTGACTGGTTTCATCTCCTTTCTGTCGAAGGGACTCTCAAGAATCTTCTCAAACACCACAATGCAAAAGCCATCAATTCTTTGGTGCTCAGCCTTCTTTATGGTCCAACTCTCACATCCATACATGAAAAACCATACTGGAAAAACCATAGCTTTGACTAGACAGACCTTTGATGGCAAAGAAATGTCTCTGCTTTTTAATATGCTCTCTAGGTTGGCCATAGCTTTTCTTCCAAGGAGCAAGCGACTTTTAATTTCATGGCTGTACTCACCACGTTTAGTGTTAAGTAATTAATCTAGTTTTTTTCCTCTTCTCCCTCTGGGTCAGGCCTGTGCTAACTTGTCTTTTAGACTGATAGCTATCATAAGTATTCATCCCAGAGGCATTTGCTGATTTTTAAGCAAATACATTCATTTTGGCTTACTGAAATTTAGAATGACAGAGGTTAAGATCACCCAGTGTGGTTGCTAAGGATGCAAAGACCTGTACCTCATGGCTAGAATATCTGATTTACTAAAACTGAGATGAGGTCTCAGAAGTATATTTTAATAAACACCAGTATTTCTGACTTAAACGCGGCATCAATTGTATTCAGTATTTTCACAGATACTGAGTTAAAGTTTAAGAATACAGAGGAGGTTTATAAAGTGTATGTCCTTTTGAAATTATTACTAAAGCAATACAAAATTCATTGTAAGACGTTTAAACAATATAGAAGAGTGTAAAGTAAAAGGGTGAATTTCACTGTTCTTTCTCTTAATTCCCAGGAATCATTATTAACAATTTGTTTCAATGCACATACAGTTAATATATACTAGTATAAGTATACATATTTAATATATGTATATATCTAGATATATACATATATTAATGTATATATCATATAAATGAAACCATAGCTATAAACTATACATAGTATACTTATTTTTTTTTACTCCACATGAAAGTTTGATGTTAATGAGTTTTGCCTATTGCTTCTTTTAAATACTTGCAAAATATTTTTAAAAATAGACCTGGTTAAAAATAGTCCATGGTTTACATGGGACGACAGAGGATGACATGGTTGGATGGCATCACTGACTCAATGGACGTGAGTTTGAGTGAACTCCAGGAGTTGGTGATGGACAGGGAGGCCTGGCGTGGTGCAGTTCATGGAGTCACAAAAGAGTCGGACATGACTGAGCAACTGAACTGAACTGAACTTACATTAGGGTTCACTTAGTGTACATTCTGAGGATTTTGACAAATATATAATGACATATATTTGCCATTATAGTATGCAGAATAGTTTTACTGTCCTAAAAATTCTCTTTGCTTGGACACCTCCCTCCCCTTCTATTGGTAATTACTGATATTTTTATTGTCCTCATACTTTTGTTTTTCCAGCATGCCATAGAATTGGAATCACACAGTATGTAGCCTTTTCAGGTTGGCTTTTCTCAGTTCAGTTCAGTCCACTCGCTCAGTTGTTTCCAACTCTTTGTGACTCTGTGAACCGCAGCACGCCAGGCCTCCCTGTCCATCACCAACTCCCTCAGTTCACCCAGACCCATGTCCATTGAGTCAGTGATGCCATCCAACCATCTCATCCTCTGTCATCCCCTTCTCCTCCTGCCCTCAAAGTTTCCCAGCATCAGGGTCTTTTCAAATGAGTCAGCTCTTTGCATCAGGTGGCCAAAGTATTGGAGTGAAACATCAGTCCTTCCAATAAACATCCAGGACTGATCTCCTTTAGGATGCACTGGTTGGATCTCCTTGCAGTCCAAGGGACTCTCAAGAGTCTTCTCCAAAACCACAGTTCAAAAGCATCAATTCTTCAGTGCTCAGCTTCCTTTATAGTCCAACTCTCACATCCATACATGACCACTGGAAAAACCATAAGATGAAGTCGCTCAGTTGTGTCTGACTCTTTGTGACCCTGTGGACTGTAACCTACTAGGCTTCTCCGTCTGTGGGATTCTCCAGGCAAGAATACTGGAGTGGATTGCCATTTCCTTCTCCAGGGGATCTTCCCGACCCAGGGATCGAACCCAGGTCTCCCGCATTGGAGGCAGACGCTTTAACCTCTGAGCCACCAGGGAAGGCTATAGCCTTGACTAAACAGACCTTTGTTGACAAGTAATGTCTCTGCTTTTTAATATGCTATCTAGGTTGATCATAACTTTCCTTCCAAGGAGTAAGCATCTTTTAATTTCATGGCTGCAGTCACCATCTGCAGTGATTTTGGAGCCCAGAAAAATAAAGTCAACCACTGTTTGCACTATTTCCCCATCTATTTTCAATGAAGTGATGGGACTGGATGCTATGGTCTTAGTCTTCTGAATGTTGAGCTTTACGCCAACGTTTTCACTCTCCTGTTTCACTTTCATCAAGAGACTCTTTAGTTCTTCAATTTCTGCCATAAGGGTGGTGTCATCTGCATATCTGAGGTGATTGATATTTCTCCCAGCAATCTTGATTCCAGCTTGTGCTTCTTCCAGCCCAGCATTTCTCATGATGTACTCTGCATATAAGTTAAATAAGCAGGGTGACAGTATACAGCCTTGATGTACTCCTTTTCCTATTTGGAACCTGTCTGATGTTCCATGTCCAGTTCTAACTGTTACTTCCTGACCTGCATACAGGTTTCTCAAGAGGCAGGTCAGGTGGTCTGGTATTCCCAACTCTCAGAATTTTCCAGTTTATTGTGATCCACATAGTCAAAGGCTTTGTTACAGTCAATAGAGCAGAAATAGAAGTTTTTTCTGGAACTCTTTTGCTTTTTCCATGATCCAGCGGATGCTGGCAATTTGATCTCTGCTTCCTCTGCCTTTTCTAAAACCAGCTTGAACATCTGGACGTTCACGGTTCATGTATTGCTGAAGCCTGGCTTGGAGAATTTTAAGCATCACTTTACTAGCGTGTGAGATGAGTGCAACTGTGCAGTAGTTTGAGCATTCTTTGGCATTGCCTTTCTTTGGGATTGGAATGAAAACTGACCTTTTCCAGTCCTTTGGCCACTACTGAGTTTTACAGATTTGCTGCCATATTCACAGAGCATCATCGTTTAGGATTTGAAACAGGTCAGCTGGAGTTCCATCACTTCCACTAGCTTTGTTTGTAGTGATGGTTCCTAAGGCCCACTTGACTTCACATTCCAGGATGTCTGGCTCTAAGTGAGTGATCACACCATCGTGATTATTTTGGTTGTGAAGATCTTTTTGTACAGTTCTGTGTATTCTTGCCATCTCTTCTTAAATCTTCTTCTGTTATGTCCCTACCATTTCTGTCCTTATTGAGCCCATCTTTGCATGAAATGTTCCCTTGGTGTATCTAATTTTCTTGAAGAGATCTCTAGTCTTTCCCATTCTATTGTTTTCCTCTACTTCTTTGCATTGATTGCTGAGAAAGTTTTCTTATCTCTCCTTGCTCTTCTTTGGAACTCTGCATTCAAATCGGCATATCTTTCCTTTTCTCCTTTGCTTTTCGCTTCCCTGTTTTCACAGCTATTTATACGGCCCCCTCAGACAGCCATTTTGCTTTTTGCATTTCTTTTTCTTGGGGATGTTCTTGATCCCTGTCTCCTGTAAAATGTCATGAACTTCCGTCCATAGTTCATCAGGCACTCTATCAGATCTAGTCCCTGTCATGATAGTTCATTTTCAACGATGAAAAATATGTAATTATCTGGATGAATCACTACTTATTTATCCATTTACTGGCTTAAGGACATCCTAACTACTTCCAAGTTTGGGCAGTTTTGAATAAAGTTTCTAGAAACATCTGTGCACAGGTGTGTGTGTGTGTGTGTGTGTGTGTGTGTGTGTGTGTGTGTGTGTATACAAGTTTTTAACTCATTTGGTTAAATACCAAGGAGTGTTCTTGCTGGATCAACTTAAGAGCATGTTTAGCTTTGTAAGAATCGCCCACTGTAAAGTAGCTGCAGCATTTTGCATTCCTGGTAGCAGTGAATGATCATTCCTGTTGTTCTACACCTCTGCCAGCATTTGGTGTAATTTGCAGTTCCTTTATGTTAGAGAAGACTCTTGAGAGTCCCTTGGACTGCAAGGAGATCCAACCAGTCCATTCCAAAGGAGATCAGTCCTGGGTGTTCTTTGGAAGGAATGATGCTAAAGCTGAAATTCCAGTCATTTGGCCACCTCATGCGAAGAGTTGACTCATTGGAAAAGACTGATGCTGGGAGGGATTGCAGGTAGGAGGAGAACGGGACAACAGAGGATGAGATGGCTGGATGGGATCACCGACTCGATGGATGTAAGTCTGAGTGAACTCTGGAAGATGGTGATGGACAGGGAGGCCTGGCGTGCTGCGATTCATGGGATCACAAAGAGTTGGACACGACTGAGTGACTGAACTGAACTGAATGACATATGATGCGGAACATTTTCCTCTGCATGTTTTCCATCTCTATGTCTTTAGTGAAGCGTATGTTCACATCCTTTGCCATTTTTAAATTGGGCTTTTCATTTTCTTGTAGGTGAGTTTTACAAGTTCTTTGCATATTTTGTATAACAGTCCTCTCTCAGATATCTTTTTGCAGATATTTTCTCCACAGTCTTGTGGCTTATCTTCTCACTATTTTGAAAGTGCCCTTTGCAGAGCAGACGTTTTTAATGATCCAACTTAATTCTTTCTCTCATGAATCCTGCCTGTGGTGGTGTATCTAAAGTCAGTACCAAACTCAATGTTATTTAGATTTTTCTCATATCTAATAGGAGTTTTACAGTTTTGCATTTTATATTTAGCTCTGTAATCCATTGTGAGTTAATTTTTGGGAAGATAATATCTGTCTAGACTTTTTTGCATATGCACATCTAGTTTTTCAGCACCATTGTTTGAAAGACTATCCTTTATTCCATTGTATTCCTTTTGCTTTTTGTCAAAATTAATTGACTATATTTGTGTGGGCATACAATTTTATATGGCTTTCCCAGGTGGTGCTAGTGGTAAAGAACCCAGAACCCACCTGCCAGTGGAGGAGATAAAAGAGACGTGGGTTCAATTGCTGGGTCGGGAATATCCCTTGGAGAAAGAAATGGCAATCTGCTCCTGTATTCTTGCCTGGGAAATTCCATGGACAGAGGAGCCTGTTAGGCTGTAGTTCATAGGGTTGCAAAGAGTCAGACATGACTGAGTGCACACACACACACACACACACACACACACAATTTTATTCAGTTCAGTTCAGTCGCTCAGTCGTGTCCGAATCTTTGCGACCCCATGAATCGCAGCACGCCAGGCCTCCCTGTCCATCACCATCCCGGAGTTCACTCAGACTCACGTCCATCGAGTCCCTGATGCCATCCAGCCATCTCATCCTCGGTCGTCCCGTTCTCCTCCTGCCCCCAATCCCTCCCAGCATCAGAGTCTTTTCCAATGAGTCAACTCTTCACATGAGGTGGCCAAAGTACTGGAGTTTCAGCTTTCGCATCATTTCTTCCAAAGAAATCCCAGGGTTGATCTCCTTCAGAATGGACTGGTTGGATCTCCTTGCAGTCCAAGGGACTCTCAAGAGTCTTCTCCAACACCACAGTTCAAAAGCATCGATTCTTTGGCGCTCAGCCTTCTCTCACATCCATACATGATCACAGGAAAAACCATAGCCTTGACTAGACGGACCTTAGTCGGCAAAGTAATGTCTCTGCTTTTGAATATACTCTCTAGGTTGGTCATAACTTTTCTTCCAAGGAGTAAGCGTCTTTAATTTCATGGCTGCAGTCACCATCTACCGTGACTTTGGAGCCCCCCAAAATAAAGTCTGACACGGTTTCCACTGTTTCTCCCATTTCCCATGAAGTGATGGGACCAGATGCCATCATCTTCTTTTTCTGAATGCTGAGCTTTAAGCCAACTTTTTCACTCTCCTCTTTCACTTTCATCAAGAGGCTTTTTAGCTCCTCTTCACTTTCTGCCATAAGGGTGGTGTCATCTGCATATCTGAAGTTATTGATATTTTTCCCAGCAATCTTGATTCCAGCTTGTGCTTCTTCCAGTCCAGCGTTTCTCATGATGTACTCTGCATAGAAGTTAAATAAGCAGGGTGACAGTATACAGCCTTGAAATACTCCTTTTCCTATTTGGAACCAGTCTGTTGTTCCATGTCCAGTTCTAACTGTTGCTTCCTGACCTGCATACAGATTTCTCAAGAGGCAGGTCAGGTGGTCTGGTATTCCCATCTCTTTCAGAATTTTCCACAGTTTACTGTGATCCACACAGTCAAAGGCGTTGGCATAGTCAATAAAGCAGAAATAGATGTTTTTCTGGAACTCTCTTGCTTTTTTGATGATCCAGTGGATGTTGGCAATTTGATCTCTGGTTCCTCTGCCTTTTCTAAAACCAGCTTGAACATCAGGGAGTTCACAGGTCACGTATTGCTGAAGCCTGGCTTGGAGAATTTTGAGCATTACTTTACTAGCGTGTGAGATGAGTGCAATTGTGTGGTAGTTTGAGCATTCTTTGGCATTGCCTTTCTTTGGGATTGGAATGAAAACTGACCTTTTCCAGTCCTGTGGCCACTGCTGAGTTTTCCAAACTTGCTGGCATATTGAGTGCAGCACTTTCACAGCATCATCTTTCAGGATTTGAAACAGCTCCACTGGAATTCCATCACCTCCACTAGCTTTGTTCATAGTGATGATTTCTAAGGCCCACTTGACTTCACATTCCAGGATGTCTGACTCTAGATTAGTGATCACATCATCATCATTATCTGGGTCATGAAGATCTTTTTTGTGCAGTTCTTCCATGTATTCTTGCCACCTCTTCTTAATATCTTTTGCTTCTGTTAGGTGCATACCATTTCTGTCGTCTATCGAGCCCATCTTTGCATGAAATGTTCCCTTGGTATCTCTAACTTTCTTGAAGAGATCTCTGGTTTTTCCCATTCTATTGTTTTCCTCTATTTCTTTGCATTGATTGCCAAAGAAGGCTTTCTTATCTCTTCGTGCTTTTTTTGAAACTCTGCATTCTGATGCTTATATCTTTCCTTTTCTCCTTTGCTTTTCGCCTGTCTTCTTTTCATAGCTATTTGTAAGGCCTCCCCAGACAGCCATTCTGCATTTTTGCATTTCTTTTCCATGGGGATGGTCTTGATCCCTGTCTCCTATACAGTGTCACGAACCTCATTCCATAGTTCATCAGGCACTCTATCTATCAGATCTAGGCCCTTAAATCTATTTCTCACTTCCACTGTATAATCATAAGGGATTTGATTTAGGTCATACCTGAATGGTCTAGTGGTTTTCCCTACTTTCTTCAATTTGAGTCTGAGTTTGGTAATAAGGAGTTCATGATCTGAGCCACAGCCAGCTCCTGGTCTTGTTTTTGTTGACTGTATAGAGCTTCTCCATCTTTGGCTGCAAAGAATATAATCAGTCTGATTTTGATGTTGACCATCTGGTGATGTCCACGTGTAGAGTCTTCTCTTGTGTTGTTGGAAGAGGGTGTTTGCTATGACCAGTGCATTTTCTTGGCAAAACTCTATTAGTCTTTGCCCTGCTTCATTCCACATTCCAAGGACAAATTTGTCTGTTACTCCAGGTATTTCTTCACTTCCTACTTTTGCATTCCAGTCCCCTATAATGAAAAGGACATCTTTTTTGGGTGTTAGTTCTAAAAGGTCTTGCAGGTCTTCATAAAACTGTTCAACTTCAGCTTCTTCAGCATTACTGGTTGGGGCATAGACTTGGATAACTGTGATATTGAATGGTTTGCCTTGGAGATGAACAGAGATCATTCTGTCATATTTGCCTTGATTCATGGACCTGACATTCCAGGTTCCTATGCAATATTGCTCTTTACAGCATTGGATCTTGCTTCTATCGCCACTCACATCCGCACCTGGGTATTGTTTTTACTTTGGCTCCATCCCTTCATTCTTTCTGGAGTTATGTCTCCGCTGATTTCCAGTAGCATATTGGGCACCTAATGACCTGGGGAATTCCTCTTTTGGTATCCTATCATTTTGCCTTTTCATACTGTTCATGGAGTTCTCAAGGCAAGAATACTGAAGTGACTTGCCATTCCCTTGAAGAGATACCCCACGCCCAAGGTAAGAGAAACCCAAGTAAGATGGTAGGTGTTGCAAGAGGGCATCAGAGGGCAGACACACTGAAACCATACTCACAGAAAACTAGTCAGTCTAATCACACTAGGACCATAGCCTTGTCTAACTCAATGAAACCAAGCCGTGCCTGCAAGGCAACCCAAGACAGGCGGGTCATTGTGGAGAGGTCTGACAGAATGCGGTCCACTGGAGAAGGGAATGGCAAGACACTTCAGTATTCTTGCCTTGAGAACCCCGTCAACACTATTTTATAGGATGGGTATAAATTAATTTCCTTAGCAGTTCCCTCACTGAAGGACATCTCAGCCATTTCATCTGGCTTCTTATTCTATCTCTAGCTGCATGTGCCTCTGTCTTCTAAATTTTATAATTCCTCAGTGCTTTCCTGGCTTCTTCCCTCTTTTTTCTTTCTATTGGTGATCTCTCATCTAGTTCTGTGGACTCAAAAACCACATCACAGCTCCTGGAAAATTTGTGTCCATCTAAACCTTTTCTCTGAGCTCAATCTCATGCAGCCATCTTTATCACTGATAAATTGTCCTGGATATCTCAGTCATATCAAACTTAGCATGTTTTAAGTTGTACTGCTCAGAAATATTCCTCCCCCAGATTTCCTAAGGTAAGTAAATAGATCCATCATCTTCTGACAGCTTCATGCAGAAAACAAGTCACCCTAATTGCACATCCAATTGCATCCAGTTTCCTCTCCATTTGACAGTATAATGCATCAGCAGATCTTGGAGATCCTATCTAGAATATGTTTGTCCAAAACTTTCCATTGCCATTCTTCAGATTGAGGTCACTGTTATCTCTTGATTCAGTTCAGTTCAGTCGCTCAGTCGTGTCCGACTCGTTGCGACCCTATGAATCCCAGTACGCCAGGCTTCCCTGTCCATCACCAACTCCCGGAGTTCACTCAAACTCACATCCATCGAGTTAGTGATGCCATCCAGCCATATCATCCTCTGTCGTCCCGTTCTCCTCCTACCCCCTATCCCTCCCAGCATCAGAGTCTTTTCGAATGAGTTAACTCTTCACATGAGGTGGCCAAAGTACTGGAATTTCAGCTTTAGCATCATTCCTTCCAAAGAACACCCATGACTGATCTTTAGAATGGGCTGGTTGGATCTCCTTGCAGTCCAAGGGACTCTCAAGAGTCTTCTCCAACACCACAGTTCAAAAGCATCAATTCTTCAGTGCTCAGCTTTCTTCACAGTTCAACTGTCACATCCATACATGACTACTGGAAAAACCAAGCATGGACCTTTGTTGGCAAAGTAAGGTCTCTGCTTTTGAATATGCTATCTAGGTTGGCCATAACTTTCCTTCCAAGGAGTAAGCATCTTTTAATTTTATGGCTGCACGCACCATCTGCAATGATTTTGGAGCCCCCCTAAATAAGTCTGACACTGTTTCCACTGTTTCCCCATCTATTTCCCATGAAGTGGTGGGACCAGATGCCATGATCTTCGTTTTCTGAATGTTGAGCTTTAAGCCAACTTTTTCACTCTCCTCTTTCACTTTCAAGAGGCTTTTTAGTTCCTCTTCACTTTCTGCCGTAAGGGTGGTGTCATCTGCATATCTGAGGTTATAGATATTTTTCCCAGCAATCTTGATTCCAGCTTGTGCTTCTTCCAGCCCAGCGTTTCTCATGATATAGTCTGCATAGAAGTTAAATAAGCAGGGTGACAGTATACAGCCTTGAAATACTCCTTTTCCTGTTGGAACCAGTCTGTTGTTCCATGTCCAGTTCTAACTGTTGCTTCCTGATGTGCATATAGGTTTCTCAAGAGGCAGGTCAGATGGTCTGGTATTCCCATCTCTTTCAGAATTTTCCACAGTTTATTGTGATCCACACAGTCAAAGGCTTTGGCATAGTCAATAAAGCAGAAATAGATGTTTTTCTGGAACTCTCTTGCTTTTTCCATGATCCAGCGGATGTTGGCAATTTGATCTCTGGTTCCTCTGCCTTTTCTAAAACCAGCTTGAACATCTGGAAGTTTACAGTTCACATATTGCTGAAATCTTGTTTAGAGAATTTTGAGCATTACTTTCCTAGTGTGTGAGATGAGTGCAATTGTGCGGTAGTTTGAGCATTCTTTGGCTTTGCCTTTCTTTAGAATTGGAATGAAAACGGACCTTTTCCAGTCCTGTGGCCACTGCTGAGTTTTCCAAATTTGCTGGCATATTGAGTGTAGCACTTTCACAGCGTCATATTCCAGGATTTGAAATAGCTCAACTGGAATTCCATCACCTCCATTAGCTTTGTTCGCAGTGATGCTTTCTAAGGCCCACTTGACTTAACATTCCAGAATGTCTGGCTCTAGGTGAATGATCACACCATCGTGTTTATCTTGGTCATGAAGATCTTTTTTTGCACAGTTCTTTTGTGTATTCTTGCCACCTCTTCTTAATATCTCTGCTTCTGTTAGGTCCATACCATTTCTGTCCTTTATCAAGCCCATCTTTGCATGAAATATTCCCTTTGTATCTCTAATTTTCTTGAAGAGATTTCTCGTCTTTCCCATTCTGTTGTATTCTGAGGGGAAAACAAAGCCATTTTGCTCTTTTGCATTTCTTTTCCACGGGGATGGTCTTGATCCCTGTCTCCTGTACAATGTCTCGGACCTCTGTCCATAGTTCATCAGGCACTCTGTCTGTCAGATCTAGTCCCTTAAGTCTATTTCTCATTTCTACTGTATAGTCATAAGGGATTTGATTTAGGTCATATCTGAATGGTGTACTGGTTTTCTTTACTTTCTTCACTTTCAGTCTGAATTTGGCCATAAGGAGTTCATGATCTGAGCCACAGTCAGCTCCTGGTCTTGTTTTTTCCTGACTGTATAGAGCTTCTCCATCTTTGGCTGCAAAGAATAGAATCAATCTGATTTTGGTGTTAACCATCTGGTGATGTCCATGTGTAGAGTCTTCTCTTGTGTTGTTGGAAGAGGGTGTTTGCTATGACCAGTGGATTCTCTTGGCAAAACTCTATTATCCTTTCTTTAAAATATATCATATAGTCGTCTTTAGTTTCCATAACCTAGGAGGCTAGATAGCATGGTTAACTCTATCTCCATCATGAAAATAAGTAGAAATGTTGGAGAAATGATTTTAAAACACCTTTTTAGATAAATTGATGATTTGGGAAGAAAGAACACTAAGAGGCAAAACAGATAATAACAGAAACAAAAGAACGAAGTGAAAAAAATGGAAATAGAAGCTTAGTAAATATGATGATAAAATCAGATTTTGCCGTCAGGTTATTTTTCAAGCCTGTTAAGCTTCACAATTCAACTCTCCAAGGAAAAAATACATTATACTGTACTTAAATACTGCAGATATTAAAAAGATGAGAGATTCTAATGGCATATTTATGGCAATAAATTGGAAGATTAAGAGAAATCAATGAATTCCTAAAGACATACAGCTTATAAAAACTGAATTAATTAAAAAAACACATGGTTGTGTCCATAAGAATTAAGGCAATTGAATCAGTTATCAAAATTTTCCCACAGAGACACATCAGGCCAAGATGATTATACTAGTTCTGCCAATTAAAGAGAAATAATTACCATCCTACACAAACTCTTCCACATACATGAAAGATATAATACTCTATGATTCATATTTTGAGTATAGCGTAAGCCTGATATAAAACTCTGTGAAGGACACTATCAGTTTATTTATTTATTTATTTTTAATTTATTTTTTTAATTTTAAAATCTTTAATTCTTGCATGCGTTCCCAAACATGAACCCCCCTACCACCTCCCTCCCCATAACATCTCTCTGGGTCATCCCCATGCACCAGCCCCAAGCATGCTGTATCCTGCGTCAGACATGGACTGGGGTTTCGATTCTTACATGATAGTATACATATTAGAATGCCATTCTCCCAAATCATCCCACCCTCTTCCTCTCCCTCTGAGTCCAAAAGTCCGTTATACACGTCTGTGTCTTTTTTGCTGTCTTGCATACAGGGTCATCATTGCCATCTTTCTAAATTCCATATATATGTGTTAGTATACTGTATTGGTGTTTTTCTTTCTGGCTTACTTCACTCTGTATAATCGGCTCCAGTTTCATCCATCTCATCAGAACTGATTCAAATGAATTCTTTTTAACAGCTGAGTAATACTCCATTGTGTATATGTACCACAGCTTTCTTATCCATTCATCTGCTGATGGACATCTAGGTTGTTTCCATGTCCTGGCTATTATAAACAGTGCTGTGATGAACATTGGGGTACATGTGTCTCTCTCAATTCTGGTTTCCTCGGTGTGTATGCCCAGCAGTGGGATTGCTGGGTCATAAGGGAGTTCTATTTGCAATTTTTTAAGGAATCTCCACACTGTTCTCCATAGTGGCTGTACTAGTTTGCATTCCCACCAACAGTGTAGGAGGGTTCCCTTTTCTCCACACCCTCTCCAGCATTTATTGCTTGCAGATTTTTGGATCGCAGCCATTCTGACTGGTGTGAAGTGGTACCTCATTGTGGTTTTGATTTGCATTTCTCTAATAATGAGTGATGTTGAGCATCTTTTCATGTGTTTGTTAGCCATTCGTATGTCTTCTTTGGAGAAATGTCTATTTAGCTCTTTGGCCCATTTTTTGATTGGGTCGTTTATTTTTCTGGAATTGAGCTGCATAAGTTGCTTGTATATTTTTGAGATTAGTTGTTTGTCAGTTGCTTCATTTGCTATTATTTTCTCCCATTCAGAAGGCTGTCTTTTCACCTTGCATATATTTTCCTTTGTTGTGCAGAAGCTTTTAATTTTAATTAGATCCCATTTGTTTATTTTTGCTTTTATTTCCAGAATTCTGGGAGGTGGATCATAGAGGATCCTGCTGTGATTTATGTCTGAGAGTGTTTTGCCTATGTTCTCCTCTAGGAGTTTTATAGTTTCTGGTCTTACATTTAGATCTTTAATCCATTTTGAGTTTATTTTTGTGTGCAGTGTTAGAAAGTGATCTAGTTTCATTCTTTTACAAGTGGTTAACCAGTTTTCCCAGCACCACTTGTTAAAGAGATCAGTTTAGTTTAATTGCTCAGTTGTGTCTGACTCTTTGTGACCCCATGGACTACAGCATACCAGGCTTCCCTGTCCATCATCAACTCCCGCAGTTCACCCAAACTCATGTCCATTGAGTCTGTGATGTCATCCAACCATCTCATCCTCTGTCATCCCCTTGTCCTTCTGCCTTCAATCTTTCCCAGCATCCGGGTCTTTTCCATTGAGTTAGTTCTTTGCATCAGGTGGCCAAAGTATTGGAGTTTCAGCCTCAGCATCAGTCCTTCCACTGGATTTCCACTGCAGAAGACAGTGGCAAACTACTTCAGTATTCTTGCCTTGAGAACCCTATGACAGTATGATGGACAGTATGAGAGGGGATAGCTATAGAGTGATCTCACCTAGCTGTTAGAATTCTAAACAGAATACTATCAAACAGAATCCAACTTTATGTGTGAAAAAAGATATGTCATAACCAATTTGAGTTTATCACAGGGTTACAAATTTAATTTATCATTAGGAAATCAACCAACATAATTGACCATGTGTATGTATGCATGGGAGCTTTGCAACCCCAAGAACTATAGTCTGACAGGCTCCTCTGTCAATGGAATTTTCCAGGCAAGAATACTGAAGTGGGTTGCCATTTCCTTCTCCAGGGGATCTTCCCAACCCAAGGATCAAACCCATGTCTCTTGAGTGTCCTGCATTGTCAGGTGGGTTCTTTACTAGCTGAACCATCAGGGAAGCCCTGATAACTCACTACATTAAAGGAGAAAAATCATATGGTTATCTCAGTCTATCCAAGAATATTTGATAAAATTCAACATCAAATTAACGATGAAAACTCAACAAATTAGGGCTAGAATTTTGTTTCCTAACAAAGGGGGATTACCAAATACCTGTAACGAAATTTACCATAATTAATACTGAAATGTTAAAAATATTCTTTTTAAGATGAACAAATTATGTGTCCACAAAAAGAAATAATATGTATAAGATTGGAAAGGAAGAAAAGACTGTCATTATTCTTAGATGAAATATTTATTTATTGAAAAAAATAATCTTTAATAATATATCTATCAAAATTGATAAGATTTAAAACCAGGTTACTTAAAAAAAACTCTATATGAAAAAGCTAATTATCTTTCCAAATGTCAGTAAGAAAATGTATTAAATAGTTTGAAAATGTATAAATCTCACAAAACTCATGTAGGATTTTGGGGAGAGAACTGTAAAACTGTAAAATTCAAAACATGTAAACAGAGACATTCATGAATCAAAAAGGTAAAGCACTGTGCCTACAGAGAAGCAGCAAATAAGTCATGTGATATGACGGCAGGAGCAGATCACACTGGAAATTGTGAATTAACAAAGAAGAATTTCTTCCACTAGCACAGGGAAAACTGGAAAGCATGTCACCACTAGAAATAGCTGGTTTGATGAGTGTTCGACAAGGCCAAAAGAAGAAACCAACCAATAAGTAAAAGTTGCCCAGATTTACAAATTTGTCACAGTTCGAGTTAAAAATTTTCCTCCAAGTATAAGTATGGAAACATTGGTAGGAGGTGGCACTCACGAAATTAAATCCATAATCCAATCCCTGGATGTTTCCAAATTTGGACCCTAGTTGGCTTTTCGTTTTCTGAATTCTGTATCTACATAAACACCTTCCTGCAGACTGACTGATATATAAATGTTATGGTTCTGTAATACCTTCCTTCAGGACACAGCTCGGGTGTGAGTCTTTCACTTGGCCCATTACTGGTGTCACTTGTTTAGCTCTGCCTTGCCACCCAGACCTGGGGGCCCTGCCAGCTTCTGAAATGCTCTAGGACAGGTCACTTAGCTGTTTGACCCTCCATTTCCTCACTTGTAAATTAGAGGGAATAATAGATTCTACCTCAGGGGGCAGTCCCAAGATGATGGAGGAATAGGACAGGGAGACCACTTTCTCCCCAACAAATTCATCAAAAGATCATTTGAATGCTGAGCAACTTCCACAAAACAACTTCTGAATGCTGGCGGAGGACACCAGGCACTCAGAAAGACAGCTCATTCTCTTTGAAAGGAGGTAGGACAAAATACGAAAGAAAAAGAGAGACAAACGAGTTAGGAATGGAGACCTGTCCTGGGAAGGGAGTCGTGAAGGAGGAGAAGTTTCCAAACAGTAGGAAACCCTTTCATAGGCATCTGTGGGGAGTTTTGGAATCTCAGAGGGCAACATAATCAGGAAGAAGAAGAAAAAAAATACCCCACAGATTACACACCTAACCGATGCCAGCAGAGAAGTAGCACAGATGCCCGTGTCTGCCACCAGTGAGTAGGGGCTGGACAGGGAGACGCGGGCTGCATAATTGCTGTTTAGGGTAAGGATCAGGCCTGAATGCCCTGAGGACAATCTGAGGGAGCTAACGTGAGATAACAACCCAAATTGTGGGATCACCAGAGAGAGAGAAAAAAAAGAACTTTCCTGTGAAAGGCTCTAACGTGCAGCCTGGCCTCAATCCTCAATTCTCAGCAAAGGACTGAATGAATACCAAAGGAGAGTTAGCCAGCTTCGTACAGTCCAACCACCCCCACCCTCCACCCCCCCACCGGAGGCAGAGAGGCAGGCTTGCCACAGCAATAGCTGCAAGGGGCTGCTCCAGTGTTGACCCCAGAGACTGGCATCCTCCACCTAACTGTGAGCAGGCTCCTAGTTGCTAACCATGTCTCCCTGGGATCCTGGATGGTTGACATCTTCCAGGAGGGTCACAGCCTGTGATCAACTCCCTAGAGGAGACACATGACATATCTGAGATGGTCCTCTCCTAGTGCACTCAGGAAACTGAGCAGCCAGGACCCGGGAGGTGATTAAGATGCATGGTCCACCTGGGACAGTGCACTTGCCAAGCACCTGATCGCCTGAGCTGCTCAGACCTGGAAAAGGCAAAAAATGCACGCCCAGGCTGAGTCTGTGCCCTTGCAGAGTACCCAAGAGTCTGAGCAGCTTAGACCTGGGAAGTGCATAAAACACAGGGCTGTTTTGGACAGTGCCCCTGCAGAGCACCCTGGAGCCTGAGCAGTGGAGACCCAGGAAGCACATGCTGCCTTGAGCTGGGGCAAACCCAGTGTGGTCCATACACTGCGAGCACTCCTCATACACACCAGTGATGTTTGTTTGCAGTGTCCCTCCCTCCCCACAACGCAACTGAACAAGTGAGCCAAAATAAGTGACCACCTTCACCCCCTTGGGTCAGGGGCAAAATTAGACACTGAAGAGACTTGCAAACAGAGGAAGCCAAAATAAACAAGAGGGAACTGCTCTGGAAGTGACAGGTGCAACAGATTAAAACCCTGTAGTTAACATTGACTAGGCATTGGAGGGGGCCTATAGACCTTGAGAACAAATACAAACTGGAACAAGGAACTATCTGAAATTGAACTGACCCCACACTGCCCACAACAGCACCAGAGAAATTTCTAGATATATATTTTTTTACTATTATCACTTTTTATCTATTTTAAAAAAATTTAAGTTCTTTACTACTTTAAATTTCATTTTTATACCCTACAACTACCTTGCCAAAAAAGACCCAATTTTTAAAGCAAATTTCATATATATAGTTTTTATCATTTTTGTGATTGTTTTTGTTTTGTATTTTTAATTTTTTTTTAGAGAGTCTAACCATTAATCTAGATTTTTAATCTCTGTTTTTTGGTATATCAGTTTTGTACCTTTAAGAATCTAATCTTCAGTACTCATTTTCACTTTGGGGTGTGATTACTGGCTTGATTACTCTCTCTCCTTTTGATTCTCCCTCTTCTCCCCCAGGTCACCTCTATCTCCTCCCTCCTCTCTCTTCTCTACTTAACTCTGTAAATCTCTCTGGGTGTTCCGGGCTTGGAGAACACACAGGGAACTGATTACTGGCTAGATTGCTCTCTCCCCTTTTGACTCTCCCTCTTCTTTCCTGGTCAACTCTATCTCCCTCCTCCCTCTTCTCTTCTCTTCTCCATGTAACTCTGTGAAACTCTGGGTGTCCCTCACTGTGAAGAATCTTTTCACGATTAACCTACAAGTTTTGTTATCAGTGCTGTATGGATGGAGAAGTATTGAGGCTACTGTAAGAATATGACTGAAAGCCAGAGGCAGGAGGTTTAACTCCAAAACTTGAGAACACCAGAGAACTGATTCCAGGGAACATTAATAAACAAGAGCTCACCCAGAAGCCCCCATACCTACATTGAAACCAAGCTCCACCCAAGAGCCAACAAGTTCCAGAGCAAGACGTACCATGCTAATTCTCCAACAAAGCTGGAACACAGCCCTGAGCATTAAAGACAGGCTGCCCAAAGCCATGCCAAACCCATAGACACCCCAAAACTCACTATTGGACACTTCATTGAACTCCAGAGAGAAGAGATTCAGCTCCACCCACCAGAACACAGACACAAGCTCCCCTAACCAGAAAATCTTGACAAGCCACTAGTCCAAATCCACCCACAGGGAGCAGGCTCCACCATAAAGAGGAACCATAAACTTCCAGCCTACAGAAAGGACACCCCAAACACAGCAATCTAAACAAGATGAAAAGGCAGAGAAATATTCAGCAGGTAAAGGAACATGATAAATGCCCACCAAACCAAACAAGAGAGGAGGAGATAGGGAGTCTACCTGAAAAAGAATTCAGAATAATTATAGTACAGATGATCCAAAATCTTGAAAACAAAATAGAGTTACAGATAAATAGACTAGAGACAAGGATTGATAAGATGTAAGAAATATTTAACAAGGACCTAGAAGAAATAAAGAAGAGTCTGTCAATAATGCAATAAATGAGGTCAAAAGCACTCTGGAGGGAACCAACAGTAGAATAACCGAGGCAGAAGATACGATAAGTGAGGTGGAAGGTAGAATGGTGGAAATAAATGTAGCAGCGAGGAAAAGAGAAAAAAGAATTAAAAGAAATGAGGACAACTTCAGAGACCTCTGAGACAATGCTAAACACCCCAACATTCAAATCATAGGAGTCCCAGAAGAAGACAAAAAGAAAGGGCATGTGAAAATACTTGAGGAGATAATAGTTGAAAACTTCCCTAAAATGAGGAAAGAAATAGCCACCCACGTCCAAAACCAGAGAGTCCCAAACAGGATAAACCCAAAGTGAAACACCACAAGACACATATTAATCAAACTAACAAAGATCAAACACAAAAAACAAATATTGAAAGCAGCAAGGCAAAAGCTGAGAGAATTCACCACCACCAAACCACCTCTTCAACAAATGCCAAAGGATCTTCTCTAGACAGGAAACACAGAAAAGGTTTATAAACTCGAACCCCAAACAACAAAGTAAATGGTAACAGGATCATACTTATCAATAATTACCTTTAATGTAAATGGATTGAGTGCCCCAACCAAAAGACAAAGATTGGCTGAATGGATAAAAAAACAAGACAATCTATATACACTGTCTAAAAGAGACCTACCTCAAACCGAGGGACACATACAGACTGAAAGTGAAGGGATGGTAAAGGATATTTCGTGCAATTGGAGACCAAAAGAAAGCAGGAATAACAAAGATCAGATAAAATAGACTTTGAAATAAAGACCATGAAAAGAGACAAAGAAGGACACTACATAATGATCAAAGATCAATCCAAGAAGAAGATATAGCAATTATAAATATATATGCACCCAACATAGGATCACCCCGATATGTAAGGCAAGTGCTAACAAGTAAAAAGGGGAAATTAACAGTAGCACAATAATAGTGGGAGACTTTAATACCCCACTCACACCTATGGATAGATCAACCAAACAGAAAATTAGCAAGGAAGCACAAACTTTAAATGATACAATGGACCAGTTAGACCTAAATGATATTTATAGGACATTTCACCCCCAAAACAATGAATTTCACCTTTTTCTCACGTGCACATGGAGCATTATCCAGGATAGGTCACATCCTGGGCCATAAATCTAGCCTTGGTAAATTAAAAAAAATCGAAATCATTGCAAACATCTTTTCTGATCACAATACAGTAAGATTAGATGTTAACTACAGGGAAAAAACTATTAAAAATATAAACATATGGAGGCTAAGCAACACACTTCTAATTACCAACAAATCATGGAAGAAATAAAAAATAAAATCAAAATATGCATAGAACCAAATGAAAATGAAAACAAGACAACCCAAAACCTATGGGATTCACGAAAAGCAGTGCTAACGTGAATGTTCATAGCAAGACAAGCTTACCTCAAGAAACAAACAAACAAAAATCAAATAAATGACCTAACTTTACACCTGAAGCAACTAGAAAAAGAAGAAATGAAGAACCCCAGGGTTAGTAGAAGCAAAGAAATAATAAAAATCAGAGCAGAAATAAATGAAAAAGAAACAAAGGAGACTGACATGGTCTTCATAGACTGGGACCTGGGGACTGGAGTCGACGAGAAGAAGGACACAGGAGACCTAAATCTCGAGTGAAACAAGGGTACGTTATTTGCAAAAACGCATGCTTATATATCTTCAATAAAATGATTACTCAGCCATTAAAAAATGAAATTCCACCAGTTGGAACAAAATGGATAGTCCTTTAAGTACAAGGTCACTGAAGAGATTTACTGAAGGGAGTCACTGAAGGGAATCCAAGCAGGTGCCCTTTCCCATGATCTCAGTCCTGAGACTGCATGCAGCTCTGCTCATTCCTGTTTTCCAGGAACTGATAAGGAACATAGAATCCTTGAGAAACAGCACACGAAGGAAGAAAACATATTGGATCCCTTAAAGTTGAACGTCCTCTGACAATTCCCCCTTTTTTATTTTTGCATAATTGGTGACTGTAGATACTTTTGTGAAAAAGGCCCTGACCAATTGAGTTTGTTTAGTTTGAACAATTTTAGTTGAAAGGCATCGGTATACTACAAATATAATCACCAGGATAATTATCAGCATTATAGTTTCAGATCCAATACTATGTGTAATGTTTTGAAACCATCTTCGAGGGTTTTAGCCCAGATAATTGATTAGCTAGCTGTTCAGCTAAGGTTTCCAAATTGTTGGAAGAGGGTAGACTCTTAGAGAAGGTTTCAAATATTTCCTTTTGCAACACTGTGCATTTAAGGAAGCATTATTATGTATATTTTGCAAATGAAATTTGATTTGTTTCCAGTTGTAAGCATTATGGTTGAACTGAACAGGAGTGATACAAAATTAAGTAGAATTCCAATCACAATGTAATAATATTTGTTTTGGTAAATCTATTAATTGATCTCCAACCCATTGGATGGCCGTTTTTAATTCCTGAATTTTATCCTGAACTTTTTCATCTATCTGAACCTGAGTGACCCATATAGTATGAGCATCTTTAGTCCAATTTTGAATAAAGCTTTGTTTGAATTGGAGTTTGTAAAGCAATGTCTGTGACAGCAGCAGTGGTGCAAATGGCTATTAACCCCAAAATGCCAAGAATTAGCCATCCAATGAACCACTTAGATCGTTGGAGTAATTTAGTGAGTAACCAGGAGGCAAGTCCTGCCATGGGAGCCTCTTCCCAGGGTCGTTGGAGATCTACTGGCAACCACATACTACGTCGAGTTTGAAGAATCACAAGGGATTTGTTTTTTAGAGAAATAGAGGAATTAAGACAAGTATACAATTTGCAATCTATACAAGTCACAGAACGTAAAGTCATTAAATTGTAAATTTCCTATGGCTATAACAAAAGAAAGGGGAACACAAGCTTGCATAAAATATGAATGATTATAATGGAAGGAATAGTTACTATGACTACAACTGGTCTCTGTGAAATATCTAGTCCAAGTTCCAAGTTTTTCAGTACTTGCAGCAAGTTTTCAGATGTCCCACTGTTCAGGCCCTATTCATTTCTTGAGGACAATTTGAGGGTGAGGAGGTGCCATTTCACCATCAAGCCAGCCAAGAAGTCCTTTGTCATGGAAGTGTTTCATTGAACTGTTGGTAATCTTCCATGCTACTTAAGTAACATAATCACATATCGTACTATTAATACCATCTGAGAAGTTAGATAGTCACATACCATGGGGTCCCCAATCAACAATAGTGTAATTGGCCACAACCATTAATTTCCCTGATTTAGCTTGACATCTATCCCAATAAACAAGGGTATATTTAAAGTCCTTATAAGTAAACCCCTTACATTCCAACTTTTGTCCTTTTCCCAGAGTTTTGGTAGTTATTGACATGGTTTTCATAAAAGGACAGGGCAGTAAACAGTCCAAGCAATGTGTGGAAGTTCTTTTTTGGAGGCAGGACAAAAGTCCACGTTTGATGACGAACATTATTAATACATAGTTCTGCTGGGCCCACGCATAAAGTAAGGATTTCATAGCCTAGAGAAATGTTAATTAGTCTTCCTTCTTTCTCAGGATGAGAGGGCCCCTCCAAGTTCCAAGGAGGAGGCATATGTACTGAGTCATTAGTGGATATGATTGGTCCTATGTCTGTCCATTTTATAACCTGCAATAAAGGGGGGTTAGGTATATAAGCCCAATAAGTGTGATTAATCAAGTCAGCCTGAGCGGGGGAAGCAAAAGCAAGCAAAGCAATCATAGCGACAAAAATATTTTCAGGATTTCGAGGCATTCCCTGTTGAGAAACCAGATTTTCAGCCTGATTAGTAAGGGTTTTTAATCTGTCTCCAAGCAGGGAGATCATAAGGTTGATGAAGTTGAGTGTGGCGTTTTTTTGGAAATTTTTAAAGCCACCATGGCTTGTACTGGAATCTCCTCCTCCTGGGGATTTCGCCATTTCTTCTCTATCTTGGACGCTGGTGGCTCTTCTGGGGCAGATCTTCCAAAGAGGGAGCCAACTGATTTCGTTGGATCTATCTGGAGAAATACAAGCATACCCCTATCTCTGTAATATTATTATTTTTAAGATTTCCATCGTTGAGTCAACCTGTCTTGATACGAAATGGGTGGAGGGAGGTATCCTTCAATGTCTTAAAATACTTTTCTGCTTTTGTCAAAATATCTCCTTGCAGTAAGTTTAAAAAAATTAAAACAAATAAAGCTGTATTAACAATAGTTATAAAGAATGTATTGCATTGGAATCTAGTAAAGTCTGCTGTGGATAAGGAACATAGAAGTGTTCCTGTGTATTCCCCCTTTTTAAATTTTTTTATTTGTAGTTTCAGTGTGTGATGTGTTCATTCAACTATGTCCTGTGCTTGTGGATTATAAGGAATGTCTGTTATGTTTAATAAAAAAATAGATGTCAAAATTTTTTGAATTGCCTAGAAATATAGGTAGGGCCATTGTCTGTTTTTATAGAACTAGGTGTTTCCATTATTGTAAAGCAAGTTAACAGGTGGGTTATAACATGTTATGTAGTTTCACCTTGGAGAGGTGTGGCCCATATAAAAGAAGAATTTGTTATCAATTGAGACATGTAAGAAGGCAGAGGGGGAAAGTTTAGGGCAATTAGTTATATTTATTTGCCATAGTTTATTGGGTTGTAATCCTCGAGGATTGATATTTTGTGCAATGGGTTGAAGATGTAGGGGCCTACAAGTAGAGCAATTATTAATGATTTTTTTTTTAGCATGTCGGTATGGAATTTTCTAAATTTGATGTAATGAGCCAGCATTATTGTTTAATAGAGCATGTTGCTCTTCAGGAGTAGCAAAAGAGACAAGTTTATCAGCTTTTTCATTGCAATGAGCCATAGGGCCAGGAAGACAAGAATGTGCTTGAATATGGGTAATATGAATGGGGGGATTGAGGTTCTTAACAATAGATTGTAGTTCAAGAAAAAGTTGAATAATAGACTGCTTAGAATTTATGTAGAAGTTTTTATATGTTGTAATACAAAAACTGAATATAAAGAATCAGAAACTATATTAATAGGGTAAGGATGTAGGTGAATAACCTGAATAAGAGCATAAAATTTATTTTGTTGAGTAGAGTGAAATTTAGTATAAAAAATTTATATTCTTTGAGAGACAAGAATGAGGATTTAGCATTTTTAGTCCCATCTATATAAAAAAAAATCAGCTTGAGGTACAGGTTGTGATGTGACAATGTGAGAGATAATAAATTCAGTATTTTTGAAGAAATTTCAAAGTTTTTTAGAAGGATAATGAAATGAAATTTCTTTAAAATATTTCAGAAAGGCTATTTGGAAATCGGTAGAAGTTTGTAATGTGTTTTCGAATTGAGATTTATTCAATTTTATGCGGATTGGAGCCAATTAGAGTCTTAGCTCTATTTTTTCCATTGATAATGATTAGAGTGATCAAATCAAGATAGGGTGTAAGTGACTTTGTCCCTCTAAAATGGGTATAGATCCATTCTATTGGGTATTCTTGTTGGGTAAGAAGTCCTGTGGGAGAATGGAGAGAGGGGAGCATAAATAACTCTAGAGGTAAATCAAGTCTAATATGAGTAAGAAACTGTTTTTGCAATTTATTTTGTATTAAACAGAGTTCTTATGTCTTGTGAAAGTGAACAAAGGCTATTTAAATTGGGATCTCTTTTTAAAGTGTTAAATAAAATAGTCAGTTGATAATTTGTAATGTCTAAAGAGGGTCTAATCCAATTTATATCGCCTAAAAGTTTTTGAAAATCACTTAAGGTTGATAATTTATTAACATGAATCTGTGTTAGTTGGTGAGTAATATGTTGTCTATTAACAATAAATTTTAAGTAATGGTAAGGTGTAGAGGTTTGAATCTTTTCAGGGGCAATGATTAATCTAGAATATTTTAAGTATTGTTGAGCTATGTCAAACATCTGTTGAGTTTTTTAAAATAGAAGGAGCTGAAACAATATATCATCCATATAGTGAATAACAGAAAGTTAGGAAATTGTTTCTTTTATAGGTTTAAAAGCTTTGGCTACATAATATTGACACATAGTGGGATAATTTATCATTTTTTGAGGCAATACAGTCTATTGATATCGTTTGTGAGGCCTGATATGATTAGGATAAGGGAGAGAGAAAGCAAATCTCTCTCGGTCTAGAGGGTGTAAAGGTATAGTAAAAAAGCAATCTTGTAAATCTATAATAATAATATGTCAGTTTTGAGGAATAGTGGTAGGTGATGGAATTTTTGGTTGTAATGTATCCATAGGTTTCATGGATGCATTAACCTTTCAAAGGTCTGTTAAAAGAAGCCATTTGTTAGATTTCTTCTTTATCACAAATATGGGAGGATTTCAAAGGGAACAAGATTTTTCAATATGTTTTAATTTCAATTGTGTATCTATATTAGTAGCCTTTAATTTCTCGCTTGTAAGGGGCCACTGCTCTGTCTAAAGGAGCTCATCATTTTTTCAAGTTATTTTAATAATTGTTCAGTTCAGTTCAGTTGCTCAGTCGTGTCTGAGTCTTTGCAACCCCATGAATTGCAGCATGCCAGGCCTCCCTGTCCATCATCAACTCCTGGAGTTCACCCAAACTCACGTCCATTGAGTCGATGATGCCATCCAGCCATCTCATCCTCTGTTGTCCCCTTCTCCTCCTGTCCCCAATCCCTCCCAGCATCAGAGTCTTTTCCAATGAGTCAACTATTCACATGAGGTGGCCAAAGTATTGGAATTTCAGCTTTAGCATCATTCCTTCCAAAGAACACCCAGGACTGATCTCCTTTAGAATGGACTGGTTGGATCTCCTTGCATTCCAAGGGACTCTCAAGAGTCTTCAACACCACAGTTCAAAAGCATCAATTCTTTTGCACTCAGCTTTCTTCACAGTCCAACTCTCACATCCATACATGACCACAGGAAAAACCGTAGCCTTCACTAGACAGACCTTTGTTGGCAAGTAATGTCTCTGCTTTTGAATATGCTATCTAGGTTGGTCATAACTTTTCTTCCAAGGAGTAAGCGTCTTTTAATTTCATGGCTGCAGTCACTATCTGCAGTGATTTTGGAGTCCAAAAAAATAAAGTCTGACACTGTTTCCACTGTTTCCCCATCTATTTCCCATGAAGTGACGGGACTGGATGCCATGATCTTCATTTTCTGAATGTTGAGCTTTAAGCCAACTTTTTCACTCTCCTCTTTCACTTTCATCAAGATGCTTTTTAGTTCCTCTTCACTTTCTGCTTGTATTGTTTATTAAATGAGCAGTGCCCCTAGGAAAAATGTGGAATATATATTTGAGTTTGTCATTGTATAAGTAAATCTCTTCCTATTAAATTAAGGAGTGCATCTGTCATATAATGTTGTAATGTTGTAGGCTAGCCTTCTGGTCCCTCACATGAATATATTTGGACATTTTGATAAACCTGTTGTATTTTGGTTTGAGAAACTCCTGCAATTTGGCAAGAAATTCTTTGTATAGGCCAAGATTTGGGCCATAAATGTTTGGAAATAATGGTAATATCGGATCCAGTATCAAGAAGACCGGAAAATGTTTTGTCATTAATTTTGATATTTATATTTGGTCATGCATATTTAGACACTATTGATGTCCATAAGGATTGTTTTTGATTAATATTACCAAATCCATCTGTCTGTATATCATTAGAGGAATTAATAGAAATGTAAGGTAAAAGAGCTAATCAGGCAATCCTTTTTTAAATGGCTCTTATCCCTACAAACAAAACTTCTTTCATTTTTCTTTTTAAAGGTAGCAGCCATTGCTTCAGCTAACATTTGCATTTTCTGAGTTTTTGATCTTAAGTTGTGATAAGCCTTTAAATAATGAATAACATTTCCTGTCTCACAAATCGGAGCGATGGCTCTCTGACATTTCTGATTCGCATTTTAATATGTAAACAGTTTTTCTAATTGTACTCTAGCCTCCTCTCCAACAACACTATGGGAGGTAGCAACTCAGCTACCAGTAGCATCCAGTCTAGCTAAAAAATCAGCAGAGGCTTCATTCGGTCCTTGTAATATCTTTGTGTAGCCATCTTTAGGTTCTCTTTGAGGAGTAATTTGATCCCAAGCTTCAAGGGCAACTTCTTTCAATTACTCATGTAACAAAGGAGGGCATTGTATCTGAGCTTCCATCGAATTAAATTTCCCTGTACCAGTTAACATTTTAAAAGTAATTTGGTTTTGGGGAGTGCCACCTCGAGCATTAGAATTGGCATGATCTCAGGCCACATCATCAAACCATATTATCTATTGAAGATATTTTCCTGGTTTAAGAAGAGCTTTTATCAAAATTTGCCAATCATAAGAAATAAAATTTTCAATAGAAGATGTCATAATGTTTAGAAGTTATTTCAGTTCAGTTCAGTCACTCAGTTGTGTCCAACTCTTTGTGACCCCATGAATTGCAGCACGCCAGGCCTCCCTGTCCATCACCAACTCCCAGAGTTCACTCAGACTCACGTCCATAGAGTCAGTGATGCCATCCAGCCATCTCATCCTCTGTTGTCACCTCTGTTATTTGTAAAAGGCAAATGAGGGCCATACATAGTTATAGCCTTTTTCACTTGTTGCATGTGAGAAAAATTAATATTTTCATATTGAGGTATTAACTGTCTTTGAGCATTAACATTTTTTAACACAGGAAAGGCAAAAAGATCATCGGCCTCAGAGACTCGAGATTGCAAAGCCAGTATATCAGAAAGCATTTGTCTTGAAGGAGAATGAGTGGATCGTCTGTAATCATAAATATTAGTGTGTGTTAGTGGCTTATCATTGTCATCCAAAAAAGTATTGTTGGCTTTATGGTCAAAGAGAGCATCAGAAGAATCATCATCAGATTCATCTTGTCCTTGAATCTAGGGGACCTTTGGTTTTGTGCCTGTTACAAGCGGAGGAGGAGTGCTTGGGACAGCCAGAGCAGGGATGGTGGGAAAGTTTTGAAACATTTTATATTGCTCTAATTGGGCCTTTTGTAAAGTCTTATCATCTAATTTATATTCGTATAATGAGTGTTCTCCTTGTTGACGAATATCAGGGGGCTAGAATTGCCTTGAAATGGCAAGATCATGGCTTTAATGAGGGCCCACAAGGGCCAGAAATCTATTGGAATATTTTCTCCCTGTCTTGCAGCTCGTTCAACATTTTTTTTTAAACCTGTTTCCAAATTTTTAAATCGAAACTGCCTTCTTCAGGGAACCAGGATTATATTCAACCACTGTTTGGAGACAAGCCTCTGTCTGCTGACATGAAACCAAAAGTCCTTGAACCTTAAATAAATGATGAAGTAAGTAGAAAAGTGGTGGGGCTTTCCAGTTGTTTGTCCCATAACCCCGCACTTACCGACCTCCGTAGATCCTAACAGTCATTCCGTCCACTTGCCAAGGTGTTCACCAGGTCCCTGTTCGGGCACCAATTGTCACAATCTTTGCAGACCAGGACCCGGGGACTGGAGCTGAAGAAAAGGACACAGGAGACCCAAGTCTCAAGTGAAACAAGGGTACTTTATTTGCAGAAATGCATGCTTATATATCTTCAATAAAATGATTACTCAGCCATTAAAAAGAATGAAATTCCACCAGCTGCAAAAAAATGGATAGCCCTTTAAGTACAAGGTCACTGAAGAGCGTTACTGAAGGGAATCCAAGCAGGTGCCCTTTCCCATGATCTCAGTCCTGAGAACTGCATGCAGTTCTACTCGTTCCTGTTTTCCAGGAACTGATAAGGAACATAGAGTCCTTGAAAAACAGCACACGAAGGAATAAAACATATTGGATCCCTTAAAGTTGAACGTCACCTGACAGGAGACTATAGCAAAAATCAACAAAACTGAAAGCTGGTCCTTTGAGAAGATAAATAACATAGACAAAGCTGTAGCCAGACTCATCAGGGAAAAAAAGGGAGAAGAATCAAGTCAACAAAATTAGAAATGAAAGTTGAGAAATTATAACAGACAACAGAGAAATACAAAGGACCATTAAAGACTACTATCAGCAAATATATGCCAAAAAGATGGACAACTTGGAAGAAATGGATGAATTTTTAGAAAAGTATAACCTTCCACAACTGGACCAGGAAGAAATACAAAATCTTAACAGACCCATCACAAGCATGGAAATCAAAACTGTAATAAAACATCTTCCAACAAACAAAAGCCCAAGATAGGTGGTTTCACAGGTAATTCTACCAAAAATTTAGAGAAGAACTAACACCTATCCTACTCAAACTCTTTCAGAAAGTTGCAGAGGAAGGTAAACTACCAAATACATTCTATGAGGCCACCATCACCCTAATACCAAGATCAGACAAAGATGCCACAAAAACAAGAAAACTACAACAAACATGCAAAAATCCTCAACAAAATTCTAGCAAACAGAATCCAAAAACATGTTAAAAAGATCATACATCATGACCAAGTGGGCTTTGTCTCAGGGATGCAAGGAGTCTTCAGTATGCACAACTCAATCTATGTGATGCACCACATTAACAAATTGAAGGTGGATTCATGTTGATCTATGGCAAAACCAATACAATATTGTAAAAGTAATTATCCTCCAGTTAAAATAAATAAATTTATATTCAAAAAAGAAAAATAAAAGCCATATGATTATCTCAATAGATGCAGAGAAAGCCTTTGACAAAATTCAACATCTAATTATGATAAAAACTCTCCAGAAAGGAGGCATAGAAGGAACATACCTCAACATAATAAAAGCCATATATGATAAACCCACAGTAAACATTATTGTCAATGGTGAAAAATTGAAGGGACTTCCCATAAAGTCAGGAACAAGTCAAGGGTGCCCACTCTCACCACTGCTATTCAACATAGTTTTGGAAGTTTTAGCCACAACAATCAAAGAAGAAAAAGAAATAAAAGGAATCCAGATTGGAAAAAGAAGTAAAACTCTCACTGTTTGCAGATGACATGATTCTCTACATAGAAAACCCTGAAGACACCACCAGAAAATTACTAGAGCTAATCAATTAATGTAGTAAAGTATCAGGATATAAAATTAATATGCAGAAATCCCTTGCATTCCTATACAGTAACAATGAGAAAACAAGGAGAAATTAGGAAACAACCCCATTCACCATTGCAACAAAAAGAATAAAATACTTAAGAATAAATCTACCTAAAAGAAACAAAATACCTATATATAGAAAACTATAAAACACTAATGAAAGACATCAAAGATGACACAAATAGATGGAGAAATATACCATGTTCTCAGATTGGAATAATCAATATAGTGAAATAGAGTATGCTACCCAAAGTAATCTACAGATTCAATGTAATCCCTATCAAGCCATCAACAGCATTTTTCACAGAACTAGAACAAATAATTTCACAGTTTGTATGCAAGTACGAAAAACCTCGAAGAGCCAAAGAAATCTTGAGAAAGAAGAGTGGATCTGGAAGAATTAACCTGCCTGACTTCAGACTATACTACAAAGCTACAGTCATGTAAACAATATGGTACTGGCACAAAGACAGAAATATAGATCAATGGAACAAAATAGAAAGTCCAGAGATAAATCCATGCACCTATGGACACCTTATCTTTGAAAAAGATGTAAAATATACAGTGGGGAAAATACAATCTTTTCAATAAGTGGTGCTGGGAAAACTGGCCAACCACTTGTAAAAGAATAAACTAGAACACTTTCTAACACCATACGTAAAAATAAACTCAAAATTGATTAAAGATCTAAATGTAAGACCAGAAAATATAAAACTCCTAGAGGAAAACCTAGGTAAAACACTCTCTGACATAAATCACAGCAAGATCCTGTATGACCCACCTCCCAGAGGCAAAAGTAAACAAATGGGACCCAATTAAATGTAAAAGTTTTTGCACAACAAAGGACTATAAGCAAGGTGAAAAGACAGCCTTCAGAATGGGAAAAAATAATAGCAAATGAAGCAACGGACAAAGAATTAATCTCAAAAATATACAAGCAGCTCATGCAGCTCAATTCCAGAAAAATAAATGACCCAATCAAAAAATGGGCCAAACAACTAAACAGACATTTCTCCAAAGAAGATATGCAGATGGCTAACAAAGGCATGAAAAGATGCTCAACATCACTCATTATCAGAGAAATGCAAATCAAAACCACAATGAGGTACCATCTCATGCTGGTCAGAATGGCTGCTATCAAAAAGTCTGTTATCAATATATGCTGGAGAGGATGTGGAGAAACAGGTACCCTTTTACACCGTTGGTAGGAATGCAAACTAGTACAGCCATTATGGAGAACAGTGTGGAGATTCCTTAAAAAACTGGAAATAGAACTGCCATATGACCCAGCAATCCCACTGCTGGGCATACACACCGAGGAAACCAGAATTGAAAGAGACACGTGTACCCCAATGTTCATCGCAGCACTGTTTATAACAGCCAGGACATGGAAACAACCTAGATGTCCATCAGCAGATGAATGGATAAGAAAGCTGTGGTACATATACACAATGGAATATTACTCAGCTATTAAATAGAATGCATTTGAATCCATTCTAATGAGGTGGATGAAACTGGAGTCCATTATACAGAGTGAAGTAAGTCAGAAAGAAAACACCAATACAGTATATTAAGTCATATATATGGAATTTAGAGAGATGGTAACGATGACCCTATATGTGAGACAGCAAAAAAGGCACAGATACATAAGTTCCCACAGTGGATTCATGTTGATGTATGGAAAAACCAATACAGTATTGTAAAGTAAAAAATAAATAAATAAATAAATAAATAAAAAAGGCACAGATATAAAGAACAGACTACTGGACTCTGTGGGAGAAGGTGAGGGTGAGATAATTTGAGACAATAGCACTGAAACATGTATATTATCATATGTGAAATAGATCGCCAGTCCAGGTTTGATGCATACGACAGGTTGCTCAGGGCTGGTGCAGTGGGATGAGCCTGAGGGATGGGATGGCGAGGTAGGTGGGGGGTGGGGAGAGTTCAGGATGGGGAACACATGTACACCAATGGCTGATTCATGTCAACGTATGGCAAAACCCACTACAATGATAATATATGTATAAATATATACCACTACAATATTGTAAAGTAATTAGCCTCCAATTAAAATATATTAATTGATTTAAAAAAAAGGAAAAAAAACCAAATGGGATTTAATTGAACTTAAAAGCTTTTGCACAATTAGGTTGAAAAGACAACCCTCAGAATGGGAGAAAATAATAGCAAATGAAATATCTGATAATTAATCTTCAAAATATACAAGCAACTCATGAAGCTCAATACCAGAAAAATAAACAATCCAATCAAAGTTGGGCAGAAGGCCTAAACTGGCAATTCTTCAAAGAAGACATACAGTTCAGTTCAGTTCAGTTCAGTCGCTCAGTCATGTCCGACTCTTTGCGACCCCATGAATCGCAGCATGCCAGGCCTCCCTGTTCATCACCATCTCCCGGAGTTCACTCAGACTCATGTCCATTGAGTCTGTGATGCCATCCAGCCATCTCATCCTCGGTCGTCCCCTTCTCCTCCTGTCCCCAGTCCCTCCCAGCATCAGTCTTTTCCAATGAGTCAACTCTTCCATGAGGTGGCCAAAGTACTGGAATTTCAGCTTTAGCATCATTCCTTCCAAAGAAATCCCAGGGTTGATCTCCTTCAGAATGGACTGGTTGGATACAGGTGGGTAATAAAACATGAAAAGATGCCAACATCATTCATTTATTAGAGAAATGCAAATAAAAACTATAGTGAGATATCATCTCACACCGGTCAAAATGACCATCATCAAAAAATACAAACAATAGATGCTGAAGAGGGTGTGGAGAAAAGGGAACCCTCTTGCACTGTTGGTGGGAATGTAAAGTGCTACATCCACTATGAAGAATAGTATGGAGATTTCATTAAAAAAGCTAGGAATGAAACTACCATATGACCCAGCAACCCCACTACTAGGCATATACCCTGAGGAAACCATAAATGAAAAAGACACACATAACCTAATATTCATTGCAGCACTATTTACAATAGCTAGGACATAGAAACAACCTAGATGTCCACCAACAGATGAATGGATGAAAAAGTTGTGGTATATATACACAATGGAATATTACTCAGTCATAAAAAGGAACATATTTGAGTCACCTCTAATGAGGTGGATGATCCAGAACCTATTATACAGAGTGAAGTAGATCAGAAACAGAAAGATAAATATCATATATTAACACATATAGATGGAATCTAGAAAGATAGTACTGATGATCCTGTATGCTGGGCAGCAAAGGAGACACAGACATAAAGAACAGGCTTTTGGACACACTGGGGGAAGGAGAGGATGGGATAATTTGAGAGAATGGCCCTGAGACATATTCATGACCATATGTAAAATCCATAGTGAGTGTGAGTTTGCTGTATGATGCATGGAACCCAAAATTGGAGTCCTGTGACAACTTAGGATAGGGGGACAGTGAGGGAGGTGGGAGTGGTGCTTAAGAGGGAGGGGACATATGTATACTTAGACCGACTCATATAGATGTAAGGCAAAAACCATCACAACATTGTAATTATCCTCTAATTAAATTACAATATTATAAATTAATTATCCTCTAATTTTTAAAGTATTTAAAAAATTAAAAAAGAAGAACTAAAGCCTTCCACCCTGCAGAAAAGAGACTTCAAACACAGTAAATTAAACATAATGGAAAGACAAAGAAATATGCAGCAGCAGAAGGAACATGGTAAAAATCCACAAGACCAAAAAAAAAAAAAATGAAGAAGAAATAGCAATTTACTGAAAAAGAATTCAGAATAATGATAGTAAATATGATCCAAAACCTTGGAAATATAATGGAGGCAAAGATAAATAGACTGGAGGCACAGATCGAGAAGATAAAAGAAATATTTAGCAAAGACCTAGAAGAAATAAAGAATAGACAATCAGCAATGAACAACACAATAACTGAGATTAAAAATACCCTGGAGGAAAACAATCGCAGAATAACTGAGGCAGAATAACACATAAGTGACCTGGAAGGTAGAATGGTGGAAATAACTGAAGCAGAGCAGAATAAAGAAAAGAGAATGAAAATAAATGGATACAGTCTCAGAGACTTCAAGGACACAGTAAATGCACCAAAGTTGGAATTACAGGAGTCCCAGAAGAAGAGAAAAAGAAAGTGTATGAGAAAACATTTGAGAGGATTATAGTCAAAAACTTTCTTAACATGGGAAAGGAAATAGCCACCCAAGTCCAGGAAGCCTAAGAGTACCATATACAATAAACCCAAGGAGAAAAATGCCAAGACACATATTAATCAAACTAATGAAATTTAAACACAAAGAACAGATATTAAAGGCAGTAAGGAAAAAGCAATAAATAACATAAAGGGGATCCCCATAAGGCTAACAGATGATCTTTCAACAGAAACTCTGCAGGCCAGAATGGAGTGGCAAGATATATTTAAAGTGATGAAAGGAGAAAACATAAAACCAAGATGACCTCTCTCCAACAAGGATCTGGCTCACATTCAAAGGAGAAATCAAAAGCTTTACAGACAAACAAAAATTAAGAGATTCAGCAACACCAAGCCAGCTTTAAAACAAATGCTAAAGGATTATCTCTAGACAGGGAACACAGGAGAAAGAAAAGGCCTACAAAAACAAAGTCAAAACAATTAAGTAAATGGTAATAGGATTACACATATCAATAATCACCTCCAATATAAATGGATTAAATCCTCCAGCTAAAAGACACAGATTGACTCTATCTGTGTCTCTGTGGAGATAAAAACAAGACCCCTATATATGCTGGCTACAAGAGACCCACCTTACATCTAGGGACACATACAAACTGAAAGTGAGGGGCTGGTAAAGATATTCCATGCAAATGGAAATTAAAAAAAATGGAGTATTCATATCAGATAAAATAGACTGGAGGAATCAACCTTCCTGACTTCAGAGTATACTACAGAGCTATAGTCATCAAGACAGTATGGTACTGGCACAAAGATAGAAATATAGACCAATGGAACAAGATAGAAAGCCCAGGGAGAAACCCATGTAGCTATGGGCACCTTATTTTTGACAAAGGAGGCAGGAATATACAATGGAAAAATCTCTTCAATAACTTGTGCTGAAAAAACTGGACAGTTACATGTAAAAGAATGAAACAAGAACAACTCCTAACACAATACACAACTCAAAATGGGTTAAAGACTTAATTGTAAGGTCACAGGTAGTACATTCCTTGACATAAATCACAGCAAGATCCTCTACTACTCACCTCCTAGATTAATGGAAATAAACAAATAGGACCTAATTAAACTTAAAAGCTTTTGCACAGCTAAAGAAATTCTAAAGTGAAAAGACAGCCCTCAGAATGGGAGACAATAATAGCAAATGAAACAACTGGCAAAGGATTAATCTCCAAAATACACAAGCAGCTTATGCAGCTCAATACCAGAAAAAACAAAACAAAACCAATCCAATCAAAAAGTGGGCCATGGGCGGTCCTAAGATGGTGGAGGAATAGAATGGGGAGACCACTTTCTCCCCCACAAATTAATCAAAAGAACATTTGAATGCTGAGCAAACTCCACAAAACAACTTCTGAACTCTGGCAAGGACAACAGGCACCCAGAAAAGCAGCCCATTGTCTTCAAAAGGAGGTAGGACAAAATATAAAAGATAAAAAGAAAGACAAAACAATTAGGGACGGAGATCCATCCCAGGAAGGGAGTCTTAATAGAGAAGTTTCCAAACACCAGGAAACCCTCTCACTGGCAGTTCTGGGGGAAGTTTTTGAATCTCAGAGGGCAACATAACCGGGAGGAAAAATAAATAAATAAAACCCACAGATTATGTGCCTAAAGGCAACTCCCAGCAGAGAAGTACCCCAGATGCTCGCATCCTCTACCAGCAAGCAGGCGCTGAACGGAGAGGAGCGGGCAGCATTGCTTAGGGTAAGGATCGGGCCTGAATGTCCTGAGGGCAATCTGAGGGAGCTAACCTGAGATAGCAACCTAAACTGTCGGATAGCCAGAGAGAGAGAGAGAGAGAAAAAAGTGCATGTGCACACGCACGAGAGAGAACTATCCTGTGAAAAGCCCTAAGCTAAGGCACTGCTTAGTAAGGTAATGCTCAAAATTCTCCAAGCCAGGCTTCAGCAATATGTGAACCGTGAAATTCCAGATGTTCAAGCTGGTTTTAGAAAAGGCAGAGGAACCAGAGATCAAATTGCCAACATCCGCTGGATCATCAAAAAAGCAAGAGAGTTCCAAAAAAAATCTTCTGCTTTATTGACTATGCCAAAGCCTTTGACTGTGTGGATCACAATAAACTGGAAAATTCTGAAAGAGATGGGAATACCAGACCACCTGACCTGCCTCTTGAGAAACCTGTATGCAGGTCAGGAAGCAACAGTTAGAACTGGACATGGAACAACAGACTGGTTCCAAATAGGAAAAGGAGTATGTCAAGGCTGTCTATTGTTACCCTGCTTATTTAGCTTCTATGCAGAGTACATCACGAGAAATGCTGGACTGGAAGAAGCACAAGCTGGAATCAAGGTTGCTGGGAGAAATATCAATAACCTCAGATATGCAGATGACACCACCCTTATGGCAGAAAGTGAAGAGGAACTGAAAAGCCACTTGAAAGTGAAAGAGGAGAGTGAAAAAGTTGGCTTAAAGCTCAACATTCAGAAAATGAAGATCATGGCATCGGGTCCCATCACTTCATGGGAAATAGATGGGGAAACAGTGGAAACAGTGTCAGACTTTATTTTTCTGGGCTCCAAAATCACTGCAGATGGTGATTGCAGCCATGAAATTAAAAGATACTTACTCCTTGGAAGGAAAGTTATGACCAACCTAGATAGCATATTCAAAAGCAGAGACATTACTTTGCCAAGAACGGTCTGTCTAGTGAAGGCTATGGTTTTTCCAGTGGTCATGTATGGATGTGAGAGTTGGACTGTGAAGAAAGCTGAGCGCTGAAGAATTGATACTTTTGAACTGTGGTGTTGGAGAAGACTCTTGAGAGTCCCTTGGACTGCAAGGAGGTCCAACCAGTGCATCCTAAAGGAAATCAATCATGGGTGTTCTTTGGAAGGAATGATGCTAAAGCTGAAACTCCAGTACTTTGGCCACCTCATGCGAAGAGTTGACTCATTGGAAGACTCTGATGCTGGAAGGGATTGGGGGCAGGAGGAAAAAGGGATGACAGAGGATGAGATGGCTGGATGGCATCACTGACTCGATGTACATGAGTTTGAGTGAACTCTGGGAGATGGTGATGGACAGGGAGGCCTGGCATGCTGTGATTCATGGGGTCGCAAAGAGTCGGACATGGCTGACTGAACAGAACTGAACTGAACTGAAGGCACTGCTGGCCCGCTCACAGAACAAAGGACTGAGCCAATACCAGAGAAGAGCTAGCCGGCTGCAGACCAGCCCATCTCCTGCCAGAGGCAGGGGGCAGGCGGGTGCCAGCCAGAGTTGGAAAGGGGCAAACTCAGCCCCAGAGAGGGTGTCCCCTACCAAACTGTGAATAGGCTTCCAGTTTCTAACCAAAGACTTTCTGAGATTCTGGATGGTTGACATCCGCTGGGAGGGTTGCAGTCAGAGATCAGCTCCCCAGAGGAGACACATGGCACACCTGAGACTGGCGTGGGAGTGGCTGGGATCAGGGAGGTGATAAGACGCACCACACCTGAGGAGAGTGTGCTCGCCAAGCACCTGACCACCTGAGCTGCTTGTACCAGGGAACAGCACAAAACGCAGGCCCAAAGAGTCTGCCCGTTTGTGGAGTACCAGAGAACCTGAACCTGAGTGGTTTAGACCTGGGAAGTGCACGCAACCCAGGGCCCACTCCCCGCAGAGTAACTTGAAGCCTGAGCAGAGTAGACTGGTAAAGCACACATGCTGTGAGCGGGGGCAAACCCAGTGTTGCCAAGACAATGTGAGCACTCCCCCCACACACCAGTGATATTTGTTTGCAGTGTTCCTCCCTCCCCATAGCACGACTGAACAAGAGCCTAAACCAGAGACGACCTTTGCCCCCTTGTGTCAGGGGGGAAATTAGACACTGAAGACACCTGCAAACAGAAGAAGACAAATAAACAGAGGGAACTGCTTTGGAAGTGACAAGTGCAACAGATTAAAATCGCTGTAGTTAACACCGACTACATTGGAAGGGGCCTATAGATCTTGGAAAGTACAAGCTGGAACAATGAACTATCTGAAACTGAACTGACCCCACACTGCCTGCAACAGCTCCAGAGAAATTCCTAGATATATTCTTACTATTATCATTTTTTTTAATTAAAAAAATTTTAAAGTCCTTTATTACTCCTTTATTTTTAATTTTTATAACATACTGTTACTCAGCAGTGGCCACAGGACTGGAAAAGGTCCATTTTCATTCCAATCCCAAAGAAAGGCAATGCCAAAGAATGCTCAAACTACCGCACAATTGCACTCATCTCACATGCTAGTAAAGTAATGCTCAAAATTCTCCAAGCCAGGCTTCAGCAATACGTGAACTGTGAACTTCCTGATGTTCAAACTGGTTTTAGAAAAGGCAGAAGAACCAGAGATCAAATTGCCAACATCTGCTGGATCATCAAAAAAGCAAGAGAGTTCCAGACAAACATCTATTTCTGCTTTATTGACTATGTCAAAGCCTTTGACTGTGTGGATCACAATAAACTGTGGAAAATTCTGAGAGAGATGGGAATACCAGACCACCTGACTTGCCTCTTGAGAAATCTGTATGCAGGTCATGAAGCAATAGTTAGAACTGAACATGGAACAACAGACTGGTTCCAAATAGGAAAAGGAGTATGTCAAGGCTGTCTATTGTCACCCTGCTTATTTAGCTTCTATGCAGAGTACACCACGAGAAATGCTGGACTGGAAGAAACACAAGCTGGAATCAAGATTGCTGGGAGAAATATCAATAACTTCAGATATGCAGATGACACCACCCTTATGGCAGAAAGTGAAGAAGAACTGAAAAGCCTCTTGAAAGTAAAAGAAGAGAGTGAAAAAGTTGGCTTAAAGCTCAACATTCAGAAAATGAAGATCATGGCATCGGGTCCCATCACTTCATAGGAAATAGATGGGGAAACAGTGGAAACAGTGTCAGACTTTATTTTGGGGGGCTCCAAAATCACTGCAGATGGTGACTGCAGCCATGAAATTAAAAGATACTTACTCCTTGGAAGGAAAGCTATGACCAACCTAGATAGCATATTCAAAAGCAGAGACATTACTTTGCTGACTAAGGTCTATCTAGTCAAGGCTATGATTTTTCCAGTAGTCATGTATGGATGTGAGAGTTGGACTGTGAAGAAGGCTGAGTGCCGAAGAATCGATGCTTTTGAACTGTAGTGTTGGAGAAGACTCTTGAGAGTCCCTTGGACTGCAAGGAGATCCAACCAGTCCATTCTGAAGGAGATCAGCCCTGGGATTTCTTTGGAAGGAATGATGCTAAAGCTGAAACTCCAGTACTTTGGCCACCTCATGCAAATAATTGACTCATTGGAAAAGACTCTGATGCTGGGAGGGATTGGGGGCAGGAGGAGTAGGAGATGACAGAGGATGAGATGGCTGGATGGCATCACTGACTCGATGGATGCGGTCTGAGTGAACTCTGGGAGTTGCTGATGGACAGGGAGGCCTGACTTGCTGCGATTCATGGGGTCACAAAGAGTCAGACATGACTGAACTGAACTGATTACCTTGCAGAAAAACAAAAGACCTGATTTTGAAAGCAAACTTCATATATATTTCTTATACTTTTTGTGATTTTTTTTAATATTGTATTTTTGAGAGCCTAACCTCTAATCTAGATTTTTAATCTTTGCTTTATACTATTTGTTACCAATTTTGTACATATAAGAATCCAATATTAGTACCCATTTTTACTTAAGAGTGTGATTACTGGCTTGATTACTCTCTCTTTCTTTTGACTCTCCTTTTCCTCCCCCAAGTCACCTCTATCTCTTCCCTCCGCCTTGTCTTCTCAACCCAACTCTGTGAATCTCTGTGGGTGTTCTGGGCTGTGGAGAACACTTATGGAATAGAGCACAGCCTAGATCTATTTCCCTCCTTTTGATACCCTCCTTTCTCCTCCTGCTCACCTCTATCTCCTTGCTCCCTCTTCTCTTCTCTATGTAACTCTGTGAACATCTCTGAGGGTTCCAGACTGTGGAGAGCACATAGGGAATTGTTTACTGGCTAGATTGCTCTTTCCCCTTTTGATTCCCCCTCTTCTCCTCCTGGTCGCCTCTATCTCCCTCCTCCCACTTCTCTTTTCCATGTGACTCTGTGAACCTCTCTGGGTGTGACTCACTGTGGAGAATCTTTTCACCATTAACCTACAAGTTTTATTATAAGTGCTGTATGGATGGAGAAGTCTTGAGGCTACTGTAAGAATAAGACTGAAAACCAGAGGAAGGAGGCTTAAGCTGAAAACCTGAGAATACCAGAGAACTCCTGACTGCAGGGAACATCAATTGATAAGAGATCATCCAAAAGCCTCCATACCTCCATTGAAACCAAGAACCACCCAAGAGCCAATAAGTTCCAGAGCAAGACATACCATGCAAATTTTCCAACAACACAGGAACATAGCCCTGAGCTTTAATATACAGGCTTCCCAAAGTCACACCAAACCCACAGACATCTTAAAACTCCCTACTGGATGCTTCATTGCACTCCAGAGAGAATAAATCCAGCTCCACCCACCAGAACACTGATGCAAGCTTCCCTAACCAGGAAACCTTGACAAGCCCCTCATCCAACCCCACCCACAGGAAGGAACCTCCACAATAAAGAGGAACCATAAACTGCCAGAATACAGAAAGGCCACCCCAAATACAGTATTTAAATAAGATGAAAAGACAGAGAAATACTCAGCAGGTAAAGGAACATGATAAATGCCCACCAAACCAAACAAAAGAGGAGGAGATAGGGAGTCTACCTGAAAAAGAATTCAGAATAATGATAATAAAAATGATCCAAAATCTTGAAAACAAAATGGAGATACAGATAAATCACCTGGAGACAAGGAATGACAAGATGCAAGAACTGTATAAGAAGGACCTAGAAGAAATAAAAAAGAGTCAATTAATAATGAATAATGCAATAAATGAGATCAAAAACACTCTGGAGGGAACAAATAGTAGAATAATGGAGGCAGAAGATAGGATAAATTAGGTAGAAGATAGAATGGTATAAATAAATGAAGCTGAGAGGAAAAAAGAAGAAAGAATTAAAAGAAATGAGGACAACCTCAGGGACCTTTGGGACAATGTGAAACGCCTCAACATTCGAATCATAGGAGTCCCAGAAAGTGAAAGTGAAAAAAAAGAAAGTGAAAGTGAAGTCATTCAGTCTTGTCTGACTCTTTGCGACCCGTGGACTGTAGTCCACCAAGCTCCTCCGTCCATGGGATTCTCCAGGCAAGAATACTGGAGTGGGTTGCCATTTCCCTCTCCAGGAGTCCCAGAAGAAGAAGACAAAAAGTAGGGCCATGAGAAAATTCTCGGGGAGATAATAGTTGAAAACGTCCCTAAAATGGGGAAGGAAATAGTCACACAAGTCCAAGAAACCCAGAGAGTCCCAAACAGGATAAACCCAAGGTGAAACACCCCAAGACACATACTAATCAAATTAACAAAGATCAAACACAAAGAACAAATATTAAAAGCAGCAAGGGGAAAACAACAAATAACATACAAGGGGATTCCCATAAGGATAACAGCTGATCTTTCAATAGAAACTCTTCAGGCCAGAAGGGAATGGCAGGACATACTTACAGTGATGAAAGAGAAAAACCTACAACCCAGATTACTATACCCAGCAAAGATCTCATTCAGATGTGAAGGAGAATTCAAAAGCTTTACAAACAAGCAAAAGCTGAGAGAATTCAACACCACCAAACCAGCTCTTCAACAAATGTTAAAGGATATTCTCTAGGAAGCACAGAAAACGTTTATAAACTCGAACCCAAAACAACAAAGTAAATGGCAATGGGACTGTACTTATCAATAATTACCTTAAATATAAATGGGTTGAGTGCCCCAACCAAAAGACAAAGATTAGCTGAATGGATACAAAAACAAGACCCCTATATATGCTGTCTACAAGAGACCCACATTGAAACAAGGGACATATACAGACTGAAAGTGAAAGGCTGTAAGAAGATATTCCACGCAAACAGAGACCAAAAGAAAGCAGGAGTAGCAATACTCACATCAGATAAAATAGACTTTAAATAAATGCTGTGAAAAGAGACAAGGACACTACATAATGATCAAAAAATCAATCCAAGAAAAAGATATAACAATTATAAATATATATGAACCCAACATAGGAGCACCACAATATGTAACACAAATGCTAACACGTATGAAAGGGAAAATTAACAATAACACAATAATAGTGGGAGACTTTAATACATCACTCACACCTATGGATAGATCAACTAAACAGAAAATTAACAAGGAAACACAAACTTTAAATGACACAATGGGCCAGCTATACCTAATTGATATCTATAGGACATTTCTTCCCCAAAACAATGAATTTCACCTTTTTCTCAAGTGCACACGGAACCTTCTCCAGAATAGATCACATCCTGGGCCATAAATCTAGCCTTGGTAAATTCAAAAAAATTGAAAGCATTCCAAGCATCTTTTCTGACCAGAATACAGTAAGATTAGATGTCAATTACAGGAGAAAAACTATTAAAAATTCCAACATATGGAGGCTAAACAACACGCTTCTGAATAATCAACAAATCATAGAAGAAATCAAATAACAAATCAAAATATGCATAGAAAGGAATGAAAATGAAAACGCAACAACCCAAAACCTATGGGACACTGTAAAAGCAGTGCTAAGGGAAAGGCTCATTGCAATACAGGCTTACCTCAAGAAACATGAAAAAATCAAATAAATACTACAGTCAACTCCCAGTCTTGTTTTTGCTGACTGTATAGAGCTTCTCCATTTTGGGCTGCAAAGAATATAATCAATCTGATTTCGGTGTTGACCATCTGGTGATGTCCATGTGTAGAGTCTTCTCTTGTGTTGTTGGAAGAGGGTGTTTGCTATGACCAGTGCGTTCTGTTGGCAAAACTCTATTAGCCTTTTCCCTGCTTCATTCCATATTCTAAGGCCAAATTTGCCTGTTACTCCAGGTGTTTCTTGACCTCCTACTTTTGCATTCCAGTCCTGTGTAATGAAAAGGAAAACATTTTGGGGTGTTAGTTCTAAAAGGTCTTGTAAGTCTTCATAGAACTGTTCAACTTCAGCTTCTTCAGCATTACTGGTTGGGGCATAGGCTTGGATTACCGTGATATTGAATGGTTTGCCTTGGAATTGAACAAAGATCATCCTGTCATTTTTGAGATTGCATCCAAGTACTGCATTTCGGACTCTATTGCTGACCATTATGGCTACTCCATTTCTCCTAAAGAATTCCTGCCCAAAGTAGTAGATATAATGGTCATCTAAGTTAAATTCACCCATTCCAGTCCATTTTAGTTCACTCTTGCCATCTCCTGTTTGACCACATCCAATTTGCCTTGAATCATGAACCTACATTCCAGGTTCCTATGCAATATTGCTCTTTATAGCAACTGGACTTTGCTTCTATCAGATCATGAACTCCTTATTGCCAAAGTCAAACTTAAATTGAATAAAGTAGGGAAAACCAGTAGACCATTCAGGTAAAACCTAAATAAAATCCCTTATGATCATGCAGTTGAAGTGAGAAATAGATTTAAGGGACTAGACCTGATAGACAGAGTGCCTGATGAACTATCGATGGAGGTTCATGACATTGTACAGAAGACAGGGATCAAGACCAACCCCATGGAAAAGAAATGCAAAAGAGCAAAATGGCTGTCTGAGGAGGCCTTCCAAATAGCTGTGAAAAGAAGAGAAACGAAAAGCAAAGAAGAAAAGGAAAGATATAAGCATCTGAATGCAGAGTTCCAAAGAATAGCAAGGAGAGATAAGAAAGCCTTCCTCAGTGATCAGTGCAAAGAAATAGAGGAAAACAATAGAATGGGAAAGACTAGAGATCTCTTCCAGAGAAGGCAATGGCAACCCACTCCAGTACTCTTGCCTGGAAAATCCCATGGACGAAGGAGCCTGGTAGGCTGCAGTCCATGGGGTCGCTAAGAGTCGGGCACGACTGAACCACTTTACTTTCACTTTTCACTTTAATGCATTGGAGAAGGAAATGGCAACCCATTCCAGTGTTCTTGCCTGGAGAATCCCAGGGATGGGGGAGCCTGGTGGGCTGCCGTCTATGGGGTCACACAGAGTCAGACATGATTGAAGCGACTTAGCAGCAGCAGCAGCAGCAGAGATCTCTTCAAGAAAATTAAAGATACCAAGGGAACATTTCATGCAAAGATGCGCTCGATAAAGGACAGAAATGGTATGGACCTAACAGAAGCAGAAGATATTAAGAAGAGGTGGCAAGAATACACAGAAGAACTGTACAAAAAAGATCTTTATGACCCAGATAATCACGATGGTGTGATCACTCACCTAGAGCCAGACATCCTGGAATGTGAAGACATCCTTAGAAAGCATACTATGAACAAAACTAGTGGAGGTGATGGAATTCCAGTTGAGCTATTTCTAATCCTGAAAGATGATGCTGTGAAGGTGCTGCACTCAATATGCCAGCAAATTTGGAAAACTCAGCAGTGGCCACAGGACTGGAAAAGGTCCGTTTTCATTCCAATCCCAAAGAAAGGTAATGCCAAAGAATGCTTAAACTACCACACAATTGTACTCATCTCATACACCAGTAAAGTAATGCTCAAAATTCTCAGAGCCAGGCTTCAGCAATATGTGAACCGTGAACTTCCAGATGTTCAAGCTGGTTTTAGACAAGGCATAGGAACAAGGGATCAACTTGCCAACATCTTCTGGATCATCGAAAAAGTAAGAGTATTCTAGAAAGGCATCTATTTCTGCTTTATTGACTATGCAAAAGCCTTTGACTGTGTGGACAACAATAAACTGTGGAAAAATCAGAAAAAGATGGGAATACCAGACCACCTGACCTGCCTCTTGAGAAATCTATATGCAGTTCAGGAAGCAACAGTTAGAACTGGACATGGAACAACATTCTAGTTCCAAGTAGGAAAAGGAATACGTCAAGGCTGTATATTGTCACCCTGTTTATTTAACTTCTATGCAGAGTACATCATGAGAAACGTTAGGCTGGAAGAAGCACAAGCTGGAATCAAGATTGCTGGGAGAAATATCAATAGCCTCAGATATGCAGATGACACCACCCTTATGGCAGAAAGACAGGAGGAACTAAAAAGCCTCTTGATGAAAGTGAAAGAGGAGAGTGAGAAAGTTGGCTTAAAGCTCAACATTCAGAAAACGAAGATCATGGCATCTTGTCCCATCACTTCATGGGAAATAGATGGGGAAAGAGTGGAAACAGTGTCAGACTTTATTTTTCTGGGCTCCAAAATCACTGCAGATGGTGATTGCAGCCATGAAATTAAAAGATGCTTACTCCTTGGAGGGAAAGTTATGAGCTAGATAGCATATTGAAAAGCAGAGAATTACTTTGCCAACAAAGGTCTGTCTAGTTAAGGCTATGGCTTTTTCAGTGGTCATATATGGATGTGAGAGTTGGACTGTTTAGAAAGGTGAGTGCTGAAGAATTGATGCTTTTGAACTGTGGTGTTGGAGAAGACTCTTGCGAGTCCCTTGGACTGCAAGGAGATCCTACCAGTCCATTCTGAAGGAGATCAGTCTGGGTGTTTATTGGAAGGGCTAATGCTGAAACTGAAACTCCAATACTTTGGCCACCTCATGAAAAGTTGACTCATTGGAAAAGACCCTGATGCTCGGATGGATTGAGGGCAGGAGAAGGGGACGACAGAGAATGACATGGCTGGATGGCATTGCTGATTCAATAGACATGAGTTTTTGTAAACTCTATGAGTTGGTGATGGACAGGGAGGCCTGGTGTGCTGCGATTCATGGGGTCACAAGGAGTCGGATGTGACTTAGTGACTGAACTGAACTGAACTGAAATAACCTAACTCTACACCTACAGCAACTAGAAAAGGAAGAAAGGAAGAACCCTAGGTTAGTAGAAGGAAAAATATCTTAAAAATTAGGGCAGAAATAAATGCAAAAGAAACAAGAGACCATAGCAAAAATCAACAAAGCTAAAAGCTGGCTTTTTGAGAAGATAAATAAAATTGACAAACCATTAGCCAGACTTATCAAGAAACAAAGGGAGAAGAATCAACTCAACAAAATTAGAAATGAAAATTGAGAAATCACAACAGACAAAATAGAAATACAAAGGGTCATAAGAGACTACTGTCATCAAGTATATCCAATAAAATGGACAACTTGGAAGAAATGGACAAATTCTTAGAAAAGTATAACTTTCCAAAACTGAACGAGGAAGAAATAGAAGATCTTACCAGACCCATCACAAGCATGGAAATTGAAACTGTAATCAGAAATCTTCCAACAAACAAAAGCCCAGGACCAGGTGGCTTCACAGCTGAATTTTGCCAAAAATTTAGAGAAGAGCTAACACCTATCTTACTCAAACCCTTCCAGAAAATTGCAGAAGAAGGTAAACTTCCAGAATCTTTCTATGAAGCCACCATCACTCTAGTACCAAAAGCAGACAAAATGTCACACAAAAAAGAAAACTTCAGGCCAATATCATTGATGAACATCAATGAAAAAATCCTTAACAAAATTCTAGCAAACAGAATCCAACAACATATTAAAATGATCGTACATCATGATCAACTGGTCTTTATCCCAGGGATGTAGGATTCTTTAATATCAGAAAATCAATCAAGGTAATACACCACATTAATAAATTGAAAGATAGAAACCATATGATTATCTTAATAGATACAAAGAAAGCTTTTGACAAATTCAACATCATTTATGATAAATACTCTCCAGAATGCAGGAATAGAAGGAACATACCTCAACGTAATAAAAGCTTTATATGACAAACCCACAGCAAACATTATCCTCAATGGTGAAAAATTGAATGCATTTCCCCTAAAGTCAAGAACAAGACAAGGGTGCCCACTCTCACCAGTACTATTCAATAGTTTTGGAAGTTTTGGCCACAGCAATCAGAGCAGAATTAGAAATAAAAGGAATCAAGATTGGAAAAGAGAAGTAAAAATCTCACTGTTTGCAGATGACATGATCCTCTACATAGAAAACCCTAAAGACACCACCAGAAAATGACTAGAGCTAATCAATGAATAGAGTAAAGTTGCAGGATATAAAGTTAACACACAGAAATCCCTTGCATTCCTATACACTAACAATGAGAAAACAGAAAGAGAAATTAAGGAAACAATGCCATTCACCATTGCAATGGAAAGAATAAAATACTTAGGAATATATCTACCTAGAGAAACTGAAGACTTATATATAGAAAACTATAAAACACTGGTGGAAGAAATAAAAAAGAACACAAATAGATGGAGAAATATACCATGTTAATGGATTGGAAGATTCAATATAGTGAAAATGAGTATACTACCAAAAGCAATCTATTGATTCAGTGCAATCCTTATCAAGCTACCAATGGTATTTTTCACAGCACTAGAACAAATAATTTCACAGTTTGTATGCAAAATACAAAAAAACAAAACAAACAAACAAAAAAAAACAAAACCTCAAATAGCCAAAGCAATCTTGAGAAAGAAGAATGGAACTGGAGGAATCAACCTGCCTGACTTCAGGCTCTACTACAAAGCCACAGTCATCAAGCCAGTGTGATACTGGCACAAAGACAGAAATACAGATCAATGGAACAAAATAGAAAGCCCAGAGATAAATCCACGCACCTATGGACACCTTATCTTTGACAAAGGAGGCAAGAATATACAATGGAGGAAAGAGAGTCTCTTTAACATGTGGTCCTGGGAAAACTGGACAACCACTCGTAAAAGAATGAAACTAGAACACTTTCTAACACCATACACAAAAATAAACTTAAAATGGATTAAAGATCTAAATGTAAGACCAGAAACTATACAACTCCTAGAGGGGAACATAGGCAAAACACTTTCCGATATCAATCACAGCAGGAGCCTCTATGACCCAACTCCCAGAGTAATGGAAATAAAAGCAAAAATAAACAAGTGGGACATAATTAAAAGCTTTTGCACAAAGAAGGAAACTGTAAGCAAAGTGAAAAGACAGCCTTCAGAATGGGAGAAAATGATAGCAAATGAAACAACTGACAAAGAATTAATCTCAAAAATATACAAGCAACTCCTGCAGCTCAATTCCAGAAAAATAAATGACCCAATCAAAAATTGGGCCAAAGAACTAAAGAGACATTTCTCCAAAGAAGTCATACAGATGGGAAACAAACACATGAAAAGATGCTCAATATCACTCATTATCATAGAAATCCAAATCAAAACCACAATGAGGTACCATCTCACGCCTGTCAGAATGGCTGCTATCCGAAAATCTACAAGCAATAAATGCTGGAGAGGATGTGGAGGAAAGGGAGCCCTCTTACACTGTTGGTGGGAATGCAAACTAGTACAGCCACTATGGGGAACAGGTGGAGATTTCTTAAAAAACTGGAAATAGAACTGCCATATGACCCAACAATTCCACTACTGGGCATACATACCGAGGAAACCAGAATTGAAAGAGACACATGTGCCCCAATGTTCATCGCAGCACTGTTTATAATAGCCAGGACATGGAAGCGACCTAGATGTCCATCAGCAGACGAATGGATAAGAAAGCTGTGGTACATATACACAAAGGAATATTACTCAGCCATTGAAAAGAATACATTTGAATCAGTTCTAATGAGGTGGATGAACCTGGAGCCTATTATACAGAGTGAAGTAAGACAGAAAGGAAAACACCAATACAGTATACTAACACATATATATGGAATTTAGAAAGATGGTAGCAATCTGGTATATGTGTGTGTGTGTGTGTGTGTGTGTGTGTATACAATGGAATATTACTCAGTCATAAAAAGGAAAACATTGGGTCAGTTATAATGAGGTGTGAACCTAGTGCCTGTTGTACAGAGTAAAGCAAGTCAGAAAGGGAAAGACAAATATTGCATATTAATGCATATATATATGGAATCTAGAAAGATGCTACTGATGAACCTATTTGCAGGGCAGCAATGAAGATACAGACATAGTGAACAGATTTTTGGACACAGTAGGGGAATGAGAGGGTGGGACAATTAGAGCAACATTGAAACTTATACATTACTATAAAACAACTAGCCTGTGGGAATTTGCTGTAAGATGCAGGAAACTGAAACCTGGTGCTCTGTGACAACCTAGAGGGATGGGATGTGATGGGAGGTGGGAGGAAAGTTCAACAGGCAGGGGATATATGTCTACTTATGGCTGATTCTTACTGATGTATGGCAGAAACCAACACTATATTGTAAGGCAATTATCTTCCAATTAAAAATAAATTAAAAAAATGACCATATACATAATGCCTCTTCATTGTCTAGAAAATTGTTATCAAACACAATATTTATTATGCTACCTAATTTCATTTTTTAAAAAACATATCTTTTTAAAAATATAAATTTATTTATTTTAATTGGAGGTTAATTACTTTACGATATTGTATTGGTTTTGCCATACATCAACATGAATCTGCCACGGGTATCTTATTCAATGCATTTTTATTAAAGTTCAGTGCCGGGACATAGTTTTATCTCCTTGATGTGATGCCTGTTATACTTTGTTTTGTTAGGCAATAAATGAGCTGTGGTCCGTTGTATATTATGTTTTACTTCACTTCTAGAAAGCCCAGAGCTAATTTTACATTCAGCTGTGTGTGTGTTGTGACTTAGACTCACCTTGCTTTGTCTTGCTTGTTCTCCCTTTCCCTCTCTTTCCCTTTCCTTCTCTTCTTTCCATGACAGGAGGGCATAATTTGTATTTCTATTGCTATCTTAGCCAGTTTTCTTTCTTTTTGTTTCAAGAAAAAAGCATTTAATTAAAAATTGTTTACATACCTAATAATAGAGCTCCAAAATACACAAAGCAAAAAGTGACAGAATTGAAGAGAGATTTGGACAGTTTAAAAATAGAAGTTGGAGACATTAATCCCACTTTCATCAGTGAATTGAACAGGTAGACAGAAGATGAGCAAGGAGGCTCTTCCCTGGTGGTCCAATAGTTAAAACTCTGTGCTTCCAATGCAGGGGTCATGGGTTTGACCCCTGATCAGGGAACTAAAATCTCACATGACCCACATTGTGGCAAAAAAAGAGGAAAGATCAGCAAGGAAATATACTTGAACAACAGTATAAATCAACTTGACCTAACAGCATCTATAGACCACTTCACCCAACAGCAGTGAATACATATTATTCTCAAGGGCACAAGAAACATTCTCCAGGACAGATCACATAGTAGACCACAAAATTAATCTCATTAAATTTAAAAATACTGAAATAATACAAAGTATGTTCATTGATCACAGTAGATTGTAATTAGAAATCATTAACAATACACACCAAAGTTCACTGAAGCATCATTTACAATAATCATATCTTGGCTACTTTTCAAATACATGTACCTTTTACTATGAGCTCTCTCTTAAGCTGTTTGGAAGTAACTTAAATAGTAAAGTCAGCCACCAAGTCAGGAAACTTGTGTAGGTTTGTGGCTGTTTCAGGAGTTTCAAAGGCTCATTTACATCAAGTATGGAAGACCCCATTAATTATGTGCATTTGCCATTCAGGTTTTTAAACCTTGAATAATTCATCATTCATTTCACAAATGTTAACTGGGCACCATCTATGTGATAAGCATACCAGACCAGTAAGCCAGTCCTGATGATTTTTTAATTCAGTATGCCTTACATTGGCCTTTTCTAGTCTTAGAGATATTATAATAATTTAGAACTCACCTAACATAAATTTCCTTTTCAGATGAAGAGTTTTACTCATATTTCCAAGTGCACCTTTCCAATCTTCCCCATGATGCTGAAGGGATTTTCACTCTTAGGAAAGTTACCTCATCATCCCATTGTGAGACTATTCAAAACTTACCAATTTTTTAATACCTAATTTAATTCCATTGCTTTATTATTTTTGAGATTTTTTCTTCCAGTTTTATTGAGATATACTTGTGATACAGTACTATGTAAATTTAATGTATACAGCATGATGATTAGACTTCCATGCATCCTGAGAGTAAATTTAGTGAATATCCATCATCTCATATAGATACAAAGCAAAAGAAAAGAAATAATTTTTCCTTGTGATGAGAACTCTTAGGTACTCTGTTAATAATAATAATTCTCTTTCATATATCACATAAAGCAGTTATTAATTCCATTGCTTTCTAATGCCTATTCAGGAGGTCCCACTAGCCAAAAGTTATGCATGTAGTGTCATCTGTTGAGCAGCTAAAGCATTCAATACCCTGGGATGCTTTTACTCTTCCCTGCATCGTTTTTGAAATTGTATACTTAATTTTCACAGATTTTTGCCTAATCTCTACTAAACTGTTAGTTCTTAGAAAGGAGGGACCCTGGCTTATCATGCTTTGGATCTGTCCATACTGCCTGAGTGGTTTCTTAATAAATATTTTTTAAAATGTAATAATCTGCTATACTCCTGTAGATAATGAATACTACTTTAAAAAATCATTTTTGCCCTTTTGAAAAGTTTATGTATACTATATTGATCATAATATTGATCATACTATATTGATCATAATTGATCAAATAGACTATTTGATTTAAATATATTTATTTCATATAATAAAAATTATTGTCTTTTTAAAATAGGAAGTTTAAAATATTTTAACTTTATTGTTTAGTCACTCAGTTGTGTCTGACTCTGCGACCCCATGGACTGCAGCATGCCAGGCTACCCTGTCCTTCACCATCTCTCTGTCCTCTCATCATATTTTGGCTTAGTGAGTGAAAGTCACTCAGTTGTGTCCAACTCTGTGACCCCATGGACTATACAGTCCACGGAATTCTCCAGACCAGAAAACTGGAGTGGGTAGCCATTCTCTTCCCCAGGGGATCTTCCTAACCCAGGGGTTGAACCCACATCTCCCACACTGCACGTGGATTCTTTATCAGCTGAGCCACCAGGGAAGCCCAAGAATTTATTTAAAACTAATCCATACTTTAAAAAAGAAAACGACAAAAAATACCTATGTGGACATGATCTGCATTTAGAACAAGTCTAATCTAATACTTCATTCCTTTGTAAGACGGGGGGCTCATATTTAAGGGGTACTTGTTATGTGCCAAGTACTGTGTTGGCCTCTTTCTGTTACTGACCCTTCATTATGACTTTTCTAAAGGTGTTTTGGACTCTCTGACAATTCTGCTGCTGAGACTAAAGGGCTTTCTTGAACATTTGCCTTGTTGTATTCCTTAGTCAGGATGGTACAGAAAAGTTTGCTTTTCCATTTTTCTTAGGATAAATTATAGAGATTTCAACAAAGGAAGGAATGAAATGTTGAAATATCTTGCAATCTTTATATCTCCCAATATGATCATGGAGATTTTGCATTACCTCTGTTAGAAACTAGAGGAAGCCTGTCTCTCAGTTCCTCAAATAAGAAAGTAAAGTTTATGGTTGGATTTCATCACTGTCAATCATCTCAGATTAAAAGAGAGGTGGGTCTCTCTCAGAGAAAGAAGCCACCAAGCCCATCCATAGAAATTAATTCCAAGCAAACTATGTTTTTTTTTTTTTTTGTCTGCCTTCCTAGGATGGGGGATGTGACTCAAAGATAAAACATTTTGAGGGAGAAAATTCATCAGTAGAGAGCTGAAAATCCGCTGTGAGGACTTTTTGTTGTTACTTAATGCCAGGAGATGGTGATGGACAGGGAGGCCTGGCATGCTGTGATTCATGGGGTTGCAAAGAGTCGGACACGACTGAGTGACTGAACTGAACTGAACTGAACTGAATGTTGTCTTGAATAGAAAATAAAAAGGGCTTTGTTGAAGAAAAAACTCTCACTCTGTTTCTTAGAGTTTTCCAAGTACAATTATTACTTTAGGATGTGACAAGAAGAATGGACTCTCCTTGGACTTTGGGCAAAAATTCCCCTAAAAAAAGATTTAAAAATACACCCTTTTCACATGTGAGAAACCTGATGTTCAGGAAAGTTAAGTTGCTTCCTCAAAGTCCAAGACTAAGAAATGGCAACTGTGCATATTTCTTTCTACTAAGACTTTCCTAGAGTCTATTCTTTTAGATACTCAAAAAGTTGAACATTCATATAAACCTCAGAATTATTGTATATAACCTACACACTGTTTCACTTACAATTTAGCAGGTTGTTTTGAAGAGCACAAAAAAAAAAAAGACTAAGGAATTAAAATGTGTGTACATAGGGATGATAGCTAGTGCCTATTAATTTTTTTTTTACATTTTATAACTATCATTAAATCATAGAGGTAGAGAGTCTGATAAATTGTGGAAAATTCTTAAAGAAATTGGAATACCAGACCACCTTACCTGTCTCCTGAGAAACTTGTGTGCAGGTCAAGAAGCGTACAAGTCCAGTTAGAACTGGACGTGGAACAACTGTTGATTCAAAATTGGGAAAGGAGTACGTCAGGCTGTATATTGTCACCCTGTTTATTTAACTTATATGCAGAATACCTTATGCAAAAGGCCAGGCTGGATGAATCACAAACTGGAATCAGGATTACTAGGAGAGATATCAACAGCCTCAGATATGCAGATGATACCACTCTAATGACAGAAATCAAAGAGAAACTAAAGAGCCTCTTGATGAGGGTGAAATAAGAGAGTGAAAAAGCTGACTTAAAACTCAACATTCAAAAAACTATGATCATGGCATCTGGTTCCATTACTTCATGGCAAATAGATGAGGAAAAATTGGAAACAATGACATATTTTATTTTCTTGGGCTCCAAAATCACTACAAATGATGAAATCACTGCTGCTGTGAAATTAAAAGATGCTTGCTCCTTGGAATAAAAGCTGTGACAAACCTAGATAGTGTTTTAAAAAGCAGAGACATCACTTTGCTGACAAAGTCCTAGTCAAAGCTATAGTTTTTCCAGTAGTCATGTACAGATGTGAAAGCTGGACCGTAAAGAAGGCTGAGGGCTGAAGACTGACACTTTCAAATTGTGGTGCTGGAGAAGACTCTTGGGAGTCCCTTGGACGGCAAGGAGATCAAATAGGTCAATCCTAAAGGAAATCAACCCTGAATATTCACTGGGAGGGCTAATGCTGAAGCTGAAGCTCCAATAGTTTGTCCACTTGATGCGAAGAGCTGACTCATTGGAAAAGACCCTCATGCTGGGAAAAGTTGAGGGCAGGAGGAAAAGAGGGCAATAGAGGATGAGATGGTTGTACAGCATTACCAACTCAATGGACATGAGTTTGAGGAAATTCTGGGAGAGAGTGAAGGACAGGGAGGCCTGGAGTGTTGCAGTCCTGGGGTTCTCAAAGAGTCAGATATGACTTAGCAAATGAAAAACAAGACGCTCTGATTCACATGTAACTTCATCTTTAATAATTATCATGATGGGATTGAAAGTGGGGAAATAAAGACTTCAGTTCATTTTTTCTATGAAGAAATCTTGCATGTTACCTGCTGTATTCCCACATGACTAAATGCACCTTAAAGTGAGCATCTGAAAAAGGCCAGTGGTAATCATCCCTGAAATTACCCTCTACAATACTGTGGACCCATGTCTATCCTACTAGGAAAGCCATGACTTGGCAAGAAAACATCCCATGTGTTAGGGAAGACTTGGAGATCTGAACTTCTCCATTAGCTTGAATTAATTTAAATGAAACCAGGGAAAGGTGGACCATAAAGTAAGGCATCAAGACACTAAGTAGCTTGAACATCTGCCTACCTCACTCAAAATGCCAGCAATTGCTTGGTTTCTTTACCTTAGAGAAATGAGAGAAATGAGTGGAAGGAAAATCACACTATGAGTGGAAAGAACATAGGAAAAATGGAAGCATTTTCAATATGTCCTAGGCTAAAGTTAAAAACATGTATCATAGAATCTCACTTGACTAAGTGTCAATGATGCACAATAGCTAGAATTTAGTTAGCATAAAACTATTTCAAAAAAAGAAAGTTACCAATCATGTGGGGGAAAACATCCACAGGAGAGATTATGTGATTCAGGAAAGGTTATATGTGTAGTTGTAAATCATAAATTCCAACAGGAAAGACAATTACAATAGAAGAAAAGAGCAAATGAGTAAGACTTGAGTGTACAAGAAAAGGAATTAGACATATTGTCTATCTCACAAAATAATTGTAAACCAGATTTCTTCTAGAATAGAATATTTTAATGACTATACTGGAATGTAAAATACTTACCTAGTTTCACCCATTATGATTTCTTTTTTAAAAATATAAATTTATTTATTTTAATTGGATTTCTTTTTAAATTAAGGTCAACAGTCCCTGTGAAATATCCACCCCATAGGCTGTTGTTTGCTGACAACCTCCTGCATCTTCAGTTTAAGTATAATGCTGGTTTAGGGCCCTTGGGTGTTTAAAAGCACACATCTGATCTAGTTCTGATGTGCATATTGTGGATTCCTGCATTTCTGGAGCAAGGCTCAGATATTTTGAACTTTTGGTGGCTGTGACCCTAAAAGCCATTGGATTTCAGGGGTTTGTTGATGCTCTCCATACCCCAGTGCAACACCTAGGAGAATTCGAACGGAGTCTGGGGAGGGGCCTTAGTGAAAAACAAGTATGCCAACCAGGATTTTCCTTCTCTTGTCTTTAAATGGATTTTTTCTTTCTGTAAGCTATAAGGTGAATGTTTTAGGGGACTTGAAAGATAAGTTTTTTCCCATTAGTCAGACATTTAAAATCAAGGGATAGATAAAATCAGATCTCACTACTCTGGGACAGGAAATTTCCCCCAGCCATCCTCTTCTCAGATATACACATAATACTTTAAAATACTTGGCTATTTGAAATACTGGTACAAGGACATTTTATTAACCAATTTTGCATACCGTAGACCGCACAAGTTTCCACTTATTTAATGTGGCTTTTCTTTTTTTATATTTTGAGTATGAAATATAAGCAATAGAGTGTCATGGAAACTCACTGCATTGGCAGTGTGAAGACTTAAATTCTCCATCCTGCTCTTTCATAATTTTGATTTTTCCTTTTTCAAGGTAAAAGAGTTAGGATTAATTACTTAAATTTTCTTTTCTTTTTTTTTTTTTTTAACCTTTTGGCTACACTGTGCAGCTGCAGATCTTAGTTCCCTGACCAGGAATGAAACCCATGCCCCCTGCATATAGTCCAGAATTTTAACCACCTGACCACCAGGAAAGTCCCAGGATTGAGTAATTTTTAAGGCTGTTTTCAACTGTGACCTTTCATGAGTTATTTAAATACAAAGTATAGTTTTAAAATTATTCAGTTTTTAGTGATTTTATTGCTTCTTAGACAATTGGAGTATTACAATGCTTGATCAATATGTTACCTGTATGTTGTCCATTCCTATGCTGTTTTTACTTAGGAAATGGCTATCTTGTGCAGCTGCTAAGATCTAGAAATTGAGTGTTTTGGACTTGTTGATGATCTACTGTGCTCATATTTACTAAGGGACTAGTAAGGACCTACTCCTGATTGGATTGAGAGACAGGAGACTTGATTCTGAGACTTTTGGTGATTTAATTTCCTGGAGCACTAGTTTCCTCATTTATAAATTGATACTGTTAGAATATGGTGGGTAACCAATACAATATTGTAAAGTAATTATCTTCTAATTAAAATAAATAAATTTAAATTAAAAAAGAGAAGATGGTGGGTAATGTCCGATGGTTCTATACTCTAGAACTCTTTATACCAAGGTGTATATTTAATTCATTATAATTGAATTATTTTATTAGGAATGTTGGTCTGAGTTTTAGATCTTGAGAACAAGGAGACAAAAATAATAATCTATATATTATACTAAATAAGCAACTTTTGATACCTCACTGCATATAAATTCTGTCAGGTAGGCAAAATGATACTTATTACACTAGTGAGAATATTATATTTTAAGGCAGTACAAGAAAAAAATTAAACTTAAAATATCTCTGTGTTTGGGTCTTCTCCCTCACTCCCTGACAGTAAACAGGGAGCCATACCTATTCTTTGAAAATAATGGAATGAAAGAACTATTTACAAAGGTATGGGAGGGCTTAGGGAAGCTACAAGAAATAGAATGTGACATAGAGGTTAGTCTCAAGGGGGAGCTGTTTCCACCCCAGGCCTAAAGCTGAAGAAAGTGAGGGCCTTGATTCAATAAAATTTGTATTTTAAGGCAGTACAGGAAAAAAATTAAACATGAAATCTCTCTGTGTTTGAGCCTCTTTCCTCCCTGCCCAGTCTGCAGCCTGCCTCTCTGTCACACTAACCAGGGCTCCTCAAAGACAGCTGTGCCTGCTGGACCACAGAGACCCATTTCTTTTCCTTCTGAAACTGACAGTGTGACTCCTTAAAAGAATAGTGCTCTTTTCCTGCTCTGCAGGGTCATAGTAACCTGCTGCTGGCTTTGTACAGGCTCACCTAGACTGTGTATCCTTGGTGAACCTTATGTCAAGTATCAGTGTGTCATTTTGATGTACATCTTTGTCATGAAAATGTATGTGACTGTGCCTTCAACTCCTAATAGGCAGGACAGTTCTCAGAACTTCTGAGAATCTGATTCCTAGATTATAATCCTCAGATTGGCTCAAATAAAATCCCACTTTTCATCTTAACTTGATAGTTTATTGAATTTTTGTTGACAGCCTCCTGATGGAAGTTGTGTCCTTAGGTCAAGGTAAATTTTGTTTTGACCTAGTGGTGAGGCACCTAGAGGGGTAAGTAGTCTGTCTCACTCTCCTCCAGTCACCTCATCACCTGCTGGTGACTTGTGTTGGCCAAACTCCATTTTTATCCACTGCAGAAGGTGCTAGAGTCCAGGGTGGGAAGTGGATGATGGCGGAGGGAGAAGGGTGCTTGCGTGCCTGCTCAGTCACTTCAGTTGTGCCCCATTCTTTGCGACCCTGTGGACTGTAGCCCGCCAGGCTCTTCTGTTCATGGGATTCTCCAGGCAAGAATACTGTAGTGGGTTGATGTGCCCTCCTCCAAGGGATCTACCTGAGTCAGGCACTGAACCGACATCTCTTACATCTCCTGCATTGAACAGGCAAGAAGCATGGGCGAAGGCAAAACAGCTGACATACTTAACGTTGCTGTTTTACAGATACTGAAATGGAGGCTCAGAGATTTAAATGATGCAGCAGAAATCGAACTGCTACTTACTAGAAATATGAAGACTTAAATTCAGGTTTTCTGACATGCTTACAATTTTAAAGACTTCTTATTTTCTCAGCATGGAAATGCAATTCTTTATCATATTTCCCAATACTCTGCATGATCTGTCTTCTGCTTGCCTTTCCAAATTCATCTTATAATACCAATTCCTAATCTGTGAATACTGTCTGCCTTTCTGTCTCTCAAACAAGTAACATAATTTTCCTGTTTTCAGATTTATCCTCAGCCAGAGGGCTCGCCCCTTCTCCCCCTACCCCCCTACCAGCACACGTGGGTTTCTCAACTGACAGGTGAGCTGTCACTACTCCCAAAGGTGTTTTCTGACAATCCTAGCTAAAATGTACCCTCCAGAGACTGTCCATCTTTTCTCCATTTTGCTTTCCTTTATGGCATTAACTCAGGCTGACTGGTGGACACATTCTTTGCCTGCCTCCTCCTACTAGAAGGTCATTCTATGGAGAGGCACCTGTCTGTCTTGTTCAGGCTGACTTCCCAGCGCGTGGTCTGGAGATGGTAAGCAATCTTAGTGAACTGGTGAGTAATTCATACTGCCAGGTGTTACTGCCAGGGGAGAAGGAAAGCACAAAGAACACTAACTAGAGGAGAATTTTCAGGCAGATGCTTTTCACCACCCTGCTTCCCTCAAAGCTTCATTTGGTTTGCCAATCAATTGCATTTGGTTCCCTGTCATTCAGAGTTTATAAACATGAGTTTTAATTCTTCTTGGGGGTGGAGCTTATTTACAATAAAGGGGATCATGAGGTTAGACAAATATTACAGCTGTGAGTTTCATAATGCAGTAGAACTAAGTTCCTAAGACTTAAGTTTCTTGGACTGGGGAAAGAGAAGAGGCAGAAAGGGAAAAGATGACATAGAAGTTAGGGATTTGTAAATTTAAGGACGTTGGTATTGGATTTCTTGGTAATAATTTATACACCAGTTTATAACTACAATAAAGGTGAATTGAACCCCAGGCATTTCTTCTACATTCTAGATGCCCATAACTTGATCAACTAAATAGAAATTATGATTGCATGTCACAAACAGTTACTGGTTATGATGCAATTAAGAGCAAGCTCTCTGGAAACAAGGAAAATGCAGCCATTGACAAGACACAGGAGCACAGTGTTGCCTTGTTTCAGAGACTCGTTGCTATCTGTTCTCTGTTTTTGTTTTTGAAATTAAAATTTAGTACCATAACTACTATGTTGGAAAATTGCAAATTCAATAAGTCAATGCAGATAAAGAAAATAGATCTTTTGATACAAAGTTTAATTTTTTCATTTCTCAAAGAAGTTAAGAATATACAGTGGAAAAAAGACAGTCTCTTCAATAAGTGGTGCTGGGAAAAATGGACAGTTACATGTAAAATAAGGGCTTCCCAGATGGCACTGCTGGTAAAGAACCTGCTTTTCAGTGCAGGAAGACATAAAAGATGTGGCTTTGATCCCTGGGTCAGGAAGACCCTTGGAGGAGGGGAAACCCAATTCAGTATTCATGCCTGGAGAATCCCATGGATAGAAAAGACTGAAGGGCTACAGTCCATAGGGTTGCAAAGATTTGGGCATGACTGAAGTGACTTAGCACATATGCACAAGTAAAAGAATGAAATTAGAACACTCCTCAGCACCATACACAAAAATTAACTCAAAATTGATTAAAAGCCTAAATTAAGGCCAGATTCTATAAAACTCTTAGAGGAAAACAGGCAGGACATTCTTTGACATAAATCACAGAAAGATCTTTATTGATCCACCTCCTAGATTAATGGAAACAAAAACAATAATAAACAAATGAGACCTAATTAAACTTAAAAACTTTTGCATAGCAAAGGAAGTCCAAAACAAGGAAAAGAACTCTCATAATGGGAGAAAATATTTACAAGTAAGCAACTGGCAAGGGATTAACCTATAATATATATAAACAGTATAAAAGCTCATGAAGCTTAGTATAAAAAAAAAACTCAATCAAAAAATAAGCAGAAGACCTAAATAGGCATTTCTCCAAAGAAGACATACAGATGCCTAACAAATATATGAAAAAAATGCTCAACATCACTCATTACCAGAGAAATACAAACCAAAAATACAATGAGGTATCATCTCACACTGGTCACAGTGGCCATCATCAAAAAAAAACAAACAAAAAAACCCCAAACAAACTACAAATATAAATGCTGCAGAGGATGTACAGAAAAGGGAATCTCACTGCACAACCACTGATGAACAGTCCTGATACAACCACTGATACAACCAGTATGGAGAACAGTGTGGAGATTTCTTAAAAAGCTGGAATAAAACTAGCATATGATCCAGCAATCCCACTACTGGGCATATACCCTGAATAAACCATAATTCAGAAAGACACATGTACCCCAATATTCATCATAGCATGATTTACAATAACTAAGAGAGGGAAGCAACCTAGATGTCCATCGACAGATGAATGGATAAAGAGATTGTGACACATTTATGCAATGGAATACTACTCAGACATAAAAAGGAACGAATTGAAGTCAGTTCTAGTGATATGGACTAACATAGAGTCTGTTGTATGGAGTGAAGTGTCAGAAAGAGAAAAAAAATATTGTATAATAATGAGTATATATGGGATCTGGAAAAATGGTACTGATGAATCTATTTGTAGGGCAGCCATAGAGACGCAGACATAATGAACAGACTTGTGGACATTATGGGAGAAGGCGAGGGTGGGAAGAATTGAGAGAGTAGCATTGAAACATATACATTACCACATGTAAAATAGATATTAATAGCTACTGGGGACTTGGTGTATAACACAGGAAGTTCAACCTGGTGTTCTGTAACAACCTACAGGGGTAGGATAGAATGGGGGTGGAAAGGCTCAAGAGGGCGAGGACATATGTATACTTATGGCTGATTCATGTTGTATGACAGAAACCAACACAACATTGTAAAGGAACTATCCTATAATTTAAAAATGTTAAAAATCTAGTAGTATGATCCTAACTTATATGAGCCCCATTATTGATCACAGCCTTGTCATGGTGAAGCAAATTTCATACCTCAGTGGAGTATGGACCATGGTGTGCAGGACAACCCAAGACAGATGGGTCATGGTGAAGAGTTCTGACAAACTGTGGTCCACTGGAGGAAGGAATGACAAATCACTCCAGTATTCTTGCCAAGAGAACGCTATGAACAGTATGAAAAGACAAAAAAAAAAAAAAAAAAAAGACACTGGATGATGAGCCCCATAGTGGAAAGATGTCTAGTATGCTACTGGGGAAGAGCAGAGGGCAATTACTAATATCTCCAGAAAGAATGAAAGAGCTGTGCCAAAGTGGAAATGAAGTTCAGTTGTGGATGTGTCTTGTGGTGAAAGTAAAATCTGATGCTGTAAAGAAAAATATTTCATAGGATCCTGGAATGTGAAGTCCATGAGTCAAGGTAAACTGGATATGGTCAAAGAGAAGATGGTTAAGAGTGAACATTGACATCTTAAGGATCAGTGAACTAAAGTGGACTGGAATAGGTGAATTGAATTCATTGTATCTACTACTGTGGCAAGAATCCCTTTGAAGAAATGGAGTACTACTCATAGTCAACAAAAGAATCTGAAATGCAGTACTTGGGTGCGGGCTCAAAAATGACAGAATGAATCTCCATACCATCTTCCATAGTGGCTGTATCAATTTTCATTCCCATCAACAGTGCAAAAGCATTCACTTTGCTCCATACCCTCTCCAGCATTTACTGTTTGTAGACTTTTCGTTGATGACAATTCTTACTGATGTGAGGTGATATTTCATTGTAGTTTTGATTTGCATTTCTCTAATAATGAGCGATGCTGAGAATCTTTTCATGTTTGTTAGCTCTCTGTATGTCTTATTTGGAGAAATGTCTGTTTAGGTCTTTTCCCCACTTTTTTATTGTTTTTTTTTTTTTTTTTTGGTATTGAGTTGTATAAGTTGCTTGTATATTTTGGAAATTAATCCTTTGTCAGTTGTTTCATTTGCTATTATTTTCTCCCATTCTGAGGGTTGTCTTTTCACCTTGCTTGTAGTTTCTTTTGCTGTGCAAAAGCTTTCAAGTTTAATCAGGTCCCACTTGTTTACTTTTGTCTTTATTTGCATTACTCTGGGAGGTGGGTCATAGAGGATCTTGCTTTGGTTTATGCATCAAGTTTTCTGCCTATGTTTTCCTCTAAGAGTTTTATAATTTCTTGCCTTACATTTAAGTCTTTAATCCATTTTGAGTTTATCTTTGTTTATGGTGTTAGAAGTGTTCTAATTTCATTCTTTTACATGTAGCTGTCCAGTTTTTCCAACACCATTTATTAAGGAGGCTGTATTTGCCCCATTGTATATTTTTGCCTCCTCTGTCAAAAATAAGGCACCCATAGGTGCATGGGTTTATTTCTGGGCTTTCTCTCTTGTTCCATTGGTCTACATTTCTGTTTTTGTGCCAGTACCATACTGTCTTGATGACTGTAGCTTTGTAGTATAATCTGAAGGTAGGAAGATTGATTCCTCCAGTTCCATTCTTCTTTCTCAAGACTGCTTTGGCTATTCTGGGTCTTTTGTGTTTCCTTAAAAAACTAGGAATAAAACCACCATATGACCCAGCAACCCCACTCCTAGGCATACATCCTGAGGAAACCAAAATTGAAAAACAAAACAAAACAAAACAACACATGTATCACATTGTTCATTGCAGCACTATTTACAATAACGAGAACATGGAAGCAACCTAGATGTCCATCAACAGATGAATGGATAAAGAAGTTGTGGTACATATACACAATGGAATATTACTCAGCCATAGAAAGGAATGCATTTGAGTCAGTTCTAATGAGGCAGATGAACCTAGAGCCTATTATACAGAGTGAAGTAAGTCAGAAAGAGAAAGATAAATATCATGTTCTACTGCATATATATGGAATCTAGAAAAATTGTGCTGAAGAATTTATTTACAGGGCATTAATGGAGAAACATACATAGAGAATAGACTTATGGACATGGGAGAAGGGAGGAGAGGGTGAGATGTATGGAAAGAGTAACATGGAAACTTACAATGCCATATGTAAACTGTATAGCCAATGGGAACTTGCTGTATGGCTCAGGAAATTCAAACAGGGCTCTGCATAAACCTAGAGGGATGGGATGAGGCGGGAGATGGGAGGGAGGTTCAAAAGGGATGGGATATATGTATACTTATGGCTGATTCATGTTGAGGTATTACAGAAAACAACAAAATTCTGTAGAGCAATATTCCTTCAATTAAAAAATAAATAAATTAAAAAAACAAATGAACAAAAGACAGAATGACCTGGGTTCGTTTCCAAGGAAAACCATTCAACATCACAGTAATCCAAGAGGAGCTATCCCACGCGGAAGGTCAGGGGCAGTGACCAAGAGTGCCAGGCTGTGATGGCACAGCAGTGGCCAACGGGAGCTATCCCACGTCTGAGGTCAGGGGCTGTGGGCAAGAAGAGCCACCCCATGCCCGAGGTCAGAGCGGAGGCAGAGAGGAGCTACCCCAAGTCCAAGGAGCAGTGGCTGTGCGGGTGCAGAGGGCTGAGAGGAGCTACTCCACATTCAAGGTCAGGAGGGGCAACCTCCTCCAAGGTAAGGAGCAGCGGCTGCTCTTTGCTGGAGCAGCCATGAAGAGATACCCCATGTCCAAGGTAAGAAAAACCCAAGTAAGATGGTAGGTGTTGCCAGAGGGCATCAGGGGCAGACACATTGAAATGATAATCACAGAAAACTAGCCAGTCTGAGCACACAGACCAAGCCTTGTCTAACTCAGTGAAACTAAGCCACACCATGGGAGGCCACCCAAGATGGACAGTCATGGTGGAGAGGTCTGACAGAATTTGGTCCACTGGAGAAGGGAATGGCAAACCACTTCAGTATTCTTGCCTTGAGAACCCCATGAACAGTATGAAAAGGCAAAATGATAGGATACTGAAAGAGGAACTCCCCAGGTTGGTAGGTGCCCAATATGCTACTGGAGATCAGTGGAGAAATAACTCCAGAAAGAATGAAGGCATGGAGCCAAAGTAAAAACAATATCCAGTTGTGGATGTGACTGGTGATAGAAGCAAGGTCTAATGCTGTAAAGAGCAGTATTGCATAGGAACCTGGAATGTTAGGTCTATGAATCAAGGCCAGTTGGAAGTGGTCAAACAGGAGATGGCAAGAGGGAACATCAACATTCTATGAATCAGCAAACTAAAATGGACTCGAATGGGTGAATTTAACTCAGATGACCATTATATCTACTACTGCAGGCAGGAATCCCTTAGAAGAAATGGAGTAGCCATTGTGGCCAACAAAAGAGTCCAAAATGCAGTATTTGGATGCAATCTCAAAAATGACAGAATGGTCTCTGTTCATTTCCAAGGCAAACCATTCAGTATCAAGGTGATCCAAACCTATGCTCCACCAGTAACATTGATGAAGCCGAAGTTGAGGACTAACACGCAAAAAAGATATCCTTTTCTTTATAGGGGACTGGAATGCAAAAGTAGGAAGTTAAGAAACACCTGGAGTAACAGGCAAATTTGGCATTGGGGTACAGAATGAAGCAGGGCAAAGGCTAATACAGTTTTGCCAAGAGAATGCATTGGGCATAGCAAACCCCTCTTCCAACAACAAGAGAAGACTCTACACATGGACGTCACTAGATGGTCAACACCAAAATCAGGTTGATTCTATTCTTTGCAGCCAAAGATGGAGAAGCTGTATACAGTCAGCAAAAACAAGATTGGGAGCTGACTTTGGCTCAGATCATGAACTCCTTATTGCCAAATTTAGACTTAAATTGAAGAAAGTAGGGAAAACCACTAGACTATTCAGGTATGACCAAAATAAAATTCCTTATGATTATATAGTGGAAGTGAGAAATAGATTTAAGGCACTAGATCTGATAGAGTGCCTGAAAACTGTGGACAGAAGTTCATGACATTTTACAGGAGACAGGGATCAAGACCAACCCCATGGAAAAGAAATGCAAAAGAGCAAAATGGCTGTCTGAGGAGGCCTTACAAATAGCTGTGAAAAGAAGAGAAGCGAAAAGCAAATGAGAAAAGGAAAGATATACCCATTTGAATGCAGAGTTCCAAAGAATAGCAAGGAGAGATAAGAAAACCTTCCTCAGCGAACAATACAAAGGAATAGAGGAAAACAGCAGAATGGGAAAGATTTGAGATCTCTTCAAAAAATTAGAGATACAAAGGGAACATTTCATGCAAAGATGGGCTTGATAAAGGACAGAAAAGGTCTGGACCTAACAGAAGCAGAAGATATTAAGAAGAGGTGGCAAGAACACACAGAAGAACTGTACAAAAAAGATCTTCACGACCCAGATAATCATGATGGTGTGATCATTCACCTAGAGCCAGACATCCTGGAAGGTGAAGTCAACTGGGCCTTAGAAAGCATCACTACGAACAAAGCTAGTGGAGGTGGTGGAATTCCAGTTGAGCTATTTCAAATCCTGAAAGATGATGCTGTGAAAGTGCTGCACTCAATATGCCAGCAAATTTGGAAAACTCAGCAGTGGCCACGGGACTTGAAAAAGTCAGTTTTAATTCCAATCCCAAAGAAAGACAATGCCAAAGAATGCTCAAACCACCGCACAATTGCACTCATCTCACATGCTGGTAAAGTAATGCTCAAAATTGTCTGAGCCAGGCTTCAGCAATACATCAACCATGAACTTCCAGATGTTCAAGCTAGTTTTAGAAAAGGCAGAGGAACCAGAGATCAAATTGCCAACATCCGCTGGATCATCAAAAAAGCGAGAGCATTCCAGAAAAACATCTATTTCTGTTTTATTGACTATGCCAAAGCCTTTGACTGTGAGGATCACAATAAACTGTGGAAAATTCTGAAAAAGATGGGAATACCAGAGCACCTGACCTGCCTCTTGAGAAACCTATATGCAGGTTAGGAAGCAATAGTTAGAACTGGACATGGAACAACAGACTTGTTCCAAATAGGAAAAGGAGTACATCAAAGCTGTATTTTGTCACCCTGCATATTTAACTTATATGCAACGTACATCATGAGAAATGCTGAGCTGGAGGAAGCATAAGCTGGAATCAAGATTGCAGGGAGAAATGTCAATAACTTCAGATATGCAGATGACACCAGCCTTATGGCAGAAAGTGAAGAGGAACTAAAAAGCCTCTTGATGAAAGTGAAAGAGGAGAGTGAAAAAGTTGGCTTAAAGCTCAGCATTCAGAAAACGAATATCATGGCATCTGGTCCCATCACTTCATGGGAAATAGATGGGGAAAGAGTGGAAACAGTGTCAGACTTTATTTTTTTGGGCTCCAAAGTCACTGCAGATGGTGATTGCAGCCATGAAATTAAAAGACACTTACTCCTTGGAAGGAAAGTTATGACCAATCTAGATAGCATATTGAAAAGCAGAGACATTACTTTGCCAACAAAAGTCTGTCTAGTCAAGGCTATGGTTTTTTCAGTAGTCATGTATGGATGTGAGAGTTGGACTGTTTAAAAAGGTGAGTGCCGAAGAATTGATGCTTTTGAAATGTGGTGTTGGAGAAGATTCTTGCGAGTCCCTTGGACTGCAAGGAGATCCAACCAGTCCATCCTAAAGGAGACCAGTTCTGGGTATTCATTGGAAGGACTGATGCTGAGGCTGTAACTCCAATAGTTTGGCCACCTCATATGAAGAGTTGACTAATTGGAAAAGACTGTGATGCTGGGAGGGATTGGGGGCAGGAGGAGAAGGGGATGACGGAGGATGAGATGGCTGGATGGCATCACCTACTCGATTCACATGAGTTTGGGTGAATTCCAGGAGTTGGTGATGGACAGTGAGGCCTGGCATGCTGTGATTCATGGGGTTGCAAAGAGTCAGACATGACTGAGCGACTGAACTGAACTGAACTGAACTGATGCCTCAACCACTGTACCAAAAAAGCTGAAGTTCACTGGTTCAATGAAGTCTTACAAGACCTTCTAGAATTAAGAATGGGAAAAGATTTCCTTTCCATCATAGGGGATTGGAAAGCAAAAGTGGAATTCAAGAGATACCTAGAGACAAGTTTGACCTTGGGGTACAAAATGAAACAAGGCCAAGCCTAACAGAATTTTGTGAAGAGAACACACTGGTTATAGCAAACACCGATTTCCAACAACACAAGAGATAACTCTACACAGGGACATCACCAGTTGGTCAATAACAAAATCAGATTGATTATGTTTTTTGCAGCCAAAGATGGAGAAGCTCTATACAGTCAACAAAGACAAGATCAGGAACAGGCTGTGGCTCAGATCATGAATTCCTTACTGCAAAATTCAGACTTACATTGAAGACAGTAGGGAAAATGGCTAAGCCATTCAGATGTGATCTACATCTAATCTCTTACAGTGGAGGTGATGAATAGTTTCAAGGGATTAGATCTGGTAGGCAGAGTACAGGAAGAACAATGGACAAATTTGTAACACTGTATGCAAGGTAGTGACCAAAACCATTCCAAAGAAAAAGAAATGCAAGAAGTTAAAATGGTTTTTTGAGTAGGTGTTACAAACATCTAAGGAATGAAGAGAAGTGAAAAACAAGGGAGAAAGGGATAGATATATCCAACTAAATGCAGAGTTCCAAGAGAATAGCAAGGAGAGATAAGAAGGCTTTATTCAATGAACAATGCAAAGAAATAGAGGAAAACAATAGAATGGCAAAGACTAGAGATCTTTTCAAGAATATTAGAGATATCAAGGAAATATTTCATATAAGGATGGGCATAATAAAGAATAGAATTGGTATGGACCCAAGAGAAGCAGAAGAGATTAAGAAGAGGTGGCAAGAATACACAGAACTGTACAAAAAAGGTCTTAATGACCCAGATAACTACAGGTAACTGTGGCCATTTACCTGGAGCCAGACATTCTGGAATGTGAAGTCATGTGGGCCTAGGAAGCATCACTATGAGCAAAGCTATTGAAGGAATTCCAGCTGAGCTATTTCAAATCCCAAAGGATGAAGCTGTTAAAGTACTGCACTTAATAGCCAGCAAATTTGGAAAACTCCACAGTGGCCACAGGACTGGAAAAGGTCAGGTTTCATTCCAATCCCAAAGAAGGGCAATGCCAAAGTATATTCAAACTACCATACCACTGCACTCATTTTGCACGCTAATAAGGTTATGCTCAAAATTCTTCAAGCTAGGCTTCAGGAGTATGGGAATTGAAAACATCCAGATGTACAAGCTAGGTTTAAAAAAGGCAGAGGAACCACAGATCAAGTTTTCAAAATTCACTGGATCATAGAGAAGCAAGGGACTTCTGGAAAAACATCTACTTCTGTTTCATTGACTGTGCAAAGTCCTTTGGTGTGGATCACAGCAAACTGTGGAACCTTCTTAAAGAGATGGGAAGAGACCTTAAAGAGACTTTACCTGTTTCCTGAGATGTATGGCAAAATCAATACAATACTGTAAAGTAATTAGCCTCCAAATAAAATAAATAAATTTAAATTAAAAAAAATAAAAAGAAGATATTTAAAAAAAGAAAGAAACCTGTAGTTAGAACCTTACTTGAAACAACTGACTGGTTCAAAATTTGGAAAGGAGTATGACAAGGCTGTATATTCCCACACTGTTTATTTAACTTATATTCAGAAAACATCATGGGAAAGACTGGGCTGGATGAATCCAGCTGGAATCAAGATTACTAGGAGAAATATCAACAACTTCAGATATGCAGGTGACCACTCTAATGGAAGAAAGTAAAGAGGAAATAAAGAGTTTCTTGGTGAGGGTGAAAGAGGAGAGTGAAAAAACTGGCTTAAAACCCAACATTCAAAAAACTAAGATCATGGCATCCAGCCCCAGAACTTCATGGCAAATAGAAGGGGAAAAATTGGAAATGGTGACAGATTTTATTTTCATGGGCTCCAAAATCACTGCAGATGGTGACTACAGCTACAAAATTAAAAGATGTTTGCTCATTGGAAGGAAAACTATGATGAATCTAGGCAGTGTATTATAAAGCAGAGACATCACTTCGCAGACACAGGTTCATGTACTCAAAACTATGGCTTTGGACCATGGAGGGTTGGACCATAGAGAAGACTGTGTGCCAAAGAACTGATGCTTTCAAATTGTGGCACTAGAGAAGACCCCTGAGAGTCCCTTGGACATCAAGGGGATCAAACCCATCAATCCTAAAGGAATTCAGTCCAGAATATTCACTGGAAGGACTGATGCTGAAGCTGAAGCTCCAATTCTTTGGTCAGTTGACACAAAGATCTGACTCATTGGAAAAGACCCTGATGCTGGGAAAGATTGAAGGCAAAAGGAGAAGGGGGTGGCAGAGGATGAAATGATTGGAAGGCATCACCAACTCAATGGACAGCAGTTTGAGGAAACTCTGGGAGAGAGTGAAGGAAAGAGAGGCCTGGAGTGCTGCAGTCCATGAGTTTGCAAAGAGTTGGACAGCCAGGCCTCCCTGTCCATCACCAACTCCTGGAGTTTATTCAAACTCATGTCCATTGAGTCTGTGATGCCATCCAACCATCTCATCCTCTGTTGTCCCCTTCTCCTCCTGCCTTCAATCTTTCCCAGCATCAGGGTCTTTTTCAATGAGTCAGTTCTTTGCATCAGGTGGCCAAAGTACTGGAGTTTCAGCTTCAGCATCAGTCCTTCCAATGAACATTCAGGACTTATTTTCTTTAGGATTGACTGGTTGGATCTCCTTGCAGTCCAAGGGACTCTCAAGTCTTCTCCAACACCACAGTTCAAAAACGTCAATAGCAGGGTATATCTTTGGTCATCTTTTGTTCAGAATTCTATGAGAGTGACAAATTTTTTTCTGTCATCTTTTATCAAAATTTCTAGATTCTTTAAATGAAATGATTTCATTACTGTGTCTATCTGTCTTTGCCATATCTCTATATGATCTATTTATATACATACTAATATATATTTGTACACATACACATGCCCAAATAAATTTTAGGTTAATTCCCTGGGCTTTCATCACTTGAGACTTTAAACTGCAAAAAGCTGACTATTGTTACAAGCACTAGCTCTTTAGGTTAACTTGTCCTATTATTTCCTTCAGTTTTTTTTTTTTTTAATTATTAGAGTATAGTTGGTTTACAATGTTGTGTTAGTTTCTGCTATACAGCAAAGTGAATCAATTCTACATTTTCGTATATCCACTCTTTTTTTAGATTAGTTTCCCATATAGGTTACTACAGAGTATTGAGTAAAGTTTCCTGTGTTATACAGTAAGTTCTTATTAGTTATCTAGCTTATACATAGTAGTGTGTATCTGTCAATCCCAATCTCCCAATTTATCCCTCATTTTCTATTAATAATAGCTGTTCCTTTAGTAGTAACACAAGTGCACCATCTTGGTAAAGTTTTGAGTACTTTGCTGTTCACTAAAATAAAAAAATATTTTTTGAAAATGATCACAGTTTGCATTTATCATTTGTCAACTGCTTAGTAAAATGTATAGCAGGCATTTTACACTGCACTATATGACAATCCCTAGAAATTCTACATCACTGTACACATATAGGTTGAACACTTTCCTGGTTCTGTGAAAGAGGGTCAGGGAAGTCCTAAAGAAGGAAGGTCTGAGTCAAAATCTGAAGAATGAAGAAGTCTTAGTAGGATGTTGATGAGAAGATGAGGGCATTTTGGGCAGGAAAAGAGTATCACATATGACTGTGATGCTACAATAAAACCCCCCAGTCATGCCAAGGCATATATAACAAAACTAGTGCTGGGCTCCTAGACTTTTGGTACCACAAGGGACAGAGACTGAGGCTTTCTGTTCTATGTGAAGGGCGAGGTGGGATAGAGAAACAGTAGATTATCCAGTCTCAGGATACCAGGAGGTGGCAGAGGGATCCCATTTCCCTGTATTTTTCTGGTTCATTTTTTCCAGCTTCCTTAACTGCAAGTTTCCTAAATTCCCTGCCACACTCTCCTGGGAGTCCCAGCCAGCCCTAGAACAGGATTGGGTGGGCAGGTGGGGGCATTGCACAAACTGAAGCAGGACTCTGAACTGGCAGCTGGAGTCTCACTTGGGCCGTCCCATTAGCCCCAAGCATCATGACTGTGCCTGCCACAGAACTGGATTTTTAGGACTCTGAGCATGGTGTTACGGAAGTCTTCTTACACACCAACTTTGCTGTGATGTTTAGGACTGCACCAGACATGACACAGTGAAGCATACGTGTTGATTTATGGAAGATGCATAACCTGAGATGTTGAGTGGCATGTGCTTTATTTTCCCCCACAGTATGCCTTATCAAAGTCTCGTGTAGACTTTGTGTTTGTGGATATTGTTACCTCTTGCCCTAGGGGTTCTTAGAGTTTTAGTAGAGGATCCTTGTGTGATGAGGAAGATTTAAAGGTGGCTGCATTCCACTGCACCTCCCATCAATCTTTACTATAAGAAGAGAGCTGGAATAGGGGAAGGTGTTTGGGGGAAATTACAGGAGGAGATGAAAGCGTGCAGTGCAGTGGGTGTCGGGTGCAGCTTGGGAATGACCAGTGGTACAGAATCACATTCTTTCTCTTGTCCATGAATATGAGTTTATGCTACTGGCTGGAAGGATATGAGAGGAATGACTCTGATCCCACTCACCTTGGAAAGGAGAGAACGAGACCGCCATGCTTTCCCTGCAACCTCTCACCCTACAGAGTGGGTGATGTGCAGGAGATCCAGAAGTTCCAAGGCAAGCTGGGGATTAAAGGGTCTTCCTCCTTTAAACAGACATAGAAGTACTGTTATATCAGCTGTAGCCCATGTGGGGAGCACTCAGGAGACTTCTAGATTCCTCAAGGCAGTTCTCTAATATACCCAGTGGTAAGGATATCATCAGTCATAAGGTACAGTGAGGAATGTACCCTGATGAGACCTAGAAAATTGAACATTCCTTATTGTTGCACTTGACATGGGGCCATTTTCCCCTCAGATTTCCTTCTGTTGCACAGGAGCTGATGTATCTGCCCGTGATACTCCCAAAGATCTTAGCCAAGTGGAAGGTACAGAGGAAGAAGCTTAAAGACAGAACCTTGTTCTTGAATTGAGTTATGAACTTGCTTGATTGGATTGCATTTGGCACAAAACATCTAGAACATCTAGACTAAACAGACAGGTGGATTTGAATTAGTAAATTGAAGCAATCCTAAAAATAAAGCTGTACATTTTTATTTAATTTTTAAAAAGATTTTAATTGGAGGATAATTGCTTTACAATGTTGTGTAAAGCAATCTTGCCATACAACAATGTGAATCAGCCATAAGTATATATGTTACCATTCCCTCTTGAACATCCCCCTTCCTCCCACCCCTCCAGGTTGAGCTCCCTGTCATAGAGAAAGTTCCCACTAGCTATTAACATCTATTTTACATATGGTAATATATATGGTTCAAAGCTACTCTCTCAATTCTTCCCACCCTCTCCTTCTCCTATTGTGTTCACAAGTCTGTCCTCTATGTCTGCATCTCTATTCCTGCAAATAGGTTCATCAGTACCATCTTTCTAAATTCCATATATATGCATTTATATATATTTGTTTTTCTCTTTTTGACTTACTTCACTCTGTATAATAGGCTCTCGATTCATCCACCTCACTAGAACCAACTGAAATTCATTTCTTTTTTTTTGTGTGACGTTTTTGGAATTTTTACTTTGTATTAGGGTAATTAACATTGTGATAGTTTAAGGTGAACGGTGAAGGGACTGAGCCACACATGTACATGTATCCATGCCTATGTGCAGGCTAAGTCACTTCAGTCATGTCCAACTTGATCCTATGGGCTCTAGCCCTCAAAGTTCCTCTGTCCATGGGATTTCCCAGGCAACAATACTGGAGTGGATTGCCACGCCCTCCTTCAGAGGATCTTCCTGACTCAGAGACTGAATCTATGTCTCATACATCTCCTGTATTGGCAAGCAGGTTCTTTACCACTAGCGCTACCTGGGAAGCCCCCATACATGTATTCATTCTCCCCCAAACTCTCCCATGCAGGCTGTCACATATCACTGAGCAGAGTTCCCTGTGCTATACAGGAATTCCATGTTGCTTTAGTTCAGTTCAGTTCAGTCGCTCAGTCGTGTCCAACTCTTTGCAACCCCATGAATCGCAGCACGCCAGGCCTCCCTGTCCATCACCAAATCCTGGAGTTCACTCAGACTCACGTCCATCGAGTCGGTGATGCCATCCAGCCATCTCATCCCCTGTCGTCCCTTTCTCCTCCTGCTCCCAATCCCTCCCAGCATCACAGTATTTTCCAGTGAGTCAACGCTTCACATGAGGTGACCAAAGTACTGGAGTTTCAGCTTCAGCATCATTCCCTCCAAAGAAATCCCCGGGCTGATCTCTTTCAGAATGGACTGGTTGGATCTCCTTGGAGTCCAAGGGTCTCTCAAGAGTCTTCTCCAACACCGCAGTTCAGAAGCATCAATTCTTCGGCGGTCAGCCTTCTTCACAGTCCAACTCTCACATCCATACATGACCACTGGAAAAACGATAGCCTTGACTAGATGGACCTTTGTTGGCAAAGTAATGTCTCTGCTTTTCAATATGCTATCTAGGTTGGTCATAACTTTTCTTCCAAGGAGTAAGCGACTTTTAATTTCATGCTGCAGCCACCATCTGCAGTGATTTTGGAGCCCCCCAAAATAAAGTCTGACACCATTTCCACTGTTTCCCCATCTATTTGCCGTGAAGTGATGGGACCAGATGCCATGATCTTCATTTTCTGAATGTTGAGCTTTAAGCCAACTTGTTCACTCTCCTCTTTCACTTTCATCAAGAGGCTTTTTAGTTCCTCTTCACTTTCTGCCATAAGGGTGGTGTCATCTGCATATCTGAGGTTATTAATATTTCTCCCGGCAATCTTGATTCCAGCTTGTGCTTCTTCCAGCCCAGCATTTCTCATGATGTACTCTTCATAGAAGTTAAATAAGCAGGGTGACAGTATACAGCCTTGACGTACTCCTTTTCCTATTTGGAACCAGTCTGTTATTCCATGTCCAGTTCTAACTGTTGCTTCCTGAACTGCATATAGGTTTCTCAAGAGGCAGGTCAGGTGGTCTGGCATTCCTATCTCTTTCAGAATTTTCCACAGTTTATTGTGATCCACACAGTCAAAGGCTTTGGCATAGTCAATAAAACAGAAATAGATGTTTTTCTGGAATCTCTTGCATTTTCCATGATCCAGCAGATGTTGGCAATTTGATCTCTGGTTCCTCTGCCTTTTCTAAAACCAGCTTGAACATCTGGAAGTTCATGGTTCACATATTGCTGAAGCCTGGCTTGGAGAATTTTGAGCATTACTCTACTAGCGTGTGAGATGAGTGCAATTGTGTGGTAGTTTGAGCATTCTTTGGCATTGCCTTTCTTTGGGATTGGAATGAAAACGGACCTTTTCCAGTCCTGTGACCACTGCTGAGTTTTCCAAATTTGCTGGCATATTGAGTGCAGCACTTTCACAGCATCATCTTTCAGGATTTGAAATAGCTAAACTGGAATTCCACCACCTCCACTAGCTTTGTTTGTAGTGATGCTTTCTAAGGCTCACTTGACTTCACATTCCAGGATGTCTGGCTCTAGGTGAGTGATCACACCGTTGTGATTATCTTGATCATGAACATCTTTTTTGTACCGTTCTTCTGTGTATTTTTGCCACCTCTTCTTAATATCTTCTGCTTCTTTTAGGTCCATTCCTTTATCGAGCCCATCTTTGCATGAAATGTTCCCTTGGTGTCTCTAATTTTCTTGAAGAGATCTCTAGTCTTTCCCATTCTGTTGTTTTCCTCTATTTCTTTGTGTTGATCGCTGAGGAAGGCTTTCTTATCTCTTCTTGCTATTCTTTGGAACTCTGAATTCAGATGCTTGTATCTTTCCTTTTCTCCTTTGCTTTTTGCTTCTCTTCTTTTCATAGTTATTTGTAAGCCCTCCTCAGACAGCCATTTTGCTTTTTTCCATGTTGCTTATCAACTCTTAATAGAGCAGTGTGTACATGTCCATCCCAAACTCCCTAACTATTCCTCCCCGCCCTCCTCCCCCAACCCCTCAACCCCCCAACTTCCCACCACTGGCAGCCATAAGTTTGCTCTCTAAGTCTGTGAGCCTCTTTCATTTTGGTAAATGTCACAAATGATACATTTCATTTTAGATTCCACATATAAGGGATGTCCTACAATATTTCTCCTTCTCTGTCTTACTTCACTCAGTATGACAATGTTTTGGTCCATCCATGTTGCTGCAAATGGCATCACTTCATTCTAAAAAGAATAGTATTCCATTGTATATATGTACCACATCTTCTGTATTCCTTTTTTTAAATCAGAGAAATACAAGATTTTAATCATTTTAAAAAGGGATACAGTAGAAACTACCACAACATTGTAAAGCAACTATAATCCAATAAAAATTAATTTTAGAAAGGGAATGAATTTATAATAAACTACATGTATCTATTTTTTCTGATCAAAGCTCAAGTTTTTATTTCTTTTTAAATATAAATTTATTTATTTTAATTGGAGGCTAATTACTTCACAATATTGTATTGGTTTTGCCATACATTGACATAAATCTGCCACGGGTGTACATGTGTTCCCCATTCTGAACCCCCCTCCCACCTCCCTCCCCATTCCATCCCTCTGGATCATCCCAGTGCACCAGCCCTGAGCACCCTGTATCATGCTATGAACCTGGACTGGCGATTCGTTTCCCATATGATAATATACATGTTTCAATGCCACTCTCCCAAATCATCCCACCCTCACCCTCTCCCACAGAGTCCAGCAGACTGTTCTATACATCTGTGTCTCTTTTGCTGTCTCGCATACAGGGTTATCATTACCATCTTTCTAAATTTCATATATATGTGTTAGTATACTGCATTGGTGTTTTTCTTTCTGGCTTACTTCACTCTGTATAATAGGCTCCAGTTTTATCCACCTCATTAGAACTGATTCAAATGTATTATTTTTAATGGCTGAGTAATATTCCATTGTGTGTATGTACCACAGCTTTCTTATCCATTCATCTGCTGATGGACATCTAGGTTGCTTCCATGTCCTGGCTATTATAAACAGTGCTGCGATGAACATTGGGGTACACGTGTCTCTTTCAGTTCTGGTTTCCTCGATATGTATGCCCAGCAGTGGGATTGCTGGGTCATAAGGCAGTTCTATTTCCAGTTTTTAAAGGAATCTCCACACTATTCTCTATAGTGGCTATACTAGTTTGCATTCCCACCAACAGTGTAAGAGGGTTCCCTTTTCTCCACACCCTCTCCAGCATTTATTGCTTGTAGACTTTTCGATAGCAGCCATTTTGACTGGTGTGAAATGGTACCTCATTGTGGTTTTGATTTGCACTTCTCTGATAATGAGTGATGTTGAGCATCTTTTCATGTGTTTGTTAGCCATCCGTATGTCTTCTTTGGAGAAATGTCTGTTTAGTTCTTTGGCCCATTTTTTGATTGGGTCATTTATTTTTCTGGAATTGAGCTCAAATTCATTTCTTTTTATGGCTGCATAATATTCCATTGTATAAATGTACCACAGCTTCTTTATCCATTCATCTGTTGATGGACATCTAGGTTGCTTCCGTGTCCTAGCTATTGTAAATAGTACTGCAATAAGTATTGGGGTACAGGTGTCTTTTTGAATTTTGGATTTCTCAGGGTACATGCCCAATAGAGGGACTGCTTGGTTATATGCTAATTTTATTCCTAGTGTTTAAAGAAATCTCCATGCTGTCTCTATAGTGGTTGTACCAGCTTACATTTCCACCAACTGTGCAAGATGTTTCCCTTTTTTTCTACATTATCTCCAGGATTTATTATTTGTAGATTTTTTGATGATGGCCACTCTGACTGTGTGAGGTGATACCTCATTTTAGTTTGGATTTGCATTTCTCTAATAATGAGTGATATTGAGTATTTTTATGTATTTATTTGCCATCTGTATGTCTTCTTCAAAGAAATGTCTGTCTAGGTCTTCTGCTCATTTTTTGATTGGATTATTTGTTTTCCTGATATTGAGCTTCATGAGATGTTTGAATATTTTGGAGATTAATTTTTGTCATTTGCTTCCTTTGCAATTATTTTCTCCCATTCTGGGGGTTGTCTTTTCATCTTGTTTATGGTTTCTTTGTTGTGCAAAAGTAAAGCTGTATCTTTGTAGTACTGAATTTTAGTACTATCCTGTTTGTGAAATATAATGTCAAACATGCTGGGGGAGAGAAGAGAATGTACTCTTTCATTATAACAGATTTCATTTCACTTTCTCAAAAGGAAATGGACTGAGTTAAATCCATGGACAGCATGAACTGAGCCTCACCTTGTTCACAGTAGATTCCAGTGGTTCCTAGAGGACAGTGACAGTTATACCCATGAAACAGTGAGACCCAAGTTGCTCCTTTGCTGAAGTGGTGTGGAGGGTCACGCTCTGGGTCACAAGTGGAAACTGTCTTGGTGCAGAAGGCTTCTTTCCACCCACTAGGACAGTTACAGCTGTAGGAAGAAAGAAGACAACATGATTTGAACACTTGATCAGAGATAGATATATACTTATGTATCATCCTGATGTTAACTTGGCAATTTTGCTAAGGTTCCAAAATAAAAAAGATGATTTGTAGGAAAGCCAAGATTCACATTGTCAAAGGAAAGAGCTAATAACTGGTTATGGGACTCTACATTAAGGATGAGAAAGTTGAAAGAAAATATGAGAATCATTTATTTGGAGAAAATAGTGCTATAAGTCCCTCTCCCTACACTACCACGCTGGCAGGAGGAAGGCTGTGAATGGAGTGACTGTCTCCTAACCTAAGCCTGGAAAATAGAAGTTCAGTTCCCTATGTTCTCTGACACTGAGGGATGGACAGACCCAGCTCCTCAGGCTGCAGAGCCTGAAAACTCTCCAGGATGAGACCAATGGGAGTGAAACAGAAATGTTTTGTGGAACTCTGGGTTAGGATCAGCTTGGGGACATATGAAAAGGACCTTTCCCAGAGTGTATCCTGGTATCTGAAGGAAACTTGGCAATAAGAGGCAGTGAATTTACAGCTGGAGCAGAATCTGAGGGGTAAAGGGCAGTGGGCAGTGCAAAGAGAGATTTTATCTTGGTTTAAAGAGTGATATTGGGAGGAACATAGCAGTCTCTGATGAACCCATCAAAGGTGCAGTTGCCAGATAAAATGCAGGGCACCTACTTAAATTTAAATATCAGATAAACAAGAAATATTTTTTTTAGTATAAGTATGTTCCATTCAATATTTGAATTTCAGTTAAGCGATATTTGAGATATACCAAAAAATAATTGCCAGCATCTGCTGGGTCATAGAAAAGGCAGGAGAATTAAAAAAAACACACACAAAACATTTAGTTCTGCTTCGTTGACTATGCTAAAGCCTTTGACTGTGGGTCACAACAAACTGTGGAAAATTCTTGAAGAGATTGGAATAACAGAACACCTTACCTGCCTCATGAGAAACTTGTATACAGGTCAAGAAGCAACATTTAGAACCAGGCATGGAACAATGAAAGTGAAAATGAAGTCGCTCAGTTGTGTCCAACTCTTTGTGACCCCATGGGTTGTAGCCTACCATGCTCCTCCATCCATGGGATTTTCCAGTACTGGAGTTAGAACTGGGCATGGAACAATGGGCTGGTTCAAAATTGAGAAGGAGAATGTCAATGTCAAGCTGTATATTGTTACCTTGCTTATTTAACATATATGCATAATACATGATACAAAATGCTGAGCTCGATGAAGCTCAAGCTGGAATCAAGATTGCCAGGAGAAATATCAATAACAGCAGATATTATTACCTTAATGGCAGAGAGCTACAAGGAACTAATGAGTCTCTTAATGAAGGTGAAAGAGGAGAGTGAAAAAGCCGGCTTAAAACTCAACATTCGAAAAACTGAAATCATGGCATCTGGTCTCATCACTTCATGGCAAGCAGATAGGGAAAAAGTGGAAACAGTGACAGACTTTATTTTCTTGGCCTCCAAATTCCTTGCAAATGTGACTGCAGTCATGAAATTGAAAGATGTTTGCTCTTCGGAAGAAAAGATATGACAAACATAGATAGCATATTAAAAAGCAGAGACATCATTTTGCTGACAAAAGTCTGCAGTCGAAGTTATGGTTTTTCCAGTAGTTATGTACCAATGTGAGAGCTGGACCATAGAGAAGGCTGAGTGCCAAAGAATTGATGCTATTTAACTGTAGTGCTAGGGAAGACTCTTGAGAATCCTTTGGACAGCAAGGAAGTCAAACCAGGCAATCCTAAAGGAAATCAACCCTGAATATTCATTGGAAGGACTGATGTTGAAACTGTAACTCCAATAGCTTGGCCACCTGATGTGGAAAGCTAATTTATCGAAAAAGACCCTGATGCTGGGAAAGATTGAAGGCAGGCAGAGAAGGGGATAACAGAGGATGAGTTGGTTGCATGGCATCACTGACTCAATGGACATGAGTTTGAGCAAACTGTAGGAGATAGTGAAATACAGGGAAGCCTGGTATGCTGCAGTCCATGGGGTCACAAAGAGTCACAAATTTATCTGGATGCCCTGTACTTTCCCCCTTAAATCTGACAACTCTGTAGCACATGAGAGAAATGGTTAGTTTTAAATTCCTGCCTGGCCCAGAGCATGCTAAATTGTCAGGTAAATAGTGTGAGTCAAGGAGACCATTCAAGGATAGTGTAGGCGCACAGTCAGAAACCATTGGCCCAGGGAAAGACAGTGACAGATTATACCTGTTTCTGAGACCTTTCATTCATGTGACTAGCCCTGGCTGGGTTTAGGGTAATAGCTTCAAACAGTAAAGTGTTATTAGTATTTTGAAGTGGACCTTTGAATTAATGACTAAGAGTGTATTTTTTGGTGAAGTTAAAACAGAAAGTTCAATGGACTTCTGCATGTTTTAATCCAGGACCAAGCAAAGGACAACTCTGTGAAATGTGGCATGGATATTTTGATTGGGACTGTAGGTTGCTTAGTAGGTTGGGTTGGTATAGCTATTTAATAATTTTAACTCTTCTAAGCCAAGAGGATGGACATATTTCCATTTCTTTGTTGTCATCTTCAATTTCCCTTTTCAGTGTTTTATAGCTTTCTGACTGTATGTCTTTAACCTACTGGTTAAGTTTATTCCTAGGTAATTTATTCATTTTGATGCAATTTTCAATGAGATTGTATCTTAACTTACTCTTTCTCATAGGTTATTGTTAGTGTATCAAAATATCCATGACATTTTTCACAGAACTAAAGCAAATAATCCTCAAATTCATGTGGAACCACAAAAGACTCCAAGTTGCCAGAGAAAAAAGAACAAAGATGGAGGCATCACATCTCAAACTTCAGACTATACTACAAAGCTACAATAATCAAAACAACATGGTACTGGCACAAAAGTAGATCACATGGGGGAGAATAAAGATCTCAGAGATAAGCTCATGAACGGTGGTCAATTAATCTATGACAAAGAAATAAGAATATATAATGGAGAAAAGATAGTCTCTCCAACAATTGATGCTGGGTAAACTGGACAGCTACATGTGTAAGAATGACATTAGAATGCTTCCAGACACCATGCACAAAAATAAAGTCAAAATGGAGTAAAGACCTAAATGTAAGACCTGAAAAAATAAAATTCAGAGAAGAGAACGTAGACAGAACACTCTTTGACATAAATCATAGTAATGATTTTGGATATGTCTCCAAAGATGAAAGAACTAAAAGAAAAAAAATGAGATCTAATTAAGCGTAAAAGTTTTTGCATAGCCAAAGAAACAATAGACAAAAAAGGAAAGACAACCTATGGAATGGGACAAAACATTTGCAAATTCTACGATCAACAAGGAGTTAATGTCCAAAATATATAAACAGCTCATATAACTCAATATCAAAAAAACAACCCAATTAAAAAAAAGGCAGAAGACTTAGCTAAACATTTTTTCAAAAAAGACATATAGATGGCTAACAGGCACATGAAAAAATGCTCAAAATTATTAATTGTTAGAGAAATGCAAGTCAAAACCACAGTGAGATATCATGTCACACCTGTCAGAATAGAAATTAGCAAAAAGACAACAAATAATAAGTGTTTATAAGGATGTGGAGATAAGAGAACCTTTGTACACTGTTGGTTCGCTTCTGTGAGAAACAGTATGGAGGGTCCTCAAAAAACTAAAAATAGAACTATTATATGATCCAGCAGTTCTGCTGCTGGGTGTGTGTATATATATACCTGGAGGAAAAAAAAACAACACTGCTTTTAAAAGATACATGCACCTTAATGTTTATAGCAGCACTATTTAGCCAAATATTGAAGCTGCCTAAGTGTCCATTAGCACCTTTAGCAGATGCTAGCAATACTTCTGAAACTATTTTTTGCATTTGGGGTAAAGATTCAATTAGCTTTCCACATGGATGACAAATAGTCCTAACACTCTCTATTGATTAGTTCACCCGCATGATCCTATGCATCTTCATCCTCTTCCATTAGTCTGTTGGTCTAATCTTGTGTCTTAATTGTGTCTTAACTTTTCCTGCTTTATAATATGTCTTGATATCTAGGATGGAAAGTTCTGCTACCTTGTTTTTCTGTTCATGGCTGTCTTGGTTATAATCTTGGCCCTTTGCTCTTTCACATATTTTCCCATCAACCAATCCTAATGTATGGATGTGAGAGTTGGATTATAAAGAAAGCTTAGTGCTGAAGAATTGATGCTTTTAAACTGTGGTGTTGGAGAAGATTCCTGAGAGTCCCATGGACTGCAAGGAGATCCAACCAGTGCATCCTAAAGGAAATCAGTCCTGAATATTCATTGGAAGGACTGATACTGAAGCTGAAGCTCCAATACTTTGGCCACCTGACATGAAGAATTGACTCATTGGAAAAGACTCTGATGCTGAGAAAGATTGAAGGCAGGAGGAGAAGGGAACGACAGAGGATGAGAAGGTTGGATGGCATCACTGACTCAATGGACGTGAGTTTGGGTAGACTCCAGGAGTTAGTGGTGGACAGGGAAGCCTGGTGTGCTGCAGTCCATGGGGTAGCAAAGAATTGGACACACTGAGTAACTGAACTGAACTGAGTTCTAAATTCAAGATAGGCGAATTTTCTTTCTTTATTTTTGCTGTAAAATGTTTTTTTTTCTTCATTTTTTTCCCCCTTACATTGAGGGTGTAGCTCTTACAGGCCCTATGCTTATGAATAGCATACTTTAAAAAATCCCCACTCACAGAAACCCTTTGCCTTTAGGTCTGGTCCACTGTAGTCTGTGCAGCCCTCAAATGTAAGTTTACACTGTTCCCAGTTTTTAGCAGGAACTCGCAGGAAAAGCCAATTGTGATACCTATTTTCTAGACTCTTGCTTTCATTTCATGTACTTTTCACTTCAGATACAGTGTTCTGAAAATATACATTTTATATTTTATTCAGATTTGAATACTTTCATTTGGAAATATCATTCAGTGTATAAAATCTCCCATACTTTCCCAAGCAGCACTCTTATTTCCCAAACATCGATAAATTTCTTAAAAATAAATAAAATATAATATTTAGAAACATCTTTCTATATTTATAAATTTCCCTACAGCTTCATATTTAATGGTTTATATTTCATTGAATTATTGAAATATACTTTATTCTCACAGTCACTTGTGAGATATTATGTTTTTAATTTTCACTTTCTACAAACAACACTGTGCTATAATTCCTATAACTAAATCTTTCAGCATCTCTATGGTAATTTTCTCAAGACAAATTCAAATATTATCATGACTTCTAGGCTTGATAAATATATATATATATATATGTATTTCCAACCTGTGCTTCATAATAATTGAACCAATTTCCATTAGTAAAGTCAGCTTATGAGGATGCCTCTGAAATAACAGATTTGTTGAAAATATGGAACAATTTAAATGGTTTCTTATTTTTAGTAACCCGATAATTATTATTTTATTTTATTAAAATAAGAATTTTTTATTAAATAAAAATGTTATCAATAGCTTGATAAACATATTTACCAAGAATATATTCATTTTGGATAGGAGACCTAGATAGATATTTCTCCAAAGAAGGCATACAGGTGGCCAATGGGCACATGAAAAGATGCTCAACACCATTCACTTTTGGAGAAATGCAAATCAAAACTCCAATGAGATATCACCTCACACTGGTCAGAATGTCCATCATTAAAAAGCCCACAAACGGTAACTGTTGGAGAGGGTGTGGAGAAAAGGGAACCCTTCTACACTGTGGGTAGGAATGTAAATTGGTGTAGCCACTATGGAAAACAGTTTGGAGGTTCCTCAAAAATCTTTTGAGTTACCATGTGGCCCAACAAGTCCACTCTTGGTACTATATCTGGAGAAAATTTTAATTAGTAAATATACATGCATCCCAATATTCATTGCAACACTATTTATAATAGCCACGACATGGGAACAACCTAAACACCCATCAACAGATGAATGGATAAAGAAGTGGTATATATACACAATGGAATATTACTTAGCCACAAAAGAGTGAAATAATGCCATTTGAGCAGCATGGATGGACCTAGAGATTATCTAATAAGAAAGTCAGAAAGAGAAAGACAAATTTTCATCAGTTCAGTTCAGTTCAGTCACTCAGTCATGTTTGACTCTTTGCAACCCCATGGACTGTAGCATGACAGGCCTCTCTGTCCATCACCAACTCCTGGAGCTTACTCAAACTCATGTCCATTGAGTTAGTGATGCCATCCAACCATCTCATCCTCTGTTGTTCCCTTCTCCTTCCACCTTCAATCTTTTCTAACATCAGGATCTTTTTCAATGAATCAGTTCTTGGCATCAGGTGGCCAAAGTATTGGGAGTTTCAGCTTCAGCATCAGTCCTTCCAATGAATATTCAGGACTGACTTTCTTTAGGACTGACTGGTTGGATCTCCTTGTAGTCCAAGGGACTCTCAAGTCTTCTCCAACATCACAGTTCAAAAGCATCAATTCTTAGGCACTCAGCTTTCTTTAAGGTTCAACTCTGTCATCAATACATGACTACTGGAGAAACCATAGGTTTGACTAGACAGACCTTTGTTGGCAAAGTAATGTCTCTGCTTTTTGATATGCTCTCTAGGTTGGTCATAACTTTCCTGCCAAGGAGTAAGTGTCTTTTAATTTCATGGCTGAAGTCACCATCTGCAGTGATTTTGGAGCCCCCCCCCCCCCCCAAAATGAAGTCTGTCACTATTTCCACTGTTTCCCCATCTATTTCCCATGAAGTGATGGGACCAGATGCCATGATCTTAGTTTTCTGAATGTTGAGTTTTAAGCCAACTTTTTCACTCTCCTCTTTTACTTTCATCAAGAGGCTCTTTAGTTCTTCTTCACTTTCTGCCATAAGAGTGGTGTCATCTGCATATCTGAGGTTATTGATATTTCTCCCAGCAGTCTTGATTCCAAATTTTGCTTCCTCTAGCCCAGCGTTTCTCAAGATGTACTCTGCATATAAGTTAAACAGGCCGGGTGACAATACACAGCCTTGGCATACTCCTTTCCCAATTTGGAACCAGTCTGTTGTTCCATGTCCAGTTCTAACTTGTTTCCTGACCTGCATACAGATTTCTCAGGAGGCAAGTCAGGAGGTCTGGTATTCCCATCTCTTTCAGAATTTTCCACAGTTTATTGTGATCCATAGAATCAAAGCCTTTGGTATAATCAATAAAGAAGTAGATGCTTTTCTGGAACTCTCTCGCTTTTTTGATGATACAGTGGATGTTGGCAATTTCATCTCTGGTTCCTCTGCCTTTTCTAAATCCAGTTTGAACATCTGAAGTTCATCATTCATGTACTATTGAAGCCTGACTTGGAGAATTTTGAGCATTACTTTGCTAGTGTGTGAGATGAGTGCAATTGTGCAGTAGTTTGAGCCTTCTTTGGCATTGCCTTTCTTTGGGATCACAATGAAAACTGACCTTTTCTGGTCCTATGGCTACTGCTGAGTTTTCCAAATTTGCTGGCATATTGAGTGCAGCACTCTCACAGCATCATCTTTTAGGATTTGATATAGCTCAGCTGGAATTCCACTACCTCCAGTGGCTTTGTTCATAGTGATGCTTCCTAAGGTCCACTTGACTCCCCATTCCATGATGTCTGGCTCTAGGTGAGTGAGAACACCATCATGATTATCTGGGTCATGAGGATCTTTTTTGTACTGTTCTTCTGTGTATTCTTGCCACCTCTTCTTAATATCTTCTGCCTCTGTTAGATCCATACCATTTCTGTCCTTTATTGTGCCTATCTTTTCATGAAATATTCCCTTGGTATGTCTAGTTTTCTGGAAGAGATCTTTGCATCTCCTTTGCATCTTTTGCCTGTCGCTTCTCTTCTTTTCACAGCTATTTGTAAGGCCTCCTCAGACAACCAGTTTGCCTTTTTGCATTTCTTTTTCTTGGGCATGGTCTTGATCACTTCCTCCTGTAAAACATCACGAACCTCTGCATAGTTCTTCAGGCACTCTGTCTATTAGATCTAGTCCCTTGAATCTATTTGTCACTTCCTTGTATAGTCGTAAGCAATTTGATGTAGGTCATGCCTGAATGGTCTAGTGGTTTTCTCCACTTTCTTCAAGTTAAATTTGAATTTGGCAATACAGAGTTCATCATCTGAGATACAGTCGGCTCCCAGTCTTGTTTTTGCTGAGTCTATAGTTTCTCTATCTTTGGCTGAAAAGAACATAATCAATCTGGTTTCAGTATTGAACATCTGGTGATGTCCATGTGTAGAGTCTTCTCTTGTGTTTTTGGAAGAGGGTGTTTGCTATGACCAGTGCATTCTCTTGGCAAAATGCTACTAGCCTTTACCTTGCTTCATTCTGTTCTCCAAGGTCAAATTTGCCTGTTACTCCAGGTATCTCTTGACTTCCTACTTTTGCATTCTAGTCCTTTATTTTTTGGACATACTTTTTGGGTGTTAGTTCCCGAAGATCTTGTAGGTCTTCATAGAACCATTCAGCTTCAGCTTCTTCAGAATTACTGGTCGGGGCATAGACTTGGATTACTGTGATATACAATGGATTGCCTTGGAAACAAATAGAGGTCATTCTGTCATTTTTGAGATTGCATCCAAGTATTGCATTTTGGACTCTTTTGTTGACCATGATGGCTACTCCATTTCTTCTAAGAGGTTCATGCCCACAGTAGTAGATATAATGGTCATCTGAGTTAACTTCACCCACTCCAGTCCATCTTACATATATCATATGTAAATTATATCATTTACTTGTGGAATCTAAAATGTGATGCAAATGAACTTATTTACAGAACAGAAACTACTCATAGTAGAGGACAGACTTGTGGTTGCCAAGGGGGAAGACAGTAGAGGAGAAATGGATTGGAAGTTTGGAATTTGCAGAGGCAAACTAATATATATGGAATGGAAGAACAACGAAGTCCTACTCATGTACAGCACAGGGAACTTATTCAATATCATGTAATAAACCATGGGGCTTCCCTGGTGGTTCAGATGGTAAAGGATCTGCCTGCAATCTGGGAGACCTGAGTGAGATCCCTGGATCAGGAATATTATCTGGAGAAGGGAATGGCAACCTACTCCAGTATTCTTGTCTGGGAAATCCCACGGATAGAGGATCTTGGTGGGTCCCATAATGGAAAAGAATATGAAAATGAACTGTATATACGTGTAACTGAATCACTTTACTGCACACTAGGAGCTAACACAATGTTGTAAATCAAGTATACTTCAATAAAATAAATTAAAGAAAAAAGAACCTGTTCATTTCAAATTTCTATATTTTCCTACATTATTTGGTAGTCTAATCACATTTATTTCACCAAAATTTATTTATTGCTCTCTCTCTCTATATGCACATAGATATATCTATTTAGTATCTCCTATGTAGAACTGGACATGGAACAACAGACTGGTTCCAAATAGGAAAAGGAGTATATATAGGCTGTATATTGTCACCCTGCTTATTTAACTTATATGCAGAGTACATCATGAGAAATGCTGGGCTGGAAGAAACACAAGCTGGAATCAAGATTGCCAGGAGAAATATCAATAACCTCAGATATGCAGATGACACCACCCTTATGGCAGAAAGTGAAGAGGAACTAAAAAGCCTCTTGATGAAAGTGAAAGAGGAGAGTGAAAAAGTTGGCTTAAATCTCAACATTCAGAAGATGAAGATCATGGCATCCGGTCCCATCACTTCATGGGAAATAGATGGGGAAAGAGTGGAAACAGTGTCAGACTTTATTTTTGGGGGCTCCAAAATCACTACAGATGGTGACTGCAGCCATGAAATTAAAAGACGCTTACTCCTTGGAAGAAAAGTTATGAGCAACCTCGATAGTATATTCAAAAGCAGAGACATTACTTTGCTGACTAAGGTCTGTCTAGTCAAGGTTATGGTTTTTCCAGTAGTCATGTATGGATGTGAGAGTTGGACTGTGAAGAAGGCTGAGTGCTGAAGAATTGATGCTTTTGAACTGTGGTGTTGGAGAAGACTCTTGAGAATTCCTTGGACTGCAAGGAGATCCAACCAGTCCATTCTGAAGGAGATCAACCCTGGGATTTCTTTGGAAGGAATGATGCTAAAGGTGAACTCCAGTACTTTGGCCACCTCATGCGAAGAGTTGACTCATTGGAAAAGACTTTGATGCTGGGAGGGATTGGGGGCAGGAGGAGAAGGGGACGACCAAGGATGAGATGGCTGGATGTCATCACTGACTCGATGGACATGAGTCTGAGTGAACTCCGGGAGTTAGTGATGGACAGGGAGGCCTGGTGTGCTGCAACTCATGGGGTTGCAGAGTCGGACACAACTGAGTGACTGAACTGAACTGAACTGATGTGCACAGCACTGTGCCAGGTCCTATGGAATGGGCAGGTGTGTCAGGTAAGGGCGATGATCAGGGAAAGCACTGCCCACTCTGAGGGACCAAGTGAGAAGCACAGAGAGGTACTGCTGGGAACCTGAGACCAGCACGATGAAAAGTTTGGGGGGTGAGAAAATGACTAACATTACCACTGCATGTGCCTCAATGCACTGTTAGAATTTAAAATAATAATTCCCTTCAATTTGAAACCTAGAGGTGGAGGCACAAAAAGGTAAAAGAAGAAGGTAAAAGAAGGTAAAAGGTAAAAGAAGAAACATAAGTCTCTGAGAGGTATTGACATTTCATTAGATAGGGTGATTAGATGTGTCATGATGAAAGAAAATTTATATTCATATTGAATCTGAGTTAATAGTTGTGTAAAAGAAGTTTGAAAAGTTGTGAGTTTCTCCAAAAAACAAAATACAGAATTAACCTGCTATAAAATTGCATAATGATTTTGTTTATTATTTGAAGATCCCAAGGAGCATAAAATATGTAAAGATCTTTATACAAAAATAGACTATCTTAACCAATTTCATAAATCTCTGTAATGTCATTACATTTTAAAATAATTACACCATCTAGTGGTTCATTTCATTTACCTGAAAAAACAAACCTAAGAACAAATTTGTCTCACTGCCTTACAGGCAGATATGGCAATAATAAAATATTTTGCTATTAAGTGGGTCTTAAATCACATTAATTATAAAATAATGCAAATGCTATAAACTTACTTGAAAATAATCTTTTGTTTTCTAATCCTTAAAATTGATTCATTAACGTTTATTCCTTTAACCATGTGTTTACTACTCTTTCTTGAGGAAGAGTGGGATTTGGAGAGGTATGTGTGAGAGGGGGGATGTCCACATAGCGGGAAAAGCAGAAAAAAACAGAGATAGATATTTATTTATTTAAAGAATATTTATCATTACTGTGTTTACATGCTAAGTGTCTGCTGTTGTGCTGAACAATGAGCCTTCCGCAACACTTACATCCTTATTCTTGACTTCGTGGACTCTGTTTTGAGGTGATCAGATTAGTAAGCAGAGTGTTAAAATGAATGATATTGGAACCCTTTGGAAGGACACCTACGCAGTCTTAGTGAATTCAAGGAAGGCTGCTGAAGTGAGATTTTCCACAGAATGCAAGCATTGAAGGGATGGGGCAGAGGCGAGTGGGCTGGAAAAGGAGACTAAATGGAGGGCTGTGGATGACCAGCTGAGGTGGTTCAACCTGTAAATGATACACAGACATATGAGGAACGATGTGAACAAGGAGCTGTATTTAAGAACACTGATATGCTTATAGTTTCCTTCCTGTGCAAAACCTTTTAAGTTTAATTAGATCCTAATTGTTTATTTTTTGTTTTTATTTCCATTACTCTAGCAAGTGGGTCATAGAGGATCTTGCTGTGATTTATGTCAAGAGTGTTCAGACTATGCTTTCCTCTAAGAGTTTTATAGTTTCTGGTCCTATAGTTAGGTCTTTAATCCATTTTGAGTTTATTTTTGTGTATGGCATTAAGAAGTGTTCTAATTTCATTCTCAAAAGAATATAGCTGACCAGTGTTTCCAGTACTATTTATTGAAGAGACTATCTTTTCTTTATTGTGTATTTATGCCTCCTTTTAGTTGCCCATAGGTGCATGGATTTATCTCTGGGCTTTCTGTCTTGCTCCATTGGTCTATATTTCTGTTTTTGTGCCAGTACCCTACTGTCTTGATGACTGTAGCTTTATAAGGTGAAAAAACAGTCCTTAGAATGGGAAAAAATAATAGCAAATGAAAAAAAAAAACTAACAAAAGGTTAATCTCCAAATTATACAAGCAGCTCATGCAACCCAATAGAAAAGAAGAACAAGCACCCAGTCAAAAAGTGGACAGAAAACTTAAACAGACATTTCTCCAAAGAAGACATACAAATGGCTAATAAACACATGAAAAGAGGCCAAACATCACTCATTATTAGAGAAATGCAAATCAAAACTACAATAGGTATCATCTCACACTTCGCTGAAGTATGACCTTCATCAAAAGTCAATAGACAATAAATGGAGTTTACAGACAGAAATAATGGAGAGGGTGGGGAGAAAAGAAAACCCTCTTGCATTGTTGGTGGGAGTGCAAACTGATATAGCCACCATGGAGAACAGTATGGAGCTTTCTTTAAAAACTAGGAATAAAGCTACCATATGATCCTCCAATCCCACTACTGGGCATACAACCTGAGCAAACCATAACTAAAAAAGACACATGTACCCCAATGTTCACTGCAGCACTAGTTACAATAGCTAGGACATGGAAGCAATCTAGATGTTCACCGATTGTTGTTGCTGTTGTTCAGTTGATCAGTTGTGTCCGACTCTTTGTGACCCCATGGACTGCAGCATACTAGGCTTCCCCATCCATCACCAACTCCCACAGCTTGCGCAAATTCACGCCCATTGAGTCAGTGATGCCATCCAACCATCTCGTCCTCTGTCATCCCCTTCTTCTCCTGCCTTCAATATTTCCCAGCATCGGGGGCTTTTCAAATGAATCAGTTCTTTGCATCAGGTGGCCAAAGTACTGGAGTTTCAGCTTCAGCATCAGTTCTTCCAATGCACATTCAGGACTGATTTATTTAAGACTGACTGGTTTGAGCTCCTTGCAGCCCAAGGGACTTTCAAGAGTCTTCTCCAACACCACAGTTCAAAAGCATCAGTTCTTCCATGCTCAGCTTTCTTTATGGTCCAACTCTCACATCCCTACATGACTACTAGAAAAACTGTAGCTTTGACTATACAGAGCATTGTCAGCAAAGTAATGTCTCTGCTTTTTAATATGTTGTCTTGGTTTGTCATAGCTTTCCTTTGAAGGAGCAAGCATCTTTTAATTTCATTGCTGCAGTCATCATCCATAGTGATTTTGGAGCCAAAGAAAATAAAAGTCTGTCACCGTTTTCATTGTTTTCCCATCTATTTGCCATGAAGTGATGGGACTGGATGCTATGATCTTCATTTTTGAATGTTGAATTTTAAGCCAGCTTTTTCATTCTCATCTTTAGATCTCATCTCAAGAGGCTCTTTAGTTCTTCGCTTTCTGCCATGAGAGTGGTGTCATCTGCGTATCTGAGGCTGTTGATATTTCTCTTGGCAATCTTGATTGCAGCTTGTGCTTCATCCAGCCTGGCATTTTGCATAATGTGCTCTGCATATAAATTAAATAAGCAGGCTGACAACATACAGCTTTGACGTACTCCTTTCCCAATTTTGAACCAGTTCATTGTTCCATGTCCAGTTCTGACTGTTGCTTCTTGACCTGCATACAGGTTTTGCAGGAGGCAGGTAAGGTGGTCTGGTATTCCTATCTCCTTAAGAGTTTTCCACAGTTGTGATCCACACAGTTAAAGGCTTTAGCATAGTCAATGAAACAGAAGTAGATATTTTTCTGGAATTCTCTTGCTTTTTCTATGATCCAAGGGAGTTGGCAATTTGATCTCTGGTTCCTCTGCCTTTTCTAATCCACTTGGTACATCCAGAAGTTGTCACTGATAGATGAATGGATAAGTGGTACATATACACAATGTAATATTCAGTTCAGTTCAGTCGCTCAGTCGTGTCTGACTCTTTGTGACCCCATGAATCGCAGCACTCCAGGCCTCCCTGTCCATCACCAACTCCCGGAGTTCACTCAGACTCACGTCCATCAAGTCCGTGATGCCATCCAGCCATCTCATCCTCTGTCGTCCCCTTTTCCTCCTGCCCTCAATCCCTCCCAGCATCACAGTCTTTTCCAATGAGTCAATTATTTGCATGAGGTGTCCAAAGTACTGAAATTTCAGCTTTAGCATCATTCCTTCCAAAGAAATCCCAGGGTTGATCTCCTTCAGAATGGACTGGTTGGATCTCCTTGCAGTCCAAGGAACTCTCAAGAGTCTTCTCCAACACCACAGTTCAAAATCATCAATTCTTCAGCGCTCAGCCTTCTTCACAGTCCAACTCTCACATCCATACTACTCAACTATAAAAAGGAATGCATTTGAATCAGTTCTAAAGAGGTGAATGGACCTAGAGCCTGTTATTCAGAGTGAAGTGAGTCAGAAGGCTAATGACAAATATTGTATATTAACACATATATAAGGAATCTAGAAAGAAGGTACTAAAAAGCCTATTTGCAGGACAGTAAAGGAGAAGCAGACATAAAAGACTTTTTAACACAGCAGGGGAAGGAGAGGGTGGGATGATTTGAGAGAGTAGCATTGGAACATGTACATTACCATGTGTAAAATAAGATAGCCAGTGGGAATTTGTTGTATGATGCAAAGCCTCCTATGATGCAAAGGAACTCAACACCAGTGCGCTGTGACACCTAGAGGGGTGGGAAGGGGAAAGAGGTAGGAGGGAGGTTCAAGGGGAAGGGGACATATGTATACCTCTTGATGATTCATGTTGATGTATGGCAGAAACCATCACAAAGTTGTAAAGTAATTATCCTCCATTTAAAAATAAAATAAAAATTAAAAAAAAGTACATTAATCTGGTATGTGTAGGATGCCCCCATGTTGCAACAATAGGCTCTCTAGTGATGTAGGTTTACTCTTGGTGGGGTGTTACTGAATTTTTGCTACCAGACATTGGTTGGTGAGCTCTGACACTGTACAGTTTGCTTTGTAGGTCATCAGACTCTGTCACAATAACCCAGCTCTACCAACTGTTGAAAGCCAGTCACCAACAATTGACAAATGAATGGAAATAGCTTGATGCAATGAGGCCTGGACAGGGAAATTACTCTGATGATGGAAAGATTGGCTTGGGTATGAAAGCACTTTGTAGGTGAGTTGGTACTGAGATGAAAGATTCTAGCAACAGTGAACCTTTATGGAGGCTCACCTTGTGCAGGAGCTTCCAAGCAGGTCAACTGTGTAAGCCCATCAGCCCTCCTGACAGCTCTCCAGGGGCACTGCCCTCAGCCTCATTTTACAGAACAGGAACTGGAGAAGCAGAGCAGCAAGCAGTTTGCATGGCTGGTAGTGGGTGAGGAGTCCACACACAACTGCAACTCCAGTCTGTCAATCTCATGGAAATCTTTGGGGCTCTGTTCTCCAGGTGTAAGAGACTGAGCATTGATTTATGTTAACAGTTGAACTCAGTTCTGTTAGAGAAGGGGAATTATTCTAGGGAAACTCTTTGAGTGAGCTGCTTGGAGTAGATGGTGGATCCTAGTTGCACTGATGTGAGCATAAACCTGTACTATTATATACATATATATATATATATACACAATATTATAAAGTAATTAACCTCCAATTAAAATAAATAAATTTATATTAAAAAAAAACAGCTAAACTGCTCTGTCCAGTGCCAGGAGAGAAACTTGGTTTATTTTAATCAAGAGAATAATTCACAATAAAATGAAGCAATGACAAGAAGAAAACAAAGAGATGGGGTGGAATGGCCAAGTACTTATTGCCTTGGTGGGATGACCAAAACACAGGCTGAGAGTTGTTTAGGTGGATATAAACATTTCCCTTCCATATCTGCATGAATCACTGTCAGCTCCCAAACCAACATAAACAGTCTGATCCACCTCAAAGTGAGTGACCTTGTTAATTTAGTAAAAATCAAAGAGTTTGATTGTCAGTAGAGGCTGTATGAATGGAAGCAAGGCCATGGAATTAGAGATGGCTTTGAGAATATTCTCCCTTCTCATGGAATCTGCATTAATCTTGGAAAGGTCTTTGGACTTTCATAGTTTATGTAGATCTCAAGGGTCTTATAGAAAGTGAATGCCATCTGAGTTATGCAAAAACCAGGAGAGAAAAGTTGTAATCCTTAAACCACAGTGATAAGGAGGCTTAATAAAATCTACACTGGATTTTTACTTTTGACTCATTTTCTGCTGCTGCTGCTAAGTTGCTTCAGTCGTGTCTGACTCTGCAACCCCATAGATGGCAGCCCACCAGGCTCCCCCGTCCCTGGGATTCTCCAGGCAAGAACACTGGAGTGGGCTGCCATTTCCTTCTCCAATACATGAAAGTGAAAAGTGAAAGTGAAGCTGCTTAGTTGTGTCTGACTCTTAGCAGCACCATGGACTGCAGCCCACCAGGCTCCCCCGTCCAAGCGATTTTCCAGGCAAGAGTACTGGAGTGGGTTGCCATTGCCTTATTTTCTAGCTTCTCCAATAATATAGGGGCAGAAAATATAAGTTCAATTTATAATTTATATCCTTCAAATCCATTTTCCATAGGTGGAACCAAATAGTGGATTTACTTTGTTTTGGCCACTAAGGTGGAGGGAAACTGGAATAAAACATCACCCAATTTTAAAGATAGCTATCTATAACTATGATCATGAATATATTTTTCATTTTATACTTTATAAATTTTACATAGTTGTTAGAGGCAGTTAATGGAGATGGAGCACAGACTCCTGGCTTCAAGCTCTCACTATGTCAGCAACAGCAACAGAGCTGGTGGAAGGAGGCGGCACAGCTCTAGTCAAACCTTTACTCCTCTTTCTCCGGCTCTGGACTCAGGCTGCCTTCAGATTCAGGGTCTGCCAGCTAGTAGCCATTTGACTTTTAGTGTGTTACTTACAGTCTCTGAGTCTTGACTCAAAACCTGAAGGTTTGGTTTTGGGTCTTGCTGGACTACTTACAAGTTTCTCAAACCTTGTCTTGGTTCACTTGTAATCTCTGGGACTTAGTGTCCCATCCATGAAGCTGAATTAAAGAAAACTGCCTTGACTAATTTAGAGAGTTTTAATTAGAAGCAATGGAAATAATGTAAGCAAAAATAATGGTTTGGTTTGTTAGCTGTGAAGTGTTGGACAATTGAAAAATATTATTTTTATTATCACAAATCCAGAAAATGTTCTTTATTAATCAAAATAATCTGCAAGAATTTCTCAGTGTCCTTCTGAAACCTAGTCCCTCTAAAATCAAGTTCCTCTGCTAAGTTTGTTCCTCTGCTAACTCTCCATCAAGGATGTTATTTCCTTTCTTATCTAACCCCATTCCCCTCAAGATTGAGGAGTATCAAAGAAAAGGGGAGATTAAACTCCCAGGCCGTCAAACCTTTCCATGTCCCTCATTTCTTTTTGTTAGAAAAAGGCTTTCAGCCTCCTAGGCCTCCTCGGAGTTCCAAAGTGCAAACAGTTACTAATTAGGGGAGTGAAGGAATGCAGAAAGGAACAACAGTGCCCAATGGGACAGGGTCTGGTTCCTCCTTGGGTGACATGCATATTTAACAATCTGATACATGTCTCTGGATTCTTCTACAGGAAGTAAGGTCCTCACCGAGGTGGAGGATGGTAACTTCAGGCTGGGCATAAGCATGTGGACCCAGTCTGTGTGGAACTGGAAAGCCAATGTATCAAAATCAACATCACCCTGCAGGCCTTACCCCCAATTCTTCCTATAATCTCTTACCCAAAAACTACTTTTGGCAGGTGAGAGGACCAGTGTTCTTGTCTTCTATGAAGAAAGAATCCCACAAAGAGATCAGTTTATTGAATGCACGTATGCGTGGGAGAGCACACAGAGGAGCAGTTTATTTGGGGCATATATGAATGGTATACACTTGGGGAAGAAGAGTGTGGGCATCCTTGCAAGTGAGGGGCACACAATAGGGGCAGCTTAGGATGTTAATATGGTGTTAACCTTCTGGGGTTTAGATGAGGGTGACTCTGTGATTCTTCATTTGTGGTTCTCAGTTCAGTTCAGTCACTCAGTCATGTCTGACTCTTTGCGACCCCATGAATCGCAGCACACCAGGCCTCCCTGTACATCACCAAATCCTGGAGTTCACTCAGACTCACGTCTATCGAGTCCATGATGCCATCCAGCCATCTCATCCTCTATTGTCCCCTTCTCCTCTTGCCCCCAATCCCTCTCAGCATCAGTCTTTTCCAAAGAGTCTACTCTTCACAGGAGGTGACCAAAGTACTGGAGTTTCAACTTCAGCATCATTCCCTCCAAACAAATCCAGGGCTGATCTTCAGAATGGACTGGTTGGATCTCCTTGCAGTCCAAGGGACTTCTACCAGGTGCCATTTTGAATCTTTCTCATGAGCTCCTAACTGAAACCCAAGGGGTGGTGGGGTCAAAACTGCAGTGCTAATGATATAATGATATTACAATGAGGACAATGTTACTAGAGGACCACTAGAGACCCCCTCTGCCCATGTGTCCTGCTAGGAAATCTCTTTGAACACAAAAATATTCAGGATGAGGTGTGCCTCCTCATCTTTTATTGATTAGGGCTCACAGTTTCAACGGTAGTTTGTCTCTCAAAGGATCAGCATGAAACTGGCTGCAGAAGATTAACCTGACACCTCTCTGTCTCTTACCTCAGGGTCAGAGTTTCCTCCTCAGATGTTACAAACTTTCTATTTTAGATGCCATTCCTCTGTGTCATGGCCTCATTAAGTGCAAAACAAGGAGGTGGCTTTGCCTTCTGTTTAATGCTTGTACATGGAAAACTCACAAGTGGCCACAGGACTGGAAAAGGTCAGTTTTCATTCTAATCCCAAACAAAGGCAATGCCTAGAAATGCTCAAACTACCGCACAATTGCACTTATTTCACATGCTAGTAAGGTAATGATCAGAATTCTCCAATCCAGGCTTCAGCAATACATGAACCGTGAACTTCCAGATGTTCAAGCTGGTTTTAAAAAAAGGTAGAGGAACCAGAGATCAAATTGCCAACATCCGCTGGATCATTGAAAAAGCAAGAGAGTTCCAGAAAAACATTTTTTTTCTGCTTTATTGACTATGACAAAGCCTTTGACTGCGTGGATCACAACAAACTGTGGAAAATTCTGAAAGAGATGGGAATACCAGACCACCTGACCTGCCTTTTGAGAAATCTGTATGCAGGTCAGGAAGCAACAGTTAGAACTGGACATGGAACAACAGACTGGTTCCAAATAGGAAAAGGAGTATGTCAAGGCTGTATATTGTTACCTTGCTTATTTAATTTATATGCAGCGTACATCATGAGAAACCCTGGGCTGGAGGAAGCACAAGTTGGAATCAAGATTGCCGGTAGAAATATCAATAACCTCAGATATGCAGATGACACCACTCTTAGGGCAGAAAGTGAAGAAGAACTAAAGAGCCTCTTGATGAAAGTGAAAGAGGAGAGTGAAAAAGTTGGCTTAAACCTCAACATTCAGAAAACTAAGATCATGGCATCCAGTCCCATCGCTTCATGGCAAATAGATGAGGAAACAGTGGAAACAGTGGCTGACTTTATTTTTGGGGGGGCTCCAAAATCACTGCAGATGGTGACTGCAGCCATGAAACTAAAAGACACTTACTCCTTGGCAGTAAAGTTATGACCAACCTAGACAGCATATAAAAAAGCAGAGACATTACTTTGCCAATAAAGGTCCATCTAGTCAAAGCTATGGTTTTTCCAATAGTCATGTATGGATGTGAGAGTATAAAGAAAGACTGTATAGAAAGAGACTATATTGTGTGTGACTATAAAGAAAGCTGAGTACCGAAGAACTGATGCTTGTGAACTGTGGTGTTGGAAAAGACTCTTGAGAGTCCTTTGCACTGCAAGGAGATCAGTCCATCCTAAAGGAGATCATTCCTGAGTGTTCATTGGAAGGACTGATGTTGAAGCTGAAACTCCAATACTTTGGCCACCTGATGTGAAGAGCTGACTCCTTGGAAAAGACCCTGATGCTGGGAAAGATTGAGGGCACGAGGAGAAGGGGACGACAGAGGATGAAATGGTTGGATGGCCTCACCGGCTCAATAGACATGAGTTTGAGTAAACTCTGGGAGTTGGTGATGAAGCCTGGTGTGCTGCAGTCCATGGGGTCGTAAAGAGTCGGACACGACTGAGCGACTGAACTAAGTTGAACTGATGAAGATGCTGTTGTAATCCTGCCTCCAAACCATCAGAGAGTTCATGGTTTTTGAACATGAGCTGTCTGTTCTTCTTGCTTGATCCTGCAATAAACCTTTCTCTGTTCCAAACTTGGATCTCCGTTTGTTTGACCTTCCTGTGCGTTGGACACATAAACTTGGGTTGACAACATATCCATCTTGATGACATATATTCCAAGGTGGCTCTTAAATGGACACATGTAGGGCTTTGTTCCACAGCCATAATGAGTATGTGAACCTCACACACCTGTACCTTCAACTTCAGGTGCTCTGTTCTTGCCACTTTCCCATTCTGAATTATTACATCCTTTATTAGTAGTAGTTTACTTATTATCACATTAAAAATAATGAAAACACCTAGTAAGTCACCTGAAGAAAGACCTGATTCTTTAGATAAAATGAGATAAATTTGTGCTTGTAAATAATTAAGTTAATTGTGGGACAAATTAAAATGCATTAGTTGTAGAGCAAGTAAAACATTTTATTAATAATTGTAAGGAAGTAAAGATAAATTCATAATGGTGAAGCTGTGCAAAAAAGTATTGTTCTCTGATGGTGGCATCCCAAGCCTCAGAGTTTGTCCTTAGCACTTCCATGGACTTGGTAAAACTATACATGTATTTCCTGAAAATTCAGTTAATAAATTAACATTTTTAACTTATTACTGTGCACATTAGGTGTCTTGGATAACCCAGAGCATAGCAAGCCTATTCAAACTCAGTTTGGATTAATTCAGGCTGGACTCCCCACTAACCCTCCTGCCACAAACTCACATTCAGCAGATCACAAAACACCATGAGTATTTCTCTGTAATATATTCTGAATTAATTTTTTCTTTCCTTTCTGTGGCTATTTCATAAAACTAGGACTTTTGCAGTGTGCATGGATTTCCAAAACTGTCTCTGAGTAACCCCCATATACCCATCCTGCAAAGGATGTTAAGACGTGCAAACATCTGTCATTACCATGGCTCTTTCCTGCTCAGGAACTGTGTGTGTCTCATTCTTGATGTAAATCAAATCTTTTACCTTTCATATAAGTTTCTCATCCTTCTGTACTTTTTCAGTCACATTTCTCATGGCCACCCAATAGAATATCTTGGTTGGTCAATTTGGTTTCATTACTGTGAGCATGGGATCAGTTTACCTGTCCTTCCATTTGTACTTTTGCTTAGAACTTTTGGAATGAAGATTCCTTCTACTTTTTCATTGATTCAGTAACTGAATGAACACTTAATGAAAGCTTGCTACTCTAGATATGAAGGATACAATGGTAAGATGAATGATCAGGCCCCTTGTCAGAGAAAAATAGTAGCCAATATACAAACAAACAATAAACAAAGTAGGGGAGCAATATATATTATGGAGAAAGTAAAATGCAATATCATGATAATGATCAGAGGGAGGGGATGGCTTTGGGCTGATCTTAGGGAATCCCTTTCTGAGGAGGTGAGACAATGACGAGAGGGAGGCAGCCAAGTGGAGACTGGTGGCAAAGGTCTTCCAGCTGGAAGACATAGCAGGAAGGTCTGGAAACAGAAATGAACTTGGTGTGTTCACAAATAAAAGTAGGCTAACTGTGGTGAGGGAGGAGTAAGACAGCATCTGAGAAGTTGCAGGGCCAGATTACTTAGGGTTTTATAGCTTGTGGGGAAGGGTTAAGACATGTCTTCTCATGCTCTGAGAAGACATTTGAGTGTTTTGGTAAGAAACAGGAAGATCTAATGACCATCTCCTCCCTCATCCACCACCTCCCTAAGTGTTTTCTAACCCAGGCCAAGGTACAGTGATGAGCAGCTCTTTGAACTTTGCAGTTTGTTTTTGATCATTTCATAGTGAGGAGGTGGAAGGGAACTGTTACTTTCACAACCACCTGCTATCCCCTGTCTTCCAGGGGAGACTCTGACATTCCACTACCCCAGGCACTTTGCAGTAGCCCATGTTAGCAGTGAATCATACCTTCCAATTGTCCTGGGGAAGAAACTTGGACAAATCACTTCTACAGCCATCTCACATGTGTATGAGATATTAGAAATATATGGGTAGCTGGACTGTAAGAAACTGAACGATAGAGTGCTTCCTCCCTCTTTATTTGATATATTTCTGGAGCCTGCCATATGCCACTTATGCACAGAGGATGTGCTCAATGAAATAACTTATTTATAAGACAAAATTCCTTTGGTTTATTTCTTCCTACTCAACAGGCTTATATTTTGTTTCATATTAAAGTAGTTCAGAAATCAAAGTTTGCAGCCTTGCTGGGGTCCACCTAGAGAGGGTCCTTTCCAAAAGAACCCAAATACAAAAGCAGATCACATATGTGAACTGTGTGTAAGCCCTTGTATGGCAAAAATTTCTGGAAACACTCTCAACACTATGAATTTATGATGGTCTATTTTCTCACAGTGCTTGGAATGAGATGTAGTGATTCATGTTCATTATTTTAAAAAGGGGATAAACACTGTGCCGATCCTTCCCTACTTGCCTTTGTCTGTCCCCCAGTCACTTAGCAAGTCTCCATAAAAACATTTTAAACATAAGAGTCAGTGTGTGTTCCTAGTTTGTGCCAGTGGAGACCAGGTAGAATGCAAATCACCTGCCACTTTGTTTTCTAATGACATCACACTTACTAGACCATCAATCCATGCTCCACATATGTGCCACCATTGCCACAGTTCATCAGGTGACAAGAAGAAGCATCACTCTGGCCCACACTGCGCCCAGTATTTGGTTGGCCCTCAGGAGTTTCCAAGCTTCTAAAATGGCTATTCTTAGTGTGAACTTAAAGAGTAAAAATACAATCTTGAAAAGAAGACAGTGCTTCATATTTAAAATGGAAGAAATGAATAAAGCAAGAGGACAATTATTTTTCATTTTTAAAGTAACATTTTTCAGATTTCTCTGATGGTCCAGTGGTTGAAAATCCACCTGGCAATGCAGGGGACATGGGTTTGATCCTTTGTCTGGGAAGATTCCACATGCCACAGGGCAATGAAGCCTGAGCACTTCAACTACTGAGCCAGCGCTCAAGGGTCTGTGCTCCACAGTAAACGAAGTCACCACAATGAGAAGCCCATGCACCACAACTAGAGCCTCAACTTGCTGCAACTAGAGAAAGCCCATGTGCAGTAATGAAGACCTGGAGCAGACAAAATAAATAAATATTAAAAAATAAAGTAACATTTTTCAATGTAGGGAGAAATATAAATAACCTCAGATATGCAGATGACACCACCCTATGGCAGAAAGTGAAGTGGAACTAAAAAGCCTCTTGATGAAAGTGAAAGAGGAGAGTGAAAAAGTTGGCTTAAAGCTCAACATTCAGAAAATGAAGATCATGGCATCTGGTCCCATCACTTCATGGGAAATAGATGGGGAAACAGTGGAAACAGTGTCAGAGTTTATTTTTGGGGGCTCCAAAATCACTGCAGATGGTGCCTGCAGCCATGAAGTTAAAAGACACTTACTTCTTGGAAGGAAATTTGTGACCAACCTGGATAGCATATTGAAAAGCAGAGACATTACTTTGCTGACTAAAGCCCGTCTAGTCAAGGCTACGGTTTTTCCAGTGGTCATGTACGGATGTGAGAGTTGGACTGGGAAGAAAGCTAAGCGCCAAAGAACTGATGCTTTTGAACTGTGGTGTTGGAGATTTTTGAGAGTCCCTTGGACTCCAAGGAGATCCAACCAGTCCATTCTAAAGGAGATAAGTCCTGGGTGTTCTTTGGAAGGAATGATGCTAAAGCTGAAACACCAGTACTTTGGCCACCTCATGCGAAGAGTTGACTCATTGGAAAAGACTCTGATGCTGGGAGAGATTGAGGGCAGGAGGAGAAGGGGACGACAGAGGATGAGATGACTGGATGGCATCACCAACTCGATGGCCGTGAGTCTGAGTGAACTCCGGGAGTTGGTGATGGACAGGGAGGCCTGGCGTGCTGCAATTCATGTGGTCGCAAAGAGTTGGACACAACTGAACTGAATACACACTAAGGAGAAGGAGATGGCTACTCACTCCAGTATTCTTGCCTGGAGAATCCCATGAACAGAGGAGCCTGGCAGGCTACAGTCCATGGCGTCACAAGAGTTGGACACGGCTTAGCGACTAATCCACCACTGTATATATATATATATATATATATATATATATATATATATATATATATATATATATATATATATATATATATACACTTCTGCTTCATTGACTATGCTAAAGCCTTTGACTGTGTGGACCAAAACAAACTATGGAAAATTCTTAAAGAGATGGGAATACCAGACCTCCTGACCCGCTTCTTGAGAAATCTGTTGCAGATAGAACTGGACATGGAACAACAGACTGGTTCCAAATAGGGAAAGGAGTATGTCAAGGCTGTATATTGGCACCCTGCTTATTTAACTTATATGCAGCTTATGTCATGAGAAACGCTGGGCTGGAAGAAGCACAAGCTGGAATCAAGATTGCTGGGAGAAATATCAATAACCTCAGATATGAAGATGACATCACTCTTATGGCAGAAAGTGAAGAAGAACTAAAGAGCCTCTTGATGAAAGTGAAAGAGGAGAGTGAAAAAGTTGGCTTAAAACTCAACATTTAGGAAACTAAGATTAATGTCATCTGGTCTCATCACTTCATGGCAAACAGATGGGGAAACAGTGGAAACAGTGACAGACTTCATTTTTGGGAGCTCCAAAATCACTGCAGATGGTGACTGCAGCCATGAAATTAAAAGATGCTTACTCCTTGGAAGAAAAATTATGACCAAACTAGACAGCATATTAAAAAGCAGAGACATTACTTTGCCAACAAAGGCCCACCTAGTCAAAGCTATGGTTTTTCCAGTAGTCAACTATGGATGTGAGAATTGGACTATAAAGAAAGCTGAGCAGCAAAGAATTGATGCTTTTGAACTGTGGTTTTGGAGAAGACTCTTGAGAGTCCCTTGGACTGCAAGGAGATCCAACCAGTCCATCCTAAAGGAGATCAGTCCTGGGTGTTCATTGGAGGGACTGCTGTTGAAGTTTAAACTACAATACTTTGGACCCCTGATGCGAAGAGCTGACTCATTTGAAAAGACCCTTATGTTGGGAAAGATTGAAGGCAGGAGGAAAAACGGATGACAGAGGATGAGATTGTTGGATGGCATCACCGGCTCAATGGACATGAGTTTGAGCAAACTCTGGGAGTTGGTGATGGACAGGGAGGCCTGGCGTGCTGCAGTCCATGGAGTCAGACATGACTGAGCAACTGAACTGACTGACTGATACATATATATATATGTAGAGAGAGAGAGAGAAAGAATTTTTCTATGCTTAGTTGTATTTTCTTTTAGACAAAAGTGTAGCCTTGTATTAAATATATAATGTATATATTATGCCAAAAATTTGCATAGCAGGAAAAGCATTAACTCTTTTCTCATAGCATTAAATGTTTTTAAATGATGGCTTAATAGTCTTTAAGATCATAAGATATTTAATCAACCTTCAATTATTGGGCACTTGACTCATTTCTATATTTTGTTATTAAAAATAATGCTATAAGAAATATTATCATGTGTATATATTTGTGAATTTGATAATAACTTCCTTATTATAAATTTACAGAAGTAAACTGCTAGTGTAAAAGACATGGATGCTTCACAGTGTCTGCAACTGTCATGGATATTTTGCACAGCTACAATTAACCCACCAAACATGTGGACACCTGCCTCTTCACAGACACCACAATGTAAGATGTTATCATCTGTTTCATTTTTAAAGGAAATAAATTAAAAAATGTATTTTGCCATTTTTAATTGTGGTTGAAAACCTTTTAATGAATTTATTAGTCATTTGTAATTTCTTCCTTTCAGTTGCTAATTTTTCTGCTTTTCTCTATTTACTCTTTTACTCTATACCCTGTTAAACACTTGAAAGACCTCTTTATACTACTATAAGCACATTAGCTGTTTGTCACATGTTGTAAATACTTTCCCCAGTTTAATATTTGCCATTTGATTTTGCTTATGATGGCTTTTTATTTTTAGGTAGAGAAGTTTATTATACTTATGTTGCATTTTTTTCTCTTAGGGATTTGCCTTTCCACATATCCATAGAAAGGTCTTTCCCAGATGTACAATGCATGATCTTATTTACATATGGAATGTAAATTCTTCCTTTTGCAGAGTGAAATGCGCCCAGCAGAGAGGAAAAGTGTAAGTAGAGGGTGGAGTCAGGTGGGTCTGGATTCAGTTGCAATCTCTGCCACATGATGGATAGATGACTGAAATCTGTCAATTTTTCTACCTTTAAAATGGGGACAAATGTAACTCTTCCATGAGTTAAGAGGAATAAGAAAATAGGCATGACTAGCCAGTATAATGTTTGGCAACAGGTAGGACTTATTTTCCCTTTCATACTCTCAGAAATTCATGATGGTATTTCCTTTATGAAAAAAAGATTTCTTTTTTGCAAAAATGGTGGGAAGCTGATGCGTGATACTGGATGCTTGGAGCTGGTGCACTGAGATGACCCAGAGGGATGGTACGGGGAGGGAGGCAGGAGGGGAGTTCAGGATGGGGAACACATGTATACCTGTGGTGGATTCATGTTGATGTATGGCAAAACCTATACAATATTGTAAAGTAATTAACCTCCAATTAAAATAAATAAATATATATTAAAAAAATAATCACATGCTGAACTTTGTTTAAATCACTGTAATATATATTAATGTCTGAAGTGTTCATTTAAAACCATTTCTCTTTTATATGAATAAATTAAATACTTTTGTTATGAGGAACTGCTAAAATACAGTTTTGACTAAAAACAAGACAATGCTATATTTAGAGAAACATTTGGCTAACACTGATTGTTATATTTGTTTCTTTCACAGAGAGATGCTTTGTGTCATTCAATGCAAGATACAGTGTAAAGGTGATTTGTAGAATATATATCATATACTTTCATTGCTGTTTATATCGCAGGTTAAACATAATCTGCTTAGTATAGTACCATGCACTAGGTATTCCATGCCTAGATCTTCCATGTGGTAAAGTAGCTATAAAAAAGACTTTTGGAGCGATGATATTGGAAAGACTGGTGAAGTTCCATATGAGTGATAGCTATTTTTTTTGACAATAAGAGAATTTTTAAAAGTTATTTCAGGAAACTCTTACTGTTCCCTTATGGGCTCTGGTATGAAAAACCCCATGCAATTTAAAGAGAGAAAGAAAGAGAGAGAGAAAATGATAAAAGCTGAAGTAGCCGGAAACTGTATGCACTAATAGTGTGCCACATTCTCAGGTTAAAATAACATCTTCACGGTGTTGTTAATGCATTATTGTATGTCCACTGTATTCGAATGACTAATGTTTAATAATCCCTGTAACAATGAACATGAGTCACTGTGACACTAGAATAATCAATAGTTGCATTAATAGATTTTCCCATGTTTGCACTAGTTAAAAGTAATGTTTAATTCTATATTAGAATTAAAACAGTCTGTCAGTGAAAGTAACAGATCTTAGAACATTGATGAAAGATGTGATTCTCCTCTCTAGAAAAATGTACACAGGTACACACACAATTGTATGTGTGATTTTAGGGGATGCAAGGACTCTCTGAGTCCCATCCATGATCCTCAGCCTGAGAACCCTGCAGCTCCGTAGGAGATACACCTTCAGAGATGAGGGAAGAATCCTTCTTAGGACAAGGGAAACAACAAGGCTTTCTCTGCCTAGCATATGTTGACTTTTTAACGTGGAGAAGGGTTAAATAACTTCATGAGCATGAAAGGTTATAAAGAAAATAAAGTAAAAGTTTTTATTTTACCAAGAACTTCTGGATTCAAATTATATACCTGGAAACTTAATAGAAATTTGAAAGTCTATGTCAGATATTCTTTTGCTGTGTGATTAATCATCATTCCAAAGACAAATGTGATAACCTTAACTTAATCATTACATTTTCCCATAAAACTCTTGTATTTGCTTTGTTATGATTAACTAATGTAGTGGTTTCCAAATCTGGGGAGGCTTACTGAAATGTAAAATTTTCAGTTCAGTTCAGTCACTCAGTCGTGTCTGACTCTTTGTGACCCCATGGACTGCAGCACACCAGGCCTCCCTGTCCATCACCAACTCCTGGAGCCTACTCAAACTCATGTCCATTGAGTCGGTGATGCTATCCAATCATCTCATTCTCTGTCATCCCCTTTTCCTCCTGCCTTCAATCTTTCCCAGGATCAGGGTGTTTTCAAATGAGTCAGCTCTTCGCATCAGGTGGCCAAATTATCGGAGTTTCAGCTTCAACATCAGTCCTTCCAATGAATATTTGGAACTGATTTCCTTTAGGATAGACTAGCTGGATCTCCTTGCTGTCCAAGGGACTGTCAAGAGTCTTCTCCAACACCACAGTTCAAAAGCATCAATTCTTCGCCGCTCAGCTTTCTTTATAGTCCAACTTTCACATCCACCTTCACTAGACGGATCTTTGTTAACAAAGTAATGTCTCTGCTTTTGAATATGCTGTCTAGGTTGGTCATAACTTTCCTTCCAAGGAGTAAGCGTCTTTTAATTTCATGACTGCAATCACCATCTGCAGTGATTATGGAGCTCCCAAAAATGAAGTCTGTCACTGTTTCCACTGTTTCCCCATCTATTTCCCATGAAGTGAAGGGACCAGATGCCATGATCTTAGTTTTATGAATGTTGAGTTTTAAGCCAACTTTTTCACTCTCTTCTTTCACTTTCATCAATAGGTTTTTTAGTTCCTCTTCACTTTCTGCCATAGGGTGGTGTCATCTGCATATCTGAGGCTATTGATATTTCTCGTGGCAATCTTGATTCTAGCTTATGTTTCTTCCAGTCCAGCATTTCTCATGATGTACTCTGCATAGAAGTTAAATAAGCAGGGTGACAATATACAGTCTTTTCCTATTTGGAACCAGAATGTTGTTCCATGTCCAGTTCTAACTGTTGCTTCCTGACCTGCATAGAGATTTCTCAAGAGGCAGGTCAGGTGGTCTGGTATTCCCATCTCTTTCAGAAAAAAAATTAGACCCCTGTTATAGAGATTTTGATGAAGCAGTTCTGGGGAGGGTCCAGAAATCTGTATTTTAAAGAAGTCACCTTTTATTATTCTTTAGAGTTAGCGAGATCAGCTCTGGGTAATCAGGTGTTTAGTACAGCTGTGATCTGGTTGTGATGATAGGTTGGTGATTCTTGTCCATAATTTACAGTACATAGTAAATGCTAGTTTTTGATGAAGGAGATACAGACATAGAGGAAGGATTAAAGAGACAAATGATAAAATTAAGGGCTAAGCTAAGGTCCTGGTGTTTCCATAAGACCTAGATTAAGAGGCAATTACCAAGTAGACCTGCCCAAGAGTTTCATCCTAAAAAGCTTGGTGTTCTTTGGAGCCTGCCAATCTAGTTGTTTCTGTTGAAGGAAGGGCCAGCTATGTGTGTGCTGAATGTAGGTTCATTAACACATTTCAGGAAAAAAATGACAAATATTGATGAAAGCCTGTTTGTTCTTGTTAACAAAATGTGGAAAAAAGTTCCCAACAGAAAGGAAAACACGACAGCAGGATACTAGGAAAGACATGAACAACTTTAAAAGTATCAAGTTCTCTGACAGCAGGATAGGATACCCTTTATTGTGTTTATCATGTACTAGTTTTTGGTATAAGCAGTTAACACAATTATTTTAATTAATTCACAAGCACTCTATGGGGTGTTTTTTTTTTTAACAAAGAAAATGGAGGCTCAGGGACTGTAAGCAACAAGCTAAAAGTCACACAGCTACTAGCTGGCAGAGGCTGAATCTGAAGGCAACCTGAGCCCAGAGGTCAGAGAAGTAGCAGCAAGAATGTGACTGGATCTGTGCCACCTCCTTCCACCAGCTCTGTCATCATTGCTGACACAGTGAGAGCTCAAAGCCAGGCAGTCTGTGTGCTCTCTCCATTAACTTACTCTCAGAAGTAGGAAAGTGCTGTGATTGCCCCATTTTACAGCTGAGGGACAGTGAGTCCCTGGGAGATTGGCTGGCTTGCCAGGGCTGTGGAGCTTGTGGGTGGCAGGGTGGGACACACATCCTGGCAGCTGGGTTCCAGAGTCTGCACTCACATCCCTGACTCTATATCTGAAGCATCTGTGGAAACATTGTGTCCAGGAACAAATGACCCCCACAAGGTCTCTGTTTCATTGAGCAGATGATGTGCTTTCCTTCACGTGTATTTCCCTCCCATTTACCCATGTTTTTCTTTGAACATAATGTTTTAAAAGTTTATTGATTTGTTTTGCCCTTCAGATGATCTCTTGCAGTGAAAGAATTGTTAAATGTTTATCATAGGCCTTAATATTCTTTAAACTGATCTTAAAGATACTGTTCTGAGAATCCAGCTCTGATTACATATTCAAAGAAAATGTTTCTTTGAGAGCCCTGGTAGGATGAACTAATTTTATAGAAAATTGACCTTCTACTATGTTAGGTTAGCTGTGTTGTTTTTGCATGTTTCAAGGACATGGCTCCCTGGATCTTCATTTAGGCAGAAGTCGGTGATGGGGAGAAGAGTGTTGCCAGGCAGGCAGAGAACTCAAGTGCCCAAAATGAGTTTGAGGTCTCATCACGTCCAGGTCTCCACCCTTGGGCTGTTTTGATCATGGGTGAGTGGCTTAGGAACACTACAGCGAGCAGCCTCTAGACCAAATATTCTGGGATAAGGAGCCACCAAGGCACTAGTGGTTAAGATCCCGCCTACTAATGCAGGAGACACAGGACATGTGGGTTCGATCCTTGAGTTGGGAAGATGCTCCTGGAGAAGGAATGGCAAACCACTCAATATTCTTGCCTGGGGAATCCCATGGACAGAGGAGCCTGGAGGACTACAGTCCATAAAGTCTCAAAGAGTCAGACACGACTGAAGCGACTTAGCATGCATGTACACAAAGGAGCCACCAAAAAGCTTATTTTCACCAAATGCATTATTCTAGTAATTCAAAGCATACCTTTATGTTGTGACCTACTGTGAATCAGCTTTATAGGGAAGGTCTGAGCCTATGTTCTTTTTTGAACACAGGGACACAGACTAAGGCAATATGATTGCTTGCTCAAACACAGTGTTTTCTCTTAATCCCCTTGGCCTCTCATGATGTTTGTGAGCCATATCTTGATGGTGTGGGTAGCAGTCTGTCTCTCATCTTTCATATCAACTATATTCCAAAGTTATATGGAATGTCAATTTTTACTGTGACTCCATGAGGTCTACCATACTTACCCATATTAAAAATATCCTATATAAAAAATCACCCACAATCTTGATAACCCGTATCATGCTTTACTTGTCCTTTTCCCTCCACAGAAATTATCATCTTATACTACTATATAATTTACTTGTTTATTGTCTGTTACTGCCTTTATCCAACTAGAATGTAAACTGTTGAGTGCAAAAATTCTTGTTTTGTTCACTGAAACATCCCAACACTTAGGACATAGATAGTAAGTGATTAAAAAAATGATGAATGAACACTTTCCATTAAAATCCCACTCTGATCAAGTCCAATTAGAAAGCAATCCTCATTGCTGGTTTTGGAACTAGAAGTATACTCTAAAAGTTTTTTCTTTTCTCAGATTTTGAGAAAAGTAGGTATGGTGTTAAATCTGTCTATGCCTTACCTTGAAAGCCATTTTAAAAATTGGCTCCATTTGGCAGGAGATCTGGAATGTATTCACTGTAGCCACCTACATAAAACAGACTGAAGACATTGAGACCAGCCAGTTTTCCTGGGGAGATGGTGGATTTATTTTGCTGATCATCTACCTTCAAAAGAAAAAAACTATCAAAACCTATTAAAAAAGAAATTGATTCCTCAGGGTAAACTGTTAAGATGCTCTTTTGAGAGAAATGCAAATCAAAACCACAATGAGGTTTCATCTCACATCGGTCAGAATGGCTGATATCAAAAAGTCTACAGAAAGAATGCTGGAGAGGGTGTGAAGAAAAGGGAACCCTCTTACACTGTTGGTGGGAATGCAAACTGGTATAGCCACTATGGAGTGTGGAGATTCCTTAAAAAACTGGAAGCAGAATGGCCATACTACCCATCAATGCCCTGGGCACACACACTGAAGAAACTAGAATTGAAAGAGACACATGTAGCCCAATGTTCACTGCAGCATTGTTTACAATAGCCAGGACATGGAAGCAATCTAGATGTCCATCGGCAGATGAATGGATAAGGAAGTTGTGGTACATATACATAATGGAATATTACTCAGTTATAAAAAAGAATACATTTGAGTCAGTTCTAATGAGGTGGACGAAACTGGAGCCTATCATACAGAGTAAAGTAATTCAGAAAGAGAAGCACCAATACAGTATATTAATGCATATATATGGAATTTAGAAAGACAGTAATGATGATCCCATATGCAAGGCAGCAAAAGAGACACAGATGTAAAGAACAGACTTTCGGACTCTGTGGGGCAAGGTGAGGGGGGAAGATTTGAGAAAATAGCATTGAAACGTGTATATTACCATATGTAAAATAGATGACCAGTACAAGTTTGATGCATGAAACAGGGCACTCAAAGCTGGTGCTCTGGGAGAACCCAGAGGGATGGAGTGGGGAGAGAGGTAGAAGGGAGTTTCATGATGGGGGGGACACATGTGCACCTGTGGCTGATTCATGTCAATATATGGCAAAAACCACCACAATATTGTAAAGTAATTATCCTCCAATTAGAATAAATTAATTAGTTAAAAATAAAACCCCAGGTGGCCCTTGTTAAAAAGAATTAAAATGTGTATATAAAATTGAAAAAATAAAAATAAAAACACTTCACCACTAATTCCCTGCTTCTCTGCATAACATATTAATATAGCAGTCATGATTTTTCATTTTTATCAAAATCACAGTTCTTCAAAGTTTAGGAGCTAGCATCCCACTGGGCCTCCTCCATCTGGTCTCCCTTTCCTCTCCCATCTATTTTCAAACTACCACTTGTCTTTTATTAGAAACTGATAATTGACCATGGCACCCTGCCGGAGTCCAGCTCCAGCAGCCAGGGATTCAAGCTGAAGGGGTGAGCGGTGTCAGTGAGAAACTGAGGCAGTATCTCAGTTTTCTTGGACTGCCTATTTATTTCAAGCTTATGATTCTCTTTTATACTTTTACAAAAGCATTAGGTCAGAGGTTTGATATTTTCAGTTCCCACTGACCCAGATTTGTTGTCTCCAAAAATCATTGTTGCCCCTCAAAAGGAGTTTCTGCCTCAGTGATTTTCTTATCTACTTTTTCTCATGTGTCCTTGTGAATACACTGTAACTCATGCTAATGTCTGGGCTGCATATCACATTCCTCAGTTTATTTCTTATCTTTCTAAGTCCTGTTTGCCCCTAGTATCCTAAGTTCACTATTTTCTAGAAAGGGCTTCTAGCTAATAATATCTCTAAAGTCCCTAATTTCTATAAGCTATTGTAGAATATGCTAACATTACAACATTCCTTAAATCTTTAGCTTCTAACTATTTTAATTATTCCTAAGACCTAAATTTAGCAAACTCTTTTGCCATAAACATTTTCCTCACAAATAGGCTTCAGACAGCAATCCCTCCCATGGCCTCAAGCTGCGGCCTATGTGCTCATCCTGGAACACTCTTTTGTAAAAGTCCTTAGTTCAGTTCAGTCGCTCAGTCGTGTCCGACTCTTTGTGACCCCATGAATCGCAGCACGCCAGGCCTCCCTGTCCATCACCAACTCCCGGAGTTCACTCAGATTCATGTCCATTGAGTCAGTGATGCCATCCAGCCATCTCATCCTCTGTTATCCCCTTCTCCTCCTGCCCCCAATCCCTCCCAGCATCAAAGTCTTTTCCAATGAGTCGACTCTTCACATTAGGTGGCCTTAAACAAATGTCAATGATTAACTTTATGAATTATTCTCTGAGCACAGCTGCAGAAGTCTTTGTGTCTTCTCATGCTTCTCTCAAGAACAATAAGCACCTTAATATTCCTTTTCAGTCAACTCAGTCAAGGAGAGAAAAGACAAGTCAGAATTACAAGGCCTAACTCCTTCATCCCAGGACCGTGCCTGCAGAATGAGGAGAGGGGTCTGGGGCTGTGCCTCTATTTTGTCAGTAATGCCTAACGTGGCTCCCAACAGCACCCGTCCCCTTTCTTAAATTTCTCGGTAGCTCTCCATAGCACTCTGGGTTAAAAAATCTAAACTTCTTAGATAAGTCTTTTGATGATACAGACCTTGTCTACCTCTTTTGCTTCTCCTGGACTGAAAGCCAAATGGCATTATCTACATTTCTTAAGCCCACTCTAGCCCCTGTTCTATTCTTGAACTGCTATTTACTTGAAGGTATGTATGTTATTGTCACCTTTTTTGAGAAGTATTGCATGAATCCTCTCTCTCACCTTATTTATGTTAGTCATCATCTAGTTTATTTGCACAAGCACTTAGGAGCAATCATCCCCTAGTGCTCCATTTTGTGTGCCAAATCTGTGAACTTCGTGGGATGGGCAGCCTGACCCATTTACCTCTGTCCCTCAGCAGCACTCAGTAAGATGGTGGGACAGATGGAGTGGTGAGTCTGTACCTTCAGCCAGCCCGCCTGGAAGGACCTCCCCAAATGGACTGTGTGGATTCCATGACTCAGATCTAAGGGATTGCTGCTGACACTTGCTGTGGCAGATCCCAGGTTGTAACTGTAAACCACGCGGCCTCTACACAGACCAATGGCCAGGAAGTCATCACCACTCAGCCCTGCCTGGAAGGAGAAGACAAGAGGGCAGGCCCGCTGAGAGGAAACCCAGAAGGCCAGGAAGCTCACTTCACCCTCTAACTCTTGAGTTACATACCTGAACAGCAAGTTATAACAGACATTTAACTTCTCATTCAGTTATAACTGGCACTCAGGTGTGTGTGCAACTGCACATTATTGTCCAAATCCACAGACACTGTCTGAGCATGAGGGTTCTGGTTAATTCAGGGGAATGCTTGACAACTAACAAAGGGGGATTAAAATGTCCTTTTAGTCTAAATTGAATTCAGTATGTCCTTTACCACAATTAAATCTTCATAAAGGAGTAGAACTACTCTGGTAGTGAACTAGATTTGCATGACTGAGATAACATAGCATCAGTCTGAAGTTCTCTCTGTGGTTGAGGAGAATATAAAGATGGTTTATTTATGTAGTTGTTCAGAGTATGTTCTTATTATTCTGTTGCTAAAACTCTTGGCCATGCTTCCATGACTAGCTCAAGGCTGGCTGTTTCTGTGTCCCCTCTTTGCCCTCTTCCTGTACTAGTCCAGGACAAGCCACATGGCACAGCCAGTTGCTGGGACAATAGTAGAATTTTTCTTATTTTTCCTTGAAGCTCTAGCCCTGATTTCTTCAGTATATTCTGATCCAACTAAACTGTTTTGAAGGGTCAGTCATGGAGGTGAAGAGAAGTAACTTGAAGGTATAGTTTCTTACATCAATGTATATACCTTGTGTCACTTTCCTGTAATTTACTGTAATGGGAATTTCTTGGCTTAATAGCTATCTAAGCAATAACTTATATCAAACAGCCACCCATGCTATGGGCTAATTTTATTTGCAAATTCAGTGTTTTTTAGGACACTATTTTATGCATAGCTCTGAGAAATAAAGGAGCAAATTCACACAATAACAGATGACGTTTGGTGTTTATATTAATATGATTATACAGAGACTTTTAGTGATTGACAGAGTTTTTTCATGAGAGGAGTTTTTTTACTCCCCTCCATATAAGGTTAACAAGGAGGATGATTTGCTAGGATCTACATACTTTTGTCATTTTTAACTTGTTTGAGCACTACTCAAAGGTCACAATTTTTACATATTTCTCAGTCAGTAAAATGAATTAGCATACCTTCTTTTTGAGCAATCTTAAGAACTCAAGTTATTTAATAATGTAGATGACTTGGATGATACAGTCCAGAATGTTTAATTTCAAGAAAAAGGAGATTTGATAGTTTGAGGTTATCAGGTAGAAATTCTCATGGTCTCCAGTCACCTGATGGACATTTTTCTGTTGTAGAACATAGGCACACACTGCTAGTTGTGATTAGGTGTGCTCAGGCTGTGTGGCTGGGCGATGTGCCCAGAGAGGAAGGAGCTGCTCTGCTGTCATCCTCTTCTTCCAATTAATTTTTGGCTGCACCAGGTCTTTGTTTCTGTGTGAGGGCTTTCTCTAGTTCTGGTGAAGAGTGCACAGGCTTCTCACTGAAGTGGCTTCTCTTTTTGCAAAGCACATGCTTTATGTGCAGCAGCTTTAGTAGACGTGGCATTTGGGTCCAGTAATGTAGGCTCTAGAGTGCAGGCTTTAGTAGTTGTATGGCATGTGGAATCTTCCTGGATCAGAGACTGAACCCATGTCCCCTACTTGGCAGGCAGATTCCCAACCACTGGACCACAAAGGAAGTCTGAGCTGATAGTTTTGTGTTTGGTTTTCTTCATTTTGTGCTTGTGTTTGGTTTTCTTCATTTTTCTTTTTCTGTAGATGACATTCACCTCATTTTTTCCATGCAAGAACATCCAGCTATATTTATGTGCTCTTATTTCTGTTACTGTTAATAACTAACACTTGAAGTAAACAAGCAAATTATTTGGCGTGAAACATGAGATAACCTTTCATAATTATCACAGCATACAGCATACAGCATATCACACAGGTGATGGACAGAAAGTCGCACACACAAAGTGCTCAGCTACAAAGATCAAATATTCAGGGAGCTGCATATGTTTATCTGAAAAAGTCTGTCATAGCATCACACTTTTTAATACAAGAAAATGTTGAGATTTAAAATTATATTTCAATGATGTGAACAGTGATGCATGTCCTCCCCTCCCCTTACTTATGTCCTAACTTTTCCAACAGAGTCTAGATCAATCTATGCCCATATAGTATTATGAATGAACCCTGAAAGCTGTCTATGGTGAGTCCTTTAGTGAGTGAAAGAATCAGTAAGCATGTGATTATTGATTTCTCAAGCAATACCTGCCATTTGAGTGTTGCATTGGGGCATATAAAGAAAAATTAAAGCCTTAGTTCATCCAAAAGGAATTTAAGATTAATCTTGCTAAGGGATTATGCAATTGCTTCTATCCTACTATTTTTGCTTCGTGAAAATGGTAACAGCATAGTGTATGTGCTTGTGTGCTCATTTGTGTCTGACTTTTTGAAACCCCATGGATTGTAGCCCACCAGGCTCCTCTGTCCATGAAATTTTCCAGGCAAGAATACTGCTTTGGGTTACCATTTCCTACTTCAGGGGATCTTCCTGATCCAGGGATTGAACCATGTCTCCTGCATTGGCAGGTGGATTCTTTACCATTGCATCACCGATGGGATAGAAGCTACCTGTTCTCTACAGGTTTTGTATGAGTAGGATATAGGTTTGTAGGAAAACCACTACCTGGATAGGTTGTATCAAGAAAAAGAAGAGGCCTGGGGCAAGTGCTCCAGTAGGAGGGAACAGGGAAGGGGGAGAAGATGGGGTGATGGTGTTCAGAAGGAATAAACTGGCTGCTCACACAGACTGGTGGGCTGGGGATGGGCTGAGAGAGTGCAACTGGGGATGCCTTGGGGCTGATGCAGCACTAATTGTAGAGGACTGGCTGAAGTGGAAATGAAAAGATAGGAAACATACAAAAATGGAGCAGACTCCCTGACTGTCCTATTAATAGCTGGATGAGAATTCTACTTTCTGAGTTCCATCTCTTCTATCAGTTATATACTTCTTTGCATTCGATGATGCCTATGTTCCAGACAAGTATTAGACACCGTGATGGATGCTGTGTGTACCAGAAATAATTTCAGATCTTTGGATTAGTATTGTCAACAAAGTTGTAGCAAATTTGAAGTTAACAACAAGTTCACAAATTTAAGTACATATGTTATGCTTCCCTAAATTGATTACACATTTTAGTGTAATAGAGACAGAGATTTCTGTATTCATTCATTCAAAACTGCAATGAGTGTCTACATGTGACAGCTACTCTTTATAGGAAAAGAAAAACCACAGACCTAGTTGAGAGAGATCCAGACAAAAAGTTATAATAAAATATAACTGTTCCCAGCAAGCTGCAGTGAGATGAATTCTTAAATTTCTTAGAAGTGTTAAAGACTTAAAATGATCCTTTGAACCAAAGCTTAAAAAATAGCAGAGTTTTGAAGCATAAAAGTGAAGTGTAGGTGGCTTGGGAAAATGGGGCAGCCAGGGCAAAGGCACGAAGGTGGAGGACATGGTGATGTGGCACAGTGACATGACCCAGGATATGCATAGGTGCTGATGTTGAGGCGGAATGAAGGAAAAAGAGATTGTGCAAGTTGGTGAGGGCTGGATACAAGTTTGCACATGTTATGCAAAGGATCTTAATGGTATGTTATGAGGAAGCATGCTGATTAGGTAGAATACTTTGGGACTTAAACGTGGAGAATAGAGGAGGAGAGGGCAGGATGACACAGAGAGAGGTTATTGCTGCTGTGATAGCCTGTGATAGATAAGTTGGGAGCAAGGAAAGGAAAAAAGGAGAAAAGGTGAAAAAGTCATTGGAAGGTGAAATAGACAGATCTTTGTGTTTGACAGAACATGGGGGATCAGATGGAGAGAAGACAAGAAACTTGTCTGTCTTATTCACAACTGTGTCTCCAGCACCTGGAAGAATGCCTCTTCTAGGCTCCCAGTAAATACTGGTCAAAATGAATAGAAGGGAAGAATCCAGATGACTCCTGGGTTCTGGCAGAAATATAATGTTTATGCCAGTAGCCAACAGAAAGTATATTGGAGGGGAAGATCAGGTATTCCTCTGTGGACTGCTGTGGGACAGATTGGTGGTTTTTAGAAGAGCTGAACTCTACAACATAGATTTATAAGGGACTGAAGAGCGAGACAAGAATGCCAGATATACCTGCAGAAAGGCAGAATGAGGGTTTTCTTAGGATAAAATCCTATGTCAAGAAAGACAGGTTCAAGTTGGAATGTTTGACAGGGTAATTTGTCCAGAGTCCAATGTTCATGAAGTCTGGCAAAATCAGAATCTGGCTTTGGGGACTCAAGGAAGAACAGCACCAGTATGAGAAGCGAAGATCACTTGCCTTTTCATGTCTGAAAGTAGAGGTTGGTGTATGTTTCAAGTTATCATCTGAATTCTGTTGCTTTGTGCATCTTTTAACATAAGAAAGACAAAGATAGCATGTGAAATGATGATTTTAATAACAACCAAAACATAGGTCAGAGATTGATGTTACTAAACAGTAGCACCTAAAAGAGGAGATACCACCTATAGAAACACTAACTTCGATGCTATACAGGCAATTGCAAATTGTCTGATTAATGTTGATCATAAAAATATATTTTAGGAGGAGGAGGGGTTGAAGATGGCAGAAGAGTAAGATATGGAGATCATCTTCCTCCACACAGATAAATCAAAAATACATCTGCATGTGGAACAACTACAGAACACCTGCTGAACACTGACAGAAGACCTCAGACTTCTGAAAAAGCAAATTACATTCCACATAAGTGAAGTGGCTCAGTCGTGTCCGACTCTTTGCAGTCCCGTGAACAGTAACCCACCAGGCTCCTCCATCCATGGGATTCTTTAGGCAAGAATACTGGATTGGGTTGCCATTTCCTTCTCCAGGAGATCTTCCTGACCCAGGGATCGAACCCAGGTCTCCCGCATTGCGGGCAGATGCTTTAACCTCTGAGCCATTCCACATAAGTCAATAGGAAAAGGCAATAAGAAAATAAAGATACAAAGAAAGTGGGATGGGTCCCGTATCTCAAAGAGGAAGAAAAGTTTCCACACACTCAGAAATCCCTGTACTTGTGGGGGCAAGAATGAGCTTCAGAACCTCAGAGGGAAGCACAGTAACAAGTGCGTAGAAGACAAAGCAGAAAGAATTTGACAAAAAGATCAGTGCCGAGCAGCACTTCCCAGCTGAGAGGCTGTTTGCACGCTCAACGCAGCAAGTCGGGGCTGGGTGCTGAGGCTCAGGCTTCTGGGGTCGGACCCCAGGGAGAGGATTGGTGTTGACTGCCATGAAGATACTCTGAGGGGGCTGGTACTACCCAGCTGAGGGAGTCCAGGGAAAGGCCTGGGCCTGCCAAAGGGTCAAGAAATCATTGTCCCAAGGAGCCTCTAACCCAGTGGGCCCTCTAACTCAAAACAAGTGCTCCCAGACTACAGGACCCCGTTTTTGTGAATGCCATAGGTGGGACAAACTGGTTGTGGTCTGCCACCTCAGAGGTGGGCCTGATGGCCACCAAAGCAGCCACCAAGTCATGAACAGGCACTGGTTACTGCCTATACCTTCCTGGGAGCCTATGCAGCTTGTTTCTTCCTAGGGACCCAAGACCTGGGGCCAATTCCTCTGGGAGAGTGCAAGACCCACCTCAGACAGTAGTAACATCTGACAGGTCTCTACTACTGCAAACACTCCCTGCGATCCCAATTGTGGCTGCTATACTCCTCCCTCTCCTCAGCCAAACTAAGTGAGCCCTAATAAGCCTCATTCTTTGCCCCCTCTTGTATAGGTTGGGAAGAGATGCTGGAGGGTGGCCTATAAACAGAGACAGGGCCAAAAGCAAAGCAGAGCAGCAGGGGGTGTGTGATCAAAGACGAGAATAGGAGCTCACTCCTGCAGTGGGAGGTGCCATGGATTAAATTACTGCAATGAGCTTGAACTGTGGACTTTGGGGGCAACTGTGGACTTTGGAATCAAGAACAAGTTGGAGTAAGGCCAGATCTGAGTAGGAGCTGACACTACAGTACACACGGAAGGCCCAGAGACCTTCTTAGAAATATTGGAGGATTTTCTGAGTAGTCAGATTGACTAGAATACACTCTGTGGTTAGGATAACTGATGTCACAGGATAATATTCTTCTTACTACCACTCATTCTCTCTCTCTCTGTTCCTTTGTTATTAAACCTTTTGTTTTTACTTACTTTTATCTTTTTTAATGTTCTATTTTTTTGTTTTTTTTTAATATAAATTTATTTGTTTTAATTGGAGGCTAATTACTTCACAATATTGTATTGGTTTTGCCATACATTGACATGAATCCAGCACGGGTGTACATGTGTTTCTCATCCTGAAACCCCGTCCCACCTTCCTCCCCATTCCATCCCTCTGGGTCATCCCAGTGCATCAGCCCTGAGCACCTGGTATCATGCATTGAAACTGGACTGGTGGTTTGTTTCACATATGATAATATACATGTTTCAATGCCATTCTCCCAAATCATCCCACCCTCACTCTCTCCCAAAAGTCCAAAAGACTGTTCTATATATCTGTGTCTTTCTGCAGTCTCGCATACAGGGTTATTGTTACCATCTTTCTAAATTCCATATATATGTGTTAGTATACTGTATTGGTGTTTTTCTTTCTGGCTTGCTTCACTCTGTATAATAGGCTCCAGTTTCATCCACCTCATTAGAACTGATTCAAATGTATTCTTTTTAATGGCTGAGTAATACTCCATTGTGTATATGTACCACAGCTTTCTTATCCATTCATCTGCTGATGGACATCTAGGTTGCTTCCATGTCCTGGCTATTATAAACAGTGCTGCAATGAACATTGGGGTACACATGTCTCTTTCAATTCTGGTTTCCTCAGTGTGCATGCCCAGCAGTGGGATTGCTGGGTCATATGGCAGTTCTATTTCCAGTTTTTTAAGGAATCTCCACATTGTTCTCCATAGTGGCTGCACTAGTTTGCATTCCCACCAACAGTGTAAGAGGATTCCCTCTTCACACCCGCTCCAGCATTTATTGCTTATAGACGTTTGGATAGCAACCATTCTGACTGGCACGAAATGGTACCTCATTGTGGTTTTGATTTGCATTTCTCTGATAATGAGTGATGTTGAGCATCTTCTCATGTGTTTGTTAGCCATCTGTATGTATTCTTTGGAGAAATGTCTGTTTAGTTGTTTGGCCCATTTTTTGATTGGGTCATTTATTTTTCTGGCATTGAGCTGCAGGAGTTGCTTGTATAGTTTTGAGATTAATTCTTTGTCCATTGCTTCATTTGCTATTATTTTCTCCCATTCTGAAGGCTGTCTTTTCACCTTTATTAGAGTTTCCTATGTTGTGCAGAAGCTTTTAATTTTAATTAGGTCCCATTTATTTATCTTTGCTTTTATTTCCAATATTCTAGGAGGTGGGTCATAGAGGATCCTGCTGTGATTTATATCAGAGAGTGTTTTGCCTGTGTTCTCCTCTAGGAGTTTCATAGTTTCTGGTCTTACATTTAGATCTTTAATCCATTTTGAGTTTACTTTTGCGTATGGTGTTAGAAAGTGTTCTAGTTTCATTCTTTTACAAGCGGTTGACCAGTTTCCCAGCACCACATGTTAAAGAGATTGTCTTTTTTTCCATTGTATATTCTTGCCTACTTTGTCAAAGATAAGGTGTCCATAGGTGCGTGGATTCATCTTTGGGCTTTCTATATTGTTCCATTGATCTATATTTCTGTCTTTGTGCCAGTACCATACTGTCTTGATGACTATGACTTTGTAGTAGAGTCTAAAGTCAGGCAGGTTGATTCCTCCAGTTCTATTCTTCTATCTCAAGATTGCTTTGGCTATTCGAGGATTTTTGTATTTCCATACAAATTGTGAAATTATTTGTTCTAGTTCTGTAAAAAATACAGAACTTGGTAGCTTGATACAGATCGCATTGAATCTATAGATTGCTTTGGGTAGTATACTCATTTTCATTATATTGATTCTTCCAATCCATGAACATGGTACATTTCTCCATCTATTTGTGTCCTATTTGATTTCTTTCACCAGTGTTTTATAGTTCTCTATATATAGGTCTTTTATTTCTTTCAGTTCAGTTCAGTCACTCAGTCGTGTCCGACTCTTTGCGACCCCATGAATCGCAGCACGCCAGGCCTCCCTGTCCATCACCAACTCCCGGAGTTTACTCAGACTCACGTCCATCGAGTCCGTGATGCCATCCAGCCATCTCATCCTGGGTCGTCCCCTTCTCCTCCTGCCCCCAATCCCTCCCAGCATCACAGTCTTTTCCAATGAGTCAACTCTTCGCATGAGGTGGCCAAAGTACTGGAGCTTCAGCTTTAGCATCATCCCTTCCAAAGAAATCCCAGGTTTGATCTCCTTCAGAATGGACTGGTTGGATCTCCTTGCAGTCCAAGGGACTCTCAAGAGTCTTCTCCAACACCACAGTTCAAACGCATCAATTCTTCGGTGCTCAGCCTTCTTCACAGTCCAACTCTCACATCCATACATGACCACTGGAAAAACCATGGCCTTGACTAGATGGACCTTAGTCGGCAAAGTAATGTCTCTGCTTTTCAATATACTATATAGGTTGGTCATAACTTTTCTTCCAAGGAGTAAGCGTCTTTTAATTTCATGGCTGCAGTCACCATCTGCAGTGATGTTGGAGCCCCCAAAAAATAAAGTTTGACACTGTTTCTACTGTTTCCCCATCTATTTTCCATGAAGTGATGGGACTAGATGCCATGATCTTAGTTTTCTGAATGTTGAGCTTTAAGCCAACTTTTTCACTCTCCTCTTCACTTTCATCAAGAGGCTTTTTAGTTCCTCTTCACTTTCTGCCATAAGGGTGGTGTCATCTGCATATCTGAGGTTATTGATATTTCTCCTAGCACTCTTGATTCCAGCTTGTGTTTCTTCCAGCCCAGCATTTCTCATGATGTACTCTGCATAGAAGTTAAATAAGCAGGGTGACAATATACAGCCTTGATGTACTCCTTTTCCTATTTGGAACCAGTCTGTTGTTCCATGTCCAGTTCTAACTTTTGCTTCCTCACCTGCATACAGATTTCTCAAGAGGCAGGTTAGGTGGTCTGTTATTCCCATCTCTTTCAGAATTTTCCACAGTTTATTGTGATCCACACAGTCAAAGGCTTTGGCATAGTCAATGAAGCAGAAATAGATGTTTTTCTGGAACTCTCTTTCTTTTTCCATGATCCAGCGGATGTTGGCAATTTGATCTCTGTCCTCTGCCTTTTCTAAAACCAGCTTGAACATCAGGGAGTTCACGGTTCAGGTACTGCTGAAGTCTGGCTTGGAGAATTTTGAGCATTACTTTACTAGCATGTGAGATGAGTGCAATTGTGCAGTAGTTTGAGCATTCTTTTGCATTGCCTTTCTCTGGAATTGGAAAGAAAACTGACCTTTTCCAGTCCTGTGGCCACCACTGAGTTTTCCAAACTTGCTGGCATATTGAGTGCAGCACTTTCACAGCATCATCTTTCAGGATTTGAAACAGCTCAACTGGAATTCCATCACCTCCACTAGCTTTGTTCGTAGTGATGCTTTCTAAGGCCCACTTGACTTTACATTCCAAGATGTCTGGCTCTAGATTAGTGATCACATCATCATGATTATCTCGGTCGTGAAGATCTTTTTTGTACAGTTCTTCCATGTATTCTTGCCACCTCTTCTTAATATCTTCTGCTTCTGTTAGGTCCATACCATTTCTGTCCTTTATCGAGCCCATCTTTGCATGAAATGTTCCCTTGTTATCTCTAATTTTCTTGAAGAGATCTCTAGTCTTTGCCATTCTGTTGTTTTCCTCTATTTCTTTGCATTGATCGCTGAAGAAGGCATTCTTATCTCTTCTTGCTATTCTTTGGAACTCTGCATTCAGATGCTTATATTTTGTTTCTTTAGGTAGATATTTTCTTTTCATTGCAATGATGAATGGGATTGTTTCCTTAATTTCTCTTTCTGTTTTCTCATTGTTAGTGTATAGGAATGCAAGGGATTTCTGTCTGTTGATTTTATATCCTGCAACTTTAGTCTATTCATTGACTAGCTCTAATGATTTTCTGGTGGAGTCTTTAGGGTTTTCTATGTAGAGGATCATGTCATCTGCAAACAGTGAGAGTTTTACTTCTTCTTTTCCAATCTGGATTCCTTTTATTTATTTTTCTGCTCTGATTGTTCTGGCCAAAGCTTCCAAAACTATGTTGAATAGTAGCAGTGAGAATGGGCACCCTTGTCTTGTTCCTGACTTTAGGGGAAATGCTTTCAGTTTTTCACCATTGAGGATAATGTTTGCTGTGGGTTTGTCATATATAGCTTTTATTATGTTGCGGTATATTCCTTCTATTCCTGCTTTCTGGAGGGTTGTTTTCATAAATGGATGTTGAATTTTGTCAAAGGCTTTCTCTGCATCTATTGAGATAATCATTTGGCTTTTATTTTTCAATTTGTTAATGTGGTGCATTATATTGATTGATTTTTGGATATTGAAGAATCCTTGCATCCCTAGGATAAAGCCCACTTGATCATGATGTATGCTCTTTTTAATGTGTTGTTGGATTCTGATTGCTGGAATTTTGTTAAGGGTTTTTGCATCTATGTTTATCAGTGATATTGGCCTGTAGTTTTCTTTTTTGTGTGTGATACCTTTGTCAGGTTTTGGTATTAGGGTGATGGTGGCCTCTTAGAATGAGTTTGGAAGTTTACCTTCCTCTGCAATTTTCTTGAAGAGTTTGAGTAGGATAGGTGTTACCTCTTCTCTAAATTTTTGGTAGAATTCAGTTGTGAAGCCGTCTGGTCCTGGGCTTTTGTTTGTTGGAAGATTTATGATTACAGTTTCAATTCCTGTGCTTGTGATGGTTCTGTTAAGATTTTCTATTTCTTCCTGGTTTGGTTTTGGAAAGTTATACTTTTCTAAGAGACTACTATCAGGAACTATATGCCAATAAAATGGACAACTTGGAAGAAATGGACAAATTCTTAGAAAAGTACAACTTTCCAAATATTCTATTTTAAAACAGATTTACTTTATTTTATTCATATCTCTAGAATACATTTTTGTTATATTGCATTTCCGCCATGTTTTCATTTTGTATTTTTGCTACTCTAGTATTTTGCTCTTTTGTTTTTTGAATTTCTTTTCTTTTTTAGTTCCTTTCTTCTTCTTCTTCTTTTTTATTTTGTATGTGGGAGTTTGTGAGTTTCTTTGTGTGTTCCTGTCTGATTAATGTAGTTTTTACCATTTGTCTTGGGGTTTTGTCAGTTTGTCCTTTTTTGTTAATAGGTTGGTTTGATTCCCCCTCCCCCTGTTTCTTTCTTCCCTTCTGTGCTATGTGACTTGTCGAGTCTTGCTGCTCCAACAAGGGTTGGGCCTGAACCTCTGAGGTGGGAGAAACATGCAGCAAATGAAGGATCATGGTAAAAACCCACCAGGCCAAGCAAATAAAGAGAAAATACTCAGTTCACCCAAAAAAGAATTAGGAGGAATGATAGTAAAGATGATCTAAAATCTTGGAAATAAAATGGAGGCACAAAAATATAGAATGTAGGCATGTATTGAGAAGATACAAGAAACATTTAACAAGGACCTAAAAGAAATAAAGAACAGACAATCAACAATGAACAACATAATAACGGAAAGAAAAGCTACACTAGAGGAAACCAATAACAGAATGAGACAGAAGAACAGATAAGTAAGCTGGGAGATAGAATGCTGGAAATAACTGAAGCAGAGTGGAATAAAGAAAAAAGAATAAAAATAAATGAGAACAGTCTCAGACAACTCTGGGACAACATTAAGCACACCAACATTGGAATTATAGGGATCCCAGAAAAAGAATAGAAAAAAAAATGGTATGGGAAAATACTTGAGGAGATTATAGATGAAAACTTTCCTAGCATGGGAAAGGAAATAGCCACCCAAGTCCAGGAAGCCCAGATAACCCATAAAGAATAAACCCAAAAAGAAACACACCAAGACATGTATTAATCAAAGTAACAAAAATTAAACACAAAGAAAAAATACTAAAAGCAGCAAGGGAAAAGTAATGACTAACATACAAGGGAATTCCATTAAAGCTAACAGCTGATCTGTCCACAAAAACTCTGCAGGCCAGAAGGGAGTGGCAGGATATACTTAAAGAGATGAAAGGAAAAAAAGCTAAAATGCAGATTACTCTATCTAGCAAGGATCTCATCCAGGTTCACAAGAGAAATGAAAAACTTTACAGATAAGCAAAAGTTAATAGAATTCACCACCACCAAACTAGCTCTACAACAAATGCTAAAGGAACGTCTCTAGATAGTAAGCACAAGAGAAAGAAAAGATCTACAAAATAAAACCCAAATCAATAAAGTAAACAGTAATAAGGTCATATATATAAATAATTACCTTAAATGTAAATGGATTACGTTCTCCAACTGAAAGACACAGACTGGTTGAATGGATACAAAAACAAGACCTCTATATATGTTGTCTATAAGACACTCATTCCAAACCTAAGGACTCATACAGACTGTATGTGAGGGACTGGAAAAAGACATTCCATACAGATGGAAATCAAAAGAAAGTGTTAGTCGCTCAGTCATGCCCGACTCTTTGCGACCCCATGGACCGCAGCTCACCAGGTTCCTCTGTCCATGAGACTTTCCAGGCAATGATACTGGAGTGGGTTGCCATTTCCTTCTCTAGGGGATCTTCCCAACCCAGGGATCGAACCCTGGTCTCCTGCACTGCAGGCATTCTTTACCAACTGAGCTACAAGAGAAGCCCAAAAGAAAGTGAAGGTAGCAATATTCATATCAGATAAAATAGCCTTTAAAATCAAGACATTGAACCAAGGGATCAATGATCAAGAAGGGATCAATCCAAGAAGAAGATAAAGCAATTATATATGCATCCCGTATAGGAACATCACAATACATATGGCAAATGCTAACAACTATAGAAGGGGAAATTGACAGTAACACAGTAATAGTGGGGGACTTTAACACCTCACTCACACCAAGAGACAGAGGGAAGTTTATAGCAGTACAAGCCTACTTTAAGAAATAAGAAAAACATCAAATAAACAAAATATTACACCTAAAGCAACTAGAAAAAGAAGAATTAAAAAAACCCCAAATTAGTAAAAGGAAAGAAATCATAAAGATCAGAGCAGAAATAATTGAGAAAGAAATGAAGGAAGCAATAGCAAAGACCAATAAAACTAAAGCTGGTTCCAAAATTGACAAACCATTAACCAGATTCATCAAGAAAAAAGGGAGAAGACCTGAATCAATAAGATAGAAATAAAAAAGGAGAACTTACAACAGATGACACAGATATACAAAGAATCATAAGAGACTACTATGAGTAATTATATGCCAATAAAATAGACAACCTTGAAGAAATAAACAAATTCTTACAAAGTACAACTTTCCAAGGCCAAACCAAGAAGTAGAAAATACGAAAGGACCAATCACAAGCCCTGAAACTGTGATTTAAAAAATCTTCCCATAAAAAAAAATCCAAAGGCCACATGGCTTCACAGGCAAATTTTATCAAAAGTTTAGAGATCTACCACCTGTCCTGCACAAACTTCAAAAAATTGCAAGGGGGAGGTGATGAACTGCCAAACTCATTTTATGAGGCCACCATCACCCTGATAGCCAAATAAGACAAAGATATCACACACAGACACACACACAAGAAAATTACAGGCCAATATCACTGATGAACATAGATACAAAAACCCTAAAGAAAGTTCTAGCAAACAGAATCCAACAACACATTAAAAGAATCATATACCATGATCAAGTGGGGTTTATCCCAGGGATGCAAGGATTCTTCAGTACATGTAAATCAATTAATGTGACATACCATATTTGCAAACTAAAGATAAAAGCATATGATCATCTAAGTAGGTGCAGAGAAAGCTTTCAACAAAATTCAACACCAATTTATGATAAAAATTCTCCAGAAAATTTGTATAGAAAGAGTCTATCTTTAGGCCATATAGACAAACCCACAACAAGCATTATTCTCAATAACAAAAAACTGAAAGTATTTCCTCTGAGAACAGGGACAAAACAAGGGTGTCTACTCTCATCACTATATTCAATTTAGTTCTGGAAGTCCTAGTCGTAGGCAATCAGAGAAGAAAAAGAAATAAGTGGAATCAGATTAGTAAAGAAGAAGTAAAACTCTCACACTTTGCAGATGACGTGATACTACACATAGAAACCCCTTAAAATGCCACTGAAACCCTATTAAAGCTAATCAATGAATTCAGTAAAGTCATAGGACATAAAATTAATACACAGAAATCCCTTGCATTCTAATACACTAACAATGAAAAATCAGAAAGAGAAATTAAGGAAACAATTCCATTTACCATTGCAACAAAAGGAGTAAAATACATAGGAATCAGTTCAGTTCAGTTCATTTCAGTCGCTCAGTTGTGTCCGACTCTTTGCGACCCTATGAATTGCAGCACGCCAGGCCTCCCTGTCCATCGCCAACTCCCAGAGTTCACTCAGACTCACGTCCATCGAGTCAGTGATGCCATCCAGCCATCTCAACCTTGGTCGTCCCCTTCTCCTCCTGCCCCCAATCCCTCCCAGCATCACAGTCTTTTCCAATGAGTCAACTCTTCGCATGAGGTGGCCAAAGTACTGGAGTTTCCGCTTCAGCATCATTCCTTGCAAAGAAATCCCAGGGCTGATCTCTTTCAGAATGGACTGGTTGGATCTCCTTGCAGTCCAAGGGACTCTCAAGAGTCTTCTCCAACACCACAGTTCAAAAACATCCGTTCTTCGGCACTCAGCCTTCTTCACAGTCCAACTCTCACATCCATACATGACCGTTGGAAAAACCATAGCCTTGACTAGATCGACCTTAGTCGGCAAAGTAATATCTCTGCTTTTCAATATGCTATCTAGGTTGGTCATAACTTTTCTTTCAAGGAGTAAGCATATTTTAATTTCATGGCTGCAGTCACCATCTGCGGTGATTTTGGAGCCCCCCAAAATAAAGTCTGACACTGTTTCCACTGTTTCCCCATCTATTTGCCATGAAGTGATGGGACCTACCTGATGCCATGATCTTCGTTTTCTGAATGTTGAGCTTTAAGCCAACTTTTTCACTCTCCTCTTTCACTTTCATCAAGAGGCTTTTTAGTTCCTCTTCACTTTCTGCCATAAGGGTGGTGTCATCTGCATATCTGAGGTTATTGATATTTCTCCCTGCAATGTTGATTCCAGCTTGTGTTTCTTCCAGTCCAGCGTTTTTTATGATGTACTCTGCATATAAGTTAAATAAGCAGGGTGACAATATACAGCCTTGATGTACTCCTTTTCCTATTTGGAACCAGTCTGTTGTTCCCTGTCCGGTTCTAACTGTTGCTTCCTGACCTGCATATAGGTTTCTCAAGAGGCAGGTGGGGTGGTCTGGTATTCCCATCTCTCTCAGAATTTTCCACAGAATAAACCTACCTAAAAAGACTAAAAACTATATGTATGCCTGTATGCCAAAAACTATGAGGCACTGATGAAAGGACTCAAAGACAACACAAACATATGGAGAGACATACTATGTTCTTGGATTGGAAGGGTCAATATTGTGAAAATGGCTATACTACCCAGTGCAATCTACAGATTCGGTACAATCCCTAGTAACCTACCAATAGTATTTTTCACAGAACTGACCAAAAAATTTCGCAATTTTTATGGAAATGCAAAAGATTTCAAATGGCCAAAGCAATCTTGAGAAAGAAAAATGGAGCTAGTGTAATCAACCCCCCTGACTTCAAATTATACTATATAGCTGCAGTCATCCAGACATTATGGTACTGGCACAAAAAATAGAAATATTGACCAATGGAACAAGATAGAAAGGCCAGAATAAACCCACATAGCTATGGGCAACTTATCTTCAACAAAGGAGGTAAAACTACACAATGGAGAAAAGATAGCCTCTAGAGTATGTTGGGCTGGGAAAGCTGGATAGTTCTGTGTAAATGAAATTAGATTTCATACTCTGTAAAAATGAAACTAGAACACTTCGTCACAGTGTACACAAAAATGAGCCCAAGTGGACTTAACTACAGTTCAGTTCAGCTCAGTAGCTCAGTCGTGTCCAACTCTTTGCAACTCCATGAATTGCAACGCACCAGGCCTCCCTGTCCATCACCAAATCCTGTAGTTCACTCAGACTCACGTCCATCGGGTCAGTGATGCCATCCAGCCATCTCATCCTCTGTCGTCCCCTTCTCCTCCTGCCCCCAATCCCTCCCACCATTAGAGTCTTTTCCAATGAGTCAACTCTTCACATGAGGTGGCCAAAGTACTGGAGTTTCAGCTTTAGCATCATTCCTTCCAAAGAATACCCAGGACCAATCTTCAGAATGGACTGGTTGGATCTCCTTGCAGTCCAAGTAACTCTCAAGAGTCTTCTGCAGCACCACAGTTCAAAAGCGTCAGTTCTTCAGTACTCAGCTTTCTTCACAGTCCAACTCTCACATCCATACGTGACCACTGGAAAAACCATAGCCTTGACTAGACAGACCTTTGTTGGCAAAGTAATGTTTCTGCTTTTGAATATGCTATCTAGGTTGGCCATAACTTTTCTTCCAAGGACTAAGCGTCTTTTAATTTCATGGCTGCAGTCACCATCTGCAGTGACTTTGGAGCCCCAAAAAGTAAAGTCTGACACCGTTTCCACTGTTTCCCCATCTATTTCCCATGAAGTGATGGGACCAGATGCCATGATCTTTGTTTTCTGAATGTTGAGCTTTAAGCCAACTTTTTCACTCTCCTCTTTCACTTTCATCAGGAGGCGTTTTAGTTCCTCTTCACTTTCTGCCATAAGGGTGGTGTTATCTGCATACCTCAGGTTATTGATATTTCTCGTGGCAATCTTGATTCCAGCTTGTGTTTCTTCCAGTCCAGCGTTTCTCATGATGTAGTCTGCATATAAGTTAAATAAGCAGGGTGACATACAGCCTTGATGTATTCCTTTTCCTATTTGGAACCAGTCTGTTGTTCCATGTCCAGTTCTAACTGTTGCTTCCTGACCTGCATATAGGTTTCTCAAGAGGCAGGTCAGGTAGTCTGTTATTCCCATCTCTTTCAGAATTTTCCACAGTTTATTGTGATCCACACAGTCAAAGGTGTTGGCATAGTCAATAAAGCAGAAATAGATGTTTTTCTGGAACTCTCTTGCTTTTTTGATGATCTAGCAGATGTTGGCAATTTGATCTCTGGTTCCTCTGTCTTTTCTAAAACCAGCTTGAACATCTGGAAGTTCACAGTTCACGTATTGCTGAAGCCTGGCTTGGAGAATTTGGAGCATTACTTTACTAGCATGTGAGATGAGTGCAATGGTGTGGTAGTTTGAGCATTCTTAGGCATTGCCTTTCTTTGAATTTGAAATGAAAACTGACCTTTTCCAGTCCTGTGGCCACCGCTGAGTTTTCCAAATTTGCTGGCATATTGAGTGCATCACTTTCACAGCATCATCTTTCAGGATTTGAAATAGCTCATCTGGAATGCTGTCATCTCCACTAACTTTGTTGATGATTTCTAAGGCCCATTTGACTTCACATTCCAGGATGTCTGGCTCTAGGTGATTGATCACACCATCATGATTATCTGTGTTGTGAAGATCTTTTCTGTACAGTTCTTCTGTGTATTCTTGCCACCGCTTCTTAATATCTTCTGCTTCTGTTAGGTGCATACCATTTCTGTCCTTTATCGAGCCCATCTTTGCATGAAATGTTCCCTTGGTATCTCTAATTTTCTTGAAGAGATCTCAAGTCTTTCCCATTCTGTTGTTTTCCTCTATTTCTTTGCATTGATCACTGAGGAAGGCTTTCTTATCTCTTCTTGCTATCCTTTGGAACTCTGCATTCAGATGCTTATATCTTTCCTTTTCTCCTTTGCTTTTCACTTCTCTTCTTTTCACAGCTATTTGTAAGGCCTCCCCAGACAGCCATTTTGCTTTTTTGAATTTCTTTTCCATGGGGATGGTCTTGATCCCTGTCTCCTGTACAATGTCACGAATCTCCGAGAGTAGTTCATCAGGCACTCTATCTATCAGTCTAGGCCCTTAAATCTATTTCTCACTTCCACTGTATAATCATAAGGGATTTGATTTAGGTCATACTTGAATGGTCTAGTGGTTTTCCCTACTTTCTTCAATTTAAGTCTGAATTTGGCAATAAGGATTTCATGTCAGAGCCACAGTGAGCTCCTGGTCTTGCTTTTGTTGACTGTATAGAGCTTCTCCATCTTTGGCTGCAAAGAATAGAATCAATCTGATTTGGGTGTTGACCATCTGGTGTTGTCCATGTGTAGAGTCTTCTCTTGTGTTGTTGGAAGAGGGTGTTTGCTATGACCAGTGCATTTTCTTGGCAAAACTCTATTAGTCTTTGCTCTGCTTCATTCTGTATTCCAAGGCCAAATTTGCCTGTTACTCCAGGTGTTTCTTGACTTCCTACTTTCGCACTCCAGTCCCCTATAATGAAAAGGACATCTTTTTTGGGTGTTAGTTCTAAAATGTCTGTAGGTCTTCATAGAACCGTTCAACTTCAGCTTCTTCAGTGTTACTGGTTGGGGCATAGCCTTGGATTACTGTGATATTGAATGATTTGCCTTGGAAATGAACAGAGATCATTTTGTTGTTTTTGAGATTGCATCCAAGTACTGCATTTTGGACTCTTTTGTTGACCATGATGGCTACTCCATTTCTTCTAAGGGATTCCTGCCTGCAGTAGTAGATATAATGGTCATCTGAGTTAAATTCACCCATTCCAGTCCATTTTAGTTCGCTGATTCCTAGAATGTCGATGGTCACTCTTGCCATCTCCTGTGTGACCACTTCCAATTTGCCTTAATTCATGGACCTGACATTCCAGGTTCCTATGCTATATTGCTCTTAATATTGAACTTAACTTACTTAATTGTAAAGCCAGAAACTGTAAGGCTCTTAGAGGAAAACATAGCAAGCACACTCTTTGACATAAATCACAGCAAAATTCTCTCTGACCCACTTTCTAGATTAATGGAAATAAAGATAAACAAATGAGACCTAATAAAATTTAAAAGCTTTTGCACAGCAAAGAAAACTATAAACAAGATAAGAAGACAACCCTCAGAATGGGAGGAAATAATTACACATGAAACAACTGACAAAGAGTTAATCTCCAGAATGTATAAGCAGGTCATATAGCTCAATATCAGGAAAAAAAAACAAAAAATGAGCAGAAGACCTAAATAGACATTTCTCCAAAGAAGACATACAGATGGCCCATAAACACAATAAAAGATTCTCAACATTTCTCATTATTAGAGAAAAATAAATCAAAACTATAGTGAGGTATGACCTCACAAAGATCAGAATGGCCATTGTCAAAAAATCCACAAACAATAAATGCTGCTGAGGGTGTGGAGAAAAGCAATCCCTCTTGCACTGTTGGTGGGAATGTAAACTGATACAGCCACTATGGGAAACAGTATGGAGGTTCCTTAAAAAACTAGGAATAAAACTTGCTTCAGTTCAGTTCAGTTCAGTTGCTCAAGTCGTGTCCAAATCTTTGCGACCCCGTGAATTGCAGCACGCCAGGGCTCCCTGTCCATCACCAGCTCCCAGAGCTTACCCAAACTCATGTCGATCGAGTCAGTGATGCCATCCAGCCATCTTATCCTCTGTCGTCCCCTTCTCCTCCTGCCCCAAATCCCTCCCAGCATCAGGGTCTTTTCCAATGAGTCAACTCTTTGCATGAGGTGGCCAAAGTATTGGCTTACAATCCAGCAATCCCAGTACTGGGCATATACCCTGAGAAAGCCATGATTCTAAAATACACATGTACTCCAATGTTCATTGCAGCACTATTTATAATAGCTGGGATATGGAAGCCACCTAGAAGTTAATTGACAGATGGATGGATAAAAAAGTTGTGGTACATATATCAATGGACTATTACTCAGCCATAGAAAGGAAAAAATTTGAGTCAGTGAGGTGGATGAACTTAGAGCCTGTTATACCAGAATGATGTAGGTCAGAAAGAGAGAAACAAATATGGTATAATAACTCATATATATGGAATCTAGAAAAATGGTGCTGATGAAACTAGTAGAGAACAGACTTGTGGACTTAATGGGGGAAGGTAAGGGTGGGATGAACTGAGAAAGCAGCATTAACATATATACACTAACATGTGTAAAATAGATAGTGGGAAGTTGCTAAATAACACAGGGACCCCAACCTGGAGCTCTGTGATGACCTCGAGGGGTCAGATCATGGGAGGGAAGAAGGCTCAGGAGGAAAGGTATATATAAAATTATCATTGATTTGTGTTGTTATGTGGCAGAAACCAACAGAAAATTGTAAAGCAATTTTCTACTGATGTAAAATTTAAAAAATAAAAAATAATAAATTTCAAAGGAATGTATATTTCCTTATCCAATAACTTTACATTGCATAAATTGCTGAATCCTCCCTGCCTATGATATTATGAACAAATACTGTATATCTTAGTTCATCCCTATATTTGTGTGGCTTTCCTGGTGGCTTAGTGGTAAAGAATCTGCCTGCCAGTGCAGGAGACAGGAGTTTGATGCCTGGGTCAGGAAGAACACTTGGAGGAGGAAATGGCAATCCATTCCAGTATTCTTGCTTGTGAAATCCCACAGACTGTGGAGCCTGGTGGGCTACAGTCTATGGGGGTGCAAAAGAGTTGGGCACGACTTAGCGACTAAACAACATATATGGTCTAATTTCTCTAGTCCCTAGAGGTTTTGAATAGTTGCTGTAAAATGTTAATCACATAAATAAAACACCCAAAGTTCTTGACATGGGCTTTCCTGGTGGCTCAGACGGTAAAGCGTCTGTATGCAATGCAGGAGACCGCGGTTCGATCCCTGGGTCGGGAAGATCCCCTGGAGAAGGAAATGGCAGCCCACTTCAATACTCTTGCCTGGAAAATCCCAAGGATGGAGGAGCCTGGTAGGTTACAGTCCATGGGGTCGCAAAGAGTCAGACACGACTGAGCGATGTCACTTTCACTTTCAAGGTTCTTGATAAAATTCTATTTTTTAAAATTCAAGAAGGCCTGTGAGTTAATATTTTAACCAGCACCATCGTGTGATTCTGATACAGGTGTGAAGTGCTTCTACTTGGAGAAATCCCACCTTGAGAAGCTCTTTGGGCCGACTTGCATTTCTGAGCTGGTGTTTTGCTCCCTCTGGTGGTAAAATGTGGAATTGTACGTTTCAGATTTCTCATTTTCACTGATAGGTACTATGGGTTGCGCTGCTGCTGCTAAGTCGCTTCAGTCGTGTCCGACTCTGTGAGACCCCATAGACGGCAGCCCACCAGGCTCCTCCGTCCCTGGGATTCTCCAGACAAGAACACTGGAGTGGGTTGCCATTTCCTTCTCCAATGCATGAAAGTGAAAAGTACTCTTTCCAGGCAAGAGTACTGGAGTGGGGCGCCATTGCCTTCTCCGAACTATGGGTTATCCAGCCTTTATTTAGCAGTGCTGTCAGCCTACAGATACAAGTGCTGCATTAGTGTTTACCTCCCTACATACAAAACAGACACGAGAAGACCAAAAATGTGTAAAATTTCACACTTCTAGAAATGTTGTGGCCAAGACATTTTACTTTTTTTTTTTCATTTGGAGAATCTTGAGGAAATTTGTAATAGAAGAGTACTGAAGAGGCATTTGGTGGTAGCATTTTCTGGGCCGATGTTTATCCTTTGCTTTGGTCATCCTCTGTGAGTCTTTTAGGATTCAGACTCGAGGTTTGTGATGCTCGTTTGAATTTTTCATTTGCCAGTTTTTGTGTGTGTTTGTTTTTTGTTTTTGCTAATGAACAGGATATAATTGAAGGCAGAGTAAAGAGTGAGGGGTAGAAATTCCTTCTTCTTTTCCTTCTTTCCTCCTTGCCTTCTGGCAGTCATTCAGCAGATGCCTATTAAAGCCCCCAGGGGAGGCTTTGTGACTGATGTAGTGATAATCAAGACACCATTTCTCTGAATGAGGTGAGAAATGCAGGCACCAAGGCCTGTAGTGAAAGCTCCAAGCCCAAGTTCAGGGCAGCTCAGGGGGAGGAGAGAGTAACTGAAAGGGTGGAGGAGGGTAGTTCTGGGGAAATCTGAACAGAGCAGAAGGCATCTAAACTGGAAACCCCTGAGAATGGCCACTCTAAGAGGCTTTGTGCAACAGAGTTGCTGACTTACAAGACATACAATTGTGTGTTCTTTTTGTGATTATTTTATTCATGTATTCAAAGCAAATCATGTGTCAGGCAGTGTGTTAAGTGTGGGTATATAAGGTTCAAGAGGGTTTGTAACTGAGTAAGATCCTATGGGGCCTTCCTAGAAAAGATATCCCTCCCACCACATCCTCTGCCAGCCTTTTGTCTGTAAAGAAACTTTAGTCAACAAATAAATTTAATCAGACAAGTGAGAAAATGCAGAAAGGAGGACAGTCAAGCATGACAAAGCTAATAATATTAATAGTTTTGCCGTTAAACAAAATTAAGGACCTTTAGCTCCTTCTCAAGTGCTCAGATAATATTCTGAGCCATGTCCTTTGAGCTGTTTTGCAGGTACTGAAAACCCCACAAGGTGGAAGAAATTAACTGCTTGCTGCCCACAAGCACGTAGACACCAGAATGATCAGAATCAGGAGACTGATTATGTTGACTCCTGATTACTTCATCACCAACCAATTGGAAGAATGTCCATGAGCTGATCACACAGCCCACAACTCCCCACCCTCACCCTGTTTTAAAAACCTTTGCCTGAAATCCTTTTGGGAGTTTGCACCTTTTAAGCACTAGTTGCCTGGACTCCTGGACTGTTTGCTTGGCGGCTGCAATAAACATTGTACTTTCCTTCACCACAACTTGGGTCAGTAGACTGGTTTTACTGTAGGGCAAGTGGACCCAAGTTTGGTTTGATAAAAGGATGGTTTGGTCTCTGTGTACCTAGCATCCCTATTGTGGTAGATAGAAACCAATTATATACAAAATGAGTTGTAAATTGAGGTAAGGACTTTGAAGGAAATAAGCAAGAGGCTGAGGTAGAGAATACTGTAGATGGGGGAGGTGAGACCTGCTCCGTGGAGGTGGCTCAAGAAGCCCTCCTGGAGACAGTGCAGACTGCCGTGTTATGGGGCAGGTGCTCCCTGCTATGAGTCCATGTCTGAGCCATGGCAGTCCTCCCAGCACTGTTAGACAGTCACCAGCATTATGCCCATATGAGTGGTGAAAAGACTGAGGGGCAGAGACTCGAACTAACTTAACCTGTGGTTTGTTAAGTGGCAGAGATCAGATCCAAACCTACATTTCAGGCCCAGAGGCTGCTGTCCTCACTACTCTGACAGGCATCTCCTGCCAAGGTGGGAGTGGGAAAGTGCTCATGAGAAAAGGGGCCCTCACCCTCCCAGGGGTGGGGGAGGCTGCACACCACCCTACTCTAGGAGTGTGGGCTCCTTTCAGACACATGTTAACATAGACACAGGCATTGAGTAAGTGAAAAAGAACAGCATGTATTAGTTACCCCAGCATGATAGAATCACTGATGAGAAAGGTTATTTTCTGGTGAAACATGTTGATTTCACAGTTGAGGACCCTGAGCTCAGAGAAGATGAATGATTAATTTCTTAACTAGTTATTTGCTGACTTGAGGATAAAACATATGTGTTTTTCCTTGATTCCACATGTGTATAACTGGTTTCTACTTAACGCAGGCAAATTTAGCTTATATGTTGCTTTCCCACCAATCACAGGGCACTGGAGTACATGGTCACAGGCCCTGCACATTCTTGATTTCTTACTCCTTTAATTTGGGATGGTTTTCTTTGAGGGCAACCATTCCCATTTCATGACGCATCATAAAATGTGTTCCTTCTGAGAATTTCCCATCTCTCCTTTTCTGTGGAAATGGAAAGAAACAGGACAGGGCCAATTGTTAAGCTGCCATCTCATGTGCCTCGCCCCCCGCTGTATCTTCACTTTTGCTGGCAGGAATTACGATTCCCTGGTTATAAGAGGTGGCCTGGAGTGACCAGCGCTCAGGGTGCCAAGGGCCACTGCACATCTTGGATGAGGTGCAGGCTTGAGCAGCAGACAGGAGAAGGCTGACCTAGGCAAGTGTCTACTTCTCCACAGCCAGAGTCCCTGAGAATCTCTCAAGTACTGTTAAGGAAGCTAAGCAAGTTCAAGGACTCTACCATGGCCCTTCTGTCCAGTGAAAAATATCAAGTTGTCTTGGACTGCAGAGTGGTTGTTTGCTAGCTGCAACTTTAAGTGGAACTTGTAATCAGAGCTGATGTCTGGGACCCGTGAGTATGCCAAGAATGAGGTGTATTCAAAGGCACCCATCCCACTGGATGCAGCTTGCCATATAGTCTGTTTACTGTCACGTTAATTATACTCAAGTGCCCTTCAGCACTGAGCAACTCAGAGGCTTCATAGGGAATTCAAATCCAGAACAAAGGAAGTGTGGTGTTTTTGAGATCCTATCTATAAGACTTTCACTCACATATCCTTTCGAGATAATGAAGAATTTACTTAAAAAGCAAGATCCTACATTTTGGAAGTTAATTTTAGAAATAGAAAAGATCACAGCAGTCAAAGTATTTGCCTAGGTGCTTTGTAACCATAATCTGGCATTCAAACACTGTTTATGACTTAGAAAGAGGGACAGACGTAGCTTGGAACAAGCTGAGCTTCTCAAGTTCTTCACTTTTGCATGAGCCAGGGCCATCAGACAGGGATATGAAGGCCAGGAAATGGGGAGGAAACCGGTCACTTTCCATCACCATATGTTGAATGACCAGAACCATTCTTGAAGTAAAGGTCTTTGTCTAAAAGAAATGTTCTTCCTTGCTTTGTTCCCACACGTGTTAGATAGTAAAAGCATGGATTTCAATAGGCCTGAAACTCTAGCGAGATTTAGTAGAAACAATAAATGATGAAAACTGGAAATGCCTGGCCTGGGTAGACAATTAGGATTGAGTTGTGAAGTGCTGTTAGCTGGCTAGCCTTTCTTTTCAGCCTGCCTCTAGGCTTGCATCCCCATTTTCTCTTTCATTGCTCTGTTTCCTTCATAAATATTCCCAAGTCTCTCTTATTTCCACACTCCTGGAGGACCACAGGGAGCAGGAAGGGGGATTTTGATCCTCATCCTAACTGTTGTGGACGGTTTTCCCAGATTAAAGGATGTTCCTAGAATCCATCTCTACTAGTTTAAGTCAGCTCAATAGAGAACAGAAGAGCCTGTCTCAGTTACCTTATAATGCTCCCTTCTGAAGAGATGATGAATGTCTCAGGAAGTTGTAAGAAGAGAATTTTTACAAGCCTTCAGAAATATCCTCACTCAGGTACTAACACTTAAACCAGCTTGTTATGTCTGGTTATAATTGTTTACACAACAAATAATTCTGCTATCTTGGGAAAAAGATTTCTATGTATCAGAGGCTTTTATTTCTGCTTGCTTCGTAACTAGTCAAGTGTAGGGATCTGTGTGGAATCAGCTGAACACTTAATTTTGATATTTTATTAAAATCTTATCAGTTTATTCCTAGGGATGTGTGCACTAGGATAAATACATTTTTTCTCCAAACGCACTGGATTCTGAGTTAGGATTTTGAGACATATCACTATTTCTGTCTACCTATCTTTCCATCTATATACATACACACCTATACCATACATATATATATATATGGTGATGCGTCATTAAATGTATGTACACATCATTAAATATGGTGAAAAAATCTATTTCTGCTTTATTGACTATGCCAAAACCTTTGACTGTGTGGATCACAATAAACTGTGGAAAATTCTGAAAGAGATGGGAATACCAGACCACCCCACCTGCCTCTTGAGAAACCTATATGCAGGTCAGGAAGCAACAGTTAGAACTGGACATGGAACAACAGACTGGTTCCAAATAGGAAAAGGAGTACATCAAGGCTGTATATTGTCACCCTGCTTATTTAACTTCTATGCAGAGTACATCATGAGAAACGCTGGACTGGATGAAGCACAAGCTGGAATCAGGATTGCCGGGAGAAATATCAATAACCTCAGATATGCAGATGACAACATCCTTATGGTAGAAAGTGAAGAAGAACTAAAAAGCCTCTTGATGAAAGTGAAAGAGGAGAGTGAAAAAGTTGGCTTAAAGCTCAACATTCAGAAAATGAAGATCATGGCATCTGGTCCCATCACTTCATGGGAAATAGATGGGGAAACAGTGGAAACAGTGTCAGACTTTATTTTTGGGGGCTCCAGAATCACTGCAGATGGTGACTGCAGTCATGAAATTAAAAGACACTTACTCCTTTGAAGGAAAGTTATGACCAACCTAGATAGCATATTCAAAAGCAGAGACAATACTTTGTCAATAAAAGTCCATCTAGTCAAAGCTATGGTTTTTCCAACGGTCATGTATGGATGTGAGAGTTGGACTATAAAGAAAGCTGAGTGCTGAAGTATCGATGCTTTTGAATTGTGGTGTTGGAGAAGACTCTTGAGAGTCCCTTGGACTGTAAAGAGATCCAACCAGTCCATTCTAAAGGAGATCAGTCCTGGGTGTTCATTGGAAGGACTGATGTTGAAGCTGAAACTCATTTAAAAAGAGCTGACTCATTTAAAAAGACCCTGGGGAGGGAGGTGGGAGGGGGTTTCATGTTTGGGAACACATGTAAGAATTAAAGATTTTAAAATTTAATAAAAAAAAAAAAAAAGAAAAAAAAAAAAAGACCCTGATGCTGGGAAAGATTGAGGGCAGGAGGAGAAGGTGACAACAGAGCATAAGATGGTTGGATGGCATCACCGACTCCATGGACATGGGTTTGGGTTGACTCTAGGAATTGGTGGTGGACATGGAGGCCTGGTGTGCTGCGGCTCATGGGGTCACAAAGAGCTGGACATGACTGAGCTACTGAACTGAACTGAATGAAGTAATTTGTGGCTTCTGTTTCAAAGGTAATAAGACTTCCCATCAGGAATTTCAGTGGTTCTGTAGGAAAGATGGTTGAAGGAAATGAAATAAGATTGACTGGAACTGAGCCAAAATAAAAATACTGAGAGTGTTTGCATGTTGGCATTAAAAACAGTTAAAATAGAATTCAGTTAAATTTAATACTAAAATACAGTAATGTCTTTCTCTTATAACATTTCTTCCTATTACAACTAAGTCTGCTAAAAGTTTTAGTATAGTCAGGATAGATCAGCAAATATATCTCTAGTTCAGTGTTTGACCCCAAATTAGATATTGGTGACATGGGATAAGAAAATACCATCCTTACCCTCAAGTGTGTGGCCACTTAGCTTACTTAACAGAACAGACTGAGGCTTGGCTAATGATAGAAATCCACCTGGCAGGTGACAAGCAAAGGTCATTTCTGGTGGAAAGAATAGCATATTCGAAGATAGGGAGGCCAAACAACATGACATATTCAGAGAACACGTGGAGTTTGCAAGGTTTAGAATGAAGTATGAAAAGGAAACTGGAAGCAAATAAAACGAGATAGTGGTCAAATTATGAAGTGTTTGCTATTTTCCTCATAATTTTTGTGTAAGTTAAGCAATGATCAAATTTCTTTTTACAAATATCACTTCAGTGATGAAATGTGAAAGCTGGGTTAGATGAAGGGAGAGGGAGCAGCCTTCAGTCAAGAGTGATAATGAGGACTTTGAGGACCTTAGGAGTTCTAACAATGAGTTCAGCTTACACTGAATTATAACTGTAAGCAATTTGTGAGTGACTCATTGAAAAACATAATGGTGTGATATTGATATAAACAATAAAAGAAATATGTTATCAATGATAGTGCTAAAAAGAAGCAGGCAAGATAGTGAAGGTGGAGGTTAGCTGTGCCTACAGGGATGGGTCTGTCATGCTCTCAGAGCCTCTTGGTCTGAAGCCATGCTGACAAATGACAGGTCTACACCACGTGACCTGTGATCGCACACTTTGGCTGAGCCTGACTGAGAAGGACTTGGTATGGGGAATATAATGTAAATATCTAATTAATAATATTTTATATTCATTAAAGGGAGCTTCCCTGATAGCTCAGTTGGTAAAGAATCCACCTGCAGTGCAGGAGACCCCAGTTTGATTCCTGAGTCAGGAAGATCCACTGGAGAAGGGATAGGCGACCCACTCCAGTGTTCTTGGGCTTCCCTTGTGACTCAGCTGGTAAAGAATCTACCTGCAATGTGGGACACCTGGCTTCAGTCCCGGGGTTGGGAAGATCCCCTGGAGAAGGGCAAGGCTACCCACTCCAGTATTCTGGCCTGAAGAATTCCTTGAAACTGTATAGTTCATGGGGTCGCAAAGAGTCACACACGATTGAGTGACCTTCACTTTCATAGTCATTAAATATTAGGTTAAATAAAATATATTATTAAAATAAATTTCCCTGTTTCTTTTTACTTTTAAAAATGTGCCTGTGCTGCACTTAGTCACTCAGTCATGTCCAACTCTTTGCAACTCTGTGGACTGTAGCCTGCCAGGCTCCTCTGTCCATGGGGATTCTGCAGGCAAGAATACTGGGTTGCCATGCCCTCCTCCAGGGGATCTTCCCAACCCAGGGACTGAACACAGGTCTCCAACTTTGCAGGCAGATTCTTTACAATCTGAGCCACGAGGGAGGCCCAAAAATGTACCTACTAGAAAGCACAGTTTCACAGGCAGCTCACCCCCTATCTGCTGAGCAGAGCCGTAGGGAGAGCTGCATGTCTCCTGGCAGGTAAGTTCTTTCTCTAAACCCTTTGCTGTGACTTCCTTCAAGGGACTTTGTCTTTTGGTAACTTTGAAGCTGTGAAAGAAACACCTCTTTGAGAGCAATAGGAATAGAAGAGGGTCAAAGAATGTCTGGACTGCACTCAGAGGACCCTGTGTCCCCACCCACACTGTTTCCATCCTGCTGGATCAGGTAGGAGGACACAGAGGGGCCCACATAGAGGCCTTTCATTCTCATGAGTGATTCTTTCCCGTTCTTTAAAGTAAGCTCTTTATGATCTTTAACCAGCAACACTGGGGGAAATGGGTGGCTCTGTTAAATAGATTCCCAGATCAGACTCTGGGACCACGAGTCCTCATTAAATCCGGTGAATAAACAGAGTGTGAAGAGACTATTTTAGGGTTATTAAGTTCATTTTTTTCTTTTGTAATCCTAGTTGTCTCATGGCTTCCACATGTGAAATTATGGATTTTTCTTTTAAAGTGACAGCAGTTAATTGGGAATGAGGAAGCAAAGAACTGACATTTGAACTAAACTTATTTAGTGTGTGGAAGACATGAAGGAACATCTCAGGCACTCAAAGAACCTCATATATCTCATTGTTCTCTAGGATCGTTAAAAATTCTAGAAACCCTCATGAAAGGAGTGTCATAATCTTTACTATAATACATGCTATGCTGTGACTTGGTGTAGCATCTCTGCACAGCATGTTTTATTATGCTTACAGAACATATTTTAGCAAACTACATCACAAAAAGGGTATAAACTTCTGTCTTCTAGAAAATTTACTTAGGCAAATTTGTCTCATTTGCAATAAAGGCAGAGAAATAATCATTATTGTTTTAAATGTTACTATTATATATATATATATATGTTTTTTTTTTTTCCTTTCAAAAACCTTCTGCAGTTAGTCCCTTTCCTTCTCCATCTGAATTGCTGAAGTTTTATGCATAGGAGTGACCAAGATGAGCTGGTGGGATGAAAAGGAAGGAGACATGTCTCAAGCCCAGAAGTCAGATCCATCTTCCTTTCCTGGCTGCCATGAGATGCAGGCTGTCTGCAGAGTGATAGAGCCTCAGCTCAGCCTGGATTCTGGATTTCCTCACTTCCTGTGTGAATTCAGGCAAGTTAACTTCTCTAATTTCTTCGTATGTAAAATGAGGATAGTAAGTACCTAAACTTTTTGTAAAGGATGAGAAAAGCATGTGGCTGCAGGAAACACATCTAAGCATGCTTAGATGGGCAGAGCTTTGCACCAAGTTGGCAGAGCTTTGCACCAGCCCTGCAGCCCTACTGTGTTTTCCCAGTCTCTCAGGTGACTAATTTATGCCTTTTCTTTTCTCCTCTAACATCTGATATTCACCTCTCTCTCAGTTAATGATGTTGCTTCTTGTTTCACTGAGAAAAGTAAGTCCTAAGAACAGAGAATTACCCATCCTTTCATCACGGAACCTTCCTGTCCTCCACTCTCTCATTGGATTTGCCTGTTCTCTTTCTCCTCTGTTTACCAGGCTAATTCTGTCTTGGTGTTGGAACCACCACTCCCTGAGACAAGGACATCACTCCAGCAATTCTTTACTATCTCCTAGGGGACACTAAACTCTTCTTTTCTATGGAATCATCCCCTTCAACATCAGACATGCTCACATGTCTCCAGCTGACACACTGCTTTCTTCAACCGCATGTTCTCTTCAGCTGCCCCCGTCACTGTTCTTCTCTGCTCATGGCAAGACTTTTCTAAATAGTATATAATTCTTTGAAGTTTATACCACCCATTCATTCTAGATTTCATTCCAGCCAGATTATCTTTTCTATCTTTCCTTTGAAACCTCTTCTTCTCTTAGGTTGCCTGTGACCACCATCGTTCTAATTTCAATTTAAATTCTTTGTTTCTGTCTTATCCTATGACTCAAAGGCAGTTTACATAGTTGGAATTTCTTTTCTCTTGAAATGCCTGCTTTGCCTGAATTCCTCTGGTGTTCTTTCCACCACGAACTGCTCCTCCTTGTCCTCCCACGGCCTCCATCCTCTCTGATGGCTCCTAAGTCAAGGTTTCCATTTTTGTCTTTTTCCCAGAGCTCCAGATTCATATATCTAACTACCTACTGCTGCTGCTGCTGCTCAGTCGCTTCAGTCGTGTCCGACTCTGTGTGAACCCGTAGACGGCAGTCCACCAGGCTCCACCATCTCTGGGATTCTCCAGGCAAGAACCCTGGAGTGGGTTGCCATTTCCTTCTCCAATGCATGAAAGTGAAAAGTGAAAGTGAAGTCGCTCAGTCGTGTCCGACCCTCAGCGACCCCATGGACTGCAGCCTTCCAGGCTCCTTCGTCCATAGGATTTTCCAGGCAAGAGTACTGGAGTGGGGTGCCATTGCCTTCTCCGAACTACCTACTAGATATCTGTTATACATTTTCATGTCCAACAAGAATCTCAAATTGAATATATACAAGGCAGAAGTCTTTATTCTCATGCTTTTATAACCCATCCCTATCAACCAGATCTCTTCCCCAGTCTTTTCTTCCCTGTCTTTGTTCAGAAAAAAAACACTAGTCATTATTCTTAAATTGTTTCTTTTTCTGCCACCTCAATCAGTCAACTGGGAAGTCTTGTTAGCTTCATCTTCAAAATGTATCCTGAACCTCACTGCTTCTCAGCACCTCCATCAATGCCATTAGAGTTCAATGTATTGTTCTCTCAAGCTTGGACTGAAGGAGTCTTTTGGGCCTAGAAAAGAAAACAACAGTTTCAAAGGCCTTTGCTGAATCATCTAACTTCAGAGAAAACAAAACAGAACTTTAGGTTCCACCCTGATGCTCCAGGCCGGTTACATCTATCTGGGACTTATTACCCCCTGTCCAGAAACCTTCCACCCCCTACACCTGCACAGAAGACTTATCACCCCCTGTCCAGAAACCTTCCACCCCCTATACCTGCACAGAAGACTTATCACCTCCTGTCCAACTACAAATGCCGTCTCAACTAAAGAATACCCAAAACATCCCGCCTGATTAATGTTTCCCTTATCGCTTCCACAAACCTCCCTATAAATGTGGAGCCTCCCTGATCCCTCTCCGTGCTCAGTGTGGTCGTTAGGCCGACTGTTGCCCCTCTTTGCCTGAATAAAAGTAACCTTCTTCTGTTGAGGTCGTCTTTCCTCTTTCTGCCTCTGCCCAAACTATACCTTACACGGACAACTGTATTTCTGTGCTTGCTTACCTAGTCTCCTTTGTCCCCTTATAGACTGTTTTCCATTTCCAGCTGGTGCAACTGTTTAGATATTAGTTGCATGTTAAAAGTCCTCCAGTGTTTTCACTTGAATTAAAGAAAGTTCCTTAGCATAGCCTAAAACCCCTACTCTCCAAATTTATTTTATATCCATTTGTTTAGGCTCACTCTGCTCCAACCATGCTAACTTCTTTGTGTTTCTCAAACTAAATGCGCTCAGAATTCTGCTCCTCTGGTTTTCAATACCTAAAGCATAAGCTCCCTTGAGGGTGCATGGACACTCCCTCACTTCTTCCAAGACTCTGCTCAAGGGCCCCACTCAAGGGGCTTTTACTGACCACCCTGATAAACTATTGGTCTCTTCCTGTCCCTGTCACACTCTATTTCCTTAACCTGCTTTGCTTACTTCAGCCTAATTACATCATACGCTATTTATTTGTTTACTTTAAATTGTCTCCTTCCCCAACTAATTTGTAGGCTCTATCAGGACAAAGAGCTTGCCTGTCTCTTGTGGACTCTAGGATGTGTGACAGTGCCTGGCTTAGGTGAGTCCAGAATACATATTATCAAATGATTGAATGGGCTCACATAAAGGGCTTAACATAGTGTTGAAAACACAGTGAGTGATATTTATGTGTGTTTGTATGCACTTAGTTGCTTAGTCATGTCTGATTCTTTGTGACCTAATGGACAGTAGCCAGCCAGGCTCCTCTGTCCATGAGATTCTCTGGGAAAGAATACTGGAGTGGGTTGCCATCCCCTTCTCCAGGGGATCTTCCCAACCCAGGGATTGAACCCAGGTCTCCTGCACTGCAGGCGAAATCTTTACCGTCTGAGCCACCAGGCAAGCCCAGGGATACATATACTTATATGTTGTTGCTCTGACGTTATTATTTATATAGTATCTTAACTGTTCTGTTCTTAAGTGATGAAGGGAAAAATTGGTGCTCTTGGATGAATTTGAAAAGTAGAATTTCTGTACAACCACCAATGCTAATCATTGCTTATTTATTTATTTTTTGCATGTTTCTAGTCATCTGCCATTAAAGTCATCTGGATTTTTGCAAAAACATTAGAATTTTGACTCTTTGAATATGGGCAAAAATTGACATAATATGTTGTATATTGATACTGAATCAAGACAGAGGACTCCAACTTGACAAGTCAGTTGTTTTTCATAACTAAGTTATATAAATATAACTACAATTTCATAAGTTTTTATCTTACAAACATTGTTTTCTGTTTGATATTTGATAGTAATATCTTTTGTAACCTATAAGCTAAAGTAAGAAATATTTTTCTTTGAGTAATTGATAAAATTTTTGACAAACAATTTTTTTGGCTTTTACATGACAAATATATGTGTGATTCCCTCACAATGTTGCTTAAATTTTTCTAATATAGACTTGAAAAATTTTCTTAAATTCATTAAGGAAGAATTCTTGAAAATGAACAGTATTTTCAGAAGAGATTCTCTTGTCTAAATCTAGTTCTTGAAATAAAACTCATTGTTCTGTTCTTATACAAATACAAAAGACTGTGGTTGATTTTCACTTGGATTCTATATTTTATATAAGCTGCAGAGTGAACACCAGGCAGTACTGACCTCGTGAAAATCCAATTCAGTTGTTCATTTTCTATTCTATATTTTAATAAAGCAAAAGATGGTGGATGGATTTTCCCCTGGAAACTACTGATTTAGAAAGACTCCAATATGCTAGTCTTGCAAGTGTGGTGTTTGGTAGCATACAGTACCTTGAAATAGATATTTAACTTTGCCAGGAAAATCAATACATACTTAGGCAGATGGATGTTTCCCTGGTGGCTCAGATGGTAAAGAGTCTGCCTGCAATGTAGGAGAACTGGGGTCATCCCTGGCTTGGGAAGATCCCCTGGAGAAGGAACTGGCAAGCCATTCTAGTATTCTTGCTTGGAAAATCCTGTGATGGAGAAGCCTGGCCAGCTACAGTCCATGGGGTCACAAATGGATATATTTGGAAAAATACAGGACCGATGCTTGCTTCTCCAGGTTTCTTTGGTAAATTTGAGTATAAGCATCTTTCTTCTTTTTATTTTTAACTTCTTAATGTTGTTGTTTAGTGGCTAAGTTGTGTCCAACTTTTTGCACCCCCATGGATGGTAGCCTGCCAGGCTCCTCTGTCCATGGGATTTTCCAGGCAAGAATACTGAAGTGTGTTGCCATTTCCTTCTCCATGGAGTCTTCCTGACCCAAGGATCAAACCTGTGTTTCCTGCGTTGGCAGGTGGATTCTTTATCACTGAGCCACCAGAGAAGCCCTGTCAATTCCTGCTCATACTAACTCATTCAAATACCACTCTTACTTCTTTATCTAAAGAAAAGAATGTTAAGAACAAAGAATTTACATTTAGATCAGAAAACTGATGAAAATGTAAAGCCTCCTAGTTCTAACCAGGAAAAGAAATGGCAAATGATTAGAAGTCAAAGCAGCACATTATTTTAAGATGTTCAATTCTTAGAAATTAGTGCCACCATCTGGCTTCTCAAAGTACTGCTTAAAGTCTCAGCCTGGTTTTGGTAGGATTTTTACAGTACTATGAAATATCAAAAAAGAAAAAGAAGGAGGAATCAAGATGTTGGAATAGGCGGACATGTAGCTCAGCTTCCCCAGCAAGCATCAAAATGTGGGACAATTCTCACAGAAAGCTAACTGGAAACTGACAGAACTCCTATATAATCAAGAAAGAGCTCCACTTAATTAAGTAGGATGGGAAAAAAGGATTTGGATTGGTATTTGTGCTCCTGGGAAGGATCTGGAAAAAAAAAAAAAAAAAAAAAAAGCCCACACATGCAAACCTCTGCCCTGGGAGTGAGAAGGTCAAGTCATTCTGGGTGTCTCAGTCTTGAGTTTCTGTGCAGAGGACATGAGACCCTGTGTCTGTTGGGAAGTCCTTTGAGAAAGAGAGAAGGGTTGGAGAAGCCTAGATTTGACTTTACTCAGTAGGAGTGTCTGTGCTGATATGCTAACCATCAGAACACTGCTGTCTACTGCCTCATTTTCCAATCCAAAAGGGCTTTACCTTCTGAGCCACCAGGCAAGCCCAGGGATACACCACAGCCTGGTGCAAGATCTGGGCAAAGACTCAGACTGACTACACAGAGCTAGATGAGGGGCGCCTGGGGTGTGAGCCAGGTGGGGCAGCGGCAGCCATTTTCTGCTGTTCAGATGTGCACAGTCGTTTGTCTCCCAGCAAGAGCACCCAGCTCTGCCCACTCCACTTGGCACCATAGTGCTGGACCTGGGGCTGACAGGTCCTGGAGAAGTCAGCCTCAGGCAGTCTAGATCCTAGGCAGCAGCACAGCCACTTCAACTGCTATAGCAACAACACACTGACCTCCAACCCCAGCCTACACCACACCACAGCCTTGCACTAGACTTGGGGCAAACACAACACAGAAAGGGCTGATTGTGAGCAGAACTGTAGGCACCAGCTTGGGAGGCATATAGGTCTGTTGTGACTGCATGCCTTCACGTGCTTTCACATGACATCACTTGCCTTATAACAAACTTAAGGGCAATGAAGTCTTATTGAACTTGGCCCTTAGGGCTTCTACTGCAGCTGAGGAGAAGACACTGACCCTGACAAGGTGGTAACAATTATGGAACAGAAACGAGGCCCTGCCTCATATTCTCCTACACAGCCTTTAAGTCCCCCAACACAGAGCTAGCTCTCAAGATGGTGGGGGAAAAAGACAGGGAGATCACCTTCTACCATACAAATAAAAATTCATATGCATGTGGAACAACTCCTACCGAACCCTTTCTGAATGCTGGCAGAAGAACCCACTTCCAAAAAGCAAGCCCATCTCCTAAGAATGAGTGTGAGGGTCTCTTTGAGTGTTGTTTCACCATTAGTCCTGGGATTTTGTCTTCTGTGGTGCGTGAGCTGTGAAGTCTTGGTGCTTCAGTAGGAGGTCGGGCCTGAACTCCCAAGACTGGAGACCTGAATCCAGGATTTTGGACCACCAGAGAAATCTCAATCCTATGGAACATTAATAGGTAAAAGCTCTCAAAAAGGCTTCCATCTCAACATTAAGACCAAGCCCTACCCAAAGGCCAGCAAGCTCCAGTGCTGGAAGCTTCACACCCAAACTTTAGCCAAACAGGAATACAACCCTGCCTATTAGCAGAAAGGTTACCCAAAGTCATATCAAGCACATAGGCACCCAAACACACTACTGGGTGTGATAGTGCCCTTCAAGAGATAAGATCCAGCCCTATTCACCAGAACACACTCATAAGTCTCCCCAACTAGGAAATCTTCACAAGGCACTGGTCCAACCCACCCATGGGGAGCAGACTACACAATGAAGAGCAATTATGAACTTTCAGCCTGCAGAAAGGAGATACCAAACACAGTAAATTCAACAATATGAAAAGACAGAGAGACATCCAGCAGAAAAAATATGGTAAAAACTGACAAAACCAAACAAATGAAGAAATAAGCAGTCTACTTAAAATAGAATTCAGAGTAATGATAGTAAAGATGATCTAAAATCTAGAAAAGGAGGGACAGATAGACTGGAGGCAAGGGTTGAGAATATACAAGAAATATTTAGCAAGGGCATAGAAGAGTTAAAAAACAGACAATCAACAGTGAACAACACAACAACTGAGATTAATAATAGTTTAGAGGGAACCAATGGCAGAATAAATGAGGAAGAAGAATGCAGAAGTGTGCTGGAAAATAGCATGGTGGAAAACCTGAAGCAGAGGAGAATAAAGAAAAAAGAATAAAAGGAAATAAGGACTTCTGGGATAACATTAAATGAACCAACATTTGAATTATAGGGACCCCAGAAGAAGAGGAGAAAAATAAATGGTATGAAAAATACTTGAGAGGATTATAGTGAAAAACCTTTCACATGGGAAAGGAAATAGTCACCCAAGTCCAAGAAGCACAGAGAGTCCCATACAGGATAAACCCAAGGAAAAACATGCCAAGACACATATAAATCAAACTAACAAAAACACAAAGAAAAAATATTAAAGGCAGCAAGGGAAAAGCAACAAATAGTGTAAAGGGATTCCCATAAGGCTAACAGCTGATCTTTCAACAGAAACTCTGCTGGCCAGAAGGGAGTGGCAGGATACACTTTAAGTGATGAAAGTGAAAAAGCTACAGCAAAATTTACTCTATGCAGCAAAGATCTCATTCAGATTCTAAGGAGAAATAAAAAGCTTTACAGATAAGCAAAAGTTAAGAGGATTCACCACCACCAAACCAGCTCTACAATGGTAAAAGAATATCTCTAGACAGGAAACAGAAGAGAAAGAAAAGACATACAAAATCAAACTCAAATTAATAAAGTAAATGGGTCATACATATCAATAATTACCTTAAATATAAAAGGATTAAATGTGCCAAGCAAAAGACCCAGTTTGGCTGAATAGAAACAAAAACAAGACCCCTATATATGCCATCTACAAGTGACTCACCTCAGACCTAGGGACACATACAGATTGAAAGTGAAGCCTGAAAAAAAGATATTCCATACAAATGGAAAACAAAAGAAAGCAGGAGTAGCAACACTTATATGAGATAAAAGAGACTTTAAAATCAAGACTATTATAAAAGACAGTGAAGGATACTGCATAATGATCAAGGGATCAATCCAAGAAGAAGATATAACAATTATAAATATGTATGCACCCAGCATAGGAACACCTCAATACATAAGGCAAATGCTCAAACTATTAAAAGGGAAATTGACAGTAACACAATAATAGTGGGGGGTTTAATACCCCACTCACACCAATGGAGAGATAATTCAGACAGAAAATTAAGGAAATACAAACTTTAAATGATACATTGGACCAGTTGTACCTAATTGATATCTACTGGGCACTTCATCCAAAAAAAGTTGATTACACATTTTTCTCTCATACACATGGAAAATTCTCCAGGATAGACCACATCTTGGGTCACAAATCAAGCCTTAGTAAATTAAAAAATGATTGAAATCATTTCAAGTATCTTTTCCAACTACAGTGTTATAAGATTACATATCAACTACAAGGGAAAACTATAAAAAAAAAGCAAACCTATGGATGTTAAATAATACACTGTTGAATAACCAAGAGGTCACTTCAGAAATTGAAGAAGAACTAAAAAAATCCCTAGAGGAAAATGACAATGAAAACACAACTCAAAACTTGTGGGATGCAGTAAAAGCAGTGCTAAGAGGAAAGTTTATAGCTATACAAACCTACCTGAAGAAACGAGAGAACCATCTAACAACCTAACCTTATACCTAAAGCAACTAGAAAGATAAGAATAAAAAACTTCAAAGATAGTTTGCATTACCATATGTAAAATATATAGTCAAAGGGAATTTGCTGTATGTCTCAGGAAACTCAAACAGGGGCTCTGTATCAACCTAGAGGGGTGGGATGGGGAGAGAGATGGGAGGAAGGTTCAAAAGGGAGGGGATATATGTATACCTATGGCTGATTCATGTTGAGGTTTGACAGAAAACAGCATAATTCTGTAAAGCAATTATCCTTCAATTAAAAAATAAATTAATTAAAAAAACTTCAAAGATAGTAGAAGGAAGTAAATTGTAAAGATCAGAGCAGAAATAACTGGAAAAGAAATGAACAATAGCAAAGATCAAGAAAATTAAAAGCTGGTTCTTTGAGAAGATAAACATAATTGACAAACTAATAGCAGACTCATCAAGAAAAAAATTAAGAAGACTCAATAAGATTAGAAATGGAAAAGTTACAACAGACAACACAGAAATACAAAGTATCATAAGAGACTACTATGAGCAACTATATGCCAATAAAATGAACACCTCAAAGAAATGGACAAATTCTTAGAAGAGTATAATCTTCCAAAACTGAACCAAGAAAAAATAGAAAATGTGAACAGACCAATCAGAAGCATGGAAATTGAAACTGTAATAAAAAAATATTCCAATAAATAAAAGCCCAGGACAAGATGGCTTCACAGGTGAATTTTACCATAAATTTAGAAAAATGCCTACACTTATCCTACTCAAACTCTTCTAGAAAATTTCAGAGGAAGTAAAACTGCCAAACTCATTCTATAAGGCCACCATCACCCTAATAACAAAACCAGACAAAGATGCCACAAAGAAAGAAAATTACAGGTAAATATCATTGATAAACATAAATGTAAAAATACTCAACATAATTCTAGCAAACAGAATCCACAACACATTAAAAAGATCAGGCATCATGATCAAGTGGGCTTTAACCCCAAAGATATAAAGATTCTTCAATATATGTAAATAATCAATGTCATATACCATATTAACAAATTGAAAAATAAAAAGCATACAATCATTTAGATAGATAGAGAAAGCTTTTGAAAACATTCAACACCTATTTATGATAACTCTCCAGAAAGTAGGCATAGAAGGAACATACCTCAACATAACAAATATATATATGACAAATCTGTAGCAAACATTATTCTCAATGGTGAAAAATTGAAAGCATTTCCTCTAAGATCTGGAGAAGGAAATGGCAACCCACTCCAGTATTTTTGCCTGGAGAATCCCATGGGTAGAGGAGCTTGGCAGGGGGTCCATGGGGTCGCAAAGAGTTGGACACAACTGAGTAATTAAATCACCTCTAAGATCAGGAATGAGACAAGGGTTCCCATTCTGGCAATTATTATTTAACATAGTTTTGAAAGTACTAGTCACATCAACCATAGAAGAAAAACAAATAAAAAGAATCCAGATTGGAAAAGAAGAAACAATACACTCACTGTTTGCAGATGACATGATACTATACATAGAAAATCCTAAAGAGGCCACCAGAAAATTCCTAGAGTTAATCAAGGAATATAGTAAAGTCACAGGATTATTGAATCCTTATATCCTTAAGAATAAAGACAGAAATATAAATCAATGGAACAAAATGGAAAGCCCAGAGATAAATACACACACCTATAGACAATTTATTTTTGACAAAGGAGGCAAAACTACACAATGGAGAAAGACAATCTCTTTAACAAGTGGTGCTGGGAAAACTGGTCAACCACCTGTAAAAGAATGAAACTAGAACACTTTCTAACACCACACACAAAAATAAACTCAAAATGGATTAAAGATCTAAATGTAAGACCAGGGACTAGAAAACTCCAGAGGAAAACATAGGCAAAACACTCTCTGACCTAAATCACAGCAAGATCCTCTATGACTCAGCTCCCAGAGTAATGGAAATAAAAGCAGAAATAAAAACAAAATAAACAAATGGAACCTAATTAAACTTAAAACCTTTTGCACAACGAAGGAAACTGTACTCTAGGTGAAAAGACAGCCTTCAGAATGAGAGAAAATAAAGCAAATAAAGCAACTGACAAAGAATTAATCTCAAAAATATACAAGCAGCTCAATATCAGAAAAATAAATGACCAAATCAAAAATTTGCCAAAGAATTAAACAGGCATTTCTCCAAAGAGGACATACAGATGGCTAACAAACACATGAAAAGATGCTCAACATCACTCATTATCAGAGAAATGCATATCAAAACCACAATGAGGTACCATTTCACTCCAGTCAGAATGGCTGTGATCCAAAAGTCTACAAGTAATAAATGCTGGAGAGGGTGTGGAGAAAAGGGAATCCTCTTACACTGTTGGTGGGAATGCAAACTAGTGCAGCCACTATGGAGAACAGTGTGGAGATTCCTTAAAAAAACTGGAAATAGAACTGCCTTATGACCCAGCAATCCCACTGCTGGGCATACACATCAAGGAAACCAGAATTGAAAGAGACACGTGTACCCCAATGTTCATCACAGCACTGTTTATAACAGCCAGGACATGGAAGCAACCTAGATGTCCATCAGTAGATGAATGGATAAGAAAGCTGTGGTACATATACACAGTGGAGTATTACTCAGCCATTAAAAAGAATACATTTGAATCAGCTCTAATGAGATGGATGAAACTGGAGTCTATTATACAGAGAGAAGCAAGCCAGAAAGAAAAACACCAGTACAGTATACTAACACATATATATGGAATTTAGAAAGATAGTAATGATAACCCTGTATGCGAGATAGCAAAAGAGACACAGATGTATAGAACAGTCTTTTGGACTCTGTGGGAGAGAGTGAGGGTGGGATGATTTGGGAGAATGGCATTGAAACATGTATAATATCATATATGAAACAAATAGCCAGTCCAGGTTCAATGCATGATACTGGATGCTTGGGGCTGGTGCCTTGAGATGACCCAGAGGGATGGTACGGGGAGGGAGGAGGGTGGGAGGTTCAGGATGGGGAACACGTGTATACCTGTGGCGGATTCATGTTGATGTATGGCAAAACCAATACAATATTGTAAAAGTAATTAATCTCCAATTAAAACAAATAAAATTATATTTAAAAAAATAAAAGGAGGTTTCTCTTAAAATACTGTGTTGCCATAATGACACCTGGTTTCACCTGAAGTTAACTATTCTCAAACTTTGAGATAACCAATGCATTTTTCTTATGGAAATGTTTGTCTTAAGCTATGCTAGTGTACTATTCATTTACCCCAAACTCTGTCTTCAAGTTGGTTCCGCCTAATGGCTCAGAACCTACTTGACAAACCAGTATGTTATACTCAGATATTGTTCCCCTAATCTATGTAAATGAAACTATTTGTATGGTAATCTGCCTTCTACAAGATTCAAGTTAATCATTTTATGGCCCAGGATGAACCATTTGGTGCCAAGATTATCCCAAAATGCATCTTATGGGTGAGGGGCTTGGTGCCATTCTGAGTTTTAAGACATTCCTTTGTTTCATTAACAGACTGCTAGTAACTATATAACATCCAGCTAAAGACTAGCAGGGGGGTACTCTTTCTGCCCCCTTCTGATGCTTATGTCAGAAGCTTTCTCTATCTCCTTTATACTTTAATAAAACTTTATTACACAAATCTCTGAGTGATCAAGCTTCGTCTCTGGCCCCGGATTGAATTCTTTTCCTCCTGAGGCCAAGAATCCCAGCCATCTTTTCATTCAACACCACCCTTATGGCAGAAAGCGAAGAGGAACTAAAAAGCCTCTTGATGAGAGTGAAAGAGGAGAGTGAAAAAGTTGGCTTAAAGCTCAACATTTAGAAAACTAAGACCATGGTATCTGGTCCCATCACTTCCTGGGAAATAGATGGGGAAACAGTGGAAACAGTGTCAGACTTTATTTTTTGGGGCTCCAAAATCACTGTAGATTTTGATTACAGCCATGAAATTAAAAGGTGCTTACTCCTTGGAAGGAAAGTTATGACCAACCTAGATAACATATCCAAAAGCAGAGACATTACTTTGCCAAGATAGGTCTGTCTAGTGAAGGCTATTGTTTTTCCAGTGGTCATGTATGGATGTGAGTTGGACTGTGAAGAAAGCTGAGTGCCGAAGAATTGATGCTTTTGAACTGCGATGTTGGAGAAGACTCTTGAGAGTTCCTGGGACTGCAAGGAGATCCAACCAGTCCATACCAAAGGAGATCAGTCCTGGGTATTCATTGGAAGGACTGATGCTAAAGCTGAAACTCCAATACTTTGGCCCCCTCATGCGAAGAGTTGACTCATTGGAAAAGGCTCTGATGCTGAGAAGGATTGGGGGCAGGAGGAGAAGAGGACAACAGTGGAGAAGATGGCTGGATGGCATCCCCGACTCGATGGACATGAGTTTGAGTGAACTCAGGTAGTTGGTGATGGACAGGGAGGCCTAACGTGCTGTGATTTATGGTGTACGAAAGAGTCGGACCCGACTGAGTGACTAAACTGAACAATTAGTGAAATTAGTAGTGGCTACACTGGTACATTTTAAAAGGGTTAGAGGGTTAGGGTTAGGAGCAATTTCATCTCAATACAGTTGCTAATGAAAAAAAAGACAAATGGACAGGAGAGAAAATTATTTTTATCATAATACCCACTACAGTCAAAATGCACTTTTCCTTGTTACAAAGAGCTGGTTTGAAATGGAAGGCAAGGCAAGGATAAACCATCCAGCAGTCCAACAATCTCCACTGCTCTCCCCACAGCCCCTTAGATTCCACAGTTTTCCCAGCCGCCATGGTGCTGGGGCGTGCTGGTGGGGGAGGAAGTGGGGGAGATGGGGAGGGGATGGGAAGTGGGAAGGAGGAAGGGTTGGGGGTGTGCAGGCTGGCGAGTGCATGCGTGCATGCTAAGTCCTCTTAGCCATGTCCAACTCTTTGCAGTCCTGTCGACTGTAGCCCGCCAGGCTCCTATGTCCATGGGGTTCTCCAGGCAAGAAGACAAGTGGGTTGCCATGCCCTCCTCCAAGCTATCTTCCCCACACAGGAATCAAACCCTTGTCTCCTGCAATTCCTGCATTACAGAGGGATTCTTTAACACTGAGTCACCAGGAAACCCTGGGCCTGGGGAGGGAAACACTCATTTGGAGCTTTTGCTGATTTTCAGACTGTAAATATTCCCACCTGATTGGTTTCAAGCCACTGTTGACAACCTCAGCTTGAACACACACACTGCAGGCAAGTGAGACTGGGCACAAAATCTGATTTACTGGGAAATAAAAATACAAATAGCTCAATCTCACCTATAGATAAATATGAATCCAAACTGGTGAGAGCAACTTTTTTATCTCATGTGATTAAAAAATTTTTGGAAAGCCTCTCTCATATTTTGGTGGGAGCATTAATTGTTTAAAGGACAGTTTGGTAAAATCTTTCAAAATTAAATACAAGCAGACTATTTGACCCAGTCATTCCACTAACAGATAATTTCCTTCTGCTGATGATTTTCCAGAGAAAGAGAAATTCTGTATGTTTTTGGGGGAACATAAGATGTAACAATTTTGTCTTTAATAAGAAGAATATAAAACTGCTAAGGAAATGAGAAAAATAAAAATGGATAAAAGATTCACATAAACTTATTGGCAAATAACAAAAGCCCTAATTAGGAGCATGAAATTTAATGTATGAAAATTAAATGTTTGTTTAATGTTGGAGAAGGGAACTGCTACCCACTCCAGTATTCTGGCCTAGAGAATTCCTTGGACTGTATAGTCCATGGGGTCGCAATGAGTTGGAAACGACTGAGCGACTTTCACTTCACTTAATGTAGGAACAAGAAAGAAAAAAGTGAACTGTACTGAAATAAACATATGGTCTATCTGAAATTAGGGCTAAACAATGGCAATAGTCATTGTTCTTAAAAAATAAGGGAGAAAATATAAAATCTATTTTCCTGTCTAAATCATATCTATCATTACTGTGGGGAGGAAGCTATAATTATGGTAGAAGGAAGATTTTCAAAAGTTCAGGGGAAGAAGCAGATTGGGCTGTCTGTCACTTGGGGAATGAAACATCGCTCAGATATTCACAAATCTCTCTCATAGTGCAGGAATTTAATGTGTTCGTTCAGCAAATATCTGATACTCTACTAACACAGTACAGGAAAATCATAGCACCTAATAACTCTGAGAGACACAGAGACGAGGAAGATGTAGTCCTTTGCTGTAAATCAACTTGGTTCTCTCTTTCTCTTTAATGGAAAGAATTTCTTGCTCTTTTCACTCCGCCCCTATTTTTCCAAACAGTAAATTTGAGAGTAAGGGCTGCATTTCTTTTGTATTCCCTATGGCATCTGATCCTATGGCATTCCATCAAGTTAATTTATTCCATTTCAGTTGCTCAGTCATAAAGATTTGCAGATGTACAGAAGATTTGCTACATGGGCAAATCTTCAATAGTTGATCTGAAATGATGCAGGTTATGTGTTCTGAACAAGATGCAAGAAAGGGGGAATGGATAAAAATTGTGCTATGCTTAGTAGCTCAGTCATGTCTTTGCATGAGTCTTTGCAACCCCAGGGACTGTAGCCTGCCAGACTCCTCTGTTCATGAGGATTCTCCCAGGTAAGAAGACTGGAATGGGTCACCATTCCCTTCTCCAGGGGATCGTCCCAACCCAGGGATCGAACCCTGGTCTCCTCCATTACAAGCAGATTCTTTTTTACCATCTGAGCCAGCAGGGAAGCCCATAAAATTATTACAATAAAATGTAAGGGATTTGCAAATGGCACTCTATCTTCTGAATAGGCAAAGGTTGAAAGTTTAGAAAGCTAGTTTTTCTTTTATTTAACTTTCTGTTTAACTGTAACTCAGACAAGCTTACAAATCAAAATTGTACAGCTCACCTAGTGAACCCATTGTCTCTATGTAATCATCATTCAAGGTAAGAACTTCTAGATTATGTTTATTATTGTTTTGCTTAGGATTTTGCTTCAACATTCAGATCTGCCCTTAAATTATTTTTCTTATCAAGTTTAATGTCTAAATTAAACTTGCCTCATGGGAGAGTTTTCAGTCTTGTTTTATTCATGTGAAGAGTCTGTGTAAGACTGGTGCTATTTTTTTCCTTATATAATGAGTTCATCAGTGAACGCACATGAGTTTTGCATTTTCTCAGTGGGAAGATTTTTAATTAGGAATTTAACTACAAAGCTATTCATGTTTGTTACTTTTCTAGTTTTAATTGTGTTTTACCAAAGTTATATGCATTTATATAATTTTTCAACTGTATTGACATGAAGTGGTTCATTATACTCTCTTAGTAAGTATCTGGATGATTCAAAGTGATATCTATGTCTTACTGATTTTTTAAAAAAATTCTCTGTATGATCATTTAAGTGTCTGTGTAATATCTGCGTCTAGTTCTGTTGCTTGTTTCAGACTGTTTTCTTTCTTTACTCTTCACCTTTTTTTAAAAAAATGAATTCTTTTAACATGTCTTGTCATTTTTTTGTTGAAAGCTGGACATTATGTGTCACATAATAGGATATAAAGTTTTGTACTAATATAGCTTAGAGGTTGGCTTTATTTATTTATTTATTTTTCTCATTAAACTTTTTTTAATGGGTCTCAAATTCTGTGACAGATTTTTGGTCAAGTTGTTTTCATTAAAATGTACTGATTTTAAAAACTAATAACTTAAACTGCCACACACAAAACATATGGTCCACAAAAACCTCCTTTCCTTCTGAAGGTTTAACGATGCATTGTTATCATTAACCAGTCTTTTACTATTAAACTTAAATGGCCAATTGAGACAAACAGTTCTGAGACCGTTCTTCCACCACTGATTAAGACTGGGGTGGCAGGTATTGGGGATAATATTCATTTAGCCTTCTGAGCTTTCTGGGCAGACTTGGTGACCTTGCCAGCTCCAGCTGCCTTCTTGTCCACTGCTTTGATGACACCCACAGCAACTGTCTGTCTCATGTCACGCACAGCAAAACGGCCCAGGGGAGGATAATCAGAAAAGCTCTCGACACACATAGGCTTGCCAGGAACCATATCAACGATGGCAGCGTCACCAGATTTCAAGAATTTAGGGCCATCTTCCAGCTTTTTCCCAGAACAACGATCAATCTTCTCCTTCAGCTCAGCAAACTTGCAAGCAGTGTGAGCTGTGTGACAATCCAGCACAGGTGCATATCCAGCACTGATCTGGCCTGGATGGTTCAAAATAATCACCTGAGCTGTGAAGCCAGCAGCTTCCATGGGTGGATCATTTTTACTGTCACCAGCCACATTGCCACGATGGACATCTTTGACAGACACGTTCTTGACATTGAAGCCCACATTGTCCCCAGGAAGGGCTTCACTCAGTGCTTCATGGTGCATTTCTACAGACTTCACCTCAGTTGTTACATTGACTGGAGCAAAGGTGACCACCATGCCAGGTTTGAGAACACCAGTCTCCACACGACCCACAGGGACAGTACCAATACCACCAATTTTATAGACATCCTGGAGAGGCAAACGCAAGGGTTTGTCAGTTGGGTGAGTTGGTGGCAGGATGCAATCCAGAGCTTCAAGCAGGGTGGTTCCACTGGGATTGCCGTCCTTACGGGTGACTTTCCATCCCTTGAACCATGGCATATTAGCACTTGGCTCCAGCATGTTGTCACCATTCCAGCCAGAAATTGGCACAAATGCTACTGTGTTGGAGTTGTAGCCAATTTTCTTAATGTAGGTGCTGACTTCCTTAACAATTTCCTCATATCTCTTCTGGCTATAGGGTGGCTCAGTAGAATCCATTTTGTTAACGCCAACAATTAGTTGTTTCACACCCAGGGTGTAAGCCAGAAGGGCATGCTCACGGGTCTGCCCGTTCTTGGAGATACCGGCTTCAAATTCACCAACACCAGCAGCAACAATCAGGACAGCACAGTCAGCCTGGGATGTGCCTGTAATCATGTTTTTGATGAAGTCTCTGTGTCCTGAGGCATCAATGATGGTAACATAGTACTTGCTGGTCTCAAATTTCCACAGGGAGATATCAATGGTAATACCACGCTCACGTTCAGCTTTCAGTTTGTCCAAGACCCAGGCATATTTGAAGGAGACCTTTCCCATCTCGGCAGCCTCCTTCTCGAACTTTTCAATTGTTCTCTTGTCGATCCCGTCACATTTGTAGATCAGATGGCCAGTCGTGGTAGACTTCCCTGATTCTATGTGCCCAGTGACAACGATGTTGATGTGGGTCTTCTCCTTTCCCATTTTGGGTTAGGTTTAACGGTGGTTTTCACGACACCTGTGTCCTGGCGGCAAACCCGTTGCGAAAAAGCGAGGTTGGCTTTATTTAATGTTTGCTGAAGCTGTAGCTGCCAGAGGCTTCCAATTCCTCTAACACCTGTGATTTTGTCTTCTGTTGACTGTGATCCTCCCCAAAGAGAGCACATCTTGGTGGTGACCCACTGATTCTACCCTGGAGCCCAGGTATGTGGTGATGAGTGTGGATGGAAGAGTCCTGTGGTCTCATGATTACTTCCCAGTCTTTCAGGAGGAGGCTGTTTCAGGAGTAATATTTCTAAGATTCATTTTCCTCCTCAGATGAGACAGAAAGGCTGGCAAAGATGAAGTGGGAAACATGCCACCTCTGAGGTGAGATAAGTTGCTGGAGAAGCCTTTTGCTCTGGAAAGCAGACGGTGGTGGCCTCTGCGACACCTTACCCTCCATGGTGCCTCTCTGTTGCCTGTCTGACCACATCTTCTCCATTCCTTTGCTCCTTTTTCTTCTCTACCTAAATTCCAAATGTTATAGCTCCCAGGATGTAGCTTTCTCTGCTTTCTCTTCTTAAGTGATTTTATGTATTTTCATGAGTTTGAAACTATGTGCTGACAATCCCCAACTTCATTTCTGTGGGCCAAACCTCTCATGTGAAGGTAAAATGAAATATGCAACTGTCTCCTTGAAATCTCCACTCACATATGCTACAGTCATTGAAAGCAAAACTATTTTCAACTCAGGTTTTTTTTTTTTTTTTTGTGTGTGTGTGTCTCACATTTCAGTAAGCCATTTTATTATCTAAGTTCCCAAACATCTGGGAGCCAGATTTTATCCCTTCTCCTCCTCATCTCTGATATAGGCTGTTGGTGAGTCATAGAATCTATTTCTAAATAAGACTTGACCTTGGCCAAATTTTCCCCACTCCCATCAGACAACATGGCTGCTTCTATGGACTGCCTTCACTTCCTCTGCCTCCCTTCTGCTACTCCCTCTCCAACAGAGAAACCCAAGTGATATTCTCCAAACATGAATCACTCCCCTCTTTAAACCCACATGAACACTGAAGAAAATCCACTCATCATCACGACCCACAAAGGCCTGAATGATATGGCCTCTTCTTACTTCTCTAAAGCCACATATGCTGCCCTTGCCTTGGCTTTTAGACTCTAACTTCATCACTTCCCTCACCAATGCCTATCTGGGTAGGTCACACCCTTAATGACAGATGTTATTAAGAGAGTATAATGATAATTACTTCCTAAGAGAGTATACTGAACCACTTCATGACAATACAGTTGAAAACTTATATAAAATGCATATAATTTTAGTAAAACACACCCTGTCATCTGTTTATTTCCAACATAGCATCAATCCCAGTTTGGAATCTGACATTTATTTACTTGTTTTTGCCCGTCTCCCTTTTAGATGTTATACGTCATGGAGGAAAGAAGATTATGTTTGCTTATTTGCCAAATTTTACTGATGCTAAACACCAAGGACAGGCCTGGCACATAAAAGTTCTTAATTAGCATTTGTTAAATGAATAAATTATACAGTTTTACAATTAGCATAACATAGTTAAACCATATTTATTATTTCATAGCTTGCCAGATAATTTCTAATGCTAAAAACGTAAAGCATATTGATGCCAAATTTAATACATTGCTGTGCCAATGGAATGGACTATCATTGGTAATGAATACATCTCAAATACCTAGGGTTTGTTCAGATAACATCTTAATTACATGGTGAGACTTGATCAATGGTTCACAATTTTATACTTGAGCATTTTTCCTAAGAAGACAGTTCTTATTTCAGTTTCTGTTAAAATAATGAGTCACTTCCATGAGTAGATTTTGCTTTAAACACTATGTAACTAGATTGGTGTGTTTGAGGCATCTTCATGGGATTCAGAGTAAGATAAGTAATATAAGAGAAAAGAGCAGAGGCTGTGTAGTCAGTTAAGGATTCTGATTACAGCCCTGCCACTATTTATCCATTCCTTAGGAGTTCTTGCCTCCATTAATGTTCTCATCTATAAAATGGGGGAAATAGCTTCTCTATGTGGTCTATTGAGACTAAAATGAGATATCCTATACAAAGCTGTCAATTGCAAGCACTCAATCCTTGCCCACTCTTAGCCATTCCATGAACTGTCATGACTTGTAACAGTTCAGTTCAGTTCAGTCACTCAGTCATGTCCGACTCTTTGCCGCCCCATGGACTGCAGCATGCCAGGTTTCCCTGTCCATCACCAACTCCTGGAGTTTACCCAAACTCATGTCCATTGAGTCGGTAATGCCATCCAACCATCTCATCCTGTCATCCCTTCTTCTCCCAACTTCAATCTTTCCCAGCATCAGGGTCTTTTCCAATGAGTCAGTTCTTCACATCAGGCGGCCAAAATATTGGAGTTTCAGCTTCAACATCAGTCCTCTCAATGAACACTCAGGACTCATCTCCTTTAGGATGGACTGGTTGGATCTCCTTGCAGTCCAAGGGACTCTCAAGAGTCTTCTCCAACACCCTGGACTTGTAACAAAGGAGACAAAAAAATAAAGCTGCATTTGAATCAGTAGGAATAACTCACAATTCATTTTCCCTATTGTCAATCTAGGATTCTGATTGGAATTAAAAAAAATTCTTTTTACATCAAAGAAATCATATAGGTCTATTTGGTGCTGGACTTCTCATGGCCTTTTTGCCTATGTACAAATGTGTACAACATTCCTTAAACATATTTAATCATCGTACTTTTTATCCTTTCAACCTCAGCCTCCAGCAACTAGTGTGTAAACTTTGGAAGACATTTACCAAACCCCATTATCTTCTTGATCTTTTTTTCAGCCAATAATTTTAACACTTAAGTTCAAATATAATGAAGCATGAAGCAAAATGAAGTCATGAATTGGTTATCTTAGCCCAGTGAGTTATTATAAGGAATGAATAGTCAGAAGCAGATTTCATGTGTAGAAATAGTCACATTCAAAGTATTCATCATACAAATATATTTCAGATTTGAGTGAGTTTTACTTAGAAAACAGACTGAGGCTATCAGAAATAAGAGAACAGTACAAGTATGGACAGAGTCAGAATAAATTATATTGAAAAATTTGAAATTCAAACATTGAAGAAGAAAATGACAGAGCTGGCTCTCCCCTACCCTGGACCTAGATTTGGCTCTCTTCTCCAAGAGTAAGGCCTTCTCATCACTTGAGTCCAACACTGTTGACTTCAATATAACAGCTATAAAGTGAGATGAGGATTTTTTAGTTAATAAAATAATACCCAACTTTGCTTAAATGGTGAAGTTCGTTAACAGCATGTAGATGTTAAAAGAATAAAGTGCTGACTAAAATGCGGTGCCCTAGAGAATGGAGTGTAAAAAAAAAAAAAGGATGTCATTCTTTTGCTTTCTGTTTCTAAGAAGACTTTGCACAGCACTTTTCAGTTTTATCAAGTAACACATTTGGGAAACGATCATTTCTAAGTTTGTCCTTAACGGCTTCTCTGGAAATAGACTTTTTAATGGGGATTTTTTTTTAAAAATCAAGTTATAATTAGAGTTCACTTAATACACCCATAAATTTGCAGCCTTTTGTGTACTTCACAGATGCTCTGATGTTCTCCTACTCCAACAGAACAAGCATTGAATAACCAAAAAAAAAAAAAAAGCCTTTGTTAGAGAGGTACATTGAGTCTTTTGATTTTCAGGAAGGAAAATCAAGTAATTCCTTAAATATCACAACACATAAGAGATTTGGCTGTTGAGGCTTTCCATCCTCATTTTGCTATATGGATTGGTAGTAACTATAATAGCAACTATAAGAGTATCTCAGTCCTAACAATCCAGGACCCTAAAGATTCTCAAAAGTGCTTATTTATTATCAAAAGTCATAGAGGAGGAAGGTGTGATGCAATAGCAATGTGAAGGCATTTTACAGCCACCAACAAAAAAGCCTCTGGAATACACATTTCTTAAACATTCTATTTTTAAAGCTTACACAACCAGTCAACCTAAAATGCAGTGGATATAGCAATCCCTATCATGGTTGTGATAGCAAGACTGACAAGGACTTGGGGACTCACTGGACAAGGCAGTCACATTGATGTTCCTGCAGGAAAGCCCCCTTTGGTGTTTGCTGCCAACAAGGTGTGTGTTAAGCCATCTACCTGGAGACTGACAGGGATACACTCCAACAAGCAAGATTATCAGCCACTCACCCGATGACAGCTTTTCTTTCCCTAGGGCTTCAAGATTTAAGGGAGAAACAGTCTCAGTTTAACAATTTCAAGTTGATTTAATACACAAGAACAAAAAAGATGAGATTCAAAAATATTCTTGGCTCCTTCAGAATGGCAAAAAGTATTACAAAATGTCATTTTAGGAACTAAATCATAGACTCAGTTTTTAGACTTCTGGAAAAGATTGGATGTTCCATGCCAGATGTTAAGTTATGATGCAGAGTAAAATGGGCAGTAAAATGCTAACTTTCAAAGAACTTTACATGCCACTGGCACACCAGTTACACTCTAATGACCAAGAGGCATTAGAGGCAAGAAAGAGTTAATTCACTCCAAGAAAATCCCTTATTCAGGACCAAGGTGCTATCAGTAGTACCAAGAAATAAAAAATATACCTATATTAGTTTATTGTTTAGCCCATAGAAAAAACTTAGTTTAAAATATATAAATAGATGAACTTTTATGAATTATTCCTGTTTGCTCTTCAGATTTTTAATTTCAGAAATGAATAGAAAGTCCAGTTCTTAGTACTCCTTATATCATGCTCTCCTTAGAAAAATAGGGACTGAAATACCATTTCAGGAATCATTGTTCATATTAAGTAATTCATACATTTTGAGACATGAGCCGTGTTTCTGACAGTGAGTGTTTATAATTCCCATTTGCACTTCACATTCAGATTCAGGGTTTATGACATCATGATTACAACCAAACTGGGATAATTTAACCTTGCCTTAGTCTCACTTTTGGATTTATCCTTAATTTCTGAAGAATAGGGGTAGGATAATGCAAGGGAAGGCATATAGAACACTCATAATTGTGAAAAGTATGTAGTGTAAGATACATTGAATAATCTTAATCAACATAGCGGCATATGATGTCAGGTCTTGGTTATGAGCTGTAATTAATTTTCAGAAGTATTCTCTTTTCTCCCTCTCTATTTTTTTTCTCACTATCCCCCAGTTTAATCTTTGTTTTTAAAGGTGCATAATGATAGGAATCCCAGACCCCACTCGTTGAGTCATTTAATCTCTGATATTAGGTCATGGCGCTTCCCTGGTGGCTCAAGATGGTAGAGAATTTGCCTGTGATGCAGGAGACCTGAGTTTGATCCTTGAGTCTGGAAGATCCCCTGGAGAAGGGAGTAGCTACCCACTCCAGTATTCTTGCCTGGAGAATTTTGGGGACAGAGGAGCCTGGCGAGCTATACAGTCCATAGGGTTGGAAAGAGTCAGACACGAGTGAGTGACTAACACTTCCTCACTTCCTCCTTCACATTAGGTCATGAGTTTCCTGCAGTTATCAGTTTAATTACTTTGATTAGTCAATTCTACAGTAAATGCTACACTTTTAAAAATACTTCATTGCTGGAGTAATTTTTTTGATAAGAAATTGTTTATTTATTTCAGTTAAAAAAATCATTCCTTTGAAAGTATCAATCTTTTCAGGTTTAGTTGGTCATATCAAGTACATGAATTGCAACTCAAATCTATCCAATTTTATGAGTGAAAATTCACATTAAATGATTGTGTGGTTCTTAATCAAAGAGTCATCATTTGGTAAAAGAGCCACGAAGAAAGCAAGGATGAAGTCATTGACTCACTGAGGAAAATTGAAACAAAACAGAATGCTAAGGGATACATGCATAAAGTAATTTTAAGCACTTTTAATTTTTATTCAATTGTGATGCAGAGAAGGAAGAGTAATTTCCACTTAAACTTATTCTGTTCAGTTTAGGCATATGTAGCCTTACCTGTTTCTTCATACTGGAGAAAGCCTGCCCAGAAGGACACATTTCCATGAAATGTCCACTTAACCTTGACTTTCTACAGTGAGGCTGCTGTTGGTATCAGCTGAGGATGCAGTCACTCTGCCTTACCAAAGGCTGCCTATTATCTTTCCCATCGCTCGAGACGCATGAACTCAGAGGATGCAAATTTAAGTCAGTTAATCATATTGGGGGGAGTGGATGATTTTAAAGGACTTTCAGAACAAGAATAAGCAGCTTTTGATATTGTTTCTTCTAACAATATCAACCAACTGGAATCATACATTTATAGATTATATATCCCAAGCATTTCAAGCATAATTTGAAATCAACTTTGCTAAAGTAGTCTCATGAAATCAGTGGTATGAATAAAAATTTCAGGTCATGTTTGAAAGATAATCGCTAAATTGGTAGTTTAAATTTTTGTGATCACAGCTTTTATATATTATGTATTTAAAATTATATACATATACTAAAATAGCATGGGCATCACAAAACACACAAACCCCCAAGAAAGACTAACATTAGAAAAAGACTAACATTAAAAAAAGAAAAGTAATATTTTCTTCCAATACCACAGTGGAGTGTACATACACCACTTTGGGAGCTGCTCCAAAGCATCCTGTGAAAGACTTGTTCTTGTTCCATGAGAAAGAAGAGTACCATGGTTTAGTGCTGTGCTGTTATACAACTTCTTGGAGTCTTTGCTGTGTGACTACACACTATGAGCTCCCAAAAGGGGATATGTTAAAACTACACAATGTTTTAAAGAAAGGCTGAAGTCAGAGAACTTTGGACTCAGATTTATCCACAACTCATGAGCTATATCACTTTTGACTAGTTATTTGAATTCTTGCAGCCTCAGTTTCCCTATCTGCATGATGAATAATGACTTTTGCCTCCCTAGGTCATTGTGTGGATCATGCAGAAAGATGTAAAATAAACACTTAGCCGAGGGCCTGGCATACCAAAAACTCTCAATAGATGTGAGTTCATCTCAACCCCTCTTGTTGCTCTGGTTTGCCATGGATACAGTTTTGGAAAGTTCCATATTAGCCTCTTCATTCATTGATTATTTTATTGGTTTGTCTTTTCAATATGACAAACACTTATTGACGTTTGTCTAAGTGATAGGCACAGTGGTAGGCTCAGGGTACCAGCTTAGATGATTATTCTGAAGAACTTTCAAATAATTTCCAATTCAGCAAAGAATTGGAAGGCTGCCATGTGCAGGCATTGTTGGCCCCTTCTCCACTGTGGTGATGGCTCAAACTGGGTAATGTGTGCTTTCACACAGCAGTCTGAGAGAGGGATGTGGTGTATAGCCAGCATTAAACAAGAAACACAAAATGAATGGGGGGCTAGAGAATAAGTGAAGGTCTGTCCATGGCAGGTTTATAGGTTTAAACATCATTTTGAACAGTTCTTATCTCATCCTAAAAACACAGGAACACAGGAAGCCATTTTCAAGCTCAAAGTCATGAGATGACAAAATATTAGAAAAGACACAATATGAGCATGTCAGTGATTATGAACAAACACAAACCGCAAACTGGAGAGCTGCTGCCAGCATATAGAGTGAGAGGCAGTTTACAGGACACAGCAGCACCTTTGTCCCTGTTTATTTCAATCAATAAATGTCATTGCTTCTTTGCAAAATGTTGACTTTGCAGTCTTGCGTGCAGCATACTATAACAAGCTTTCCCTTTCTGTGAAGAATTTTTGATATGTTCGCACTCTGCTGCTTGTCGCTGGTGCGGTCATCACAGCAGCGCAGCTTTCAGCCCAGTAGAGCATAACCTGATGGGTGTGGTGGGATCTGACGGTGTTCCTCTTATATACAAAATCGACTGTGGACTGACAGACTTGTGAAGTTAAAGTCTCTGGTAAGCTGAGAACAAACTACAGAGCTTTACATTTCCACATGTGGGTGACGAAGTAAATTGCTGTGAATATATTCAGGAGAATATATTTTGCCCCTGTCCATAGTCTATCCATTTTAAAGACATTTTTAACAAGCATGCGGGTGTTGGAAGGGAGCATTCTGGGAGGTTGGTAGACAATCACAAAGCCCTGGAATGAACAGAAAGGACATTGGCTATTAGAGTTTAATGCTTTACTGACAGAATTCCAGAGGCAAACAGGGAGAGTTTGACAATGAATAGTCTTTGTTCTCCATTTAAAAGCAGACAGTAACAGATGCATGCCTCCTTAGGATTTGAAATGTGAAAATCTACAGAATTTGATTTTTAAATTTAGCATGATTGTTAGAAATTGCCTTGGGGGTAGTTTTAAGAGCTGGGTAATGTTTCATACCACTAACTCTATGTTTCATAAGGCTTCCCTGGTGGTAAAGAACCCTGCCAATGCAGAAGATGAGGGTTTGATCCCTGGGTCTGGAAGATCCCCTGGAGAAGGAAATGGCAGCCCAATCCAATATTCTTGCCTGGGAAATCTCCTGGACAGAGGAGCCTGGCAGGCTACAATCCTTGGGGTTGCAAAAAAGTCAGACACAGCTTAGTGGATAAACAACAACAATGCTTCATAAGTAAGGTCTAAAATGTAATTTCTAAATTATTTTTCTAATTTGGAAGAATAAAGCCTTTTCTTTTTGCTGTTTGCCTTGATATTTCTTTTACAACATTGGAATAACGTTCATTCCATGCTTCCATTGAGTTTCAAAATATATTTTATAAACTTATAGTTTATTAAATCTTATATACTGAAATAAGATAAACAACCCAAGAAAGTCCATAATTATTTTTTTTGAGAAGGAGTTTAAGGACTTATGAACAAAATCAGAAATATTTGAGAAATATTTCTGGATATAAAGTTCAGAGAAATCTTGACACTGATTGCATTAGTAAGAATTAGGCTTAAGTACAAATAATAACACATAGCAAAACAGCAGAGGTTTAAATAAAATAGATTATTTCTCTTTCAGTAACAAAAATCTGATGGTGGCAAGCCCTGACTGTTGTGATAGTTTTATAGTTATCAGGGATTTAGCTTTTTCATCTTTTCACTTTACCGTCCTAGCACGTGTCTTTCATTTTCAAGGCTGCCTTATGATCTGTGATGATTTCTGGAATTTGAAACATCTCATCCACATTCCAGGCTTAAGAAATGAGGAGGGTTGGTGGGTGGGGGGTCATTCCACTTTTAATGAGTTTTTTTCTTTGCTGGAACTGCCTCTGACATGAACAGAGTAAAAGTACCAATCCGTGTGCAGATATCCATCAAGGTCACCTGTCATGAGCGTTTTGGTGTATATTGAGATATATACTTATTTTAATTGCTGCTTTTTCATATGTGTCAATCTAACTTTTTTCTTTATAGATAGAAAAAAGTGAAAAGCAGGAGGTGTGCACCTTCCCACTGAGCAAAAGGAAAGGCAATTCCTTCCGTTCTTAAAAAGGAGAAAAAGCAGACTTCTCAAGGGTTGGCTTCAACTCAGAGCCAATGCAATCACTTTCCCAAGTGCTTCTTCATGTGGTCACAATCCCCTCCGGGATTAGGCTGATCTTTTTAAACACTTTGTTACCAGGAGCTAGAAAACACTGGGTTTGGACGTGGTGGGAAAGGGGGGATGCTGAGGTCAGGTGAACAGCAGGGCAATCAAGCAGCTGCTGAGTTGGAGAGAAAAAGCTGGATCACATCAGACTGGATGCTGTCAAAAGAGTCACAAATTTACATGACAGAAAATTATACATATTTGAAATATGCCATCCCAAAATGCCAGCCTGACATTAAGCTGCTTTATAGAGGCATCATGTCCTTAAACAGCCTGCTGATTATCTGTGTCCTTGGGGTATACTCTCCTCCCTGATTTTATGATGCTCTGGCTTATCTCCAATCACAGCAAAGAGTGTCACCAACTTAGAAAAATTCTTAAAAGGAAATTAATTTTGATTTCCTTTGACATCCTAGAGAGCTTTCTTTTTAGCTAGGATGGAGATCTGGCCTTCTCTCTCACATTAAGATGTGGCAGTTTGCTATGCGTTTGAGAATCCTGGCTTGACATGCTTAAGAAACAAAAGCATTTTAAAAATTGAAGTATAGTTGATTTTTACAGTGTTGTGTTAATTTCTACTGTACAGCAAAGTGATTCAGTTATACAAATATATATAGAAATATTCTTTTCCATTATGGTTTGTTTCAGGATATTGCATAGTTCCATGTGTGATATAGTAAGACACTGTTGTTTATTCAACCTATATATAATAGTTTGCATCTGTTAACCCCAAACTCCCAATCCATCCCTTCCTGTTCACCCACAGGCGACTGCAAGTTTGTTTTCTATGTCTGTGAGTCTGTTTCATAAATAAGTTAATTTGTATCATATTTTAGATTCCACATGTAAGTGGTATTTATCTTTTCCTGTCTGACTGATTTCAGTTAGTATCATAATCTCTAGGTTCATCCATGTTGCTGCAAATGGCATTATTTTATTCCAAAAGCATTTTATGTATCATTAGTAACATGTTAGGTACTCTACATGAAGACTCTCACACTAAATCTGTAAGGCAGGTCCTATTGTTAGACTAATTGAGGCTGGAGTTCTGAGAGACCCTGCCTTGATACACGGTCTTGCATCAAGACTTGAAGAAAGCAGCACACTGCCCTGACTGAGAGCCAGGCCCTGCGATCAGTGTGCTGGGTTCAAATTCCCTTGCTCCTGCTGACGAGACAGTAGAGGTCACTTTCTTCAAATCCTATGTCCATTGAGTGATCTAGGTTGGGAGAATGTAAACTGGGAAGTATTTCTAGAGGGAACACCAGAGGGCAAGATACAAAAACAGCCTTTCCCCGTTGTCTTTGGAATGAGGTAGTTAAGAAAGCAAGAAGAGATCGCTCCTGGTAGGAGTAGGCAGCAGGAAGAGTGGCCGAGGAGCGCTAAGCACTTTACAAAGAAGGCAGCTGGAGTTAGTCTCCCTCAGTTCTGCCATGATCACCCAGGAATGAATCCCCCAGTGAAATATCAACAAGGTGGGAAAAGTCATAACTGTATTTTTTACCATCTCCCAAAGAATATATTGCCCTGGCAGACATGGCTATAATTTGAAAGGAGAGTGCTACACAGCAAACGCAAGTGCTGATAAAATAAAACAAGCTGATTTTTCTATCTTCTAGTGTTAACAAAAAGGCCAAGATAAGTAAGGAAGTCTTGGTTTTATTCTGTGCCTGTTCTCACGTTCAGTTGTAACTGGGAAACAACTATATTCATTGGTTTGCTCTGCACTTCTGTCTATTGAGTAGACATATATTCAGCGTGTTCTGGATGACCCCCTGGAGGTCAGATTGGTCCAACCAATGATTTGGGCACCACCATCTACCTACAGTTTAAACGAACTAATGAACAAAAATTCCACAGTTGTTCTTAATTCAGCCCTTCACACGGGTTTTTCAGCAAGTTCTGCCACCTTTGTCTCCAGAACTGATCTCAAGTTCACTCACTTCAGTCTCCACTGCCATTTTCCTTGTCTAAGACAAGACTTCCCTGGTAACTCAGTGGTAAAGAACTCACTTGCCAATGCAGGAGACTTGGGTTTGATCCTGGGGTGAGGAAGATCTCTTGGAGAAGGAAAGGGCAGCCCACTCCAGTATTCTTGTCTAGGAAATCCAATTGACAGAGGAGCCTGGTGGGCTATATAGTACATGGGATTGCAAAAGCTGGACACAGCTTAGCAACTAAAACAAAGGCAAAGGTATCTTTTGTCAGGATTTGGGAACAGAAGCTTTCTAAATCCATCTCCAAAATAAAAATGGTTTAAGCAAGTACATATTAAACCCCTTGCCTGTTTGACCCTCTCCCCGCTCCCCATGGCTGTCTAAGGCCTCTAGAAACAGCCTATGCCTTGCTCCCTGTGTTCCAGCAGTGGAAGCACCTCTCATTCTTCAAAAGGATCAGGCTGTTTCTCCAGGGTCTTCTATCTCCTGAACCTTCTGCCTGGAGACTTGTTTTTCCTCCTTATTCTTAGGCCTCAGCATAGACCTTCCATCTCCTGTGGTCAATCTAGCTGTGAACATTGCACCCCCCAATGACTCTTTCATCCTGATTTCCTTCATAATTCTTTTCATTTACATTGTGTCTTTAGTCATTTCTATTCTCTTTTTTATCTTCTCAGTTAGAATGTAAGTTCTATAAGGGAAGGATTTTCCAGTGGATCTGGCATATTTGTGGACATTTTAATGGGTAGGTTAAATATCCTGAGACATTCTTCTGCATGGGCACATGTAGGAATTTCTTCTTACTAACACTGAGGCAAAGAGCCTAATAAACTTTGCCTGATCTTTTCTGTTTAAATAATCCACAAATCTTTGCATTTTTGGAAGCCTAGTGAGACTAAGAGAGGGGCACAAACAAGCATTTTTGTAAATATGTGCAGATGTTCATAAATATCTTCATTTCTTATTTCATATAGTCAGTCATTTTCAGGTAGGAAGCAAAATTAATGATTTATCCTATAGTAATCAAATGTATTGCCATCAATTACATTTTCCATTAGCTTTTATTTAAGTAGAATGATTATGTCTATGAAGCATGAGATTTTTATAAGGAAGGACAAGACACCATCAGTTCCATTTGTCTACAGTGCTCCTTGCAAAGGTAAGGCTCACTTCAAACATGGCCCTGCCACAGCTGCAGGGGGAGCTCCTCTCTCAGCGATGCATTGAATCTGTTGTCAGTTCCCTGCAAAGAAGTATGCATCAAAAACATCAGTGCTTTCTGGTGACAGATTCTTTATTCTAGTTTCAATTTTCATGCCTGTATCATAAGGTGTGTGTGTGTGTGTGGGGGGGGGGGGCGCCCAGATTTTTGATGAGTCATCACAATTTGGATGTATTTTTGTCACTGTGTGCATGTCCTGGGACACAGGGTCTGTGCTTACTTTGGGAGACTATTCTAAAGTTTGGCAATGAATACCACTAGTTACAAAGGGATAAACTGTTTTATTTAATCTTTATGGTGAAAATAAAGATGAAATAAGTCCAGTCCTGAGTTGATTCAATATTAATACCAAATACTTTTAATTATTTCTGAAAATGTTTACAGACATACTTATTTCTGCATATCAAAGCCAATATTTCATTCTTAGGCAATTTGTTTCTTAAAGTATTTTATATTATAGTTTCTTGTACAGTTTTGTAATACAGGGTTTCTACATTGTGAATTTTCCTAAGGAGAAGAACATGGCTCTTATTTCTGATTTAGTTTCTTGATATATAATAACTATGTCATGGATTTTGTTATCTTTAAATAAAAACAGCTTCATAATACATAGATATTTGTTAATATTATATCCTCAGTTTAACAAAATTATGTAAAATAATTTGATTTTACATATTGTTCTGGTTTTCCTTGTTACCCTGAGTATTAGAATACTCTTGCTATGTAATAATACAGAGATTTTCTGTAGTCTAACTTCAGGCAAAACTTATTATCTCTTTCATAATTACTCAGTGGGTATGAGAAATACTTACTCAGTGATCCATCTCATTAATGGGTCTTGTCTTGTCTGACTTGAAAAGAATGAAGAGAAAGATTTGATTAATTTGCTCAGTGAGGTGCTGTTCTTGATTTTTCTGAGTAACTTTCTCTCCTCTTCACCCCCTTCTACCTGGACTCATGCTCAGCAATGAAAACTCTTACCTGCAGAGGAGTCCAGACCTCCCATATGGACAGAGGCAGACAATGTCTGTCCTGGATTTCAGAACACATGTGGTGCCATTTCTACATGGGTTGTTTTCACAAGTTGCAAACTGCCACAGTTTCCCCAAGTACAGCTTTGGGCACTCACAAAACCAAGTCTCATGATCACTGAGAAGGGAAAAGCAATTATAAAATCAATCAGAAAAAAAGTACTTGATCTTTTACACACACACACACACACACACACACACACTGGAAAATAACAATAAGGTCTGTATGTGGAGCTTTTTCTTCTCCCTTTCTCTTTCTGTGTTTTTAAACTTTTAAGTATTTGTAGCTGTGTACTTTACATTGAAAGCAGAGTCATGTACTCTATTTTAAGCTGCCGCGGCCAGCACAAGCAAGAGTCGCACCTGCAAAGGGAGAGAACGGAGCGTCCCCGTGTGGAAAAATAAGAGAGAGAGACAAAAGATGGGGTTGAGAGGATCAGACCCACTATGTCTGATGCCTTCCTTTATTAGGCCACGGTATTTATAGGGTAAAGTACGTGACTTAAGACATGTATAGGGATATTCTTTAATCTCAAAATACAATCACCAGACCCCTACCAATGTATGCATAAGTAATCTATCTTCTAAGACATGTTGCAAGAGCCAGACCTCCTGGAGCAAGATGGCCTGGAGCCTTAAGGGCTGTAAAAATTCTTGAGGGTGGCGGGACAGGGAGCTTAGGTCAACGCCTAAGGCTCCGCATACCAGCGGAGCAGCTCCCAGGATTTAACCCTTCACGGGTCGTCCCCCGCATCTCCCCTCTCTTTATTTTTTAAAAGCTCCATAAGGTGTCGATGTTGCAACATGTTTTTATGTATCAGAATTTTGACATGTAAAACTTCTTTAACAATACTACGAATAAGACAAGGAGCCAAACAAATCACGATAAGTACAACAATTAAAACCGTGCCCATAGTAATTATGCTTTGCCATAGTGATTGCAGGCTAGGGAAGTTAGAAAATAAATTTTGCACAAAATTGTTAACAGCATCAGCAATATTTAAAGTAGCTTTAGGAGAATTTTCAATATCAAGAATTTCATTATATAATTGCAATAAATCTAGAGAGACATTAGTATTAAACCAAATTCCTTGTAGATGTTTTTTCACCTTATCCCAAGGAAAGTCAGATGCATTATAAGCCTTTTTTGTAACACAAATCCATTTATAATTAGCATGACATTGAATTTTCATGCGAAAGCTAATGCTCTGAACTTGTTCTCCTAGAACTCTAACCACATCATATCAAGCTGATAATCTATCTTTTATTTTTCTATCTATATCTTCTTGTGTTCCCATTACTTTGGTGACATTGTATGACAAGGAATCTACAGTATGAGCAGCTTGAATGGATTGTGCTAAAGATACAGAAGCAGTAACAGCAGTTGCTATAAGGGTGATTAAGGATACTATACCCAGAACAATCAGGCTCACACTTCTTTCAGTGCGGCTAAGAGCCGTGTTAATGCGTTGTAGCAATTCTAAAGCAGTCTCGTCATACCAAGCTTCAGTTATTTCAACAGGTAACATTACAAAAGCAGGTTGTTTTACTATTAAAACTTGTTCTCCTTTTGCAACACCTCTTATGCAATTGGTAAGTATGCAATTAGAACAATTTAAATGATAAATATTTGATGACAATGTTATTTCCATATGGCCTTGTATCAACATGAATGGGTAAGGGACACAAGCTCGGGGATATAAAAATCCCGTAACTCCTACATTACCATATTTACTCCCACTGATATTGGGTTGTAAATATAGGCTATTACCATGACCAAAAGCAGCCAAAAGTTTCCACAGTTCTGTTTGAAATATCTGAGCAGTGTTTACAGAGAGAATGGGTGGATGCTGTCCTCGATATTCAGGAAAATTAGGCTTTCCTCCAGGTGCCCAATCCCATAGAAAAGTGGTATTGGCATTGTTGATGTTGTACACCGACGCAACCCGGGCTCGACATAAAGTCCAAGGAGTGTCTATTCCTATGCGGATGCTTAGATGTTTGTCACAAAACGGAATGTCGAGAGGTCCCGCCCCGTCACGGTGCGATCTTTTTCCGGTTTTTTCATTGATGCCAGAAATAGTCACTCGAGGATATGATATATCAGCTGAGACCTGTATACAGTGAGGATGTTGCAATTGATAAGAAAAGCACATAGGATATTGCATAGTAAGACCATAAAAGGAAATATTGGCTTGTTGCTGAAAAAGTACCTCTTTAATGTTTTTTCCTTGTAATGTCGCTGCCATAGCAATGCCTTGTATATAGGAGGGTCCAATGTCAGCACAAATACGAATAAAATTAGACAGATCTCCCTTCTTTTTATAAGGTCGTAAAGTAGCTTGACAGGCAGAGTTAGCGTTTTTAAAAGCCAATTGTTTTGCTAATATCATCCCAGCCTTTTTATCTGACATTATCTTACCTATAGTATCTAAGAGTCGTGCCACGAAGTCCTGATAAGGCTCATCAGGTCCCTGTCGGACTTTTGAAAGATCTTCTGTCTTAGTATTGGAGCTAGGAAGTTTTTTTTATGTCTGTCTGGCTGCGTTTGATATTTGTGGATATGCACCAGGCAAAAAATTAAGTTGAGTATTAGTAGCCTGGAAAGCGCCTTCACCAATCAACATTTCATAGGAGGTTTGTATACCTTGCTGCCGATTAATATCAGCTATGTGGGCACACTGTTCAAAATATTCAGATTTCCATAATAAATAATCTCCCCCTGAAAGACAAGCTCTAGCTATTTGTTTCCAATCATTTGGGGGTAGATTTTGAGTACCCAGATTTTCTATCATAGCAATAGTGAATGGAGCGGTAGGACCGTATTGTGAACAAGAGACCTTTAACTCTTTCAATTGCTTGAAAGGCAGTGCTTCATAGAAACGCTGGTTATTATTTTCAAAGACAGGAAAAGCAAGGGAAAAATCGGAGACAACCTCACCAAGTCGTTGTGCTTGTCTCAATGCCTTTTGTAGCGGAGACACCATCTCAGATGGAGGAGGAGGAGGAGGCCCCGGAGGGGGATCGAGACCAGCAACAACGGAAGGAGCATAGGCAGGAGGGAGAAGGGGAGCAGAAGGGGATTTTAAACTGTTACTAGGAAACTTAATTCCTAAGTTCTGCAAGGCAACAGTGAGATTTTTTATACATTCAACCAAATCATCTTTAGATGTTGACGCCCCCTTTTCTTGTGCCAAAAAACCCCAATCTTCTTGATGGTATTTAGCAGCCTCTTCATCTAATTCTGCCTCATCTGTGGAGGAAAGTGAATCATCATTATCTGGCGGACGCGACAAGTTACAAAAGGGAGGGTCACCTTTAATTCCCTTGGGAACAGCATACGTGGGCTCCGAATCAGGAACATGAAGAGGATTTTCTTCCTGTTTTAATAAATTTCCTAAACGTTTTAATTCATCATTATCAAAATCCAAGCAATCCCGAATTAGTGTCCAAAAAGATAAAGTTTTTACAGGACCCTTTTCAGGGCCATGTAAAGTATAATGAGTCCGAATTTGTTCCCCTACCTTTTTCCACGTCTCTAAGCTCACCGTGCCTTCTCTGGGGAACCAAGGACAAACTTCTTCAATAAATGAAAGAAAATTGGTTAATTTAGGTTTAGAAATAGTAATTCCCCGGTGTTTTAACATTACAGATAGCATATGTACAAAGAGTTGACGACTATGCGTCTGTCCCATATTTATACTCTCAACGATATACCTTACTGCTCCTTCCTTGATAGTCGCTAGTATACTTATATACTCACTCTTTTCGACTTAATATGAGCAGTGGCGAGGAGAAGCTGTCGATCTCTGGCCCCACGTTGGGCGCCACCTGCCGCGGCCAGCACAAGCAAGAGTCGCACCTGCAAAGGGAGAGAACGGAGCGTCCCCGCGTGGAAAAATAAGAGAGAGAGACAAAAGATGGGGTTGAGAGGATCAGACCCACTATGTCTGATGCCTTCCTTTATTAGGCCACGGTATTTATAGGGTAAAGTACGTGACTTAAGACATGTATAGGGATATTCTTTAATCTCAAAATACAATCACCAGACCCCTACCAATGTATGCATAAGTAATCTATCTTCTAAGACATGTTGCAAGAGCCAGACCTCCTGGAGCAAGATGGCCTGGAGCCTTAAGGGCTGTAAAAATTCTTGAGGGTGGTGGGACAGGGAGCTTAGGTCACCGCCTAAGGCTCCGCATACCTGCGGAGCAGCTCCCAGGATTTAACCCTTCACGGGTCGTCCCCCGCATTAAGCTATTTAAATTTTTTATTTATTTTATCTTTTATTTCACCTAAGATGTCAGAAAAATATCTATTTCTCCTTCACTGACTACACTAAAGCCTTTGACTATGTGGATCACAATCAATTGTGGAAAATTCTTAAAAAGATGGGAATACCAGACCACCTTCCCTGCCTCCTGGGAAATCTGTATGCAGGTCAAGAAAGAGCAGTTAGAACCTTACATGGAACAATGGACTGATTCAGAATTGGGAAAGGATATGGCAGAAAGCAAAGAGGAAGAGCTTCTTGATGAAAGTGAAAGAGGAGAGTGAAAAAACTGCTTTAAAACCCAGCATTCAGAAAACTAAGTTCATGACATCCAGTCCCATCACTTCATGACAAATAGGTGGGGAAACAATGGAAACAATGACAGACTTTATTTGGGGGGTGGGGGTTCAAAATCATTGCAGATGGTGACTGGAGCCATGAAATTTAAAGGACACTTGCTCCTTGGAAGAAAACCTATGACAAACCTAGACAGCATATTAAAAAGCAGAGACATTACTTTGCTGACAAAGGTCTGTCTAGTCAAAGTCATGGCTTTTCTAGTATTCATGTATGGATGTGAGAGTTGGACCATAAAGAAGGCTGAGTGTCAAAAAATTGATGCTTTGGCACTGTGAGAGTCCCTTGATCCTCAAGGAGGTCAAATCAGTCAAACCTAAAGAAAAATCAACCCTGAATATTCACTGGAAGTACTGAAGCTGAAGCTCCAATACTTTGACTACCTGATGGGAAAAGCTGACTCATTGGAAAAGACCCTGATGCTGGGAAGGAATGAAGCCAGGAGGAGAAGGGGGCAACAGAGGACAAGATGGCTAGATGACATCAGTGACTCAATGACATGAGTTTGAGCGGGCTCCGGGAGATGGTGAAGGACAGGGAAGCCTTATGTGCTGCAGTCCATGTGGCTGCAAACAGTTGGACACTACTGACTAACTGCAGAAAAGATGCCTTTTCAGGGCTTCATTAAACAGGGGTGGTGTTGCATCAATAAAACACATTAAATGTCCATTAGAAAAATCCATCTTAGGGTCAAAGCTCTAAGGATAACTTCATATTGAGGATAAGCTTCCTCCACCAAAAACAAGCACTGTGAGAGATGTCCCTGTGGTAATTCGGAAAGAAAGCTCAGTGGGGAACTGTAGTGACCACACAGCATTCCAGGGCAGACTTTGGTTTAGTGACCCTAGGCCCAGAATCATCTGTGAAAGCAAAGCTCGGGAAAAATACTCCTCTCATCTGCTGGGGAAACACTCTCCAGAGGGACAGTGACTAGAGTCTGTGGTGTCTGTCCTCACTGCATTTACTCCATTTTAAAAGTAGCATTAGTTTTCATTTTCCCTTGCAGATCCATCCCTCCACCAATCTCAGCCCTGCCCTCCCTGCCTCCGACTTGGGGGGAGGGGTGGGCAAGCACAATCTTGGTGTCAATCACAGTGACTATTGTAAAGTGGATCCCAGGGCCAAGGGCTGGTAACATCTACCTATCTAGATAGAATAGAATAGATACTATAAGAATAGATACTAATGCATAGCAACAAAAATGTAAGAGACTATATCTACTACTGTGGGCAGGAATGCCTTAGAAGAAATGGAATAGCCATCATGGTCAACAAAAGAGTCTGAAATGCAGTATTTGGATGCAATCTCAAAAACAACAGAGTGATCTCTGTTCATTTCCAAGGCAAACCATTCAATATCACAGTAATCAAAGTCTATGCCCCAACCAGTAATGCTGAAGAAGCTGAAGTTGAACGGTTCTATGAAGACCTACGAGATCTTTTAGAACTAACACTCAAAAAAGATGTCCTTTTCATTATAGGGAACTGGAACATAAAAGTAGGAAGTCAGGAAACACTTGGGTAACAGGCAAATTTGGCCTTGGAGTACAGAATGAAGCATGGCAAAAGCTAATAGAGTTTTGCTAAGAGAATGCACTGGTCATAGCAAACATCCTTTTCTAACAACACAAGAGAAGATGCTATACATGGACATTACCAGATGATCAATACTGAAATCAGATTGATTCTATTCTTTGCAGCCAAAGATGGAGAAGCTGTATATAGTCAGCAAAAACAAGACTGGGAGCTGACTGCAGCTCGGATCATGAAATTTTTATTGCCAAATTCAGACTTATATTGAAGAAAGTAGAGAAAACCACTAGACCATTCAAGTATGACCTAAATCAAATCCCTTATGATTATACAGTGGAAGTGAGAAATAGATTTAAGGGACTAGATCTGATAGACAGAGTGCCTGATAAACTATGGACAGAGGTTCATGACATTGTACAGGAGACAGGGATCAAGATCATCCCCATAGAAAAGAAATGCAAAAAAGCAAAATGGCTGTCTGGGGAGGCCTTACAAATAGCTGTGAAAAGAAGAGAGGTGAAAAGCAAAGGAGAAAAGGAATGATATAAGCATGTGAATGCAGAGCTCCAAAGAATAGCAAGGAGAGATAGGAAAGTCTTCCTCAGCAATCAATGCAAAGAAATAGAGGAAAACAACAGAATGGGAAAGACTAGAGATCTCTTCAAGAATATTAGAGATGCCAAGGGAACATTTCATGCAAAGATGGGCTCGATAAAGGACAGAAATGGCATGGACCTAACAGAAGCAGAAGATATTAAGAAGAGGTGGCAAGAATACACAGAAGAACTGTACAAAAAAGATCTTCAAGACCAAGATAATCCCGATGGTGTGATCACTCACCTAGAGCCAGACATCCTGGAATGTGAAGTCAAGTGGGCCTTAGAAAGCATCACTACGAACAAAGCTAGTGGAGGTGACGGAATTCCAGTTGAGCTATTTCAAATCCTGAAAGATGATGCTGTGAAAGTGCTGCACTCAATATGCCAGCAAAGATGAAAAACTCAGCAGTGGCCACAGGACTGGAAAAGGTCCGTTTTCATTCCAATCCCAAAGAAGAATGCTCAAACTACTGCACAATTGCACTCATCTGACATGCTAGTAAAGTAATGCTCAAAATTCTCCAAGCTAGGCTTCAGCAATACGTGAACTGTGAACTTCCAGATGTTCAAGCTGGTTTTAGAAAAGGCAGAAGAACCAGAGGTCAAATTGCCAACATCCACTGGATCTTGGAAAAAGCAAGAGAGTTCCAGAAAAACATCTATTTCTGTTTTATTGACTATGCCAAAGCCTTTGACTGTGTGGATCACAATAAACTGTGGACAATTCTGAAAGAGATGGGAATACCAGACCACATGACCTCTCTCTTGAGAAACCTATATGCAGGTCAGGAAGCAACAGTTAGAACTGGACATGAAACAACAGACTGTTTCCAAATAGGAAAGGGAGTACGTCAAGGCTGTATATTGTTACCGTGCTTATTTATCTTATATGCAGAGTACGTCATGAGAAACGCTGGGCTGGAAGAAGCAGAAGTTGAAATCAAGATCGCTGGGAGAAATATCAATCACCTCAGATATGCAGATGACACCACCTTTATGACAGAAAGTGAAAAGGAACTAAAAAGCCTCTTGATGAAAGTGATAGAGGAGAGTGAAAAAGTTGACTTAAAGCTCAACATTCATAAAACTAAGATTATGGCATCTGGTCCCATCACTTCATGGGAAATAGATGGGGAAACAGTGGAAACAGTGTCAGACTTTATTTTTGGGGGCTCTAAAAGCACTGCAGATGGTGATTGCAGTTGTGAAATTCAAAGACGCTTACTCCTTGGAAGGAAAGTTATGAACAACCTAGACAACATATCCAAAAGCAGAGACATTACTTTGCCAAGAAAGGTACGTCTAGTGTAGGCTACGTTTGTTTCAGTGGTCATGTATGGATGTGAGAGTTGGATGTGAAGAAAGCTGAGCGCCGAAGAATTGATGCTTTTGAACTGTGGTGCTGGAGAAGACTCGAGAGTCCCTTGGACTGCAAGGAGATCCAACCAGTCCATTCTAAAGGAGATCAGTCCTGGGTGTTCATTGGAAGGACTGATGCTAAAGCTGAAACTCCAATACTTTGGCCACTCATACGAAGAGTTGACTCTTTGGAAAATACTCTGATGCTGGGAAAGATTGAGGGCAGGAGGAGAAGGGGATGACAGAGGATGAGATGTTGGATTGAATCACTGAGACAGTGGAGATGAGTTTGAATAAACTCCGGGAGTGGTGATGGACAGGTAGGTCTGGTGTGCTGCAATTCAATGGTTCGCAATGAGTCAGACACTACTGAGTGACTGAACTGAACTGAGGGGAGGTAGAAAGGTTATTGATATTATTTGGGTATTAGATCCAACCATTATACAAGAATTATATAAACTAGATATTTTAACCCCCCCCCGCCTGGCTTTTTTTTAAGCCAGTTTGAGTTGGGGTTTTTCACTTGCAGTAAAAGTCCATTTAATATTGATATTATTCCTTTCCGTTTTTCTTTCTCCTTATTACCTTGGTCCAACTTGCCATATATGGATCTAGGTTTTTATCTTTTCTGCTTTTATCTTGTCTTCTAAAGATCAGTGTGAATTCTTAAGGGTGCATGTCAGGACTGCCCTGAAAATTAGGAAGCTAGCATCTTTTGTCTTCATGACTCAGCCTCCCAATCTATGGATAATTGCAGACCTTACCAACACTATGGAATTTTCCATTTGTCCTTCTCATCTTTCTGGTCTCTTGATATCTTCCTTATATCTTTTAACCCCCTTAGTCTAAGATAAATTTACTCACAGGAATGTATCAGATTCTCTCATGCTAATGAATACCCTACTAGGGAATATGGTGAAGTTTCCCTTTCTAAAAACCTCAATATAATATTTCCCTATAGTAATGGGGGGAGCACTGTGGAGAAAGCATGAACCACGGAGCAAGTAAAGCTAGCTTTGGTGGGGTGAGGATTAGAGACCCTCACGTTTTGCCAACACATAAAGTGATCTTGTAAGTGATTAATAATTTACTAATTTTATAACTTCATGGCAACTCTAATAACAGTTTACACATAGTAGATATAAAATCACATAGGTTTTTAGCATTGGGAAAAAAATAATCAAAGATCAGTGTCAGTCAGGTGGTTATAAAGCACCCTAGACAGACTCTTATGTTTTGGGACAAGAGAACAGTCTTAAGGACTCTTGAGCCTATGTTGTTCCTTCTTGCTCAAAGTGGTGAAAGAATAGCCAAACCACTTGGCTTCTGGTGTGACTTAAAGGTTAGTTAGACACTCTCCAGGTCCATCCACATCCCTAGAGAGTATCATACACAGTAAAGTAAGTCGGAAAGAGAAAAAACAATTATCATGTTTTAATGCATATATAACTGCTTAGCAGCTGGCGTCAGTGGTAAAGAACACCTCTGCCAATGCAGGAGACATAAGAGACAAGAGTTCAAGGCCTGGGTTGGGCAGATACCCTGGAGGAGGAAATGGCAAACCACCCCAGTATTCTTGCCTGGAAAACCCCATGTACAGAGGAGGCTGGTTGGCTACAGTCTGTAGGGTTGCAAAGAGTCGGACACAACTGCAGTGACTTAGTACAGCACACAATGCATATATGTGGAATCTAGAAAAATGATATAAATAATCTTATTTGCAAAGCAGAAATACACATACATGAACGAATAATATGAGTACCCAGGGGGAAAGCAGGAGTGGGAGGAATTGGGAGATTAGGTTTGACATCTATACAGTACTGATACTGTGTATAAAATATATAACTAATGAGAACATACTGGGTAGCACAAGGTACTCTGCTTAATGCACTGTGGTGATCTGAATGGGAAGGAAATCCAGAAAAGAGAGGGTATATGTGTATGCATGACTGATTAATTTATTGTACAGTAGAAACTAACAGCATTGTAGAGCAACTATACTCCAATAAAATTAATTTTAAAAAAGGTTTGTTAGCAGCTTAATGCTGTTTGGAAAGTGAAAGTGATAATCGCTCAGTTGTGTCTGATTCTTTGCGACCCAATGGAATATTGGCCACCACGCTCTTCTGTCCATGGAATTCTCTAAGCAAGAAGACTGGAGTGGGTTGCCATTCCCTTCTCCAGGGGGTCTTCCCGACCCAGGGATCAAACCTGGATCTCCTGCATTGCATGCAGATACATTACCATCTGAGCCACTATTTAGCATGGTGTTGTTTGGGGCCATGGATTAATCTAATGTAATTTCACATTCACTCACCTAACTTGGAGTTGAAAGTTCAGCAACAAGCATATATTTTCTAGGACAAAGTCTAGGTGTATAACATTCTTGAAAGCTGCATGCTAGAAAAATCAAATTTATCTTTCTATAATAAAGGAGAACAGCACATATGTAAAGGTCAAATGAATCTAAATATTGATTGCTTTAATCATAAAGACCTAACATAAGATGCTATGTTAAACAAAACTAATTTAAAAAAAATAAAGCTAATTTTAATCATATACCATTGATAAATCAATCTTCATTTCCTTTTTGTTTTCAACAGGTGTTGGGAGAATTTGCCTGTATAAATTCATGGGAAGATGACAACGATGTGCACTGTACATCAGTATACAGCTAAAGCAGAGAGGAACAGTGATCCTCTAGAAAACACTCCATGAAAGGGGAAAAATACCTTCTTTGACTCAGTTCAGCTTAGTACAGTCATTCACTTGTGTCCGACTCTTCATGACCCCATGGACTGCAGCATGCCAGGCTTTGCTGTCCGTCACCAACTCCCAGAGTTTGCTCAAACTCATGTCCATCAACTCGGTGGACAACCATCTCATACAACCATCTCATCCTCTGTAGTCCCCTTCTCTTCCTGCCCTCAGTCTTTCCCAGGATCAGAGTCTTTTCCAATGAGTCAGTCCTTTGCATCAGTTGACCAAAGTATTGAAGCTTCAGCTTCAGCATCAGTTCCTCCAATGAATATTCAGGATTGATTTCCTTTAGGATTGACTGGTTTGGTCTCCTTGCTGTCCAAGGAACTCTCAAGTCTTCTCTAACACCACAGCTCAAAAGTATCAGTTATTCAGTGCTCAGCTTTCCTTATGGTCCAACTCTCACATCCATACATGATTATTGGAAAAACTATAGCTTTGACTAGATGGACCTTTGTTGGCAAAGTAATGTCTCTGCTTTTTAATATCCTGTCTAGGTTGGTCGTAGCTTTTCTTCCAAGGGGCAAGCATCTTTTAATATCATGTCTGCAGTCACCATCTGCAGTGATTTTTGAACCCAAGAAAATAAAGTCTGTCACTGTTTCCATTGATACCCATCTATTTGTATGAAGTTATGGGACTGGCTGCCATGATCCTAGTGTTTCAAATGTTGAATTTTAAGCCAGCTTTTTCACTCTCCTCTTTCACTTTGATCAAGAGGCCCTTTAGTTCATCTTTGCTTTCTGCCATAATGGTGGTGTCATCTGCATATCTGAGTTTATTGATATTTCTCCCTGATACCTTGATTCCAGCTTATGCTTCATCCAGTCTGAACTTTTGCATGACGTTTTCTGCATATAAGTTAAATAAGCAGGGTGACAATATACAGCCTTGACTTACTCCTTTCCCAATTCTGAACCAGTCCATTGTTCTATGTCTGGTTCTAACTGTTGCTTCTTGACCTGCATACAGATTTTTCAGGAGGCAGATAAAGTGATCTGGTATTCCCATCTAGTTCAGAATTTTCCACAGTTGACTATAATCCACACAGTCAATGGCTTTAGCATAGTCAGTGAAGCAGAAGTAGATGTTTTCCTGGAATTCTCTTGATTTTTCTATGATATAATAGATGCTGGCAATTTGATCTCTGGTTCCTCTGCCTTTTCTAAATCCAGCTTGAACATCTGGAAGTTCTCCTCTCATGTACTATTAAAGCCTAGCTTGGAGAATTTTGAGCATTACTTTGCTAGTGTGTGAGATGAGTGCAATTGTGTGGTAGTTTGAACATTCTTTGGCATTTCCCTTCTTGAGGATTGGAATGAAAACCGACCTTTTCCAGTCCTGTGGCTACTGCTGAGTTTTCCAAATTTGCTGGCATATTGAGTGCAGCACTTTCATAGCATCATCTTTCAGGATTTGAAATAGCTCAACTGGAATTCCATCACCTCCACTAGCTTTGTTTATAATGATGCTTTCTAAGGCCCGCTTGACTTCACACTCTAGGATGTCTGACTCTAGGTGAGTGATCACACCATTGTGGTTATCTGGGTCATTAAGATCGATCTTTCTTGTAAAGTTCTTCTGTGTATTCTTGCCACCTCTTCTTAATATCTTCTGCTTCTGTTAGGTCCATATAATTTCTGTCCTTTATTTTGCCCTTTGCATGAAATGTTCCCTTCTTGTCTCTAATTTTCTCGAAGAGATCTCTAGTCTTTCCCATTCTATTTTTTTCTTCTGTTTCCTTGCATTGATCCCTTAGGAAGTTTTTCTTATCTCTCATTGCTACTCTTTGGAACTCTGCATTCAAATGGGTATTTCTTTCCTTTTCTTCTTTGCCTTTAGCTTCTCTTCTTTTTTTCAGCTATTTGTAAGGCCTCCTCAAACAACCATTTGCCTTTTTGCATTTTTTCTTCTTGGGGATGCTTCTGATCACATCTCTTGTACAATATTATGAACCTTCATCCATAGTTCTTCAGGCACTCTGTTTATTAAATCTAATCCCCTGAATCTATTTATCACTTCCACTGTATAAGGGATTTGATTTAGGTCATAACTGAATGGTCTAGTGGTTTTCCCTACTTTCATCAATTTAAGTCTGAATTTTGCAACAAGTAGCTCAGGATCTGAGCCACAGTCATCTCCTGGTCTTCTTTCTGCTGACTGTATAGTGCTTGTCCATCTTTGGCTGCAAAAAATATAATCAATCTGATTCAGTATTGACCATCTAGTGATGTCCTTGTGTAGAGTCATCTCTTGTGTTGTTGGAAGAGGGTGTTTGCTGTGACCAGTGCATTCTGTTGGCAAAACTCTGTTAGCCTTTGCTCTGCTTCATTTTGAATTGTGATGTTGGAGACGACTCTTCAAAGTTCCGTGGATTTCAAGGAGATCAAACCAACCAGTCAATACTAAATGAAACCAATCCTGAATATTCTTTGAAGACTGATGCTGAAGCTGAAGCTCCAATACTTTGACCAGTTGATATGAATAGCTGACTCATTGGAAAAGACATTATTGCTGGAAAAGACAGAAGGCAAGAGAAGAAGAAAGACAAAGGACAAGATGGTTGGATGGCACCACCAACTCAAAGGACCTGAGTTTGAGGAAACTCTGGGATATGGTGAAAGATGGGGAAGCCTGGCATGCTGCAGTCCATTGGGTTGCAATGAGTCAGACATGAATGAGTGACTGAACAATAATAGTAACTGCTTCATTTTGTAGTCCAGGCCAAACTTGCCTGTTACTCAAGTATCTCTTGGCTGCCATCTTTTGCATTCTAACCTCCCATAAGGAAAAGGACATTTTTTTTTTTTTAATGTTACTTCTAGAAGTTCTTGTAGTTCTTCATAAAACTGTTTAATTTCAGCTTCTTTGGCATTAATGGTTGGAATATAGACTTGGATTAATGTGATTTTTAATGATTTGCCTTGGAAATGAACTGAGATCATTCTGTCATTTTTGAGATTGCACCTGAGTACTGCATTTCAGACTCTTGTTGACTATGATGGCTACTCTTTTATTCTAAAAGATTTTTGACCACAGTAGTAGATATAATGGTCATCTGAATCAAATTTGCCCATTTCTGTCCATTATAGTTCTGATTTTTAAAATGTCAGTTTTCACTCTTGCCAACTCCTGTTTAACCATTTCCAATTTACCTTGATTCATGGACCTAACATTCTAGGTTTCTATGCAATATTGTTCTTTACAAGCACCACCAAACACATCCATATCTGGGCATTGCCTTTGCTTTGGCTCAGCCTCTTCATTCCTTTTAGAGCTATTTCTCTGGTCTTCTCCATTAGCATATTACACACTACCAACCTGGGAAGTTCATTTTTCAGTGTCATATATTTTTGCTTTTCATGCTGTTCATGGTGTTCTCCAGGCAAGAATGCTGAAGTGGTTTGCCGGTCCTTTCTCTAGTGGACCACGTTTTGTCAGAACTCTCCACCATGACCATGTCCATCTTGCTTGGCTCTATATGGCATGGCTCATAGTTTCACTGAGTTAGACAAAGCTGTGATCCACATCATCCATTTTGTTAGTTTTCTGTAATTGTGGTTTTCATTCTGTCTGCCCTCTGATGGTTGAGGATAAGAGGCTTGTGGAAGTTTCCTCATGGGAGGGACTGGATGTGGGGAAATCAAGTGTTGCTCTGGTAGGCAAACGGAGAAGGCAATGGCACCCTACTCCAGTACTCTTGCCTGGGGAATCCCATGGACAGAGGAGCCTGGTAGGCTACAGTCCATGGGGTCGCTAACAGTCGGGCTTGACTGAATGACTTCACTTTCACCTTTCACTTTCATGCACTGGAGAAGGAAATGGCAACCCACTCCAGTGTTCTTGCCTGGAGAACCCAAAGACGGGGGAGCCTGGAGAGCTGCCGTCTATGGGATTGCTCAGTCGGACATGACTGAAGTGACTTGGCAGCAGCAGCAGTTGGCGGGCAAAGCTATGATCAGTAAATCTTTATTCCAATTTTCTGCTACTGGGTGGGGCTATGTTCCCTCCTTATAGTTTGGCCTGAGGCCAAGTTATGGTAGAGGTAATTGTCACCTCCTCCAAAAGGACTTTTGCTGTGCCTCCCAGGACTGCTGCAGTCAATGCCCCTGACTCTGCAGCAGGCCACTGTCAACCACTGGCAAGACTGGCTCAGTCTCTTGTGGGATCACTGCTCTTTTCTCCTGGGTCCTGGTGTACACAAGGTTTTGTTGTTCCCTCCAAGAGTCTGTTTTTCCAGTTCTATAATCAAAACCCACTGGCCTTCAAAGTCAAATTCCCTAGGGGTTCTCAGTTTCTTTGCCAGATCGGGGCCTAGAACTTTTGTAACAGTGTGAGAACTTCTTTTGTATAATTTTTCTCCAGTTTGTGGGTCACTTGCATGGCAGCTCTGTAGTGGGGCTACTGGCAACCTCCTTCAAGATGATTTATGCCACACACTGAGACTCTCAGGACTGCTGGCACCAGAGCCCCTGTCCCGATGACAGGACACTGCTGACCCGTCCCTCTGCAGGAGACACTAACACTCAAAGGCAGGTTTGCACCCTCTGAACATCTCTGGCAGATATGAAGTTTGATTTCAAATGTGCTTGTGCCCCTCCTACTGTCTTATTGCAGCTTCCCCTTTGTCCTTGGAGGTGGGGTATCTTTTTTTGGTGGGTTTCAACATTCTCTTGCTGATGGTTGGTATCAGTTCAGTTCAGTTGCTCAGTCATGTCTGACTCTTTGCGACTCCATGAATTGCAGCACACCAGGCCTCCCTGTCCATCACCAACTCCTGGAGTCTACCTAGACTCATGTCCATCGAGTCAGTGATGCCATCCAGCCATCTCATCCTCTGTCATCCCCTTCTCCTCCTTCCCCCAATCCCTCCCAGCATCACAGTCTTTTCCAATGAGTCAACTCTTCACATGAGGTGGCCAAAATATTGGAGTTTCAGCCTTAGCATCAGTCCTTCCAATGAACACCCAGGACTGATCTCCTTTAGGATGGACTGGTTGGGTCTCCTTGCAGTCCAAGGAACTTTCAAGAGTCTTCGCCAACACCACAGATCTAAAGCATAAATTCATTGGCACTCAGCTTTCTTCACAGTCCAACTCTCACATCCATATATGACCACTGGAAAAATCATAGTCTTCACTAGATGGACCTTTGTTGACAAAGTAATGTCTCTGTTTTTTAATATGCTGTCTATGTTGGTCATAACTTTCCTTCCAAGGAGTAAGGGTCTTTTATCTAGTTGCAATTTGGTGTTCTCACAGGAGAAGATGAGTGCATATCCTTTTACTCCACTGTTGTCTTTCAGGAATAACTCACATAAGGAATAAATATTTTTTTGTTTCTTTCTGTTCTGGGATCTATCCAATTCTATCTCATGGGTATTTTGTGAAGAAAATCTGAATTTATGTTATAATCTCTCTCTCTTTCTTCCTCTTTCCCTCATTCTCTCTCATGGTTCATTCTATAAAAAGTCTTCATTGGTAAAAGAAAGATGATCATAAATTCCTTTCCAGCAAGGACATCTTTTCCATTTCTTTAGTTTGGGCCTTATAAAATGGAATTAAACTTTGCTTTCAAATGAAGACCCTCAGAAAATATCAAACCTTAAACGTAGAGCTAACATGGCAAAACTAGCCATAATCTAAATGAATTAAATGAGATATCCATGAAAATATGCCCAGCACAGTATGTGACACTGATCAGCTATTTGTTTTTATCTAGAGAAAAGAAGGGGCATAGGTGAAACATAATTAATTGAGCCTGAATCAGTTAATGATGGCATAAGAGCTATAGAATGGAATCAGATACAAAGAGAAGTAGACTCATTTGACCCAACAATTTGACTCTTAGGAATATAGCCAATAAAAATGAAAACATATGCCTGCACAAAACTCATAATGAATGTTCATAAAATACTCATGATAACCAAAAGATAAAAAACAACCCAAATATCCATCAACTGACAGAAAACAATTAACATGAAATTTGCAGAATAGGGAAATCTATAGAAACAGTAGATTAGGGATTGCCTAGTGCTGAGTTGGGGAGTGGAGGGACTTGGGGTAATAACAGTACAGGTTTTCTTTGTGGGGTAGTTTCATGTTCTAGAATTGATTGCAGTGATAGTTACACAGTTCTATGAATATAATAAATATTATTGATATTTAAGCGTGTAAATTTTATACTATATGAATTATATCTTAATAAAACTGTTAGCATATATAATGAGTTTGAGTAAACTCTGGGAGTTGGTGATGGACATGGAGGCCTGGCAGGCTGCAGTCCATGAGTTCTCAAAGAGTCAGACACGACTGAGTGACTGAACTGAACTCGACTGAACTGATATATAATGAAAAGCAAATATAAAAAAATTAAAATGAGCATATATGTATATATTCAGAGAAGTAGGAAGTAAACAATAAAAAAGAAGTGGGCTGGGAAAGAAGGATGAGCTAGAAGATATTGTTGGGTGAGAAAATAAAATGGTGCATTAATACCATTGAATGAATACATCATATCATACATCCCCCAATGAAAAAAAATTCAGGATCTTGAGATTACACTTAGTATCCACCCCCAAAATTATTTCAGAGTAATTTTCTTACTCTATGTTCATTGCAAGATTAGGCAGTTTCCAGTTCCCTGCACCATAAGAGCATTCGGAGCAGGACCTAATATAATAGAGTCAGTGAACATGATGCTTATGAAGCTCTGGAGTTCTCATATAATTTCCTGTATAGATAATGTGCCTATTTGGAGGCCTTTTCAGTCGAGGAGGGTTGTTATAAACTTTTAAAATGCTATTTTAACTCCTACTAAAAAGAAACAAATTTTTTTCTTAAAATATTTATGCCAAGAAAGTGTTGTTTCATGCAGTCCCTTGACCTTAGACATGTTTTATTCAACTGTTTTCATAGTGAGTTCAACTGTTGTCAGAAGGTGGAAACATAACCCACAATGTTGATGATTGTTCTTTTATAAACTTAAGAACTATTTACAAAATTGCTGTTGAGGGTAGAATTTATTCCTCACAAATATAAGAATAGTAAATAATGACTCTCTAGAATGACACACATTTATGAACACTGAAACATTTTAATGAGTATTGCTACATTGTTGAACTTGCAATAAGAAATGGATTTTTTTTTTTTTTGAAATTTCTTACTTGTTCCAGGTTCTCTTTTTCCTCAGACCTTTATGTTCTAATTTTGGGTTAGGAAAAAGCAAGAAATTTAGAGGACTTCTTCCTTTTTATACTTTTATACTTATGAAAGTGAAAGTGAAGTCGCTCAGTCATGTCTGACTCTTTGTGACCCCGTGGGCTGTAGCCTACCAGGCTTCTTTGTCCCTGGGATTTTCCAGGCAAGAGTACTGGGGAATCTTCCCCACCCAGGGATCGAATTCAGTCTCCCACATTACAGGCAGAAGCTTTACCATCTGAACCACCAGGAAAACGTTTTACTTATACAAGCTTGCTGTTATATTATACTTTTCATCTGCTGTTAATAAGAAGGTCACCTCCGGAACTGTCAAATCTCCTTATATAAAGTTTCAGTGTCCTGAGAGATACAGACCAGAGATTACTAACTGGCAAGATGTTTATTACCTATCCCTTGAACCATACGGTATATTTAGCTTATAATTCTGATGGTCGGACACAAGGTTTGGCACAAAACTCTAAGAAAGAATGTCAAGTTTGCCACTCAATATTGACTCTCTGTACAAGAGATCATTTCCTCAACCCCAAGCCAAGTTTAGGCCTTTATTTTGTGCAGTTTCATCCCTATAGCATGTCTTATATGTTTCTATTAGTCCAGATAGTGTTCTTTATGTATCTGACTCCTTTCCTCCTCTATGAAAATTATTGTTCAGATATTCTCTAGTCTCTAAGCCCTGTTACCCACATTGGCATGAGATGACTTCATTTCTGACTCAATAGTTAAAATTACAGTCATAAACATTAGCACTTTCCACATTATCTCTTCTTGCACTTACTTCTTCATCCTTCTCTCCTTTTACCTTATTGAAGGATTTTTTTTTTCAGGGAAATAATCATATTGTATGTTAGAATTATCACTCTGGAGCTGTTACTGATCCAACACAAAAGCCTACTGAACCTAGGTTGTGCTGAAGGAAATTGCAGCCTTTATTATAAGGTGTCCAACATAGGGTCAAATAAGGAAAATGGACAGCTCATGCTCAAAAGACTGAACTCCCTGATGGCTTTCAGGGGAGGGTTTTTAAAGGCAAGGTAAGTTCCTATTGTCATTTTCTTAATTATTCTGGGTTTGTCTTTCCAGGTCTTTTTTCTTCTCTTGCTCTTTTGTTCTCTCTCTTGTGGTGTGAGTTGTGTTTGAATTGCTTTTGTGTGTGTGTGTGTGTGTGTGTGTGTGTGTGTGTGTGTGTGTATCTATTGTAGTTTTGGATTTGCTATTCCCATAAGATTTTAATGTAGCAAACAAAAATAAACCCCAATTAGGAAAAATGACAATAGAAACTTGCAAATCAATAGTTACCTTAAATGCAAATAGATTAAATGCTCTAACCAAAAGAGAGACTGGCTGAATGGATACAGAGGAAAGATCCATATGTGTATATATATATATATATATATATACATATATATATATATATACACACACACACACACACACACAAACTCTATGAGAGACTGATTTCAAATTTAGGGACACATACAGACTAAAAGTGAAGGAATGGAAAAAGGTATTCCATGAAAGCGGAAATCAAAAGAAAGCCTCAACAGCAAAATAGACTTTAAAATATAAATACTATTATAAGAGAAAAAGAAAGACACTACATTATGATCAAGGAATTAATCAAAGAAGTAGATGTAACAATTATAAATACATATGAACCTAACATAGGAGAAAATCAACCTATAAAGCAAATAATAGCAACCATAAAGGGAGAAATCAACAGTAATCCAGTAGTAGTAGAGGACATTAATGGACAGATCATACAGACAGAAAATTAATAAGGAAACAAACAGATTAAATAACAGATCAGATCACATGGGCATAAAATGATATTTATAGATCATTCCATCAAAAGAGATTACAAACAAACTAGAAATGAATGAATCACTGAAGAAATCAAAGAGGAAACAAAAACATACCTAGAGACAAATGAAAATAAGGTACAATGATTCAAAACCTATGGGAGTTAGCAAAAGCAGTCCTAAAAGGGAAATGCTGGGAACAACAGACTGGTTCCAAATAGGAAAAGGAGTACCTCAAAGCTGTATATTGTCACCTTGCTTATTTAACTTATATGCAGAGTACCTCTTGAGAAATGCTGGGGCTGGATGAAGCACAAGCTGGAATCAAGATTTCCAGGAGAAATATCAATAACCTCAAATACGCAGGTGACACCACCCTTATGGCAGAAAATGAAGAACTAAATAAAGAGCCTCTTGATGGAAGTGAAAGAGTAGAGTGAAAAAGTTGGCTTAATACTCAACATCCAGAAAACTAAGATCATGGCATCTGGTCCCATCATTTCATAGCAAATACATGGGGAAACAGTGGAAACAGTGGCTGACTTTATTTTTTTGGGGGGCTCCAAAATCCCTACAGATTGTGACTATAGCCACGAAATTAAAAGACACTTACTCCTTGGAAGGAAAGTTATGACCAACATAGACAGCTATTAAAAAGCAGAGACATTATTTTGCCATCAAAGGTCCGTCTAGTCAAGGCTATGGTTTTTCCAGTAGTCATGTATGGATGTGAGAGTTGGACTGTGAAGAAAGCTGAGCACCGAAGAATTGATGCTTTTGAACTGTGGTGCTGGAGAAGACTCTTGAGAGTCCCTTGGACTGCGAGGAGATTAAACCAGTCCATCCTAAAGGAGATCAGTCCTGAATATTCATTGGAAGGACTGATGTTGAAGCTGAAACTCCAATACTTTGGCCACGAAGGGCTGACTCATTTGAAAAGACCCTTATGCTGGGAAAGACTGAAGGCAGGAGGAGAAGAGGATGACAGAGGATGAGATGTTGGGGTGGTATCACCGACTCAATGGACATGGGTTTGGGTGGACTCCAGGAGTTGGTGATGGATAGAGAGGCCTTGTGTGCTGCAGTCCATGGGGTCACAAAAAGTTGGACACGACTAAGTGACTGAACTGAACTGAACTGAAGAGGGAAATTTACAGTAATAAAATCTTATATTTAGAAGCAAGATAAATCTCAAAAAACAAACAAACAAAAAGGAAACACCCTAACCTTTCACCTAAAGCAACTAGGAAAAGAACAGACAAAATCTAAAGCTAGTAGAAGGAAACAAATTATAAAGATCACAGCAGAAATAAATAATATAGACATGAAGAAAACAATAACAAAGATTCAGGAAACTAAAACCTGGTTCTTTTAAAAGATAAACAAAATTGATAAGCCTTTAGCCTGACTTATCAAGAAAAAAATGGAAGAAGACTCAATAAAATTAGAAATGAAAAAAAAATTACAATACACACCACAGAAATACAAAGGATCATAAGAGACTATTTCAAGCAATTGTTTGCCAATAAAATGGACAACCTGGAAGAAATGGACAAATTCATAGAAAGGCACAATCCCACAAGAATGAACCAAGAAGAAACAGAAAATATGAACAGACCAATCACAAGTAATGAAATGAAAACTATGATTTTAAAAAACCTCCCAACACACAAAAGTCCAGAACCATATGGCTTCACTGGTGAATTCTGTCAAACATTTAGAGATGAGTTAGTAGTTTTTCTTCTCAAACTCTTCCAAAAATTTGCAAAGGAAGGAACACTCCCATGCTCATTCTATGAAGCCACCATCTTCCTGATAGCAAAATCAGACAAAAATACCATGAAAAAGAAAATTAAAGGCCAATACCACTAATGAATATAGACCTAAACATTCTCAGCAAAATACTAGCAATCTCAATCCAACAACATATTAAAAGGATCATGCTCTGTGATCAAGTAGGGTTTATCTCAGAGATGCAAAGATTTTTTCAATATCCAAATCAATCAGTATGATACACCGTATTAGCCAATTAAAAAATAAAAACCATATGATCATCTCAGTAGATGCAGGAAAAGCTTTTGAAAAATTCGACACCCATTTATGATAAAAACTCTCCAGAAAGTAGGCAAAGAGGGAATGGATCTCAACATGACCAGATAACATCATAGCCAACAGTGAAAAGCTAAAAGCATTTCCTCTAAGATCAAGAACAATACAAGGATGTCCACTCTTGCCACTTTTATTCAATGTGGTTTTGGAATTCCAATCTATGACAATCAGAGAAGAAAATAAAATAAAAGGAATCCCAATTGGAAAAGAAGACATGAAAATACTAAAGACACTACCAGAAAACTACTAGAGCTCATAAATGAATTTGGCAAAGTTTCAGTTTTCAAATTAATACACAAAAATATGTTATCATTTCTATACTCTAACAACAACAACAACAAAAAGATCAGAAAAAAAATTAAGAAAATAATCTCAAATCACATCAAAAATAATAAAATGCCTATGAATAAATCTACCTAAGGAAGCAAAAGACCTGTACTCTGAAAACTATAAGATGCTGATGAAAGAAATAAAAGATGACACAAACAGATGAAAAGAAATATGTTCATGGATAGGCACAGTCAGTATTGTCAAAATGACTTTACTACCCTTGGTAGATTCAATGTAGTCAATCTCAAGTTAACAATGGTATTTTTCACAGAACTAGAACTAGAAGAAAAACTTAAAACTTGTATGGAGACACAAAAAGCCCCAAATAGCCAAAGCAACCTTGAGAAAGAAGGATGGAGCTGAAGGAACCATGCTCCCTTATTTCAGACTATACTACAAAGCTGCAGTCCTCAAAACAGTATGGGGTGTGCATGTGTATGTGTGTGTGTGTATGTGAAATCACTTCAGTCGAGTCCAACTCTTTGTGACCCCATTGACTGTCAGGCTCCTCTATCCGTGGAGTACTGGAGTGGGTTACCATGCCCTCTTCCAGGGGATCTTCTTGACCCAGGATCGAGTCTGGATCTCCCACATGGCAGGAAGTTTCTTTACCATCTGAGCACCAAGGAGGTCCTAAACAGTATGATACTGGCACAAAAATAGGAATATAGATCAATGGAACAGGACAGAAAGCCCAGAAATAAACCCACACACCTATGTCAATTACTCTATGACAAAAGAGTCAAGACTATACAATGGAGGAAAGACAGTCTCTTCAATAAATGCTGCTGAGAAAACTGGACAGCTACATGTGAAAACAAAAGTAGAAAATCCTCTACCATCATACACAAAAGTAAACTCAAAATGGATTAATTACCTACATGTGAGACTGGACATTATAAAACTCTTAGAGGAAAACATAGTAGAACACTCTCTGACATAAATTACAGCAATATCGTTGTCAATTCATCTTCCAAAGTAATGGAAATAAAAATAAAAATAAATAAATATGATCTAATTAAACTCAAAATATGTTTCACAACCAAGGAAACCATAATCAAAATAAAGACAATCCACAGAATGGGAATACATATTTACAAATGATTCGGTTCAGTTCTGTTCAGTCTCTCAGTCGTGTCCCACTCTTTGTGACCCATGAACTGCAGCACGCCAGGCCTCCCTGTCTATCACCAACTCCCGGAGTCCACTCAAACTCATGTCCATCGAGTCAGTGATGCCATCCAGCCATCTCATCCTCTGTCATCCCCTTTTCCTCCTGCCCCCAATCCCTCCCAGCATCAGAGTCTTTTCCAATGAGTCAACTCTTCATATGAGGTGGCCAAAGTATTGGAGTTTCAGCTTTAGCATCAGTCCTTCCAAAGAACACCCAGGACTGATCCCCTTTAGAATGGACTGGTTGGATCTCCTTGCAGTCCAAGGGACTCTCAAGAGTCTTCTCCAACACCACAGTTCAAAAGCATCAATTCTTCGGTGCTCAGCTTTCTTCACTGTCCAACTCTCAAATCCATACACGACCACTGGAAAAACCATAGCCTTGACTAGATGGACGTTTGTTGGCAAAGTAATGTCTCTGCTTTTGAATATGCCATCTAGGTTGTTTATAACTTTCCTTCCAAGGAGTAAGCATCTTTTAATTTCATGGCAAATGATTAATCCCCCAAATTTACAAAAAACTCATGCAGCTCAAGATTTTCAAATCAAAGAACCAAATCAATTTAGTGGGCACAAGACCTAAATAGACAATTCTCAAAAGAAGACATGCAGATGGCCAAGAGGCATATGAAAAGGTGTTTAACACTGACAATTAGAGAAATGCAAATCAAAACTACGAGGAGATATCACCTCACACCAGTCAGAATGGCTATCACAAAAAAATACACAAAGAATAAATGCTGGAGAGGATGTGTAGAGAAGGGAACTCTCCTACACTGTTGGTATGAATGTAAATCAGTGCAGATACTATGAAGAAACATACAGAGGTTCCTTAAGAAATTAAATATAGAGCTACCATATGATACTGCAATTTCACTCCTGGGCTTATAGTCAGAGGAAAACACTCTGAAAAGATATCTGCACCACAGTGTTCACCTCAGTGATGTGTATAATAGAAAAGACATGAAGCAACCTAAATACCCATCAACAGAAGAGTAAAAATGATGCAGTCACAGATACAATGGAATATTTCTCAGCCATCAAAAAGAATGAGATAATAAAATAGCCAATTTGTAGCAACATGGATGGTCCTAGAGATTGTCTTACTGAGTGAAGTATATCAGACAAAGAGAAATATTGTATGATATACCTTATATGCAAAAATCTTAAAAAAATGATGAAAATGAACAAATTCAGACTTAGAGAATGAAGTTATGGTTACGAGTGCTGAAGGGTGAGGGGAGAGATAGTTAAGGAGTTGGGACTGACAGTGTACAGATTCAGTTCAGTGCAGTCCCTCAGTCGTGTCCGAATCTTTGTGACCCCATGAAATGTAGCACGCCAGGCTTCCCTGTCCATCATCATCTCCCAGAGTTTACCCAAACTCAGGTCCATTGAGTCGGTGATCCCATTTAACCATCTCATCCTCTGTCATCCCCTTCTCCTCCTGCCCAGTCTTTCCCAACATCAGAGTCTTTCCAAATGAGTCAGATCTTTGCATCAGGTGGCCAGAATATCAGAGTTTCAGCTTCAACATCAGTCCTTCCAATGACAACCAGGACTGTTTTCCTTTTGGATGAACTGGTTGGATCTCCCTGCAGTCCAAGGGACTCTCAAGAGTCTTCTCCAGCACCACAGTTCAAAAGCATAACTTCTTCTGTGCTCAGCTTTCTTTATAGTCCAATTCTTATATCCATACATGACTACTGGAAAAACCATAGCCTTGACTAGATGGAACTTTGTTGGCAAAGTAATGTCTCTGCTTTTTAATATGATGTCTAGGGTGGTCATAACTTTCCTTCCAAAGAGTAAGTGTCTTTTAATTTCATGGCTGCAATCACCATATGCAGTGATTTTGGAGATCAAAATAATAAAGTCTGACACTGTTTCCACATCTATTCGCCATGAAGTGATGGGACCAGATGTCACGATCTTAGTTTTCTGAATGTTGAATTTAAGCCAACATTTTCACTCTCCTCTTTCAATTTTCTCAAGAGGCTCTTTAGTTCTTCTCCACTTTCTGCCATAAGGATGGTGTCATCTGTGTATCTGAGGTTATTTATACTTCTCCCAGCATCTTGATTCCAGCTTGTGCTTCTTCCAGCCCAGCATTTCTCAGGTACTCTGCATATAAGTTAAATAAGCAGGGTGACAATATACAGCCTTGATGTATTCCTTTTCCTATTTGGAACCAGTCTGTTGTTTCATGTCCAGTTCTAACTGTTGCTTCCTGACCTTCATAGAGGTTTCTCAAGAGGCAGGTCAGGTGGTCTGGTATTCCTATCTCTTTCAGAATTTTCCACAGTTTATTGTGATCCACACAGTCAAAAGTTTTGGCATAGTCAACAAAGCAGAAATAGATGTTTTTCTGGAACTCTCTTGTTTTTTCAATGATTCAGTGAATGTTGGCAATTTGATTTTGGTTCCTCTGCCTTTTCTAAAACCAGCTTGAACATCTGGAAGTTCACGGTTCATATATTGCTGAAGCCTCGCTTGGAGAATTTTGAGGATTACTTTACTAGCTTGTGAGATCAGTGCAATTGTGCAGTAGTTTGAGCATTCTTTGGCATTGCCTTTCTTTGGGATTGGAATGAAAACTGACCTTTTCCAGTCCTGTGGCTACTGTTGAGTTTTCCAAATTTGGTGGCATATTGAGTGCAGCACTTTTACAACATCATCTTTTAGGTTTTGAAATAGCTCAACTGGAATTCCATTACCTCCACTAGCTTTTTTTTGTAGTGATACTTCCTAAGGCCCACTTGACTTCACATTCCAGGATGTCTGACTCTAGGTGATTTATCACACCATCGTGGTTATCTGGATCATGAAGATCTTTTTTGTATAGTTCTTCTGTGTATTCTTGCCACTTCTTCTTAATATCTTCTACTTCTTTTAGGTGCATACCATTTCTGTCTTTATTGAACCAGTCTTTGCATGAAATGTTCCCTTGGTATCTCTATTTTTTTTGAAGAGATCTCTAGTCTTTCCTATTTTATTGTTTTCCTCTATTTGCATTGGTTGCTGAGGAAGGCTTTCTTGTCTCTCCTTGCTGTTCTTTGGAACTCTGCATTCAAATGGATATATCTTTCCTTTTCTCCTTTGCTTTTTGCTTCTCTTCCTTTTACAGCTATTTGTAAGGCATCCTCAGACAGCCATTTTGATTTTTTTGCATTTTTTTTTTCTGGGGAATGGTCGTGATCCCTATCTCCTGTACAATGTCACGAACCTCCATCCATAGTTCATCAGGCACTCTATCAGATCTAGTTCCTTAAATCTGTTTTTCATTTCCACTGTATAATGATAAGGGATTTGATTTAGGTCATACCTGAATTGTCTACTGCTTTTCCCCACTTTCTTTAATTTCAGTCTGAAGTTGGCAATAAAGAGTTCATGATCTGAGCCACAGTCAGCTCCCGGTCTTGTTTTTGCTGACTGTATAGAGCTTCTCCATCTTTGACTGCAAATAATGTAATCAATCTGATTTCCCTGATGTCCATGTGTAGTCTTCTCTTGTGTTGTTGTAAAAGGGTGTTTGCTATGACCAGTGCGTTCTCTTGACAAAACTCTATTAGCCTTTGCCCTGCTTTATTCTGTACTCCAAGGCCAATTTGCCTGTTACTCCAAGTATATCTTGACTTCCTACTTTTGCATTCCAGTCCCCTATAATGAAAAGGACATCTTTTTGGAGTGTTAGTTCTAAAAGGTCTTGTAGGTCTTCATAGAACTGTTCAACTTCAGCTTCTTCAGTGTTACTGGTCAGGGCATAGACTTAGATTACCATGATATTGAATGGTTTCCCCTGGAAACTAACAGAGATCTTTCTGTCGTTTTTGAGATTGCATCCAAGTACTGCATTTTGAACTCTTTTGTTGACTATGATGGCTACTCCATTTCTTCTAAGGGATTCTTGCCCACAGTAATAGATATAATGGTCATCTGAGTTAAATTCATCCATTCCAGTCCATCTTAGTTAGCTGATTCCTATAATGTTGACGTTCTCTGTTGCCATCACCTGTTTGACCACTTCCAATTTGCATGATTCATGGACCTAACATTCCAGGTTCCTATGTAATATTACTCTTTACAGCATTGGTCCTTGCTTCTCTCACGAGTCCCATTCACAACTGGGTGTTGTTTTTGCTTTGGCTCCAATCCTTCATTTTTTCTGGAGTTATTTCTCCACTGATCTCCGGTAGCATATGGAGCACCTTTCAACCTGGGGAGTCATCTTTCAGTGTCCTATCTTTTTGCCTTTTCATACTGTTTATGGGGTTCTCAAGGCAAGAATACTGAAATGGTTTGCCATTCCCTTCTCCAGTGGACCACTTTCTGTCAGACCTCTCCTTCATGACAGCTGCACGACAGCACAGGAGCAACTGAGAGGAGCTACCCCACGTCCAAGCTAAGGAGCAGCGGCTGCACTTTGCTGGAGCAGCTGTGAAAAGATACCCCACGTCCAAGGTAAGAGAAACCCAAGTAAGTTGGTAGGCGCTGAGAGAGGGCATCAGAGGGCAGACAGACTGAAACCACAATCACAGACAACTAGCCAATCTGATCACACGGACCACAGCTTGTCTAACTGAATGGAACTAAGCCATGCAGTGTGGGGCCGCCCAATGTACACACTACTATGTTTGAAATGGACAACCAATAAGGACCTAGTGTATAACCCAGGAAACTGCTCAAATCGGGAAAGAATTTGGAAAAAAATAATGAAAAGAAATCAAAGTTATACAATGGGGAAAAACAATGCCAGGTAACAGGTTAAGTGCCAAATGAATATTGTGAATGATGAAAAATTTCCTCATTAAAGAACAATGATTAATTCATGGAGAAGAGAGACTCTAAGTTAGATCTTGATGTATGGGTAAAAACTAGTTACCCAACTAGTTAAGTAGAAATGGAAGTAGAGAGTATTTCAGTGGAAGGCATGAATCCAGGGCCAGAAGAACACAAATGCAAGATGTTTTGCAGAATAGCAAGTGTCATAGCTTGAATGAGTGTAGGATCTGTGTCACGGAAAATTATAAGACTGAGGCAGATTGTGAAGGAACATAGATGTCAATCTAAGAAACTCAGAATTTATGCTTGGATAATGTGAAGGCATTAAACTTTTTTTATTTTACACTGGGGAGACTCTGTGAATATAGTAACTTTTGTCTGTAAGTCTCGTGTTTTTGTCAAGGTGTACTGTGTCTAAAGCTTCTGAGATTGCTTGAAAAGAGCTTAACTGAACATTCTCAAGGTCGCTAAAGACAGCACTGATTGCAAAGTGAGTGGATTGGTTTGAAGCTGTAACATACAGCCTTAGATTCAATAGCCAGCATCTAGCATGCTGTTTGTAAAAATCTCTCTTAGCTTTCCTCTCTGGAGAGAAATATCTTGGAATTAGTTACACATCTGAGATCCCATGTAATATCCTTGATAGAAGGAATCAAACAGTAAAATGAAATAATTTTCTTCCCACTATAAGCTGGTTTTTACTGAGTCTTGATTAGTTTGAAATATTTGGTGTTTTACTTATTCATATGCTAAATATAATAATGTAATAACCAAAAAAAAAAAAAAGGCAAGGTAATGGAGAGGATTGAGGATGTGTGTGATCAGCTCTTGTACATCCTTCTTATTTAAAAAAAATATTTATTTTTTATTGAAGGATAATTGCTTTACAGAATTTTGCTGTTTTCTGTCAAACCTCATCATGAATCAGCCATAGGTATACATATATTCCCTCTTGAAGTTCCCTCCCATCTCCCTCCCCATCCCAACCCTCGAGGTTGATAAAGAGCCCCTGTTTGAGTTTTCTGAGCCATACAACAAATTCCCATTGGTTATCTATCTTACATATGGTAATGTAAGCTTCCATGTTGCTCTTTCCATACATCTCACCCTCTCCTCCCCTCTACCATGTCCACAAGTCTATTCTCTATGTCTATTTCTCCACTGTTGCCCTGTAAGGAAATTCTTCAGTACCATTTTTCTAGATTACATATATATGTGTCAGAATACGGTATTTATCTTTCTCTTTCTGACTCACTTCACTCTGAGCAATAGGTTCTAGGTTCATCCAGCTCATTAGAACTGACTCAAATGCATTCCTTTTTATGGTGAGTAATACTCCATTGTATATATGTACCACAGCTTCTTTATCCATTCATCTGCCAATGGACATCTAGGTTGCTTCCATGTCCTAGCTATTGTAAATAGTGCTACAATGAACAATGGGATACCTAGGTCTCTTGCAATTTTGTTTCCTCAGGGTACTTGCCTAGGAATGGGATTGTTGGGTCATACGGTGGCTTTATTTCTAGTTTTTAAAAAATCTCCATGCCATCTTCCACAGTGGCTGTATCAATTTACATTCCCACCAACAGGGCAGGGGTGTTCCCTTTTCTCCACACCCTTCCCAGCATTTATTGTTTGTAGACATTTTGATCAGGGCCCTCTGACTGGTGTGAGGTGATATCTCATTGTAGTTTTGATTTGCATTTCTCTAATAAGAAGCGATGTTCTATGTGCAATTTTTAATGGAATCTTCACACTGTTCTCCATAGGGCTGTACTACTTTGCATTCCCACCAACAGTGTAAGAGGGTTCCCTTTTCTCCACACCCTCTCCAGCATTTATTGCTTGCAGACTTCTGGATCGCAGCCATTCTGACTGGTGTGAAATGGTACCTCATTGTGGTTTTGATTTGCATTTCTCTGATAATGAGTGATGTTGAGCATCTTTTCACGTGTTTGTTAGCCATCCTTATGTCTTCTTTGGAGCAATGTCTATTTAGTTCTTTGGCCCATTTTTTGATTGGGTCGTTTATTTTTCTGGAATTGAGCTGCAGCAGTTGCTTGTATATTTTTGAGATTAGTTGTTTGTCAGTTGCTTCATTTGCTATTATTTTCTCCCATTCTGAAGGCTGTCTATTCACCTAGATTATAGTTTCCTTTGTTGTGCAGAAGCTTTTAAGTTTAATTAGATCCCATTTGTTTATTTTTGCTTTTATTTCCAGAATTCTGGGAGGTGGATCATAGAGGATCTTGCTATGATTTATGTTGGAGGGTGTTTTACCTATGTTCTCCTCTAGGAGTTTTATAGTTTCCAGTCTTACATTTATTTATTTATTTTTTTTTTGGGTTGATCTCCTTGCAGTACCACAGTTCAAAAGCATCAATTCTTTGGCACTTCTCCAGTACCACAGTTCAAAAGCATCAATTCTTTGGCACTCAGCTTTCTTTTTTTTTTTTTTTTAATTTATTTTTTTTTTTATTAAATTTTAAAATCTTTAATTCTTACATGTGTTCCCAAACATGAATCCATTTTGAGTTTATTTTTGTGTATGGTGTTAGAAAGTGATCTAGTTTAATTCTTTTACAAGTGGTTGACCAGTTTTCCAGCATCACTTGTTAAAGAGATTGTCTTTTCTCCATTGTATATTCTTGCCTCCTTTGTCGAAGATAAGGTGTCCATAGGTGTGTGGATTTATCTCTGGGCTTTCTATTTTGTTCCATTGATCTATATTTCTGTCTTTGTGCCAGTACCATACTGTCTTGATGACTGTGGCTTTGTAGTAGAGCCTGAAGTCAGGCAGGTTGATTCCTCCAGTTCCATTTTTCTTTGTCAAGACTGCTTTGGCTATTCGAGGTTTTTTGTATTTCCATACAAATTGTGAAATTATTTGTTCTAGTTCTGTGAAAAATACCGCTGGTAGCTTGATTGGGATTGCATTGAATCTATAGATTGCTTTGCACACTATACTCATTTTCACTATATTGATTCTTCTGATCCATGAACATGGTATGTTTCTCCATCTATTAGTGTCTTCTTTGATTTCTTTCATCAGTGATTTATAGTTTTCTATATATAGGTCTTTAGTTTCTTTAGGTAGATATATTCCTAAGTATTTTATCCTTTTCGTTGCAATGGTGAATGGAATTGTTTCCTTAATTTCTTTTTCTGTTTTCTCATTATTAGTGTATAGGAATGCAAGGGATTTCTGTGTGTTGATTTTATATCCTGCAACTTTACTATATTCATTGATTAGCTCTAGTAATTTTCTGGTGGAGTCTTTAGGGTTTTCTATGTAGAGGATCATGTCATCTGCAAACAGTGAGAGTTTTACTTCTTCTTTTCCAATTTGGATTATTTTATTTCTTTTTCTGCTCTGATTGTTGTGGCCAAAACTTCCAGAACTATGTTGAATAGTAGTGGTGAGAGTGGGCACCCTTGTCTTGCTCCTGACTTTAGGGGAAATGGTTTCAATTTTTCACCATTGAGGATAATGTTTGCTGTGGGTTTGTCATATATAGCTTTTATTATGTTGAGGTATGTTCCTTCTAGTCCTGCTTTCTGGAGAGTTTTTATCATAAATGGATGTTGAATTTTGTCAAAGGCCTTCTCTGCATCTATTGAGATAATCATATGGCTTTTCTTTTTCACTTTGTTAATGTGGTGAATTACATTAATTGATTTGTGGATATTGAAGAATCCTTGCACCCCTGGAATAAAGCCTACTTGGTCATGGTGTATGATCTTTTAAATTGTTGTTGGATTCTGATTGTTCTGATTTTGTTAAGGATTTTTGCATCTATGTTCATCAGTGATATTGGCCTGTAGTTTTCTTTTTTTGTCGCATCTTTGTCAGGTTTTGGTATTAGGGTGATGGTGGCCTCATAGAACCCAGCAATCCCACTGCTGGGCATACACACCGAGGAAACCAGAATTGAAAGAGACACATGTACCCCAGTGTTCATCACAGCACTGTTTATAATAGCCAGGACATGGAAACCACCTAGATGTCCATCAGCAGATGAATGGATAAGAAAGCTGTGGTACATATACACAATGGAGTATTACTCAGCCGTTAAAAGGAATACATTTGAATCAGTTCTAATGAGGTGGATGAAACTGCAGCCGATTATACAGAGTGAAGTAAGCCAGAAAGAAAAACACCATTACAGTATACTAACACATATATATGGAATTTAGAAAGATGGTAATTATAACCCTGTATGCGAGACAGCAAAAGAGACACAGATGTATAGAACGGAATTTTGGACTCTGTGGGAGAGGGAGAGGGTGGGATGATTTGGGAGAATGGCATTGAAACATGTATACTATTATGTAAGAAACGAATCGCCAGTCTATGTTTGATAGAGGATAAAGGATACTTGGGGCTGGTGCACGGGGAAGATCCAGAGAGATGATATAGGGAGGGAGGCGGGAGGGGGGTTCAGGATTGGGAACTCATGTACACCCGTGGTGGATTCATGTCAATGTATGGCAAAACCAATAAAGTATTGTAAAGCAAAATAAGGTAAAAATAATCATGACCCGAGAGGTGCAGACCAACGACCTGAAAGAGGTGGTCAATAAACTGATTCCAGATAGCATTGGAAAAGACATAGAAAAGGCTTGCCAATCTATTTATCCACTCCATGATGTCTTCGTTAGAAAAGTAAAAATGCTGAAGAAGCCCAAATTTGAATTGGGAAAACTCATGGAGCTACATGGTGAAGGTAGTAGTTCTGGAAAAGCTACTGGGGATGAGACAGGTGCTAAAGTTGAACGAGCTGATGGATACGAGCCACCAGTCCAAGAATCGGTTTAAAATGCAGACTCTTAATGGTGTCAAATAAAAGATCTTATTTGTGGGAAAAAAAAATAAATAAATAAAATAGAAAAAAAAAAAAAGAAGAAACGATGTTGAGCATCTTTTCACATGTTTGTTAGCCATCTGTTTGTCTTCTTTAGAGAAATGTCTGTTTAGGTCTTTTCCCCACTTTTTGATTGGGTTGTTTGTTTTTATGGTATTGAGTTGTATGAGCTGCTTGTATATTTTGGAAATTAATCCTTTGTTAGTTGTTTCATTAGCTATTATTTTCTCCCATTCTGAGGGTTGTCTTTACACGTTGCTTGTAGTTTCCTTTGCTGTGAAAAGGCTTTCAAGTTTAATCAGGTCCCACTTGTTTTCTTTTGCTTTTATTTCTGTTAATCTAGGAGGTGAGTCATAGAGTACCTTGCTTTGATTTATGTCATCGAGTGTTCTGCCTATGTTTTCCCCTAAGAGTTTTATAGTTTCTGGTCTTACCTTTAGGTCTTTAATCCATTTTGAGTTTATCTTTGTGTATGGTGTTATGAAGTGTTCTAATTTCATTCTTTTACATGTAGCTGTCCAGTTTTACCACCACCATTTATTGAAGGGTCTGTCTTTGCCCCATTGTATATTCTTGCCTCCTTTGTCAAAAATAAGGTACCCATAGGTGCATGGGTTTATTTCTGGGCTTTCTCTCTTGTTCCATTGGTCTACATTTCTGTTTTTGTGCCAGTACCATACTTTCTTGATGACTGTAGCTTTGTAGTAGTTTAACCTGAAGTCAGGAAGGTTGATTCCTCCAGCTCCATTCTTCTTTCTCAAGACTGCTTTGGCTATTCGGGGTCTTTTGTGTTTCCATATGAATTGTGAAATTTTTTCTTCTAGTTCTATGGAAAATGCCATTGATAATTTAATAGAGATTTCATTAAATCTGTAGATTGCATTTGGTAATATAGTCATTTTCACAATATTGATTCTTCCTACCCAGAAGCATGGAATATATCTCCTTCTATTTATGTCATCTTTGATTTCTTTCATTAGTGTCTTATTATTTTCTGTGTACAGTTCTTTCATCTTCTGGGTAAGTTCATTCCTAGATATTTAATTTTTTTGTTGTTGTTGCAATGGTGAATGGGATTGATTCCTCAATTTCTCTTTCTTATTTTTCATTATTAATATATATATAAATGCAAGTGACTTTTGTGTATTGATTTTGTATCCTGTAACTTTGCTAAATTCACTGATTAGCTCTAGTAATTTTTTGATACTATCTTTAGGGTTTTCTATGTACAGTATCAGGTCATCTGCAAACAGTGAGAGATTTACTTCTTTTTTTTTTCCCATCTGGATTTCTTTTATTTCTTTTTCTTCTCTGATTGCTGTAGCTAGGACTCCCAGAACTATGTTGAATAATAGTAGCAAAAATGGACACCCTTTGTTTTTTCCTGATCTTAGGGGGGATGCTTTCAGGTTTTCACCATTGAGAATACTGTTTGCTGTAGGCTCATCATATATGGCCTTTACTATGTTGACGTAGATTCCTTCTATGCCCATTTTTTGCAGAGTTTTGATCATAGATAGGTGGTGAATTTTGTCAAAAGCCTTTTCTGCATCTATTGAGATGATCATATGGTTTTTATCACATTGATTGATTTTCATATATTGAAGAATCCTTGCATACCTGCAATAAACCCAACTTGATCATGGTGTATGAGCACAGAGCTCATCTTTCTGATTGGCTTGTTGCAGTTAATTTCTTTCACCTGGTGGGAGTTTTGTTGTTGTTTAGTCTGTAAATCATGGCCAACTCTTTGCGACCCCATGGACTGCTGCACACCAGGCTTCCCTGTCCTGCACTATCTCCCAGAGTTTGCTCAAACTCATGTCTGTTGAATTGGTGATGCCATCCAGCCATCTCATCCTCTGTAACCGCCTTCTTCTCATCCTGCCTTCTATTTTTCCCAGAATCAGGGTCTTTTCCAGTGAGTCAGCTCTTCACATCAGGTGGCCAAAGTATTGGAGATTCACTTTCAGCATCAGTCCTTCCAATGACTATTCAGGGTTGATTTCCTTTAGGATTGACTGGTTTGATCACCTTGCTGTTCAAGGAACTCTCATGAATCCGCTCCAGAATTACAATTTGGAAGCATCAATTCTTCAGAGCTCAGCCTTCTTTACTGTCCAACTCTCACATCCATCCATGACTACTGGAAAAATTGTAGCTTTGACTATACAGACCTTTGTCAGCAAACTGATGTCTCTGCTTTTTAATACACTGAGGGTATATTAGTATCTGCAAGTAGTGAGATTTTTAATATCTGCAAAACAACTCAAGGATATGGCTCGGGATATGATCTATAGCCCTTGAAGAGAAACTCTTGGTCACTGACTTTGTTTTATGACTAAACTATTATCATTTTGTCTTGTTTGACTGTTTTCCTTGATTCTGCCTTGTTTCACTTCTCTGCATAAAATTGCTCTTTGGAACTGGGAGAAGACCTAGGAGGCTAAAGCTTTTTCTACAAACAAGAGGTGGGCAACCTGGGGATCTCTCCCTGGAAAGGCCCACAATCTGGCTCCGTTTCAGACCTACACTGTGGAATACGTACTAGGGAGGGCAATGAGACAAGTGAGTGCTTCTTTCCTAGTTCTGCTGTGCTTTCTTCTTCTTACTCCTGCTAAGGTCATCCAGTAATGCTCACCTCCAGCAAGTTTCAGTGATATCTTTGCAGGTGGATTCCTACTGGGGATATCCAGCCTTTGCTCCAGTTGGCTGCCCTGCCACGTTCAAGTGTCCCTGAGGACAGATCAAAACCAGCAGTTTTCAGCACCACCTCCATGTAGGGCTTCTCAGTGAGTTCTGATGGCTCTCTTTTATTGTGGGAAGAGTGCTAGTAACTCAGTAGCAGTCCTTTTGGTAGCTTCTCAAGGATTCCTCATATCCCAGAGGACAAGTGTCAGCAGTGCTCCTGCCTGTGGCTTCCTGGGAGCTTCTTCAGCACCCTGGTTGGGAGCTTCCTCTCCCAGTTCTGGCCTTTGGCAGGGATCCTCTTTGGCACATCCATGAGCTTTTATACATCCAGTGACCACTCTCTATGCAAAATGGTCTAAATACCAGCCAATGTGTATAGAGAGAGGAGAGGGAATGTGGGACACCTGGTTCTCTTTTATTGTGGGAAGAGTGCTAGTAACTCAGTAGCAGTCCTTTTGGTAGCTTCTCTAGGATCCCTGGGTTGGGAAGATCCCTGGAGAAGGGAAAAGCAACCCACTCCAGTATTCTTGCCTGGAGAATTCTATGGACAGAGGAGCCTAGCGTGCTAGAGTCCATGGGGTCACAAAGAGTCAGACACAACTGAACACTGTTTTATTTATATTTACTTAGATGAAGCATACTTAACTAACCTGATGATTGGTTTCTAGTTTGGTCAACTGCATAGATTTTGGTGCCATTCTTGGAATTGAAGTTTATAGATTTGAAATATAGAGGGAATGTATAATGACCTGACTTTTACACATACATTATTTGAATCATCCATGAATATCCTAGTGGATATTTGAGGTAGTGTCAAAATAAGCTGCATGAATGTAAAAATAATCTGGCTTTGATTAGAATTAAGAAAACTTATGGATTACAATCCTAGTTAGTGTTGAGGGAGAGGCAACTGGAGGAAAAGAAACTTTGACTTAAATAACTAAAGAATTTAAAGAGCTGGATCAGCAACTTTACCGTGTAAATGAAATGAAAAAAATTGCATTAAAATTATTTATTCATTATACTTTCGTTTTGACTGAATGGAAAGATACCATGTGTGTATGGAAACACGGTATAGGAAACTTCTTTTTGAGCTTAAATGAATCTATACTGTTTCTTGGATAAACAGTTACCATACACGAAATAGCTGTTCTTCTGGGGACAATTTGGTTAGTTTATCAGGGAGAGCTGTGGAGGTGACAGCTATGTCCTTGGGAGAAAGGTGACTAGATAGAAAGCATCCCAGCTCCTTTTAACACAACTGTTTCTGTGGATGATGATGATGATGATGATGATGATGATGATGATGGTAATTCATTAACAGATGAACCGTCCGGGAGGAGTGCTAAGCTGAGAGGATGTCAGGGCAACAGGACTAAACAAGAACCGTCCCTAGCAAAGTGGGTGCATGGTTGTCCTTTGTTTGGGGCCATAATGTTTTCCCTTAGCTTATTATTATATTGAACGTACTGAATAAATACAGAGTTCCCTCTTCAAAGTAACTCTGAAATAGAAAGGCTGTTGTTTCATTTTAACTGCTGTATTATCTGGAAACTCATTCTATTAGGGTTCAAATTTACATAATTTAAGGCATAGTGCTGCCGCTAAGTTGCTTCAGTCGTGTCCAACTCTGTGTGACCCCATAAACGGCAGCCCACCAGGCTCCCCCGTCTCTGGGATTTTCCAGGCAAGAATACTGGAGTGGGTTGCCACTTCCTCCTCCAATGCATGAAAGTGAAAAGTGAAAGTGAAGTTGCTCAGTCGTGCCCAACTTCGTGACCACATGACTGCAGCCTACCAGGCTCCTCCATCCATGGGATTTTCCAGGCAAAGTATTAGAGTATTATTTTGTATTAAGTTGACAAAATTGAGATACGAAGCTTGGAGAACTGAAAACAGCTTTCCTGAAGAAAGAACTGCTGATAATAAATCACTGCTTTGCTACCTTTGATCTAAGTGTGCTATTTTTCCTTTTTCTTTTTTCCTTTAATCCTAAAAGAGATAATTTAAATACAAGAGGTTGAAAATGGTTTCAGATCTTTTCAATTAAAAGTTTAAGTTTTCATGTTTCTTTTTGCCCTGGAAAAGACTAAATGTCTTCTTGAAATTGGTTGACATGATGTTAAAGTGAACTATTTCTTTGAAAACCCTGTACAATGTGCTAGCATTCATCAAAAGATGCTTTGGCTGGAGGCAAGCTTCTCAGTTCAGTGAACTTATGGACATAAAGGACGGTTTTAAAAGGCACTGATATCTAGTTAACACTTTTTTGGACACTCAGATGTAACAATTTTCTTTCACGTTGAATGGATTAAAAAAAAAGAATAGTCAGCTTTCAATAGATTCAATTAGTTTATTCCCATCAATTACTCCATCAGATTGGCTCAATAAGATTTTGCTATTTGGGGGGATCATTTTAAGTCTCTTTTCCATCAGTTTGTTATTTTTAAACCTCCAATGATTCACCATAAAATGCATCTCCATCTACAGGAAGCAATTCTTAAATTTCTTCACTCAACAAATTCAAAATTGCTAGGCTCACTATAGCACAGAAATAGGACTGATTTGGAAAGGGATTACCTCTTGGGTTCAGAAAATTTTCTTCTGAGACATGTTATGGCATGGAGCAATCTCTGAATGTTAGAAGTTACTTATTATTTTTTTTATTGTAAATTGTTTGAAGTTTTGCTTCATTGCTTTGAAATATTACCTAGTAAAAAGTTATACTTCCTAGTGACCAACATCTATGAGTTATTTAGATGGTGTAAACTTTTTTTAAAAATATAAATTTATTTATTTTAATTGGAGGCTAATTACTTTACAATATTGTATTGATTTTGCCATACATCAACATGAATCCGCCTCAGGTGTACACGTGTTCCCCATTCTGAACTCCCCTCCCATCTCACTCCCCATACCATCCCTCTGGGTCATTCCAGTACACCAGCCCCAAGGATCCTGTATCATGCATCAAGCCTGGTCTGGTGATTCGTTTCACATATGATATTATACATATTTCAATGCCATTCTCCCAAATCATCCCACCCTTGCCCTCTCCCACAGAGTCCAAAAGAATGTTCTATACATCTGTGTCTCTTTTGTTGTCTCGTATACAGGGTCATCATTACCATCTTTCTAAATTCCATATATATGTGCTACTACTACTACTAAGTCACTTCAGTCATGTCCGACTCTGTGAGACCCCATAGATGGCAGCCCACCAGGCTCCGCCGTCCCTGGGATTCTCCAGGCAAGAATACTGGAGTGGGTTGTCATTTCCTTCTCCAATGCATGAAAGTGAAAAGTCAAAGTGAAGTCACTCAGTCGTCTCCGACTCTTAGCGACCCCATGGACTATAGCCCACCAGGGTCCTCCATCCATGGGATTTTCCAGGCAACAGGACTGGAGTGGGGTGCCATTGCCTTCTCCAATATATGTGCTAGTATACCGTATTGATGTCTTTCTTTCTGGCTTGCTTCAGTCTGTATAATAGGCTTCAGTTTCATCCATCTCATTAGAACTGATTCAAATGTATTCTTTTTAATTGCTGAGTAATACTACATTGTGTCAATGTACCACAGCTTTCTTATCCATTTGCTGATGGACATCTAGGTTGCTTCCATGTCCTGGCCATTATAAACAGTGCTGTGATGAACATTGGTGTACATGTGTCTCTTTCAATTCTGGTTTCCTCAGTGTGTATGCTGAGCAATGGGATTGCTGGGTCATATGGCTTTTCTATTTCCAGTTTTTTAAGGAATCTCTACACTGTTCTCCATAGTGGCTGCACTAGTTTGCATTCCCACCAACAGTGTAAGAGGGTTCCCTTTTCTCCACACTCTCTCCAGCATTTATTGCTTGTAGACTTTGCACACCATTCTGACTGGCGTGTAGTGGTACCTCATTGTGGTTTTGATTTGCATTTTTCTGATAATGAGTGATCTTGAGCATCTTTTCATGTGTTTGTTAGTCATCCTTATGTCTTCTTTGGAGAAATGCCCGTTTAGTTCTTTGGCCTATTTCTTGAGGGGTCGTTTATTTTTCTGGAATTGAGCTGCAAGAGTTGCTTATATATTTTTGAGATTAATTCTTTGTCAGTTGCTTCATTTGCTATTATTTTCTCCCATTCTGAAGGCTGTCTTTTCACCTTGCTTATAGTTTCCTTTGTTGTGCAGAAGCTTTTAATCTTATTTATTTTTTAAAATTTTTACTTTATTTTACTTTACAATACTGTATTGGTTTTGCCATACATTGACATGAATCTGCCACGGGTGTACATGAGTTCCCAATCTTGAACCCCCCTCCCACTTCCTACCCCATATCATCTCTCTGGATCATCCCCGTGCACCAGCCCCAAGCATCCTGTCTCCTGCATTGAACATAGACTGGCGATTCATTTCTTACATGATAGTATACATGTTTCAGTGCCATTCTCCCAAATCATCCCACCCTCTCCTCTCCCTCAGAGTCCAAAATCCATTCTATACATCTGTGTCTCTTTTGCTGTCTTGCATACAGGGTTATCATTACCATCTTTCTAAATTCCATATATATGCATTAGTATACTGTATTGGTGTTTTTCTTTCTGGCTTACTTCACTCTGTATAATCGGCTCCAGTTTCATCCATCTCATCAGAACTGATTCAAATGTATTCTTTTTAACGACTGAATAATACTCCATTGTGTATATGTATCACAGCTTTCTTATCCATTCATTTGCTGATGGACATCTAGGTTGCTTCCATGTCCTGGCTATTATAAACAGTGCTGCGATGAACATTGGGGTACATGTGTCTCTTTCAATTCTGGTTTCCTCGGTGTGTATGCCCAGCAGTAGGATTGCTGGGTCATAAGGCAGTTCTATTTTCAATTTTTTAAGGAATCTCCACACTGTTCTCCATAGTGGTTGTACTAGTTTGCATTCCCACCAACAGTGTAAGGGGGTTCCCTTTTCTCCACACCCTCTCCAGCATTTATTGCTTGCAGACTTTTGGATCACAGCCATTCTAAGTGGTGTGAAATGGTACCTCATTGTGGTTTTGATTTGCATTTCTCTGATAATGAGTGATGTTGAGCATCTTTTCATATGTTTATTAGCCATCCTTATGTCTTCTTTGGAGAAATGTCAGTTGAGTTCTTTGGCCCATTTTTTGATTGGGTCATTTATTTTTCTGGAATTGAGCTGCATAAGTTGCTTGTATATTTTTGAGATTAATTGTTTGTCAGTTGCTTCATTTGCTATTATTTTCTCCCATTCAGAAGGCTGTCTTTTCACCTTGCTAATAGTTTCCTTTGTTGTGCAGAAGCTTTTAAGTTTAATTAGATCCCATTTGTTTATTTTTGCTTTTATTTCCAGTATCCTGGGAGGTGGATCATAGAGGATCCTGCAGTGATTTTTTTTTCTTTTTTAATTTTAATTTTTACTTTATTTTACTTTACAATACTGTATTTGTTTTGCCATACATTGACATGAATCCACCACGGGTGTACATGTGATCCCAAACATGAACCCCCCTCCCACCTTCCTCCCCACAACATCCCTCTGGGTCATCCCCGTGCACCAGCCCCAAGCATGCTGTATCCTGCATTGAACAATGACTGGTGATTCGATTCTTACATGATAGTAGGTCGGAAAGTGTTTTGCCTATGTTCTCCTCTAGGAGTTTTATAATTTCTGGTCTTACATTTAGATCTTTAATCCATTTTGAGTTTATTTTGTGTATGGTGTTAGAAAGTGTTCTAGTTTCATTCTTTTACAAGTGGTAGACCAGTTTTCCCAGCCCCACTTGTTAAAGACATTGTCTTTTCTCCATTGTATATTCTTGCCTCCTTTGTCGAAGATATGGTGTCCATAGGTGTGTGGATTTATCTCTGGACTTTCTATTTTGTTCCATTGATGTATATTTCTGTTGTTGTGCCAGTACCATACTGTCTTGATGACTGTGGCTTTGTAGTAGAGCCTGAAGTCAGGCAGGTTGATTCCTGCAGTTCCACTCTTCTTTCTCAAGATTGCTTTGGCTATTCAAGGTTTTTTTTGTATTTCCATACAAATTGTGAAATTCTTTGTTCTAGTTCTGTGAAAAATACCGTTGGTAGCTTGATAGGGATTGCACTGAATCTATAGATTGCTTTTGGTAGTATACTCATTTTCACTATATTGATTCCTCTGATCCATGAACATGGTATATTTCTCCATCTATTAGTGTCTTCTTTGATTTCTTTCATCAGTGATTTATAGTTTTCTATATATAGATCTTTAGTTTCTTTAGGTAGGTATATTCCTAAGTATTTTATTCTTTTCATTGCAATGGTGAATGGAATTGTTTCCTTAATTTCTTTTTCTGCTTTCTCATTATTAGTGTATAGGAATGCAAGGGATTTCTGTGTGTTGATTTTATATCCTGCAACTTTACTATATTCATTGATTAGCTCTAGTAATTTTCTGGTGGAGTCTTTAGGGTTTTCTATGTAGAGGATCATGTCATCTGCAAACAGTGAGAGTTTTACTTCTTATTTTCCAGTCTGGATCCCTTTTATTTTTTTGTCTGCTCTGATTGCTGTGGCCAAAACTTCCAGAACTGTTGAATAGTAGTGGTGAGAGTGGGCACCCTTGTCTTGTTCCTGACTTTAGGGGAAATGCTTTCCATTTTTAATCATTGAGGATAATGTTTGCTATGGGTTTGTCATATATAGCTTTTATTATGTTGAGGTATGTTCCTTCTATTCTTGCTTTCTGGAGAGTTTTTATCATAAATGGATGTTGAATTTTGTCAAAGGCCTTCTCTGCATCTATTGAGATAATCATATGGCTTTTATTTTTTAATTTATTAATGTGGTGTATTACATTGATTGATTGCAGATATTGAGGAATCCCTGCATCCCTGGGATAAAGCCTACTTGGTCATGATATATGATCTTTTTAATGTGTTGTTGGATTCTGATTGATAGAATTTTTAAAGGATTTTTGCATCTATGTTCATCAGTGATATTGGCCAGTAGTTTTTTTTTTTTGTGTGTGGCACCTTTGTCAGGTTTTGGTATTAGGGTGATAGTGGCCTCATAGAATGAGTTTGGAAGTTTACCTTCCTCTGCAATTTTCTGGAAGAGTTTAAGTAGGATAGGTGTTCATGCTTCTCTAAATTTTTGATAGAATTCAGCTGTGAAGTTGTCTCGACCTGGGCTTTTGTTTGCTGGTAGATTTCTGATTACAGTTTCAGTTTCCCTGCTTGTGATGGGTCTGTGAAGATTTTCTATTTCTCCCTGGTTCAGTTTTGGAAAGTTGTACTTTTCTAAGAATTTGTCCATTTCTTCCAGGTTGTCCATTTTATTGGCATATAATTGCTGATAGTAGTCTCTTATGATCCTTGGTATTTCTGTGCTGTCTGTTGTGATCTCTCCATTTTCATTTCTAATTTTATTGATTTGATTTTTCTGTCTTTGTTTCTTGATGAGTCTGGCTAATGGTTGGTCAATTTTATCCATCCTCTCAAAGAACCAGGTTTTGGCTTTGTTGATTTTTGCTAAGGTATCTTTTGTTTCTTTTGCATTTATTTCTGCCCTAATTTTTAAGATTTATTTCCTTCTATTAACCCTGGGGTTCATAATTTATTCCTTTTCTAGTTGCTTTAAGTGTAGAGTTAGGTTATTTATTGACTTTTTTCTTGTTTCTTGAGGTATGCCTGTATTGCTATGAACCTTTCCCTTAGCACTGCTTTTACAGTGTCCCTCAGATTTTGGGTTGTTGTGTTTTCATTTTCATTCATTTCTCTGCATATTTTGATTTCTTCTGTGATTTGTTGGTTATTCAGCAGTGTGTTGTTCAGCCTCCATATGCTGGAATTTTTAATAGTTTTTCTCCTGTAATTGAGATCTAATCTTACTGCATTGTGGTCAGAAGAGATGCTTGGAATGCTTTCAATTTTTTTGAATTTACCAAGGCTAGATTTATGGCCCAGGATGTGATGTATCCAGGAGAATGTTCCGTGTGTGCTTGAGAAAAAGGTGAAATTCATTGTTTTGGGGTGAAATGTCCTATAGATATCAATTAGATCTAATTGGTCTACTGTATCATTTAAAGTTTGTGTATCTTTGTTAATTTTCTGTTTAGCTGATTTGCCTATAGGTGTGAGTGGGGTATTAAAGTCTCCCACTATTATTGTGTTATTGTTAATTTCCCCTATCATACTTGTTAGCATTTGTCTTACATATTATGGTGCTCCTATTTTGGGTGCATATATATTTATAATTGCTATATCTTCTTCTTGGATTGATCCTTTGGTCATTATGCAATGTCCTTCTTTGTCTCTTTTCACAGCCTTTGTTTTAAAGTCTATTTTATCTGATGTGAGTATTACTACTCTTGCTTTCTTTTGGTCTTTATTTGCGTGGAATATCTTTTTCCAGCCCTTCACTTTCAGTCTGTATGTGTCCCTTGTTTTGAGGTGGGTCTCTTGTAGACAACATATACAGGGGTCTTGTTTTTGTTTCCATTCAGCCAGTCTTTGCCTTTTGGTTTGGGCATTCAACCCACTTACATTTAAGGTAATTATTGATAAGTATGATCCCGTTGCCATTTACTTTATTGTTTTGGGTTCGAGTGTATATGCCTTTTTTGTGTTTCCTGTCTAGAGAAGATCCTTTAGCATTTGTTGGAGAACTGGTTTGGTGGTGCTAAATTCTCTCAGCTTTTGCTTGTCTGTAAAGCTTTTGATTTCTCCTTCGTATTTGAATGAGATCCTTGCTGGGTACAGTAATCTGGGCTGTAGCTTATTTTCTTTCATCACTTCAAGTATGTCCTGCCATTCCCTCTTGGCCTGAGGAGTTTCTATTGAAAGATCAGCTGTTATCCTTATGGGAATCCCCTTGTGTGTTATTTGTTGTTTTTCCCTTGCTGCTTTTAATATTTGTTCTTTGTGCTTGACCTTTGTCAATTTGATTAATATGTGTCTTGGGGTGTTTCACCTTGGGTTTATCCTGTTTGGGACTCTCTGGGTTTCTTGGACTTGGGTGATTATTTTCTTCCCCATTTTAGGGAACTTTTCAACTATTATCTCCTCAAGGATTTTCACATGGTCTTTCTTTTTGTCTTCTTCTTCTGGGACTCCTATGATTTGAATGTTGGGGCGTTTAACATTGCCCCAGAGGTCTCTGAGATTGTCCTTGTTTCTTTTAATTCGTTTTTCTTGTTTCCTCTCTGATTCATTTATTTCTACCATTCTCTCTTCTACCTCACTAATCCTATCTTCTGCCTCCATATTCTACTATTTGTTCCCTCCAGAGTGTTTCTGATCTCATTTATTGCGTTATTCATTATATATTGACTCTTTTTTATTTCTTCTAGGTCCTTGTTAAACCTTTCTTGCATTTTCTCAATCCTTGTCTACAGGCTATTTATCTGTGATTTCATTTTTATTTCAAGATTTTGGTTCATTTTCACTATCATTATTCGGAATTCTTTATCAGGTAGATTCCCTATCTCTTCCTCTTTTGTTTGGTTTTGTGGGCATTTATCCTCTTCCTTTACCTGCTAGGTATTCCTCTGTCTCTTCATCTTGTTTATATTGCTGTGTTTGGGGTGGCCTTTCTGTATTCTGGCAGTTTGTGGAGCTCTCTTTATTGTGGAGTTTCTTCACTGTGGGTGGGGTTGTATGAGTTGCTTGTCAAGATTTCCTGGTTAGGGAAGCTTGTGTCAGTGTTCTGGTGGGTGGAGCTGGATTTCTTCTTTCTGGAGTGCAATGAAGTGTCCAGTAATGAGTTATGAGATGTCAGTGTGTTTGGAGTGACTTTGGACAGTCTGTATATTGAAGCTCAGGGCTGTGTTCCTGTGTTGCTGGAGAATTTGTGTGGTATGTCTTGCTCTGGAACTTGTTGGCCCTTGGGTGGTGCTTTGTTTCAGTGTTGGTATAGAGGTGTTTGATGAGCTCCTGTTGATTAATGTTCCCTGGAGTCAGGAGTTCTCTGGTGTTCTCAAGATTTGGACTTAAGCCTCCTGCTTATGGTTTTCTGTCTTATTTTTACATCTGACTTCTCCATCTGTTGATAAAACATCTAGGTTAAAGATGAAAAGTTTCTCCACAGTGGGGGACACCCAGAGAGGTTCACAGAGTTACTTGGAGAAGAGAAGAAGGAGGAGGGAGATAGATGTGATGTGAATGAGATGAGGTGGAATCAAAAGGGAGGGAGCAAGCTAGCCAATAATCACTTCCTTATGTGCACTCCACAGTCTGGACCACTCAGAGATGTTCACGGAGTTACACAGAGAAGAGATGAGGAAGAAAGGAGACAGAGGTGGCCAGGAGGATAAAGGGGGGAATCAAAAGGAGAGAGACAGATCCAGCCTGTAATCAGTTCCCTAAGTGTTCTCCACCGTCCAGAACACACAAAGAGATTCACAGAGTTGGGTAGAGAAGAGAAGGGAGAAGGAGGAGATAGAGGCAACCTGGTGGAGAAAAAGTAGAGTCCTAAGGTGGAGAAAGCAGTCAAGCCAGTAATCTCACTCTGAGGTAAAAATGGGTACTGAAGATTGGGTTCTTAAAGGTACAAAATAGACAACAATTACCAAAAAGTAAATATTAAAAATCTAGAGCAGAGGTTGGATTTTCAAAAATACAATGTTAAAGAAAAAAAAAGTCACAGAGAGTATAAAAAATATATATATGAATTTGCTTTAAAAAAATAGGGTCTCTCTCTCTCTCTTTTTTTTTTTGCAAAGTAATAGTAGGTTATAAAAATGAAAATTAAAGGAGTAATAGAGGACTTAAAATTAAAAAACATAAAAAAATAAAGAATGATAGCAAAAATAGTAAAAATATATCTAGAACTTTCTCTGGTGTTGTTGTGGGCAGTGTGGGGTCAGTTCAGTTTCAGATAGTTCCTTGATCTGGCTTATATTTCTCAAGATCTGTAGGTCCCTTCCTATGTATTTGGTACTAAAGCAAAGGAGTTCCAGAAAAACATCTATTTCTGCTTTATTGACTGTGCCAAAGCCTTTGACTGTGTGGATCACAATAAACTGTGGAAAATTCTGAAAGAGATGGCAATACCAGACCACATGACCTCTCTCTTGAGAAATCTGTATGCAGGTCAGGAAGCAACAGTTAGAACTGGACATGGAACAACAGACTGGTTCCAAATAGGGAAAGGAGTACATCAAGGCTGTATATTGTCACCCTGCTTATTTAACTTCTATGTAGAGTACATCATGAGAAATGCTGGACTGGAAGAAACACAAGCTGTAATCAAGATTGCCGGGAGAAATATCAATGACCTCAGATATGCAGATGACACCACCCTTATGGCAGAAAGTGAAGAGGAACTAAAAAGCCTCTTGATGAAAGTAAAAGTGGAGAGTGAAAAAGTTGGCTTAAAGCTCAACACTCATAAAACTAAGATCATGGCATCTGGTCCCATCACTTCATGGCAAATAGATGGGGAAACAGTCAGACTTTATTTTTTTGGGCTCCAAAATCACTTTAGATGGTGATTGCAGCCATGAAATTAAAAGACGCTTACTCCTTGGAAGAAAAGTTATGACCAACCTAGATAGCATATTCAAAAGCAGAGACATTACTTTGCCGACTAAGGTCCGTCTAGTCAAGGCTATGGTTTTTCCTGTGGTCATGTATGGATGTGAGAGTTGGACTGTGAAGAAGGCTGCGCACCAAAGAATTGATGCTTTTGAACTGTGGTGTTGGAGAAGAGTCTTGAGAGTCCCTTGGACTGCAAGGAGATCCAACCAATCCATTCTGAAGGATATCAGCCCTGGGATTTCTTTGGAAGGAATGATGCTAAAGCTGAAACTCCAGTACTTTGGCCACCTGATGCTAAGAGTTGACTCATTGGAAAAGACTGTGATGCTGGGAGGGATTGGGGGCAGGAGGAGAAGGGGACCACAAAGGATGAGATGGTTGGATGACATCACTGAGTTGATGGATGTGAGTCTGAGTGAACTCCGGGAGTTGGTGATGGACAGGGAAGCCTGGCGTACTGCGATTCATGGGGTCACAAAGAGTCAGACACGACTGAGCAACTGAACTGAACTGAACTGACAGGGTTTTAATCTATTGCACCTGTGACGTCCAAGGAGGTTTCCTCTGTTTTAGCGTCTTCTGTTTGATGGTCTCTTCTGTGTCTACTTTCCACCTTGACACAAGGGGGTGGTGGTGGACACTTTTTTAGGCTCACTTGTTCAGTCCTGCTGTGGGGAGGGAGGGATGCTGCCAACAGATAACAGTGGCATGTGCTTGCAGTAACTTGGCCACACTGGGTTTGCCCCTGCTCATGGTGTGTGTGCTTTCTCTGTCTACACTGCTTAGGCTCCAGGTTGCTCTGCTGGGAACTGTCTGAGGCTGGCCCTGTGTGTGCACTTCCCAGGTCTAAGCCTCTCAAGTTCAGGTACTCGGGTTGTCCTCAGAGGAGCAGACTCGATTGGGCCTGTGTTTTGTGCCCTTCCCAGGTCCGAGCAGCTCAGGTGACCAAGTGTTTGGCGAGCGCAGTCGCTGCGACTTATCACCTCCCCCATCCCTGTCACTCAGTTTTCTGGATGTACAACCGGCGCACATTCTCAGGTGGATGTTGACCGTCCACAATCCCAAGAAGTCTTAGTTAGCAAAGAAACCTGCTTCCAGTTTGGTAGATAATGCCTCTTTGGGGCCGCGATTGTCCCCTTCTGGCTCTGGCTGCCTGTCACCAGAGGGGGATGGTCTGCAGCCAGCTAGCTCTGCTCAGTCCTTTGTTCTGTGAGCAGGTCTGGCAGTGTCTTAGGGTAGGGCTTTTCGCATGGTAGCTATCCCATAGTCTGGTTTGTTAGCCAAAGTTAATCCCCTCAGATTGCCGTCGGGGCATTCAGGCCTGGTCCTTACTCTCAGCAATGCAGCCCCGGCCTCCCTGCCCAGCCCCCGCTTGCTAGTGGCAGATGCAGGTGTCTGCGCTGCTTCTCAGCTGGGGGAGTTACTGTTGTGCAGTAATCTGTGGGGTTTAATTATTTATTTATTTTTCCTCCTGGTTATGTTGCCCTCTGTGGTTCCAAGGCTCGCCACAGACTTGGCAGTGAGAGTGTTTCCTGTTTGGAAACTTCTCTCTTTTTAAGACTCCCTTCCCAGGATGGAACTCTGTTCCTACCTCTTTTCTCTCTCTTTTTGTCTTTTATATTTTTTCCTACCTCCTTTCGAAGACAATGGGCTGCTTTTATCGGTGCCTGATGTCCTCTGCTGGCATTCAGAAGTTGTTTTGTGGAATTTACTCAGCATTCAAATGTTCTTTTGATGAATTTGTGGGGGAGAAAGTGGTCTCCCCGTCCTATTCCTCTGCCATCTTAGGACCACCTCCTGGTGTAAACTTTCTAATCAGTAAAAACTGAATTAAATTTTTCTATGCAATTTAAAATAGCATTTGAATAGACATATTTAAATACCTTTTTGTCAGAATTTATAAATCTTGAATTTAATTCTTCATTTATTTCATTTCACGTTAATTCTGCCCTACCCTCTTCCACAGTACAAATGTGTAAAGTATTAGTTTTCAGTACAGAGAAGCTCTTTCTACTACTCATATAATAAGGTGGAATTTTGGGTATAGGTTTCATTTACACTAAAGTGTAAAATGGGTTAAGAAAATCTCCATTTATCTTCAGTGTTTTAAGTCTAATCCAAGTAAAACAGAAACCAAAAAACAGGTCAAAGGACAAAGACTTGTTTGCTAGTTTAATTCGATGCAGTAAGCTATTGTTCTCTTTAGGAGGTTGCTTATTCTACAGAATTTTAAAAGACTAGACACAATTTATCTTAATCCTAGGTCAGCATTTTCCTGAAACTGACTTAGCCTTTCACACAAGAAAGAAGAGATACACTAGAAATTTTAATTGAAAATCTCTGTATTAAGCTCTAATATTTAAAATTTTTTTTTTAAAAAGAAAATTAAACTAGCTAATCTGTAAGCTGTTTAGGAGTCTTTATTCTCAAAAGTATCATTAGTGACTAACTCAGTTCTTTCCAGATAACCACGATAGTGTGATCACTCACCTAGAGCCACACATCCTGGAATGTGAAGTCAAGTGGGCCTTAGGAAGAATCACTACATGCAAAGCTAGTAGATGTGATGGAATTCCAGTTGAGATATTTAAAACCTTAAAAGATGATGTTTTTAAAGTGATGCACTAAGTATGCCAGCAAATTTGGAAAACTCAGCAGTGGCCACAGGATTGGAAAAGGTCAGTTTTCATTTCAATTCCAAAGAAAGGCAATGACAAAGAATGTTCAAACTACCACACAATTGCACTCATCTCACATGCTAGCAAAGTAATGGTGAAAATTCTCCAAGTCAGGCTTCAACACTATGTGGACCAAAAACTTCCAGATGTTCAAGCTGGATTTCAAAAAAGCAGGGGAACCAGAGATCGAATTGCTAACATCCGTTAGGTTATTGAAAAAGCAAGAGAGTTCCAGAAAAACATCTACTTCTGCTTTACTGACTATGCCAAAGTCTTTCATTGTGTGGATAACAAAAAACTGTGGAATATTCTGAAAGAGATGGGAATACCAGACCACTTTACCTGCCTCCTGAAAAATCTGTATGCAGGTCAAGAAGCAACAGTTGGAACTGGATATGAAATAACAGACTCGTTCCAAATCAGGAAAGGAGTACTTCAAGGCTGTGTATTGTCACCCTGGTTATTTAACTTATAAGCAGAGTACATTATGAGAAATTCTGGGTTGGATGAAGCACAAGCTGGAATCAAAATTTCCAGGAGAAATATCAATAATCTCAGATATGCAGATGACACCACCCTTATGGCAGAAAGAGAAGAAGAATTAAAGAGCCTCTTCATTAGGGTGAAAGAAGAGAGTGAAAAAGTTGGCTTAAAGCTCAACATTCAGAAAACGAAGATCATGGCATCTGTTCTCATCACTTCATAGCAAATAGATGGAGAAACAGTGGAAACAGTAGCTGACTTTATTTATTTATTTATTTATGGCTCCAAAATCACTGCAGCTGTTGCCTCCAGCCATGAAATTAAAAGACACTTGCTCCTTGGAAGAAACGCTATGACCAAGCTAGACAGCATATTATAAAACAGAGACAATACTTTGCCATCAAATGTCCATCTAGTCAAAGCTATGCTTTTTCCAGTAGTCATGTATGGATATGAGGATTGGACTATAAAGAAAGCTGAAGAATTGATGCTTTTGAACTGTGGTGTTGGAAAAGACTCTTGAGATTCCCTTGGACTGCAAGGAGACCCAACCAGTCCATCCTAAAGGAAATCAGTCCAGAGTATTCATTGGAAAGACTAATGCTGAAGCTGAAACTCCAATACTTTGGCCATCTGTTTCAAATAACTGATTTATTGGAAAATACCTTGATGCTGGGAAAGATTGAAGGTGGGGGGAGAAGGAGAGGACAGAGGATGAGACGGTTGGATGGCATCATTGAGTTGATGGACATGATTTCTGGCAGTTGGTGATGGACAGGGAAGCCTGGTGTGCTGCAGCCCTTGGGGTTTCAAAGAGTCAGACACGACTGAGCAACTGAACTGAACTGAAAAATTCCTTTTAGGAAACCTGTAACTAAGAAGGTGTATCATAATATGTAAAACAGACTACTTAAGGGATATTTTATTACAAAGGACATGAGTAGAACCTGACATATCCCAGAACTCCACAGCAGCCATTTTTGCCTTAAGTTGGGTGAAGGGAAAGAGCTTGAAGAACCAAGCAGAGGCTAGATTCTGCAAGAATGTCTCTAATTTTATTTTTTTTAATTAATTTAGTTGATTACTTACTTTCTGCCACCTAGAATGCAAGTTCCAGGTGAGCAGAAGCCTGCTACACTATGAAGTTGTGCTCCTAGGGCTCAGAAAAATGGCTGGCATGTAGTGGTTACCCAATAAATGTGTGTTGAAGGACTTTAAAAATAAAATTTTGTTCGTTTTAAAGGTGAAACAAAATATACAAGGCAATATTTCTCTAAGAACACATATAGCTAAAACTCTTATATGTTTCCACTGCTTAATATATACATATATATAGGGATTACCTTGTGAGAGAGGGGCATATGTGCATTTCGGGTGCAGGGAATGCTGATTATTTTGATTTGGGCTGTGAATACTTGAGTAGGCACACTGATAAATATGTCAAATTCATTGAGATGTATGTGCTTTACTGTAAATTATCTTTAAATATAGACTTTAAAACTTTTGACCTGGTTTGGTTCTTGGTGAACAAAATATAAATTAGTTCCACATTATTAAGACTATAAAGGCTTCTTTTGTCTCGATATATTTTCAGATAGTCCATCAAATACTGATTTTTGAAATATCAGTAATTAAAGAATACTTTGGGTACATTTTTACATTTGTTATCAAATTTACTTTCTTAACACAGCAAAAGATCAATCTTTGCCACTTAAATTCCTTCAGAGAAAAAGTCTTCATTCCATGAGAATGCTTTAAAAAATAGGACTTTTGATAGTGGAGTTTGCATATTAATTTAAATTACTTTGTCAGCTGTTATGAAAATGCTATATCTTAAAGTCTTTAGCATTGGTCCTATGAGGAACTTCTCTATTGGTTATGTGTACTTCTATTTTTATTAAATTTGTATTTGCCTGTTCTTTCTATGTAGGTCTCATATTAAATTATTACTCTTGTTCAGTTGCAAAGTTGTGTCCAACTCTTTGCAGCCTCATGGACTGTAGCATGCCAGGCTCCTCTGTCCTCTACTATCTCTGAAAGTTTGCTCAAATTCATGTCCACTGAGTAGGTGATGCTATCTATCTTATTCTCTGCCACCCTCTTTTACCTTCAGTCTTTCCCAGCATCAGTGTCTTTTCCAATGAGTTGTCTCTTCTCATCAAGTGTCCAAAGTATTGGAGCTGCAACTTCAGTACCAGCCCTTCCAATGAATGTTCATGGTTGATTTCCTTTGGGATCGACTGCTTTGATCTCCTTGCAGCCCAAGGGACTCTCAAGAATCTTCTCCATCACCATAGTTCAAAAGCGTGAATTCTTCAGCAATCAACCTCCTTTATGCTACAATTCTCACATCCGCACATGACTACTGGAAAAACCATAGCTTTGACTATATGGACCTTTGTTGGTAAAATGATGTCTCTGCTTTTTAATATGCTGTCTAAGTTTGTAATAGTTTTCCTTCCAAGGAACATGTCTTTGAATTTCATGTCTGCAGTCATCATCCACAGTGAATTTGGAGCCCAACAAATTAAAATCTTTCACTGTTTTCACTTTTCCCTTTCTATGTGCATGAAGTGATGCGACTGGATACCATAATCTTAGTTTTTTGAATGTTGAGTTTCAAGCCAACTTTTTCACTCTCCTCTTTCACCCACATCAAGAGGCTCTTTAGTTCCTCTTCACTTTCTGTCATTAATGTGGTATCATCTGCATATCTGAGGGTCCTGTTATTTCTCCCAGCAATCTTGATTCCTGCTTGTGTTTCATCCAGCCTTGTATTTTAATGATGTACTCTACACATATGTTAAATAAGCAGGGTGACAATATACAGCCTTGTCATACTTCTTTCAATTTTGAACCAATCAGTTGTTCCAGATCCAGTTCTAAGAGTTGCTTCTTGACCCACATATAGGTTTCTCAGGAGACAGGTAAGATGGTATGGCATTTCCATCTCTAAGAATTGTCCACAGTTTCTTATGATCCACACAGTCAAAGGCTTTAGCATAGTCATTGAAGCAGAAGTAGATGTTTTTCTGGAACTCTCTTGCTTTCTCCTTGATGCAGTGAGTGTTGGCAATTTAATCTCTGGTTTCTTTGCCTCTTCAAAACCTAGTTGGTACATCTGGAAGTTCTTGGTTATGTACTATTGAAGCCTAGCTTGCAGGATTTTGAGTATAACATTACTAGCAGGTGAAATGAGCTCAATAGTTCACCAGTTTGAACATCCTTTGGTGTTGCCTTTCTTTGGGACTGGAATGAAAACTGACCTTTTCCAGTCCTGTGGCCTCTGCTATGTTTTCGAAATTTACTGTCATATCATGTGCAGCACTTTAATGTAATCATCTTTTGGGATTTGAAATAGCTCATCTGGAATTCCATCACCTCCATAGCTTTGCTCAGTGATGCTTCCTAAGGCCCAGTTGACTTCCCACTCCAGGTTGTCTGTCTGTAGGTGAGTGATCACACCATGTGATTATTCACATCAAACCCCCCCCCCCGCTTTTTGTTTTTTGTAAAGTTCTTCTTTGTATTCTTGCTATGTCTTCTTTATCTCTTCTGCTTCTGTTAAACATTTCCATTTCTGTCCTTTATCATGCCTATCCTTGTATGAAATATTCTCTTGATCTTTCCAGTTTTCTTGAAGAGTTCTTTAGTCCTTCCCATTCTAGTGTTTTTGTCTCTTTGCATTGTTCACTTAAGAAGGTCTTCTTATCTCTCATTGCTATTCTTTGGAACTCTGCATTCAGTTGGGCATATCTTTCACTTTCTCCCTTGCCTTTTGCTTCTCTTCTTTCCTCAACTATTTGCAAATCCTCCTCAGAGAGCCATTTTGCTTTAGACCTGGAGTTGACTGACTCAGACCAGGAGCTCCTTATTGCAAAATTCAGGCTTAAATTGAAGATAGTAGAGAAAACCACTAAGCCATTTCAGGTATGACCTAAATAAAATACCTGATGACTATATAGTGGAGGTGATGCATAGAGCAAATGGATTAGATCTGGTAGACCGAGTGCCTGAAGAACTATAGACAGAAGTTTGTAACATTGTACAGGAGACAGTGAACAAAATCATATTAAATAACTTGGCTAGATTAACACAAATTTAAGTTTAGTGTCAAAATGTAAATCTGATATTATTCAGTATTTTAATCTCAAATTATATATTTTATAAATAGCAATTAAGGCTTTTTGTGGTATAGTGGTGATGCATATAGTCCATGAGACACTAAAAACCTAGGTGTAATTCAGTAACGCTAGGGAAACCTCACCTTCTGGCCAAACAGGCTGCTTCTTTTCTGGTGCAGGTTGAAAGGCTAGATGTTCTCCAATCCAACAATAGCTGTCAACTGTTTTATAGCTGTTTCATGAAAATCTACATTCAGTGCTTCATTCTTTGGGGTGAAGAACTAAACATTCCCTTTATACTTTAAGAATAGATCAATGCCACCTTCTCAATGATATCCATAGCCAGAATCATTTCTATTTTATTGTCACACTGATGACATTCACTTATGGATTCAAACATTCAGTAAATATTTATGAAGTCCTACATGTGTCAGATACAGAGTGGCCTTGAGAATGTAAAGACACATAAGACATGACTATAGTTTAGATTAGCAGTTCCTAAAATTAGTTTTTCATCAGTAGTTCTTCAAATTAGTTCTAGTAAAGCAGTTTGTCAAAAATGGTTAATTTTCCATAGCTCCACCATGGAAACTTTGGAGGCAGAACTTGTTGGTGTGGAAATTGGGGGTATGCATTCAGACATCAGATCTGGTGACCCAGTCTGTACCCTTTCACAATATTCCTATTTCTATTTCCAGAAATATTTCTATTTCTATTGCATAAACCTAACTCATTTTGGACAGGGAGGTCTGGTGTGCTGCGATTCATGGGGTTGCAAAGAGTCGGACACGACTGAGTGACTGAACTGAACTGAACTGAACTGAACCCATTTTGGAAGTGGAAAAAGAAGATTTTGAACAAGTTTCTCCAAATTTTATTTTTTATTTTTTTCTCCAACTTTTAAAAATGAAAGTTTTGGTTATGGTTGTACTCTTTTGGGGTAATATTCTTCTAATGTGAATGTTATATGTGTGCATACATAGTCACTTCAGTCATGTCTGACTCTTTGCAACCCAAGTGGACTGCAGACTGCCAAGCTCCTCTTCCATGGAATTCTCCAAGAAAGAATACTAGAGTGAGTAGCCATTCGTTCTCCAAGGGATCTTCCCAGCCCATGATTGAACTTGGGTCTCCTGCTTTGCAAGCAGATTCTTCACAATTTGAGCCACAAGGAAGTAAAATTGGTATATAGTTAATATCAGATATTTGTCCAACAGTAAATGAAGATTGACAGTCTTTTCAAAGTAAGCCTTCTTCAAACAAATCATTATTATATGGCATAGCTTCAAGACTTAGAAAGAAACTTAAAATTTGGCATCTGAGATTCCTTGTTTCTAGAGTAAAAAAGAAAAAGATGTTCAATGCTTCTTGTCATGCCTTGATTTAAATGTCTAAATAATCTACACATTTTTTATTGAATAAAAGAAACATAGCTCTTTATCTACTGGCATGGGGCATACTAGGGTCATCTTGTTTTATTTGAGTATTGAATTTTCTTCTGAGTACATTTACAGGATTAAAACTTGGTATGTTTTAAGTTGGCATTTTAAGATATTTAGTCTAAAAAAAACAGACCTATTCCCCAGTTTGAATGTTAGATAGTGTGAAACCAAGTCACAATTGGAAATATCATAGTCTCTATAGACAAAACAAAAAGAGAGAAATGTATATATATGGTTGCACTAAAAAATAGTATTATTTTAGGTTAATGTATTAAATATTTGGAAGATTCCAGAAATAAGTCCTGTCAGGGAAATTGTAACATAACACATTGTAAAAATGATTAATTCCTTAGGCATTTGGTAAAAAATTAAGAAGATGATGAGGTGTTACAGAAGTTAGCTTCTGCTATGATTTTCTTTTAATCCATTATCTTTATTGATGGTTTATAAGACTTCAATCTATCAATAAGTACTGACCTTTTATTCTGACTGCTACCTTAACTGTGCCTGTCACACATTGTGGGAGATTACTATAATTATGAAAGGTCAAAAGTACCCACAGAAGTGTTAAGTCAAATGCTATAAAATTGTGTTGACATTTTACAAAATTGCAAAATGTGCAATACTAGTTTCAAAATGTTAATATTACCAAGTAAGGAAAATGTGCCTGGGAAAATTAACTCTGAGTATAGAAGTGTCCACTTCTATATGGTCAAACTGAATACAGATTGATTATATTCTTTGTAATTGAAGATGGAGAAGATCTATACAGTCAGTAAAAACAAGAGCAGGACCTGACTATGACTCAGGTTATGAGCTCTTCATTGAAAAACTCAGACAGAAATTTAAGTAGGAAAAACCACTAGGCCATTCAAGTATGGCCTAAATCTAATCCCTTATGATTATACAGTGGAAGTGACAGTAGATTCAAAGGATTAGATCTGCTGGATAGAGTGCCTGAAGAACTGTGGACAGCAGTTCATAACACTGTACAAGAGGTTGTGATCAAAACCATCCCCAAGAAAAAGAAATGAAAAAAAGGCAAAATGGTTGTATGAGGAGGCCTTAGAGGAAGCAGAGAGAAAAAGAGAAGTGAAAGCTAAAGGAGAAAAAGAAAGATATACCCATCTGAGTGCAGAGTGCCAAAGAATAATGAGGAGAGATAAGAAAGCCTTCTTAAGTGATCAGTGCAAAGAAATAGAGGAAAACATTAGAATGGGAAAGGCTAGATATATCTTCGAGATACCAAGGGAATATTTCATTCTAAGATTGGCACTCAGTTCAGTTCAGGCACTCAGTCATTTCTGACTCCTTGCGACCTCATGAACTGCAGCACACCAGGCCTCCCTGTCCATCACCAACTCCCGGAGACTACCCAAACCCATGTCCATCGAGTCAGTGATGCCATACAACCACCTCATCCTCTGTCGTCCCCTTCTCCTCCTGCCCTTAATGTTTCCCAGCATCAGCGTCTTTTCCAATGAGTCAGCTCTTCACATCAGGTGGCCAAAGTACTGGAGTTTCAGCTTCAACATCAGTCCTTCCAATGAACATCCAGGACTGATCTCCTTTAGGATGGACTGATTCGATCTTCTTGCAGTCCAAGGGACTCACATGAGTCTTCTCCAGCACCACAGTTCAAAAACATCAATTCTTCAGCACTCAGCTTTCATTGTAGTCCAACTCTCAATCCATACATGACCACTGGAAAAACCATAGCCTTAACTAGATGGACCTTTGTTGGCAAAGTAATGTCTCTGCTTTCTAATATGCTGTCTAGGCTGATCATAACTTTCCTTCCAAGGAGTAAGCGTCTTTTAATTTTATGGCTGCAATAATCATCTGAAGTGATTTTGGAGCCCAGAAAAATTAAGTCAGCCATTGTTTCCACTGTTTCCCCATCTATTTGCCATGAAGTGATGGGACCAGATGCCATGATCTTAGTTTTATGAATGTTGAGCTTTAAGCCAACTTTTTCACTCTCCTCTTTCACTTTCATCAAGAGGCTCCTTAGTTCTTCTCCACTTTCTGCTATAAGGGTGGTGTCATCTGCATATCTGAGGTTATTGATATTTCTCCTGGCAAGCTTTATTTCAGCTTGTGCTTCTTCCAGCCCAGCGTTTCTCATGATGTACTCTACATAGAAGTTAAATAAGCAGGGTGACAATATACAGCCTTGACGCACTCCTTTTCCTATTTGGAACCAGTCTGTTGTTCCATGCCCAGTTCTAACTGTTGCTTCCTGAGCTGCATATAGGTTTCTCAAGAGGCAGGTCAGGTGGTCTGGTATTCCCATCTCTTTCAGAATTTTCCACAGTTTATTGTGATCCAAAAGACTTTGGCATAGTCAATAGAGCAGAAATAAATGTTTTTCTGGAACTCTCTTGCTTTTTCGATGATCCAGTGAATGTTGGCAATTTGATCTCTGGTTCCTCTGCCTTTTCTAAAGCCAGCTTGAACATCTGGAAGTTCACAGCTCACATATTGCTGAAGGCTGGCTTGGAGAATTTTGAGCATTACTTTACTAGTATGTGAGATGAGTGCAATTGTGCAATAGTTTGAGCATTCTTTGGCATTGCCTTTCTTTGGGATTTGAATGAAAACGGACCTTTTCCAGTCCTGTGGCTATTGCTGAGTTTTCCAAATTTGCTGGCATATTGAGTGCATCACTTTCACAGCTTCATCTTTCAGGATTTGAAATAGCTCCACTGGAATTCCATCACCTCCACTAGCTTTGTTTATAGTGATACTTCCTAAGGCCCACTTGAGTTCACATTCCAGGATGTCTGTTTCTAGGTGAGTGATCACAACATTGTGATTATCTGGATCACTAAGATCTTTTTTTCTACAGTTCTTCTGTGTGTTCTTGCAGCCTCTTCTTGATATCTTCTGCTTCTGTTCAGTTCAGTTCAGTTCAGTCGCTCAGTCGTGTCCGACTCTTTGCAACCCCATGAATCGCAGCACGCCAGGCCTCCCTATCCATCACCAACTCCTGGAGTTCACTCAGATTCACGTCCATCGAGTCAGTGATGCCATCCAGCTTCTGTTAGGTCTCTACTATTTCTGTCCTTTTTTGAGCCCATCTTTGCATGAAGTGTTCCATTGATATCTCTAATTTTTTTTGAAGAGATCTCTAGCCTGTCCCATTCTATTGTTTTCCTCTATTTCTTTGCATTGATTGCTGAGGAAGGCTTTCTTATCTCTCCTTGCTATTCTTTCGAAGTCTGCATTCAAATGGGTATACCTTTCCTTTTCTGCTTTGCTTTTTGCTTCCCTTCTTTTAACAGCTATTTTTAAGGCCTCCTCAGACACCCTTTTTTTTTTTTAATGCATTTCTTTTTCTTGGGGATGGTCTTGATTCTTGTCCCCTGTACAGTGTCATGAGCCTCCTTCCATACTTCGTCAGGCACTCTGTCTGTCAAATCTAGTCCCTTAACTCTATTTCTCACTTCCACTGTATAGTCATAAGGTATTTAATTTAGGTCATACCTGAATGGTCTAGTGGTTTTTTCCCCTTTCTTTAATTTCAGTCTGAATTTGGCAATAAGGCATTCATGATCTGAGCCACAGTCAGTTCCTGGTCTTGTTCTTGCTGACTCTATAGAGCTTCTCCATCTTTGGCTGAAAATAATATAATCAATCTGATTTTCCTTCAGATCAGACATTTGGAGGGCAGGTAGGTCAGGACACTCTCTGGCTCATTTATTGAAATATAATTCAAGCAGTTGACCTAGAAACAAATTGATGGGACAAAGGTCCATGAGTAAGATAGCATTTGCAGACATTAGGACCTATTAGATATTAACCTAAGCTCTCAACCGCTTAATGCACTGCCTTCTTTTAAGGATGTGTGAATACAGTTCTATTTATGTTGAGCACAGGATATAATAAGAATATTAGTTCAGTTCAGTCACTCGTCATGTCTGACTCTGTGGCCCCATGGACTGCAGCAGACCAGGCTTCGCTGTCCATCACCAACTCTCAGAGCTTGCTCAAACTCGTGTCCATTGAGTTGGTGATGCCTTCTAACCATCTCATGCTCTGGCATCCCCTTCTCTTCCTGCCTTCAATCTTTCCCAGCATCGGTCTTTTCCAATGAGTCAGGTCTTTGCATCAGGTGGCTAAAATATTGGAGCTTCAGCTTCAGCATCAGTCCTTCCAGTGAATATTCAGGGCTTATTTCCTTTAGGAAAGACTGGTTGGATCTCCTTGCAGTCCAACGGACTCTCAAGAGTCTTCTCCAACACCACAGTTCAAAGTATCAATTCTTCCATGCTCGACTTTCTTCATGGTCCAAACCTCACATCCATACATGACTACAGGAAAAACCATGGCTTTGACTAGATGGAGCCTTGTTGGCAAAGTAATGTGTCTGCTTTTTAATATGATAGCTAGGTTGGTCATAGCTTTTGTTCCAAGGAGCAAGCATTTTTCAACTTCATGCCTGAAGTCACCATCTGCAGTGATTTTTGGAGCCCAAGAAAATAAATTCTGTCACTGTTTCCAGTGTTTTCCCATCTATTTGCCATGAAATGATGGGATCAGATGCCATGATCTTCGTTTTCTGAATGTTGAGCTTTAAGCCACTCTTTTCACTCTTCTCTTTCACTTTCATCAAGAGGCTCTTTAGTTCCTCTTCACTCTGTGCCTTAAGTGTGGTGTCATCTGCATATATGAGGTTATTGATATTTCACCCAGCAATCTTGATTCTAGCTTGTGCTTCATCCAGCCAGGCATTTTGCATGGTGAACTCTGCATGTAAGTTAAATAAGCAGGGTGACAACATACAACCTTTCCCAATTTGGAACCAGTCTGTTGTTCTATGTCCAGTTCTGTTGCTTCTTGAACTCTATACAGATTTGTCAAGAGGCAGGTAAGGTAGTCTGGTATTCCCATATCTTTAAGAATTTTCCACAGTTTGCTGTGATCCACACAGTCAAGGGCCTTAGTGTAGTCAATGAAGCAGAAGTAGTTTTTTTTTTTTCTGGAATTATCTTGATTACTAGACTATTATGCAGTCTGAACTGAAAAGATCTTAACTAAAAGGAAAGTGTCTTTTTGTTGGCTTTTGGAAAAAGAACATTGGTATTGAGCACAAAGATTTCAAGATATATCCTATTTATTTATTTTTATTTTTTATTTTTGATATAGCCTATTTAGAGTTTAGATAACAGCTTTTCTCACAATGTCAATGATTTCATTTTGGTTCAGTTTTTAATCAAATCAAGTAAAAATGTATCACACTATTATAAAATAAATTTTATTATCATTAGAATAATTGAATGATATATGAGAAAATGAGGCATCATTATCATATCAACATTTTGGATTTTGGAGACATAATTTTTTTTTTAATATGTGTTTTATCTTAGAGATGACCTATGAAGTCTTCACAGCTTGTTATCATCAGAGTTGAACCGGAAACTAATGCCCCTATGAATAAAAGCCAAAGTTTTAGAACATAGCTGGTTAACCTGTTTTAAATTCTCAGAATCTCTGTACTTCAGAGGACCTTAACACTATTCTGATCTTAACTCCATTCTCTTCTTGATGTCCCTGGAATCTTTCAGTAAGGTGAATCTACCAACCAATCCATCACCTAGAAGGTAAAACCTAGTCTGTCTACTTGCCCTTCATTCTTGTCAACCTGACTCTGATGCCCTGGGCCAGAGCCTTGATTTGCTGTCAGTGACAGACTGAACATTGCTGTTCCTGGGAACCACCCTCACCTCTGCACATTTTCTTCTGAGCTATCCCTCTGTCTAGTGTTCCCTTTCCTCCAGTCCTCCTCTTCTTTGCATGAGTAATTTTCATTTAGTCTTGAAGAATGAGGTCAGTTTTCCCCCAGAGGAAACTGTTCCATAAGCTTGATAGGTCTTCTGTTGGGAAAGGAAGTTTCTTACAGACTTTCAACCCCTATTGTGCTGATAAAAAAGGATCCTGGGCTGGGAACTTCTCCTGACCTAGAGGTAAAGAGGCCACACATGCCTGTACTGAGTGCAGCACTCCTGGGAGTTTATTTTTCATCTGTTTAATGCTTAATGATTGCTCTTTTGTTATGCTGATGTGTGTGTGTCAAAGGCATTTGTTTAGACTTTGTGGGGAGGAGCTAGGTCCTTCTGCAGCTCCACAGGAGAGGTTTGGAGGCCAGTTCCCCAGCATCAGCTGCTGGTGTTGGGGCTTGGGGAGAGGAACTTGGTCCATGAGAGAAGGAGGCACACCACGGGAGCCGATTTTGTTGTCCCTTTTATAGAGGAGAGTAAGGAAAGAGCAAGTAAAGCCCTGTTCCATTGGTGCTTGACTGTGTTGTGTTTTCTCCAGCAACTCTGTTATGAGATACCACAGTCAGAAATGTGTGAAGTCCTCCGTGGAACTGGTAACTGTTGTTCTACTCCCCTGGGATTGGTGCTTAGTGTAAGGTGTTCTCCTCTAAACTTCTATGAACTTGGCTTAAGTAAGTCTCTCTATTACCCCAAAGCACCTGGTGCATTTTTCCATGTTAGTATTCACCACATTATTGGGATGCATGTCTGTCCAATGGTTACAGTCCAACTCTACTGTATGTTGCTTGGGAGATCAGGGACCCTGGACTGGAACAACTGCCTTCCATAAGTTAAGTTGTTTTCATAACTCTAAGCACTTCCTACTTGACCATGAGCCCCAAGTCTATATGTCTATTCTGGATCTTTCTTGTGAGTACCAAAGCTTTATTACTGTTATATGTTCTAAACGGTTCTGTCATTCTATGCCTCACAGTGAGTTAAATCGTTTGTTCATAAGTCAGACCATTCAATATGAAATATTGCATCTTAAATCATTTTGTATACCTAATTTTTATGTACTAATTATTATGTGCTAAAACTCTTTGCTTAATTATTTTTCTCATGCATATAATTTTTAAGGCAATTTTAGGTTCAGTGCAAAATGGAGTGAGACTACAAAGAAATCCCATATACTCCCTGCCCCAAGTGCACAGCCTCCCCCATTATCAAACTCCCATACCACAGTGGGACATTTGTTATATTTAATAAAGCTTCACTGACACATCATTATTACCCGAAGTCCATAGTTTACACTAGTGTTCACTCTTGTTGCTGTAAATTTTATGGGTTTTGACAAATGTATAGTGACATATATTCACAATTACAGTTTCATGTAGAACAATTTCTGGCCCAAGAGTACTCTGTGCTCCACTTATTAATCTCCTTTTGAATATCTTTTATTACAAAGTCATATAATTGGAATCTTAAAGTATGCAGCCCTCTCAGATTGACTTCTTTTACTTAGTAGTATGTATTTGTTTCCTCTGTGTCTTTTCATGGCTTGATAACTCATTTCTTTTTGGTGATGAATAATATTCCACTGTCTGGATGTTCAAGTTTATTCATTCACCTACTGAAGAACATTTTGGTTTGACAATTGTGAATAAAACTACCATTTTTCATACTGTAAAAAGTCTCTTTGCAGATATATTTAGGCATCTTGAGATAAGGAGATTATATCTTGGATTACCTGATGGGCCCAAAATGTCATTACAATTAGCCTTATATAAGAAAGGCAGAGAGAGCAAGAGAAGACTCAGAAAGAAGAGGAGATGTGACCATGGAAATAGAGATTGGGACAATGCAGACAGCTGAGGAGTGCTAGCAGTTGAAAAATACAAGACAGATTTTCTCCTACAGATTCTGGAGATATAGCTGTCATATGTCAAGGTCATATAGCTGTCCTTGGTCTTAGCCCAGTTAGCCTGTTTTTGGACTTTTAGCTTCCAGAACTGTAAGAAAATAAATTTCTGGTGTTTCAAGTCACTAACTTTGTCATAATTTGTTACAGTAGTCAGAGAAATGAATACGTGTTTTTACAATGTTTCTGAACTTGACCATATGGTGCAGGTAAGAAGACAAATGAGGCAATGAACTTGGTGAAAAGTGGGAGTGGGGTCGATGTGATAGGCTGGCAGTGGTGTGAACAGCTATGTGGCAGGTAAGATTCTTTCATTTCCCAGTGACCAGTAAGAAGTCAGGAGAGTTTTAAAGTAGGGGAGTGGTACTATTAGCTTTGTCTTTGAGAGATGGAGAATCTGGAAATAAGGACACTGACTAATGACACTGTTACTCTGATAAGAGTTTGAACTGTACTGAGGAGGAGAGTTTTGAATTTATGAGATTTTCCTGAAGTGGAATTGGAGAAATTTGACAATTACGTTATTTTTGAGTCATGTTATCATTGTGGGACCAACACTAGAAACAATTCCCTAGTGATGGTTTCTGCTTAGAAAGTTTGGACTTTTTCTACTTAAATCATACAAATTCTTCTGAAAAATGATTTGAGCATTATTTTGAAATTATTTATTAGAGATAATTTATTTTTAAAATGTGACCCTGAACAATCATTCTCATTCTTTTTTCTTTTTTGAACTTTTTATTTGTGTTGGGGTATAGCTGATTAACAAACAATGTTGTGATAGTTTCAGTGAAAAGCATCATTCTCATATTTTTGATAGTTTTTCTTTAAGTGTGAATAAATCAGCCCAGAAATTTATACCACACACTACTTCCATCAATCAAAATCTATTAATTAATATAATGATTTAATTTGCAGTCAGTTCAGTCACTCAGTCATGTCTATTTGCGACCCCATGAATTGCAGCATGCCAGGCCTCCCTGTCCATCACCATCTCCCAGAGTTCACTCAGATTCATGTCCATCGAGTCCGTGATGCCATCCAGCCATCTCATCCTCTGTCGTCCCCTTCTCCCCCTGCCCCCAATCCCTTCCAGCATCAGAGTCTTTTCCAATGAGTCAACTCTTCGCATGAGGTGGCCAAAGTACCAGAGTTTCAGCTTCAGCATCAGTCCTTTCAAAGAACACCCAGAACTGATCTTTAGGATGGACTGGTTCGATCTACTCGCAGTCCAAGGGACTCTCAAGAGTCTTCTCCAACACCACAGTTCAAAAGCATCAGTTCTTTGGCACTCAGCTTTCTTCACAGTCCAACTCTCACATTCACACATGACTACTGGAAAAACGATAGCCTTGACTAGATGGACCTTTGATGGCAAAGTAATGTCTCTGCTTTCTAATATGCTGTCTAGGCTGGTCATTACTTTCCTTCCAAGGAGTAAGCATCTTTTAATTTTATGGCTGCAATTATCATCTGAAGTGATTTTGGAGCCCAGAAAAATAAAGTCAGTCATTGTTTCCACTGTTTCCCCATCTATTTGCCATGAAGTGATGGGACCAGATGCCATGATCTTCGTTTTCTGAATGTTGAGCTTTAAGCCAAATTTTTCACTCTCCTCTTTCACTTTCATCAAGAGGCTCTTTAGTTCTTCTCCACTTTCTGCTATTAGGGTGGTGTCATCTGCATATCTGAGGTTATTGATATTTCTCCTGGCAAGCTTTATTTCAGCTTGTGCTTCTTCCAGCCCAGCGTTTCTCATGATGTACTCTGCACAGAAGTTAAATAAGCAGGGTGACAATATACAGCCTTGACGTACTTCTTTTCCTATTTGGAACCAGTCTGTTGTTCCATGCCCAGTTCTAACTGTTGCTTCCTCACCTGCATATAGGTTTCTCAAGAGGCAGGTCAGGTGGTCTGGTATTCCCATCTCTTTCAGAATTTTCCACAGTTTATTGTGATCCACAGAGTCAAAGGCTTTGTCATAGTCAATAAAGCAGAAGAAGATGTTTTTCTGGAACTTTCTTGCTTTTTCAATGATCCAGTGAATGTTGGCAATTTGATCTCTGGTTCCTCTGCCTTTTCTAAAACCAACTTGAACATCTGGAAGTTCACGGTTCACATATTGCTGAAGGCTGGCTTGGAGAATTTTGAGCATTACTTTACTAGTGTGTGAGATGAGTTCAATTGTGCAGTAGTTTGAGCATTCTTTGGCATTGTCTTTCTTTGGGATTGGAATGAAAACTGACCTTTTCAAGTCCTGTGGCTACTGCAGTGATCTCAAATATCACTTAAATGATGAATCAAATTATTGTGAATGTACGTAACCATCTTTTCAAGAATTAAATCCCAGAGGAAAGGATAAGATTTAATAAATAACATTCTGTATATACATTGATGGAATAATTTCCCTAATAATAAAATAAGCTATTCATATTAGGAAGTAATGAGTTTTTAGTGCATCATTCTGATGGATACATTCAGTTCTTTCATAAATGAAGCAAATAAACATGGAGTCACTTTCAGGTTGATCTGTACTAGTAATAGTTACTACCCATGGCTGATTCATGTTGATGTATGGCAAAAACCAGCACAATATTGTAAAGTAATTAGCCTTCAATTAAAATAAATTAAAGTTATGAGAAGAAAAAATAATTATTTTGTAAAAGGCTAATAAATGTCAAGTAAAAGCAGCTATGACCTTCCTAAAGGTTAAGATGAAAACAGTTAAAGTGAAAAAAGAAAGTGCAGATGATTAGATTTATTGACTGACCCTGACAGAGAATAGACAGTTCTGGAACGATTGATAACTAAATCTCAAACAGGCATCTTTAACTTCTAAAAATGAAGATAATTTCAGGGACCCACCAGACTCATTCTGTCCGCTAATGTATTTCTCTTCCCTTGCTTTCTAAGGATCAGCAAAATCAGTAGCTAGTTTTATTTATAAGTATCTTCATGATATATGTTGTGTTAGTGGAGCTGATATCCACACAAGGCATGGGTGTAGGGGACAGGACCTCAAGTGTTACTCTCCTCTCCAAAATCCCCCATCAGTACTTTATGTCGTGGTCCTGCTCTTTTCTTGATCTTCCCCTCATTACTTCAAAATCACATCCTCTAGCTGGTTAGCAATGTGTAGTACTCCATTCTTTTGACTGTTCCCAGAACACCCTGTCCCTTCTTCAAATGGCAGTCAGTTCCTGTTCCTGCTTCAGGACCTATTCATGTCCTCTTTTTTGAGAAGCACATCTGATCCCTCCAGGTGAGATTCCTTTGTAATGGTATTGACAACAGTGTGCCGGCATTGTGGAGTGACTCATCCTTCTCCCTTGGTTAGTTGTAAGGTTCTTTGGGGTGGGACACAGAAACTGCCTCGTGAAGTTTATATTCAGTACTTGGCACAGAGTGTCTGCTCCATAGAAGATGCTGTTCAAATTCCTGCTGAATAAATACATAGATTTTTCAAGGATAGAGGTTACATAGTGACAGAAGGATAGATGGGTAGGTTTCTGCTATCTTTCACTGAAATCTGCATTTTGTATCCTGGTGTTATGAGAATACCATTTATTTATTCACTTTCAGTTGAAATTAGCTGAATATTCTTTTTTCCTTCCTGCAATACTCAGAAAATAATCATATTTAGATTTGTAGTTTGCTCTATACCTACCTATGAAACCAGACTTGTTTAGATTTTTCTCACCTGCTACTTCCTTCTAGAATGGCTATTTTAAAAAGTCATAATAAAAAAGTCATGTTTTTAGTGACACTGAACAGCTTTCAGTGGTCACCTGTGTTTCTTTCTTCTTTTATTTATTTTTTCTTAGCATAGAATAACAACTTTAATAAATGTATCAGTCTCCTCTAGATATAAACATTTACTGTACGAGAATATATACAATTTTTGGAGGTGCCTGGCTTGAAAATGCCCTTGCTTTGTAATAAGCTTTATTACTGTCTGAAGATAAATGTAATGGAGAGTGATCCATGAGAACTCAAATTACACTTAATTTGTCTTAATAGCAAACAAGAAAACTCCACTTTTTGTACACCATAAGTTTTCTTACATATTCATGTCTCAGACAGAACCTACCTAAAAATTGGGACTATGTACGTATATAGCAGAGATCAGAGAGATCCCAGGTCACCGACTTGTCCCTGGATAATAGAAATTGCACACAGGCACAGAAGATGTAAGAGAATTTGATGGAAAGTTAAAAGCAGAGGAAGAGCTGAAAATGATCTAAAGGTTTAATAGTTTATCCAGCTCACACACAGATATATCAGCAGAAAATAGAGATGGTGAAGAACAACCTTCATGCAATCTTTTACTGGATGCTAAACTATGCAAATGTGATATCTAGAAAAGCAAGCTTAAAAATAAAAGCAAAAAAAGTAACAATTGAACAGAACTATCAATGGCTGCACATCTTTACAAATTTAGTCTAGGCTAGTTTACTAAGCAAACATAAAAAACCAAGACAACCCCTCAGGGGGAAAACAATCAGATCTTTTTACAATATATTCTCTAAAAGACCAATATTTTAAAAAAGTATGAAACATGCAAAGAAATAAGAGAGTATGAAGCTTCTTAGGGAAAAAAGTAATGAATAGAAACTATTTCTGAATGTCTTCAGTTGTTGGATTTAGCATAGAAAGAGTTAAAAACACCTTTTATAAATATGTTCAAAGAAACTGTATTTAAGGAATTAAGGGAAAGTATGATGATAATCATTCAGTGAATAAAAAATCCAATAAAGACATGAAAACTATTTCTAAAATAGGGAACCAAATGAAATTTTGTAATTGAAAGGTACAATGATAGAAATGAAAAATTTACTAGAGGGGCTCAACAGAAAACTTGAATGCAGAAAGATTGAAGATAGATAAATAGAAATTATCCAAATAGAAAAATAGAGAAAAAAAAATCAACACAGTCTCAGGGACATTTACAGTTCAGTTCAGTTCAGTTCAGTTCAGTCTCTCAGTGGTGTCCTACTCTTTGCAACCCTGTGGACTGCAGCAAGCTAGGCTTCTCTGTCTATCACCAACTCCCAGAGCTTTCTCAAACTCATGTTCATTAGGTCGGTGATGCCATCAAACCACCTCATCCTCTGTCAGCCTCTTCTCTTCTTGCCTTCAATCTTTCCCAGCAGCAGGGTCTTTTCAACAAGTCAGTTCTTCACATCATGTGGCCAAAGTATTGGAGTTTCAGCTTCAGCAGCAGTCATTCCAATGAATATTCAGGACTGATTTCCTTTAGGATTGATTGGATTGATCTTGCAGTCCAAGGGACTCTGAAGAGTCTTCTCCAACACCACAATTCTCCCCCACAACCATGTTGATTCTCCATTCTCTTTTATTTATTTTTTAAATAGAAATTTATTTATTTTAATTGGAGGCTAATTACTTTATAATATTTTATTGGTTTGCCATACATTGAAATGAATCCACCACAGGTGTACACGTGTTCCCCATCCTGAACCCCCCTTCCACCTCTCTCCCCATACCATCCCTCTGGGTCATACCAGTGCACCAGTCATATCATGCGTCAACCATGGACTGGTGATTCGTTTCACATATGATAATATACATGTTTCAATACCATTCTTCCAAATGATTCCACCCTCACCCCCTCCCACAGAGTCCAGAAGACTGTTCTATACATCTGTGTCTCTTTTGCTGTCTCACATAAAGGGTTATCGTTACAATCTTTCTAAATTCCACATATATGTGCTGGTATACTTTATTGGTGTTTATCTTTTTGGCTTACTTCACTCTGTATAATAGGCTCCAGTTTCATCCCCCTCATTAGAACTGATTCAAATGTATTATTTTTAATGGCTCAGTAATACTCCATTGTGAAAATGTACCACAGCTTTCTTATCCATTTGTCTGCTGATGGACATCTAGGTTGCTTCCATGTCCTGGCTATTATAAACAGTGCTGTGATGAACATTGGGGTACATGTGTCTCTTTCAATTCTGGTTTCCTCGGTGTGTATGCCCAGCAGTAGGATTGCTGGGTCGTATGGCAGTTCTATTGCCAGTTTTTAAAGGAATCTCTACATTATTCTCCATAGTGGCTGCACTAGTTTGCATTCCCACCAACAGTGTAAGAGTGTTCCCTTTTCTCCACACCCTCTCCAGCATTTATTGCTTGTAGACTTTTGGATCGCAGCCATTCTGAATGGCGTGAAATAGTACCTCATTGTGGTTTTGATTTGCATTTCTCTGATAATGAGTGATGTTGAGCATCTTTTCATGTATTTGTTAGCCATCTGTATGTCTTCTTTGGAGAAATGTCTATTTAGTTCTTTGGCCCATTTTTTGATTGGGTCGTTTATTTTTCTGGAATTGAGCTGCAGGAGTTGCTTGTATAGTTTTGAGATTAGTTGTTCATCAGTTGCTTCATTTGCTAATATTTTATCCCATTCCGAAGGCTGTCTTTTCACCTTGCTTATAGTTTTCTTTGTTTTGCAGAAGCTTTTAATTTTATAGGTCCCATTTGTTTATTTTTGCTTTCATTTCCAATATTCTGGGAGGTGGGTCACAGGGGATCCTGCTGTGATTTATATCGGAGAGTGTTTTGCCTATGTTCTCCTCTAGGAGCTTTATAGTCTCTGTCTTACGTTTAGAATTTTAATCCATGTTGAGTTTATTTTTGTATATGGTGTTAAAAAGTGGTCTAGTTTCATTCTTTTACAAATGGTTGACCAGTTTTCCCAGTACCACATGTTAAAGAGATTGTCCTGTCTCCATTGCATATTCTTGCCTCCTTTGTCAAAGATTAGGTGTACATAGGTGCGTGGATTTATCTCTGAGCTTTGTATTTTGTTCCATTGATCTATATTCCTGTCTTTGTGCCAGTACCATATTTTCTTGATGACTGTGGCTTTGTAATAGAGCCTGAAGTCAGGCAGGTTGATCCCTCCAGTTCCATTCTTCTTTCTCAAGACTGCTTTGGCTATTCGAGGTTTTGTATTTCCATACAAATTGTGGAATTATTTGTTCTAGCTCTGTGAAAAATACCGTTGGTAGCTTGATAGGGATTGCATTGAATCTATAGATTGCTTTGCATAGTATACTCATTTTCACTATATTGATTCTTCCAATCCATGAACATGGTATATTTTTCCATTTGTTAGTGTCCTCTTTAATTTTTTTCACCAGTGTTTTATAGTTTTCTATATATAGGTCTTTTGTTTCTTTAGGTAGATATATTCCTAAGTATTTTATTCTTTTCATTGCAATGATGAATGGAATTGTTTCCTTAATTTCTCTTTCTATTTTCTCATTATTAGTGTATAGGAATGCAAGGGATTTCTCTGTTGATTTTATATCCTTCAAATTTACTATATTCATTGATTAGCTCTAGTAATTTTATGGTGGAATCTCTAGGATTTTCTATGTAGAGGATCATGTCATCTGCAAACAGTGAAAGTTTTACTTCTTTTCCAATTTGGATTCCTTTTATTTCTTTTTCTGCTCTGATTGCTGTGGCCAAAACTTCCAAAACTATGTTGAGTAGTTATGGTAACAGTGGGCACCCTTGTCTTGTTCCTGACTTTAGGGAGAATGCTTTCAATTTTTCACCATTGAGGATAATGTTTGCTGTGGGTTTGTCATATATAGCTTTAATTATGTTGAGGTATGTTCCTTCTATTCCTGCTTTCTGGAGAATTTTTATCATAAATGGATGTTGAATTTTGTCAAAGGCTTTCTCTGGATCTATTGAGATAATCATGTGGCTTTTATTTTTCAATTTGTTAATGTGGTGTATTACATTGATTGATTTGTGGACATTAAAGAATCCTTGCATCCCTGGGATAAAGCCCACTTGGTCTTGATGTATGATCTTTTTAATGTGTTGTTGGATTCTGATTGCTAGTATTTTGTTAAGGATTTTTGCATCTATGTTCATCAGTGATATTGGCCTGTAGTTTTCTTTTTTTTGTCGCATTTTTATCAGGTTTTGGTATTAGGGTGATGGTGGCCTCATAGAATGAGTTTGGAAGTTTACTTTCCATTGCAATTTTCTGGAAGAGTTTGAGTAGGATAGGTGTTTGTGTTTCTCTAAATTTTTGGTAGAAAACAGGTGTGAAGCCGTCTTGACCTGGGCTTTTGTTTGCTGGAAGATTTCTGATTACTCTTTCAATTTCCGTACTTGTGATGGTTCTGTTAAGATTTTTATTTCTTCCTTTTTCAGTTTTGGAAAGTTGTAATTTTCTAAGAATTTGTCCATTTCTTCCAGGTTGTCCATTTTATTGGCATATAATTGCTGATAGTAGTCTCTTATAATCCTTTGTATTTCTGTGTTGTCTGTTGTGATCTCTCCATTTTCATTTCTAATTTTATTGATTTGATTTTTCTCTCAGTTTCTTGATGAGTCTGGCTAATGGTTTGTCAATTTTATTTATCTTCTCAAAGAACCAGGTTTTGGCTTTGTTGATTTTTGCTAAGGTCTCTTTTGCATTTATTTCTGCCCTAATTTTTAAGTTTTCTTTCCTTCTACTAACCCTAGGGTTCATAATTTATTCCTTTTCAAGTTGCTTTAGGTGTTCAGTTCAGTTCGGTTCAATTGCTCAGTCGTGTCTGACTCTTTGCGACCCCTGAATTGCAGCACGCCTGGCCTCCCTGTCCATCACCAACTTCTGGAGTTCACACAGACCCACATCCACCTAGTCAGTGATGCCATCCAGCCATCTCATCCTCTGTCATCCGCTTCTCCTCCTGCCCCCAATCCCTCCCAGCATTAGTCTTTTCCAATGAGTCAGTGTAGAGTTTGGTCATTTATTTGACTTTTTTCTTGTTTCTGGAGGTAAGCCTGTATTTCTATGAACCTTCCCCTTAGCACTGCTTTTACAGTGTCCCACAGGTTTTGGGTTGTTGCAAAGCCACAATTCAAAAGCATCAGTTCTTCAGTGAGCAACTTTCTTTATGGTCCAACACTCACATCCATACATGACTACTTGTAAAAACCGTAGCCTTGGCTAGATGGACCTTTGTTGGCAAAGTAATGTCTCTGCTTCCTAATATGCTATCTAGGTTGGTCATAACTTTCCTTCCAAGGAGTTAGCGCCTTTCAATTCCATGGCTGAAGTCACCATCTGCAGTGATTTTGGAGCCCCACCCAAATAAAGTCTGTCACTGTTTCCATTGTTTCCCCATCTATTTGCCATGAAGTGATGGGACTGGATGCCATGATCTTAGTCTTCTGAATGTTGAATTTTAAGCTAAATTTTTCACTGTCTTCTTTCACTTTCATTTAGAGGCTCTTCATTTCGTTTTCATTTTTGGCTATAAGAGTGATATCATCTGCGTATCTGAGGTTATTGATATTTATCCTGGCAATCTTGATTCGAGCTTATGCTTCATCCAGCCCAGGATTTCACATGATATACTCTGCATATAAGTTAAATTAAAAGGGTGATAATATATAGCCTTGATGTACTCCTTTCCCAATTTGAACCAGTTCATTGTTTCAAGTCCAGTTCTAACTGTTGCTTCCTGACCTGCATACAGGTTTCTCAAGAGACTGGTCAGGTGGTCTGGTATTCCCATCTCTTTCAGAATTTTCCACAGTTTATTGTGATCCACACAGTCAAAGGCTTTGGCATAGTCAATAAAGCAGAAGAAGATGTTTTTCTGGAACTCTCTTGCTGTTTCGATGATCCAGCGGATGTTGGCAATTTGATCTCTGGTTCCTCTGCCTTTTCTAAAGCCAGCTTGAACATCTGGAATTTCGCGGTTCATGTATTACTGAAGACTGGCTTGGAGAATTTTGAGCATTACTTTACTAGCATGTGAGATGTGGCAGTTTGAACATTCTTTGGCACTGCCTTTCTTTTGGATTGGAATGAAAAGTGACCTTTTCCAGTCTCGTGGCTACTGATGATTTTTTCAAATTTGCTAGCATATTGAATGTAGCACTTTCACAGTATCATCTTTTAAGATTTGAAAAGCTCAACTGGAATTCCATAACCTCCACTAGCTTTGTTTGTAGTGATGCCTCCTGAGGACCATTTGGCTTTGCATCCAGACGTTTGGCTCTAGGTGAGTGATCACACTATTGTGGTTATCTGGGTCATGAAGATCATTTTTGTGTAGTTATTCTGTGTATTCTTGCCACCTCTTCTTAAGCAAAAACATGTGGGACAATATAAATCATAGAGACCTTTGTGTAATGAGTGTTACTAGTGAAACAGAAAAAGGGGGTAAAAATATTTGAAGAAGGTGGTTAAACTCTTCCAAAACTTTATGAAAAACATCAGCTTACAAATCCATGAAACTCAGTAAATCTCACTGAGATTCAAACTCATGAAATCTCAAGTAGAATCAACACAAAATTATCCACATTTAGACACATAATAGTCAAATAATTTGAGGCCAAAGCCAGAGAGAAATCCTTGAAAGTAGCAAGAGAAAACAACTCATAAGATACAGTGAAACAAGAGTATGATAGTTAGCTGATTTCCCATAAGATTTGATGGAGGCCAGAGGGCACTGGAATAAGATATTCACTTAGCTGAAAAAGCTGTCAACCAAGAATTCTATGCAAAGGAATTTAATTGCAACAGTGAGAAATATTTACTTACCATAAAAGAAGTCAGTAAAGGAGAAATTTGCTAACAAAGGTTCGTCTAGTCAAGGCTATAGTTTTTGCAGTAGTCATGTATTGATGTGAGAGTTGGACTATAAAGAAAGCTGAGCACAAGAGAATTGATGCTTTTGAACTGTGGCGTTGGAGAAGACTCTTGACAGTCCCTTGGGGTGCAAGGAGATGCAACCAATCCATTCTAAAGGAAATCAGTCCTGAATATTCATTGAAAGGACTGATGCTGAAACTGAAGCTTCAATACTTTGGCCACCTGATGTGAAGTGTTGACTCATTTGAAAAGACCCCGATGCTGGGAAAGATTGAAGACAGGAAGAGAAGGAGACGCCAGAGCATGACATGGTTGGATGGCATCACCGACTCAATGGACATGAGTTTGGGTAAAATCCAGGGGTTGGTGATGGACAGGGAGGCCTGGTGTGCTGCATTCCATGGGGGTCGCTAAGAGTCGAACATGACTGAGCGACTGAACTTAACTGAACTGAAAGGAGAAATAGAGGAAGAGTTCACCTACTGAAAGAGGAGGGTAAAGAGTGTCCTATTTGTGGAGATTTGGTGGCACAAATATCTGTGAGTTATTTTCTTTTTTTAAATTTTTAATTGGAGGATAATTGCTTTATATTATTGTGTTGGCTTCTGCCATACATACGTTAACATGAATCAGTCATAGGTATACATATGTCTCCTCCCTCTTGAACCTCCCTTCCACCTCTCACCCCATCCCACCCCTCTATGTTTTCATGCTGCTACTGCTGCTGTTAAGTCGCTTTAGTCGTGTCTGACTCTGTGCGAACCTATAGATGGCAGCCCACCAGGCTCCCCCATCCCTGGGATCTCTAGGCAAGAATACTGGAGTGGGTTGCCATTTCTTTCTCCAATGCATGAAAATGAAGAGTGAAAGTGAAGTTGCTCAGTCGTGTCCAACTCTTCACCACCCCCTTACTGCAGCCTACCAAGCTCCTCCATCCATGGGATTTTCCAGGCAAGAGTACTGGAGTGGGGTGCCATTGGCTCTATGTTGTCATAGAGCACTTAATTTGAGATCCCCACATCATACAGCAAATTTCCCCTGGCTATCTATTTTACATATGGTAATTTATATGTTTCTATGCTACTCTCCCAATTTGTCCTACCCTTTCCTTCCCCTACTGTGTCCATGAGTCTGTACTCAATGTCTGTGTCTCCACTGCTGCCTTACAAATAGGATCATCAGTACCATCTTTGTAGATTCCATATATATGCGTTAATATACATTATTTGTTTTACTCTTTCTGACTTACTTCAATCTGTATGTCAGGCTCTAGGTTTATCCACTTCATTAGGATTGACTCAAATGTGTGCTTTTTTATAGTATTGTTCGATTGTGTATATGTACCACAACTTTATTCATCCATCTGTCCATGGATCTAGGTTTCTTCCATGTCCTAGCTATTGTAAATGGTGTGGCAACAAACACTGGGGTACATATGCCTCTTTTAATCATGGGTTTCTCAGGGTATATGCCTAGTAGAGGGATTGTTGGTTCATATGATAGTTCTATTTCTAGTTTGCTTTTTAAAATTTTTTTTTAAGGAATCTCCATACTATTCTCCTTAGTGGCTGTATCAATTTACATTCCCACTAAAAGGGCAAGAGGGTTTCCTTTTCTCCTCACCCTCTCCAGCATTTATTGTTTGTAGATTTTTGATGAGGGTCATTCTGACTGGTGTGATCCATCATTGTAGTTTTGATTTGCATTTCTCTAATAATGAGTGGCATTGAACATCTTTTCATGTGTTTATTGGCCACCTGTATGTCTTTTTCATAGAAATGTGTATTTAGGTCTTCTGCCCATTTTTTGGTTGGGCTGTTTATTTTCCTGATGTTAAGCTTTATGAATGCTTATATCAGTTTAGTTCAGTTGCTCAGTTGTGTCAGACTCTTTGTGACCCCATGAATCGCAGCACGCCAGGCCTCCCTGTCCATTACCAAATCCCAGAGTTCACCCAAACTCATGTCCATCGAGTCGGTGATGCCATCCAGCCATCTCATCCTCTGTCGTCCCCTTCTCCTCTTGCCTCCAATCCCTCCCAGCATCAAAGTCTTTTCTAATGAGTCAACTCTTCGCATGAGGTGGCCAAAGTACTGGAGTTTCAGGTTTAGCATCAGTGCTTCCAAAGAACACCCAGGACTCATCTCCTTTAGAATGGACTGGTTCGATCTACTCGCAGTCCAAGGGACTCTCAAGAGTCTTCTCCAACACCACAGTTCAAAATCATCAGTTCTTTGGCACTCAGCTTTCTTCACAGTCCAACTCTCACATTGATACATGACTACTGGAAAAACCATAGTCTTGACTAGATGGACCTTTGTTGGCAAAGTAATGTCTCTGCTTTTTAATATGCTATCTAGGTTGGTCATAACTTTCCTTCCAAGGAGTAAGCGTCTTTTAATTTCATGGCTGCAATCACCACCTGCAGTGATTTTGGAGCCCCCCCAAAATAAAGTCTGACACTGTTTCCACTGTTTCCCCATCTATGTCTCATGAAATGATGCTACCGGATTCTTGCCTGGAAAATCCCATGGACCGAAAAGTCTGGTAGGCTACAGGCCATAGGATCGCAAAGAGTCGGACATCACTAAGCGACTTCACTTTGCTGTGAAAAAGGTTTTAGGTTCAATTCAATGTCATTTGCTTATTTTTGCTTTTAGTTCCATTACTCTGGAAAGAAAGTGAAAGTGAAATAGTATTTGACTCTTTGCGACCCCATGGACTATAGCCTTCCAGGCTCCTCCATCCATGGGATTCTCCAGGCAAGAATACTGGAGTGGGTCACCACTTCCTTCACCAGTGGATCTTCCCTACACAGGGATTGAACTTGGGTCTCCTGCACTGCAGGCAGACTCTTCACCTTCCGAACCACCAGGGGCTCCTCATTACTCTAGTAGGTGGGTCAAAAAGATCTTGCCTTGATGTATGTCAAAATTGTACTCCCTATGTTTATCTCTAAGAGCTCTATATTCTGGCCTTACATTTAAGTATTTAATACATTTTAATTTTATTTTTGTGTACTGTGTTAGGAAGTGTTCCACTGTCGTTCTTTTACACATAGCTGTTCAGCTTTCCCAGCACCATTTATTGAAGAAGCTATTTTTCCTCCATTGTATATTCTTGCCTCTTTGTCAAAGATAAGGTGCTCATAGGTGTGTGGGTTTATCTGTGGGTCTTCCATCTTGTTTACTTGGTTTATATTTCTGTTTTTGTGTCAGTAACATACTGTACTGAGGACTGTAACTTTGTTGTTTTGTCTGAAGTTAGGAAGGTTGATTCATCCAGCTCCGTTTTTCTTTCTCAAGATTTGCTTTGGCTATTCAGAATCTTTTGTGTTTCCATACAAATTGTGAAATTATTTGTTCTAGTTCTGTGAAAAATACCATTGGTAATTTGATAGGGATTGCATTAAATCTGTATATTGCTTTGGGTAGTATTGTCATTTTCACAGTATTGTTTCTTCCAATCCAAGAATATGGTATATCTCTCCATATGTTTGTGTCATCTTTGATTTCTTTCATCATTGTCTTATAGTTTTCTGCATATAGATATTTTGTCTCTTTAGATAGGTTTATTCCTAGGTAATTTATTCTTTTTGCGGTAATGGTAAATGGAATTTTCCCCTTAACTTCTCTTTCTGATATTTCACTGTTAGTGCACAGAAATTCAAGGGATTTCTGTATATTAATTTTATATCATGAAAATGATATAAAACAACATTTACTATGTTGTTTGATTAAGTCTAGTAATTTTCTGGTGGCCTCTTTAGGGTGGTTTGTCAATTTTGTTTATCCTTTCAAAGAACCAGCTTTTAGATTTATTGATCTTTGCTATTGTTTCCTTCATTTCTTTTTCATTTATTTTTGCTATGATCTTTAGGATTTTTTCCTACTATCAACTTTTTTTTTCTTCGTTTTTAATTGCTTTAGGTGTAAGGTTAGGTTGCTTACTTGATAGTGTTCAATTTTCTTGAGGTAGGCTTGCATTGCTGTAAATTTCTTAGACTTGTTTTTGCTGCATCCCACAGGTTTTGGGTTGTTGTAGTTTTGTTGTCATTTCTAGGTAGTTTTTGATTTCCTTTTTTATGTCTTCAGTGATCTGGTGGTTATTTAGAAGCATGTTGTTTAGCCTCCATGTGTTTGTGTTTTTTTTCCTGTAGTTGATATCTAGTCCTATAACACTGTGATCAGAAAAGATGCTTGATAAAATTTCAGTTTTGTTAAGTTTACCAAGGCTTAATTTGTGACCCAAGATGTTATCTATCCTGGAGAATGTTCCATAAGCACTTGAGTAAAAATTGTATTCTGCTGTTTGGAATGGGAAGTCCTGAAGATATCAGTTAGGTCAATTTAATCTAAGTGTGATTTAATGCTTGTGTTTCTTTATTAATTTTCTGTCCTGATGATCTGTCCATTGGTGTAAGTGGGGTGTTAAAGTCCCCTACTACTATTGTGTTGCCATCAATTCCCCCTTTTATGATGTTAGCATTTACCTTATATATTGAGGTGCTCCTATGTTAGGTGCATAAATGTTTGCAACTGTTATATCTTCTTGGATTAATCCCTTGATCATTATGTAGTGGTCTTCTTTATCTCTTGTAACAGTTTTTGTTTTAAAGCTTAGTTTTTCTGAGTATTGCTATACCCATTTTCTTTTGATTCCCATTTGCATGGAATATCTTTTTTTCATCCCCTGACTTTAAGTCTATATCTGTCCTTAGGTCTGAAGTGGATCTCTTGTAGACAGCATATGCACAGGTCTTGTTTCTGTATCTATTCATCCAGCCTGTGTCTTTGGTTGGATCATTTAATCCATTTACATTTAAGATAGCTATTGATATGCATATTCCTACTGCCATTTTCTTACTGTTTAGAGTTTGTTTTCCTGGGTCTTTTTCTTTCTTTCTTTCTTTTTTTAAAATTTTACTTTATTTTACTTTACAATACTGTATTGGTTTTGCCATACATCAACATCGTCTCTTTTGTTTCCTGCTAGAGAAGTTTCTTTATCATTTGTTGTAAGGCTGGTTGGGTGGTGATGCGTTCTCTTTTTTGTTTATCTATCAAGCTTTTGATTTCACAAACAAATCTGAATGAGATCCTTACTGGATAAAGTAATCTTGGTTATAGTTTTTTTTTTTTTTTCTGTTATCACTTTAAAGAAGTATCCTGCCATTCCCTTTTGGTCTGCAGAGTCTGTTGAAAATTCAGTTAGCCTTAATGGGAATTTATTTGCATACTTTTTTTTTTTTTTTGCTTTCCCCTTTCTGCTTTTAGTATTTTTTTTCTTTTTATTTAATTTTTGTTAGTTTGATTGGTACATGTCTTGGTGTACTTCTCTTTGGGTTTATCTTGTATGGGACTCTATGGGCTTCCTGAAGTTGGATTCCTTTCCCATGTTAGGGAAGTTTTCAACTATAATCTCTTCAAATATTTTCTCATAACCTTTTCTTTGCCTCTTCTTCTTCTGAGACCCCTATAATTTGAATGTTGGGGGACTTAATATTGTCCCAGATGTCTCTGAGACTGTCCTGTGAGTTCTCTTCTAATTGCTCTGACAGGGTAATCTGCTAAGCATTAAGCAAGGGAGGAGGTGCTAGACATTTGAGGGGAAAAGAGAAGTGTGAACTGTCACCTAGGAAAAGAAAAAGGTGAATAAATTTGGGGAAAGTTGTAGAATTTTGAAGTCACACTAAGGATCCATTGGAAGTTTCTGATCATGTTTTTAAAGTTCAACCAATCATAATGGTTCTATGTTTGTCTCTAATCAAGGTCAGCTGCACAAGTATGTGTACAGTAGGAGGGAAAAAAGGGATTTGAGGTTGAATGAAATAAGAGAGTACTACATGCTAATTGAAGGTGGAATCTAAGCTAGGTGTGCAAGAAAATAAAGCTATGTCAGTGGTGTTAAGGCCATTGGATTGGAGATCCAGGATTTTGGGATAAAAACATGAGCAAAACATAGAGGTAGTATTAAATACATATGTAAAGAAAGTAAGGAGAGCAGTTTGCCTGATGTCACAGACAGGTAATGGTAAATTTGTGAGACTAAAATTGTCTAGGGCATATAGTCTCAAACAACACATAGATACTTACTTTGGGGACTCTTTGATTTGTTTAAGGACACTTAGTGGTAAAAAAGTTGAGGACAGCAGTCAAGGCTGCTGCCAGCTCTGGGCAATAGAGAGCTGAGGTCACCCGCAGAAGTTGCTGCACTGAGACAGTCAGCCTCTGCCCATGTGTGAGTCAAAGGCCTTCCTCTGGGCACCAAGGTCCTGCATCCCTTACTTCTAGATGCCCTTCTTCACTGTCCTAGCTCCAGCCTCTTGTCCTTATAGTGTTGCTTACACATTCCAGACAGGCTATGAGTCTCCCTAAATGGCTCCTTCCCTCAGCTCCTCTGAGTCTTGAGCAAGTGACACCTTCACAGTGTCCTTCATATTCTCAGGCCTTACCTGAGTCTATGTAAAATGGAAACCTTCCTCAAACCTTCCCAGTCCAGTGGTTAAGACTCTGCATTTTCAATACAGAGGGTATGGATTCAATCTCCAGTCAGGGAACTAAGATCCCATATACCTTGCCACCAAAAAACCACAACACAAAGCAGAAACAATGTTGTAACAAGTTCAATGAAGACTTTAGAGTGGGCCATATCAAAAATATCTTAAAAAAAAACCAGGCACTCTCCATCCCTTTTGCCCTGATCCTTTTTCTTTTTTTCTGTTGTACTTATAATCTAACATTCTTAATAATCCATTGATTGAGTATGCTTAGTGTCTATTTCCCATCAGCAGAACATAAGCTCTATGAAGGCAGAGCTGTTTTATCTGTTTTGTTCATCACTTAGGACAGTACTCTGAACACCTGCCATCAGTAAATCCTGATGGGATGGAAACATACATACTACCATACTACTACTTATAGATAGCCACTGTGGTTTTACTGTATGATTCAGGGAACTCAAATTGATGCTCTGTGACAATCTAGAGGTGTGGAACGGGGTGGAAAATGGTTAGAGAGGTTCAAGAGGGAGGGGACATATGTATACTTATGGCTGATTCATGCTGATGTATGGCAGAAACCAACACAATAGTGTAAAGCAGCTACCCTTCAACTAAAAATAAATGAAAAGGAGGAGGAGACAGAAGAAGATGGCAGAGGAGTAAGACAGGGAGATCGCCAGCCTCTTCACAAATAAATAAAAAACTCATCAAGAAATGGAACAATTCCTACAAAGCAAACAGTAGGCAACAGCAGAAGACCCCAGGCCTCCAGGGGGGACAGACTAACCTCCCTGAAATGAGGTAGGAGAGAGGAGAGACAAGTTCTGGACAGGAGCTTGTGCCCCAACAGAAGGAGGGAGCCGTGAAACAGGAGGCACTCCCAGGCACAAGGAAACTCCCTCACAGGCAGGCCCAAAGGGGAGCTGAAAAGTCTCTGAAAACCAAGCAAAACAGGGACTTGGAGGGCAGCAAACACAGAAAGCTGCACTTGTCAACCCATTAACAGCTCATGGACTGTGGCCCCAGACAGCATGCTTGGGGAACTGAGAGTGGTGGCATACAAGCCCAGCCAGCACATTCAACCCTTGCAGCACAGAGGGTGGGCCCAGGTAGCCAAATGTGATGGGGCAGACAAATCCAGCCAGTGTGCACAACCCTTGCAGCACAGATGGCAGGACCAGGTAGCCAAGCGTGATGCAACAAACACAGTTGGTGCAGTGAGGGACTGGGGTGCCAATAGAGGGGAGGTATATAAACTTGGGCAGTTCACACAACCCTCCCTGAAGAAAGAAGAACAAATAACCCCTGCGACAAAGAGTGGAGGCAGTGAGACGAAACAAGAGCACACAGCCCTGCGACACAGAGGGCAGGCAAGGCAGCTGAAACAAGTGCACACAAGGTCCTTGACGCAGAGTGTGCACATGGGAAGCCGAGACAAGTGCACACAAGCCCCACAAAGCAAAGGTCAGGCCTGGGGATCCAAAACAAGTGCACACAAGCCCTGCGACACAGAAAGTGAGCTTAGGGGGCTGAGGGAAGTCCACACAAGTCACCACAATGCAGAAAGATTCACCCAAGCACCTACCTAGCAAGTTTGGGCCAGCAGCACAGGGCAGGACAGGGGAATAGAAGCACCAGCAATGATCCCAGGGACAAGTAGGGGGCTGGCGGCACTGCAGATATGCTGAGAGGGCCACTTTGGAGCCGCTGTGGAAATAGATGTGCTTAACACTGTGAAAGCTAGAACGACTGCCCAAAGGCATACTGAATCCATAGACACTCCAAAATCTACTACTGGACGCTGCACTGCCCTTCAGAGAGAGGAGCTCCAGCTTCATCAACCAGAACACAGGCACAAGCTCTGCCAACCAGGAAAACACCACAGGACACTAATCCAACCCCATCTACAGGGGCAGACTCCACAACCAAGAGCTACAACCTCGAGAACCTTTTTTAGAATTTTTCCTTTTTTCTTTCTCTCTTATAAAGCACATTGTTCCCAACATATTTCCACCATCACATTAGCCTTTTGTGGCAGTGTGGAGTTTTCCGTGTTTTTTAAAAAATTCATTTTAAGATTTTGTTTCTCTTTTTCTTATAAATCACATGGTTTATCCCCCCTACCTACATATTTCCACCTCCATATTAGCCTTTTGCGGTGCGGTGGAGTTTCCCTCTTTCTGTTTCTTGTAAAAAAAAAAAAAAAAAAAGGAAAGAAAAGAAAGAAAAATTCATTTTAAGATTTTTCGTTCTCACTTTTTTTTTTCTTTATTCTTGATGAGATTTTTTGGATTTTGTTTTTGATATATTTATCTGCCTTTCCTATAGTTCTATACTGGCTATAGCTATTCTTGAATATATATAAATCTTTTCCACATGTGTCTATTCATCTTTGCTTTTTTATTTTTTCTTTTCTCTCTCTTTTAAAATCTTCTTCTCCACTCCTTCCTTTTCTCTTGTCCCTCCCTTCTCCTCTTCCTTTTTCTCTTTTTTTATTCTCCTTTTTCCCCCTTCACTCTCTTCTTTCACCAAGTAAGTTAAATTGTTGAGCTCTCTATGCTATATTCCCCAGTTGGCCCTCTGCTTATGCTCAACTTTCTGGATTGAGTATTAGCTAACTCTTCTTTCAGTTGGTTGATGTCACCTCTGGTTTCCCTCGTTCACCAAGTCAATCTCCTCTACTCTTTTCTTTAGAACTCTTTGGTTATAACTGTATGTGTGAAAGTGTGTGTGTATGTGTGTGTGTATGTCCCACTATTTCTGTAATTACCTACTTGATCACCTCCCACTAGAATACAGGCACAAGTCACCCTTAATAAGAAATCAACACAAACCACCCAACCAACAGTTACCTCCAAGGGCAAAAATCAAAAGGAAGAAGTAATACAACCCTACAGCCTGGGAAAAAGCGATCTTGAAAGTTAGAAAAAAAGAAGATGAAGAGAAGTGAAACAAATTAAAGAGCAAGGTAGAAACTCACAACACAAAATACACAAAGAGGAAATAAGTAATCTCCCTGAAAGAGAATTCAGAATAATGATAGTAAAGATGCTCTGAAGACTTGAGAAAGAATGGAGAGAATGTAAGAAGCATTTAACATGGTTAATACAATCACCAAGGTCATAGAAGAAATAAAGAATAAGCAAACAGAGATGAATAACACAATTACTGAAATTAAAAATACTCTAGAAGGAACCAATAGCAGAATAACTGAGGCAGAGAAATGGATAAGTGACTGGAGGATAGAATGGTGGAAATAACTGCTGAAGAGCAGAATAAAGGGAAAAAATTGAAAAGAATTGAGGACAGCTTCAGAGACCTTTGGGACAACATTAAGTGCACCAACATTTTAGTTATGGGTTCCCAGAGGAAGAAGAAAAAAAAGAAAGGCACTGAGAAAATTTTTGAAGAAATTATAGTTGAAAACTTCCCCAACATGGGAAAGGAAATAGTCAATTAAGCTCAAGAAGAGCAGAAAGTCCATTTTAGGCTAAACCCAAGGAGAAACACATTGAGGCACATACTAATAAAGCTAACAGAGATTAAGCAGAAAGAAAGAATATTAAAAGCAGCAAGGGAAAAACAATGAGTAATATACATGGGAAAACCCATATGATTAATAGTGGATCTTTCAGCAGAAACTCTACAGGCCAGAAGGGAATGGCAGAATATATTTAAAGTACTGAAAGGGAAAAACATACAACCACAATTATTATACCTGGCAAAGATCTCATTCAAAATTGATGGAGAAATCCAAAGTTTTATGGACAAGCAGAAGTTAAGAGAATTCAGCACCTCCAAACCATCCTTGCAACAAATACTAAAGGGACATACATAGGCAGTAAACACAAGAGAAAGGCAAGACCTACAAAAACAAACCTAAAACAGTCAAGAAAATGCCGATAGGAACATATATATCAATAATTACCTTAAATATAAACGGATTAGTGCACCAACCAATATGGACTGACCAAATGGATACAAAAACAAGACCCATATATATGTTGCCTACAGGAGACCCACTTCAGCCCTAGAGACACACACAGACTGAAAGTAAAAGGATGAAAAAGGATATTCCATGTGAATGGAAACCAAAAAACAGCTAGAGTGACAATCCTTATTTCAGACAAAATGGACTTTAAAATAAAGAATATTATAAGAGACAAAGAATAAGATATAACAAGAAGACATAACAATTGTAAATATATATGCACCCAACATAGGAACACTTCAATACATAAGGCAAACACTAACAGGCATAAGAGGAGAAACTGACAGCAACACAATAATAGTAGAGGACTTTATCACCCCACTTTCCCCAATGGACAGATCGTCAAAACAGAGAATCAATAAGGAAACACAAACCTTAAATGAAACATTGGACAAAATGGACCTAATTGATATCTTCAGGACTTTCCATCCAATGCAGAAAAATACACCTTCTTCTCAAGTGCACATGGAACAATCTCCAGGATAGTTCACATCTTGAGCCACAAATCAAGCCTCAGTAAATTTAAGAAAATTGAAATTTTATCAAGTATCTTCTCCAACCACAACACTATGAGAGTAGGTATCAAACACAGGAAAACAACAACAACAACAAAACAACAGCAAAACACACACTCATGGAGATTAAATAATACATTACTAAATAACAAAGAGGTTACTGAAGAAATAAGAAGAAAAATCAAGAGATTCCTGGAAACAAATGAGAATGAAAACATGATGACCCAAAACCTATGGGATTCAGCAAAAGCAGTTGTAAGGTTTATAGTGATACTATCATACCTTAAGAAACAAGAAAAGCATCAAATAGGCAGCCTAACTCTACATCTAAAGCAGCTAGAAAAAGAAGAACAAAAACCTCCCAAAGTCAGCAGAAGGAAGGAGATCATAAAAATCAGAGCAGAAATAAATGAAAAAGAAATGAAGGAAACAATAACAAAGATTAATAAAATGAAAAGCTGGTTCTTGGAGAAGATAAACAAAATTGACAAACCACTAGCCAGACTTATCAAGAAAAAAGGGAGAAAAATCAAATCAATAAATTTAGAAATGAAAAAGGAGAGGTTACAACAAACAGCACAGAAATACAAAGGATCATAAGAGAATATTATGAGCAACTATATGCTAATAAAATGGACAAACTAGAGGAAATGGACAGATACTTAGAAAAGATACATAGAAAACCTTAAAGATACTATCAGAAAGTTACTAGAGCTAATCAGTGAATTTAGCAAAGTCATAGGATACAAAATCAATACACAGAAATCACTTGCATTTCTATGTACTAACAATAAAAAACCAGAAAGAGAAATTAAGGAATCAATCCTATTCACCATTGAAACAAAAAGAATAAAATATCTAGAAATAAACTTACCTAAGGAGAAAAAAGAACTGTATACAGAAAATCATAAGACATTGATAAAAGAAATCAAAGATGCCATAAACAGATGGAGAAATATTCCATGATCTTTGGTAGGAAGAATCAATATTGTGAAAATGACTATACTACCAAATGCAATCTACAGATTTAATGCAATCCCTATCAAATTACCAATGGTATTTTCCACAGAACTAGAACAAAAATGTCACAATTCATATGGAAATACTGAAGATCCAGAATAGCCAAAACAGTCTTGAGAAAGAAGAATGGAGCTGGAGGAATCAACCTTCCTGATTTCAGACTATACTATAAAGTTACAGTCATCAAGACAGTATGGTACTGGCACAAAAACAGAAATATGGACCAATGGAGCAAGCAAGAAAGCCCAGAAATAAACCCATGCACATATGGGTACCTTATTTTTGACAAAGGAGGCATGAATATACAATGGGGCAAAGACAGCCTCTTCAATAAATGGTATTGGGAAAGGACAGCTACATGCAAAAGAATGAAAGTTGATCACTATCTAATGCCATACACAAAGATAAACTCAAAATAGATTAAAGACCTAAATTTAAGAGCAGAAACTATTAAATTGCTAGAAGAAATGATAGGCAGAAAACTCAATGACAAATATCAAAACAAGATCTTCTATGACCCACCTCCTTAGAGTAATGGAAATAAAAACAAAAATAAACAGTTGGGAGCTAGTTAAACCTAAGCTTTTGTACAGCAAAAGAAACTACAAACAAGGTGAAAAGACAACCCTTAGAATGGGAGAAAGTAATAGCAAATGAAACAACTGATAAAGAATTAATTTCCAAAATATACAAGCAACTCATACAATTCAATACCAGAAAAACAAACAACTCAATCAAAAAGTGGGAAATGGACCTGATGAGACATTTCTCCAAAGAAGACATACAGATGGCTAACAGGCACATGAAAAGATGCTCAACATCACTTTTTATTAGAGAAATGCAAATTAAAGCTACAATTAGATACCACCTCACACCAGTCAGAATGACCATCATCAAAAAGTCTACAAAACAAACAAACAAACAAACAAAAAACTGCTGGAGAGGGTGTGGAGAAAAGAGAACATTCTTGCATTGCTGGTGGGAAATGTAAACTGATACAGCCACTTTGGAAGATGGTATGGTGATTCTTTAAAAAGCTAGGAATAAAACCACCATATTACCCAGCAATCCCACTTCTAGGAAATCCCATTCCTTTGATATCCTGAGGAAATAAAAACTGAAAACATACATGTACACCATTGTTCACTGCAGCACTATTTACAATAGCTAGAACATGGAAGGGGAAGGCAATGGCACCATGCTCCAGTACTCTTGCCTGAAAAATCCCATGGACGAAGGAGACTGGTAGGCTGCAGTCCATGGGGTAGCGAAGAGTTGGACACGACTGAGCGACTTCACTTTGACTTTTCACTTTCATGCATTGGAGAAGGAAATGGCAACCCACTCCAGTGTTCTTGCCTGGAGAATCCCAGGGACAGGGGAGCCTGGTGGGCTGCAGTCTATGGGGTCGCACGGAGTTGGACATGACTGAAGCGACTTAGCAGCAGTAGCAGTAGCTGAACATGGAAGCAACCTAGATATCCATTAACAGATGAATGGATAAAGAAACTGTGGTACATATATACAATGGAATACTACTCAGCCATATAAAGGAACAAATTTTAATCTATTCTAATAAGGTGGACAAAACTAGAGCCCATTATACAGACTAAAGTAAGTCAGAGAGAGAAATATAAATATCATATACTGACAGATATATATGGAATCTGAAGAGATGAGACTGATGTATTTATTTTCAGGGCAGCAATGGAGAAACAGACATAGAGAACAGACCTATGGACACGGTGGGAGAAGAGGAGGGAGAAGGGGAGATGTATGGAGAGAGTAACATAGATATATATAATACCATGTGTAAAACAGATAGCCAGTGGGAATTTGCTGTATGACTCAGGGAACTCAAACAGGAGATCTGCAACAGGCTGAAGGGTGGGTTGGGGAGGGAGATAGGAGGGAGGCCCAGGAGGGAGGGGACATGGGTGTACCGGGTGTACCTATGGCTGATTTTTGTTGATGTATGACAGAAAACCACAAAATTCTGCAAAGCGATTATTCTTCAAGGAAAAATAAATAAGTAAATAAAAAATAAAAAGGAGAAGAAATGCTCATGGGGCATATTATAAGACCACAATGTTTCCAATTTACTCTCACTTACTGCCCATGTGAGAATGATACATAAAAGTCTGGAGGGACCTAAACATATTCTCCAAAGTTTGGATTATACAAACATTTTTATTTATGATCTAAAATTTAATTTTTTTGTATGTACAACCTCATTCCTCTACATGCCACTTCCAGCCACCTCCAGCTAAAGTTTACTTCAAGTTTACTAGGCCAGTATTGCTCCATTCTTAATAATTTTTTAGTTTTCTGTGGCTTTTCTTATGCAATGTTTTTTTTTTAATTTTTATTTTTACTTTATTTTACTTTACAATACTGTATTGGTTTTGCCATACACTGACATGAATTCACCATGGGTGTACATGAGTTCCCAAACATGAACCCCCTCCCACCTCCCACCCCATATCATCTCTCTGGATCATCCCCATGCACCAGCCCCAAGCATCTTGTATCCTGCATCGAACATAGACTGGCGATTCGTTTCTTACATGATAGCAATGGTTTTATATATTTTAAAAAGTCCTACTTGTAATTGTGGTAACTGGGAGTGGGTCTGCACAGTTTAGACTTTTGCCTGCCTGAATGGGGGTTTATTGTCCTGATTTCATTGTCTTGGGAATGTAAACAATGTGTAGCCTCATCTTCTTTACCTTTTTATGTTTTATCTGAATAATTTCTTGACCTGAATTATTTCTAGTAATAGTGTGATATATTTATTCCCAATATTTATCATAATAATGAAAACAGGTTCTCATTTGAACTTATTTTTTTCTACCCTCACACTGCACTAACTCTCTTGATACCCTGAGCAACTCACTACCCAGCAGTAGGGAACCTGCCAACCAATATGTGGTTCAACTGAGCTGATAGTGGCATGTCTGGATAGGAGAGGCCTGACAGACATGGGACTCTTCATCTTACTCAGGAAAAAAGAGGTAAGTAATTCAAAATTGATATAAGGTGTCAAAATTGACAGTTGGTGGCCTTTTAAATGCCTCCTGGAATGTAGGCAAGTATGGGCTGGAATGGGAACTGATGAAAATTAGGCCAGAAGACATGACTCTCCCTCTCACAGGCCTCGTGGAAGGAGCAGAGAAGTGTTGGTCACAATGGATGGGAGCTCAGGGCCCCATAGGTGTGAAGGCCCACCCCAGAGAAGCCATGGGTATTTTTTGTTTGTAATTCTGAGTTTTTATTATACATCCCCCAAACTGCAAAAGCTTCAGGCCCTCACAAAAGATTTACCACTGGAAAGGAAGCTTAAGTTTACTACTGGAAAGAAGCATAATTGTGTGTGGGTCAAATCAATGGAAAGGACTCTTTTGCACATGTGGTAAAATACACATAACATAGAATTTGTTACTTTAATGATTGAAAAGTACAATTCAGTGCATTTAGCATATTCACAATGTTGTGCAACTATCACCACTATCTGGATCCAGAACATTTTTATCATTCTGGAAGGAAACACCATACCCAAAGGTAAACTTTCCATTCCCCATTGTCTCCTGCCCTTGGCAATCACTAATCTACTTTTTATTTTTATGGGATGAAATATTTCATAAAAATGGAATCATGCAATACACGGACTTTTGTGCCCGTGTCTGACTTTTTTCACTCAGGATGCTTTCAAGATTTATTCATGTTGTAGTGAGAATCGGTATGTCATTCCTTTTCATGCAGAAAATCTTCTAAGTAAAAGACATAGATAAATAATAATAATCTAAATAATAGAGAGGATATAGCCAATTGACTACAAAAATTCCAAGAATAAAACTCAACAGCATGATCCAAATACTATGGGCAGGACTCTTTATGATACTGTATTGTATTCTGTTCTCTAACCTAGTGGACTAGAATTCAGATGTTTTCTAGAGTCTTCCAATTTCAATCAAGTGTCTTGACTAATTTCTAAGGCTTTCTTAATTCATATCTATTCTATGCAGAAATAATTCTTGCACCAGTCCTCTTTCTGTCCCCTTTGCCTGATCTCGATTACTGCCTTTCTAATCTGGGTCAGCATGCAAGTTACTCACTGAAATTCCAGAGAAAAGCTACTTTTTTCTTGATTTATGTGAGAACACTTGAAAATAGGAGTATGTCAAGGCTGTATATTGTCACCCTGCTTATTTAACTTATATGCAGAGTACATCATGAGAAACACTGGGCTGGAGGAAGCATAAACTGGAATCAAGATTTCCGGGAGAAATATCAATAACTTCATATATGCAGATGACACCACCCTTATGGCAGAAAGTGAAGAAGAACTAAAGATCTTCTTAATGAAAGTGAAAGAGGAAAGTGAAGAAGTTGGCTTAAAGCTCAACATTCAGAAAACTAAGATCATGGCATCTGGTACCATCACTTCATGGCAAATAGATGGGGAAACAGTGGCTGACTTTATTTTTTTGGGCTCCAAAATCACTGCAAGTGGTGATTGCAGTCATGAAATTAAAAGACGCATACTCCTTGGAAGGAAAGTTATGATCAACCTAGAGAGCATATTCAAAAGCAGAGACATTACTTTGTTAACAAAAGTCCATCTAGTCAAGGCTATGGTTTTTCCAGTAGTCATGTATGGATGTGAGAGTTGGACTGTGGAGAAAGCTGAGCGCCGAAGAATTGATGCTTTTGAACTGTGGTGTTGGAGAAGACTCTTGAGAGTCCCTTGAACTGCAAGGAGATCCAACCAGTCCATCCTAAAGGAGATCAGTCCTGGGTGTTCATCGGAAGGACGGTTGTTGAAGCTGAAACTCCAATATTTTGGCTACCTGATCGGAAGAGCTGAGTCATTTGAAAAGATCCTGATGTTGGGAAAAATTGAAGCCAGGAGGAGAAGGGGACGACAGAGGATGAGATGGTTGGACGGCATCACTGACTCAATGGATATGAGTTTGGGTAAACTCCAGGAATTAGTGATGGACAGGGAGGCCTGGCATGCTGAGGTTCATGGGGTCGCAAAGACTCAGACACGACTGAGCGACTGAACTGAACTGAACTGATACCTCCAGGTGAAAAATAAATACTGCATTCACAGTGTTATCAATATGCTGCCCACCTTTAATTTGTTGTAAAGTGTTGGGAGAACATTTTGAACAAATGAGTTGACATAAACAAAGGTATATCCAATTTTTTCCTGTTATGAAGCATAATTACTTTAAATAACCATAAAATACCATGCAGTTTTTAGTAGTTCATTTAGCATTTTGTTGACTTATTTTTAGTCTACAGTGCAGTCCTCAGCACAGAGGTACTATGCACAAATCGCTGAAATTATTGTGCAAATAACACCTGCAAAAGAAATCTGCTGCTTTTATACTTAAGTAGCCTATCAACACTCAGTTTTATGTTTTTACATTTTGCTTCTTAGCTCTGCTCATAACTATGTCCATTTTCAGAGAGGTTAGTATAATCTTCAGGTTCATTGAAACAATAAGTCTCTAAATACATATCTTTTTGGTATAAGTGGCATCATTGTTTAGTCTTCAGCTGTAAAATTTTAGTTTCCTGTATTTGAATCTTACTGAATGCTTTTGAAAAGCTTTTAGTTTCAACATTATAGTTAAACATTAATTTTATCACATTTCACTTACACCTGGCTTTGAAAATCTCCCATCCTGCTTGGGAAATGGAGGTGTGATAATAAAATCAGCTCTTGTCTCCCTGGTTCATGCATTCTTAACAATATTGTTCCCAAGAGTGAATATTGTTTCTCAGGTGTGGCAAAAAAAATCGTACTTTTTTAAATGTGTAAATCATAGATATACATATATTCACTTCAGTTCAGTTCAGTCGCACAGTTGTGTCAGACTCTTTGTGACCCTATCTATGGACTGCAGCTCACCAGGCCTCCCTGTCCATTACCAACTCCTGGAGTTTACACAAAATCATGTCCATTGAGTCAGTGATGCCATCCAACCATCTCATTCTCTGTCATCCCCTTCTCCTCCTGCCTTCAATCTCTCCCAGCATCAGGCTCTTTTCCAAGGAGTCAGCTCTTCGCATCAGATGGCCAAAGTATTGGAGTTTCAGCTCCAGCATCAGTCCTTCCAGTGAACACTCAGGATGTATTTTCTTTAGGATTGACTGGTTTGATCTCCTTGCAGTCCAAGGGACTCTCAAGAGTCTTCTCCAACACCACAGTTCAAAAGCATCAATTCTTTGGTGCTCAGCTTTCTTTATAGTCCAACTCTCACATCCATACATGACTACTGCAAAAACCATAGCTTTGACTAGAGAGATATTTGATGGCAAATTAATGTCTCTGCTTTTTAATATGCTGTCTAGGTTGGTAATAACTTTTCTTCCAAGGAGCAAGTGTCTTTTAATTTTATGGCTGCAATAACCATCTGCAGTGATTCTGGAGCTCCTCCAAAATAAATTCTGTCACTATTTCCATTGTTTCCCCATCTATTTGCTGTGATGGAACCAGATGCCATGATCTTAGTTTTCTGAATGTTGAGTTTTAAGCCACCTCTCTCACTCTTCTCTTTCACTTTCATCAAGAGGCTCTTTCGTTCTTCTTTGCTTTCTGCCATAAAGGTGGTGTCATCTGCACATCTGAGTTTATTGATATTTCTCCTGGCAATCTTGATTCCAGCTTGTGCTTCTTCCAGCCCAGCATTTCTCATGATGTACTCTGCATATAAGTTAAATAAGCAGAGTGACAATATACAGCCTTGATGTACTCCTTTCCCTATTTGGTGCCAGTCTGTTGTTCCATGCCCAATTCTAACTGTTGCTTCTTCACCTTCAAACATACATTACATATACCAATATGCAGTATAAGTGAAGTCGCTCAGTTCTGTCTGACTGTAGATTACTGGTAATTATGAGTGAAATGACACAGAACATACGAGACACACAAGAGACAGACAGGACACCACTCTGGCCAGAGGAACAGAACTGGGCAAAAAACTAATTGCCGTTTATTATAAAAGCCCCCTAGGCAGAATTCCAGACTGCATGAATAAGCCTGTTCAGCACAGCGCAGGTGCATACATGTTATCGTATAGCAAAGGGGAGTGAAATCTCTGTCTACTGCAGAGTCTGCCCAAAGCCCCCATCTCCTTCTTATCTCAAGAAGGGAATGCTCCCTCGTTTTCAAGGGACCATTAAACTCAAGGCTGTGTCCAGACTCTTTGGCAGAATGCCTCGTATGCAAGGACGCTCAGCCCGAGCAGAGAGACCTGTTTGCAGGCACATCTCTGGTACCCTATTAACCCTTCACTGATTCTTTGCGACTCCATGGACTGTAACCTACCAGGATCCTCCATCCATGGGATTTTCCAGGCAAGAGTACTGGAGTAGGTTGCCATTTCCTTCTCCAGGGGATCTTCCTGACCCAGGGATTAAACCCAAGTCTCCCGCATTGCGGGTAGACCCTTTACCATTTGAGCCACCAGGGAAGTTCCCCAATATGCAGTATATCCATGGTATTAAAAATTTAATAGTTTAGACTCACAAATTGAAAGATAAGGTCTCTGAAGCAAACTTGCCTAGCTAGCAGGTTTATTTTGGACTTCCAACCTCCAGAATGAATCATGCAGAATGTGATGGAGAACTGACTGAAGTTGGCCAAGGCAGAAGCAGTAAGACAAGTCAGAAGGCTATCGTGATAATCCAGAGATCAAGTCTTGAGCCTTTGGAGTGGGACACTGACTCTAATACCCTAGACTACTACATAACTAAGCCTAGGGAGTATCAAATAGTGAGAACTCACACGAAGGAAACCATTTGAATACAAGACATGGCATCACCCAACCACCAGTAGCAGATCCCTCATCCAAACAAAAAAGAAGACAAAAATACAAACCCAATCATCAGCAGACAGGATTACTACCTCATTCAATCCTGCCCATCCGAGGGGGGCAAAAGAAACCTCAGCACAAATCTCACCCTCTATGAAGTTTACACAAACCACTGGACCAAACTTAGGAGGGCAGAAACCAAAAGGAAGAAAGAATTCAACCTTGAAGTGTGGGAAAAGGAGACCTCAAACAGAATAAGTTAAGAATAAAATGAAAAGGCAGAGAAATACTGCACAAATAAAGGAGCAAACTAGAAACACAGAAGTCCAAATAAATGAGGAGGAAATAGGCAAACTACCTGAAAAAGAATTCAGAATAATGATAGTAAAGATGATTAAAAACCTTGAAAACAGAATGGAGAAAATGCAAGAATCAATTAACAAAAATACTTAGGAATATATCTACCCAAAGAAACTAAAGACCTATATATAGAAAACTATAAAACACTGATGAAAGAAATCAACGAGGACACTAATAGATGGAGAAATATACCATGTTCATGGGTCGGAAGAATCAATATAGTGAACATGAGTATACTACCCAAAGCAATTTACAAATTCAATGCAATCCCTATCAAGCTACCAGCCATATTTTTCACAGAACTAGAACAAATAATTTCAAGATTTGTATGGAAATACAAAAAACCTCAAATTGCCAAAGCAATCTTGAGAAAGAAGAATGGAACTGGAGGAATCAACTTGCCTGACTTCAGGCTCTACTACAAAGCCACAGTCATCAAAACAGTATGGTACTGGCACAAAGACAGACATATAGATCAATGGAACAAAATAGAAAGCCCAGAGATAAATCCACACACATATGGACACCTTATCTTTGACAAAGGAGGCAAGAATATACAATGGAGTAAAGACAATCTCTTTAACAAGTGGTGCTAGGAAAACTGGTCAACCACTTGTAAAAGAATGAAACTAGATCACTTTCTAACACCGCACACGAAAATAAACTCAAAATGGATTAAAGATCTAAATGTAAGACCAGAAACTATAAAACTCCTAGAGGAGAACATAGGCAAAACACTCTCAGACATAAATCACAGCAGGATCCTCTATGATCCACCTCCCAGAATTCTGGAAATAAAAGCAAAAATAAACAAATGGGATCTAATTAAACTTAAAAGCTTCTGCACAACAAAGGAAACTATAAGCAAGGTGAAAAGACAGCCTTCTGAATGGGAGAAAATAATAGCAAATGAAGCAACTGACAAACAACTAATCTCAAAAATATACAAGCAACTTATGCAGCTCAATTCCAGAAAAATAAATGACCCAATCAGAAAATGGGCCAAAGAACTAAATAGACATTTCTCCAAAGAAGACATACAGATGGCTAACAAACACATGAAAAGATGCTCAACATCACTCATTATCAGAGAAATGCAAATCAAAACCATAATGAGGTACCACTTCACACCAGTCAGAATGGCTGTGATCCAAAAATCTGCAAGCAATAAATGCTGGAGAGGGTGTGGAGAAAAGGGAACCCTTCTACACTGTTGGTGGGAATGCAAACTAGTACAGCCACTATGGAGAACAGTGTGGAGATTCCTTAAAAAATTGCAAATAGAACTATCTTATGACCCAGCGATCCCACTGCTGGGCATACACACCGAGGAAACCTGAATTGAAAGAGACACATGTACCCGAATGTTCATTGCAGCACTGTGTATAATAGCCAGGACATGGAAACAACCTAGATGTCCATCAGCAGATGAATGGATAAGAAAGCTGTGGTACATATACACAATGGAGTATTACTCAGCCGTTAAAAAGAATTCATTTGAATCAGTTCTGATGAGATGGATGAAACTGGAGCCGATTATACAGAGTGAAGTAAGCCAGAAAGAAAAACACCAATACAGTATACTAACACATATATATGGAATCTAGAAAGATGGCAATGATGACCCTGTATGCAAGACAGGAAAAAAGACACAGCTGTGTATAACAGACTTTTGAACTCAGAGGGAGAGGGAGAGGGTGGGATGATTTTGGAGAATGGCATTCTATCATGTATACTATCATGTAAGAATTGAATCGCCAGTCCATGTCTGACGCAGGATACAGCATGCTTGGGGTTGGTGCATGGGGATGACCCACTGAGATGTTATGGGGAGGGAGGTGGGAGGGGGGTTCATGTTTGGGAACACATGTAAGAATTAAAGATTTTAAAATTAAAAATAAATAATTAAATAAATAAAAAGGAAAAAAAAAAGGAATCAATTAACAAAGACCTAGAATAATGAAAGAATAAACGTATAGAGACAAATAACACAATTATTGAAATAAAAAATATGATTCTATTTGATTGATTCTAGCATGAATCAATAGCGGAATATCTGAAGCAGAATGGATCATTGAAATGGAAAATAAAATGGTGGAAATAACTGCTGAAAGGCAAAGTAAATAAAAATAATTCCTCTGGGAAATATTAAATGCACCAACGTTCGAATTATAGGGGTCCCAAAGAAGAAGATAAATATAAATGGTATGAGAAAATTTTTGAAGAGACTATAGTTGAAAATTTCCCCAACACGAAAAAGGAAATAGTCAGTCAAGTACAAGAGGTGCAAAGAGTCCCATACAGGACCCAGGGAGAAACATGTTGAGACAGGTTACTAATCAAACTAGCAAAGATTAAACACAAAGGAAGCATATTAAAAGCAGCAAGGGAAAAGCAACCAGTAACATAAAAGGGAAACCCCATATGTTTAATGATCTTTCAGCAGAAACTCTGCAGGCCAGAAGGGGATGGTAGGATATATTTAAAGCACTGAAAGGGAAAAATCTACAATCAAGATTGCTCTACCCAGCAAGGATCTCAACCAAAATTGATGGAGAAGTCAAAAGCTTTTCAGACCAGCAAAAGTTAAGAGAATTCTGTACTAACAAACCAACATTACAACAAATATTAAAGAGACTTATATAATCAGGAAATAGAATAGAGAAAAAGACCTACAAAAACAAACCCAAAACAATTAAGAAAATGGCAATAGGAACATATTTATGAATAATTGCTTTAAATGTAAATGAATTAAATGCTCTAAACAAAAGACACAGACTGGCTGAATAGATAAAAAACAAGACCCATATATATGTTGCCAACAAGAAACCCACTTCAGCCCTCAAGTCACCTCTAGACTGAAAGTGAGGATGGAAAAATATATTCCATGCAGATGGAGAACAAAAGAAAGCTGGAGTTGCAATCCTAATATCATACAAAGTATACCTTAAAATAAGGAATATTACAAGAGATAAGGAAGGACACTACATAATCATCAAGGGATCAATCCAGGAAGAAGACATAGTAATTGTAAATATCTATTCACCCACATAGGAGCATCTCAATACAATAAGATATACTCTAACAGACATAAAAGGAGAAATTAGCAGTAACACAATAATAGTAGGAGACTTTAACACCCCAAGTCTTATATGACACATTAGATGAGATGTATCTCATTAATATCTTCAGGACATTCCATCCAAATGAAGAAGAATACACCTTTTTCTCAAGTGCACATGTAACATTCTCTAGGATAGACCACATCTTAGGTCACAAATCAAACCTCAGTAAATTTAAGAAAATTGAAATCATGTCAAGCATCTTTTCCAATCACAGTGCTATGAGACTAGATATCAATTACAAGGAAAAAAAAACACAAACAGCTATAAGAAACACAAACACATGGGGATTAAACAGTACATTTTTACATAATGAACAGATTACTGAAAAATAAAAAGGAAAATTAAAAAGTTCCTAGAAACAAATGACAATGAAAACATGACAACTCAGAACCTATGGGATGCAGCAAAAGCAGTTCTCAGAGGGAAGTTTATAGCAATACAATCCTACCTCAAGAAACACGAAAAACATCAAATAGACAACCTAACTTTACACCTAAAACAACTGGAAAAAAGAAGAAGAATCCCCCTCCCCCAATTAGCAGAATGAAAGAAATAATAAAGTTCTGAGCAAAAATAAATGAGAAAGAAATGAAAGAAACAGTAGTAAAGATTAATAAAACTAAAAGCTGATTCTTTGAGAAGATTAACAAAATTGATAAACCTTTAGCCAGACCTTTCAAGAAAAAAAGAGAGAAGAATCAAATCAACAAAATTAGAAATAAAAAGGAGATGTTACAACAGAAAATGCAGAAATACAAAGGATTATAAGAGACTATTATGTACAACTATACAGCAATAAAATGGATAACCTGGATGAAATGGACATATTCTTAGAAAAGTTCAATCTTCCACGACTGAATCAGGAAGAAATAGAAATTATAAACAACCCAATTACAAGCACTGAAATTGAAGCTGTGATAAAAAAATCTCCCAAAAAACAAAAGCCCAGGACCAGATGGCTTCACAGGTGAATTTTATCAAAGATTTAGAGAGGAGCTAATGCCTATATTTCTAAAACTTTCAAAAACTGCAGAGGAAAGAATACTTCCAAACTCATTCCAAGTGGTCATCATCACCCTGATACCAAAACCAGACAAAGGCAACACACAAAAAGAAAACTGCAGGCCAATATCACTGAAGAACATAGATGCAAAAATCCTCGACAAAATTTTAGCATACAGAATCCAGCAACACATCAAAAAGCTCATACACCATGATCAATTTTGGTTTATTCCAGGGATGCAAGGATTCTTTAATATATGCAAATCAATCAATGTGATACACCATAGTAACAAACTGAAGGACAAAAACCATATGATAATCTCAATAGATGCAGAAAATGCCTTTGACAAAATTCAGCATCTATTTATGATTCAAACTCTTCAAAAAATGGGCATAGAAGGAACCTACCTCAACATAGTAAAGGCCATATATGATAAGCCTACAGCAAACATTATTCTCAATGGTGAGAAACTGAAAGCATTCCCCCTAAGATCAGGAACCAGACAAGGGTGTCCACACTAACAACTATTATTCAACAAAGTTTTGGAAGCCCTAGCTATAGCAATTAGAGAAGAAAAAGAGATAAAATGAATCCATATCAGAAAAGAAGAAGTATAGCTGTCACTGTTTGCAGATGACATGATACTATATATAGAAAAAAATTAAAGATACTTACTAGATCTTACTAGATCATGAAATTACTAGTGCTAATCAATGATTTAGCAAAGTTACAGGATACAAAATCAATACACAGAAATCATTTGCATTTCTATATACTAACAACAAAAAATCTGAAAGAGAAATTAAGGAATCAATCCCATTCAGTATTGAAACAAAAAGAATTAAATATTAGGAATAAATTTACCTAAGGGGACAATAGAATTGTACACAGAAAATTATAAGACACTAATGAAAGAAATAAAAGATGACATAAATGGACGGAGAGATATTTCATGTTCCTGGGTAAGAAGAATCAATATTGTGAAACTTATTGTCACCAAATGCAATCTACAGATTCAATGTGATTCCTATCAAGTTACCAATGGCATTTTTCACATAACTAGAGCAAAAATTTTCACAACTCATATGGAAGCACTCGCTTGCTTGCTCAGTCACTTCAGTCATGTCTGACTCTCTGCGACCCCATGGACCACGGCCTGCCAGGCTCCCCTGTCCATGGGATTTTCAAGGCAAGAATACTGGAGTGG